>NC_077230.1:199072416-199790541 GCF_027887165.1 Monodelphis domestica
CTCTTTCTCTCTTTTTTATCTTCTAGTTGTTTTTCCAGTGAGAGATTTTACATTTCCTTCTATTTTTTTCATTCCTTTGAAGTTTTTTTTTTAAATACTTCCTGCTGTCTTAAAAAAAGTTATTAGCTTCCCTTTGTCCAATTCTAATTTTCAGGAAGTCATTTTATTCTTTGAGGTTTTGTATTTACTTTTTTAGGAAACTATTTTCCTATTTGAGGTATTGTTTTTTCTTTTTTAGGGAACTATTTTCTTCAGGAGGTTTTCATTCTAAGCTGTTGAAGTTTCCTATTATTTTCTAATTTTATAAATATCTTATTTGTTTTTCTGTCCCTTAAAAAATTTCTTCCAGGAGTTCATTTTGGGCTTGACATCCTTTCACGTCTTCTTTTGAGGCTTCATACATTTTCATTTTTGTATTGCTGCTGTCTTCTAATCTTGCATTTTGGTCAGCTCTGTTGCCAAAATATTTTGCTAGTGTTAGACTTTTTCCTTTAGTGTTAAGACTTTTTTAGTCTTTTGCTCATTTTTAGTGCTATCTTTTCCTCTGGATTTCATCCAAATGATGAAGTTCAGCTCCCTTCCTGGGGTAGGAGGAGTAATATCCCATGCTTTTTCTTTGCTGGTGTGGGCTCATTTCTCTCTGTCCCATATTATGCACTCAGCACAGGTGGTTTGTTTGGCCCTCTGTGTGGGAGTTTGCAGTTGTTCAATTCAGATCAAGAGTTTTGTCTAAGTTCTGCTGAGACTCATCTTCATACCCTAGCAAGATTAATCCTATTTGATATCTCTCCACTTTGTTCTGAGTCTAACCATTGCTTCATCCTTTCTTTTGTTGATATTGATGTTCCATAATTTGTTTTGAGGCATTTTATGTCTCTGTTGGTTGTTTGGAGTGTGGTTGGTGGGTTCTGAGTGTGTCTTACTCCTCCAACTTGGCACCCAGAAATCAACCTCTATCCTGAAATCTAGTCCTACCTTACCAAATTCTCTACTAGACATCTATTCATTGTTAGACTCAAAAAGTATTTATAAAGTATTCTCTATTTGTCATGAACCCTGACTAATTAGAAAATTAAAAAAGGTTTTTGTCTTTAAAAGACAGTGCATATTATAACCAGCAGTCATGAATTTAACAGTTAATCAATATATATTCATATAACATTTGCATATTTTTAATTCTTTTATTTTTAAAAAGTTGAGAACTGGGCCAGATTTTGTATGCCTTACAATTCTTATATAATGTTTCCCCAAATGCCTCAAATCATATTTTTATCAATTTGTAAACCATATCCTTTATTTCTGCTTGAATATGAAGAATTTTCTATAAAAAACTAGTATTTCCACATTATGCATCATACTTTGTTTAGCTACATTTAAGAATAGAAATCAGCCTCTATTAAAAACTCATTTGATCTCCCTCTAAACTTTCTTTTGTATTACACTTTGGGGCCTAAAGCCCTCACATTGTTCCTCCTAGGATATGTTTATTTTTAAACCCTAAAAATAATGCAAAGTATAAGAAAGAAATAAAGTAATATATAGTTCTATGCAAAATATCTTCTATACATTTTTGTATTTTTTGTGAAAATAATTATTTACACAGTTTCTTTATTGCCCTAAAACATTTGAAATGTTAATTATATTTGTTTAAGTAAAATCTGTTAAGTATCAGTATTATTGATTTCTCTCATATTTTGCATTATTTTGTTTTTGTTTGCTTGAAAATAATTGACATTAAGTTTTAGATACAAAAAACATAGTATGTTAATGGATCTTTTTGTTTTAAGCATAAGAGGATGTGCGCTCATGAGGTACTGCCTTCATTTACTTGGTAGAAATGTATGTACTGATATATAGCTCTACCTCATTGGTATACATTATCATCTCTTCTTTGGATCCAACTTTGGTTGCTATGCTTTCACAGTATTCAATTTTGTTTATTGTGAGGTTGTTCTTTTCACATAGATTATTGCAATCATTGTGGATCTTGTGTCTTTGGTTCTGAAGATTTTGCTGATATTAATTTATATATCTCAATGCTCTTTACATTATATATCACAATCACCATTTGTTATATCAAAGTAATACTTCATTGCCTATATAGCACAATTTTTTTAGTATTTCCATAATCCATGAAGATGAATATATTTTAAAATGTATTTCAACCATCAAAATGTGCTATTATTAACATTTTTATATACATGATAGCTTAACTTTTATCTTTAACTTCTCCAGAATATATGCCAAGTAAAAGGAGCCATAGATAAAAAATGAATGAGTTTTATAGTCACTATTCTGGCTGAATTTTGCTTTCTGTTGCAATGACACAACTTTCCTTGAAGTCTCACCCATCTTGATGCATATCCTTTCCAACAACCTACCTTATGCTATCACTGAGTAATTCTAAAACTCCAAAAAAGCCACTCCTTAATCATCATGAAGTATCATACTATGTGAGAAACAGAGACATCTGTCATATTCCTCAGATAATATTTAGGCAACTGGATTCTGTCAGTCAAGAATCCCAGGGAACATAGACTCAGAATCTTCAAGTGAAAATATTCTTTAATACTCTAGAGATCTTTGTTAAACTCCTAAAAATGGCTTTTTATATACTTATAAGCTGGGCTTCTGATGCATAGGTCAGAAAACTTGGCTTCTTACTCTTACCTACTGAGAAGATTTGGGGAAGTACTAGATAATCCTTGATTATAAAAATATCAGTAGAAAAAAGTCACTTAGATCGGCCCAAAGTGGGTTAGCAATTATCTGAACTTCCTTATTAGTCTTTTGGAACTAAATCTCTTCTTGAAATATAATATAATGTTGATATACTATGATACAACATATGAAATATGTTATATAATAAAATATACTCTAATATTATATACATATATTTTTTAAAAATTGAATGTTGAATTCAATTCAGTTGAATTAAATTATTGAATTAAAAATTAAAAATTGAATTCAATTGAAAAAATTAAATTTTTATTAAATAGTAATTTTAAAAACTTTGTTTTGATTTTCCTCCTTGAAGTTAATGGTTCCTCTGAAATCTATCCAAATATCTGTGTACCACAACTTATGAATTTTTGTTGAACATAGCAATCTTTCAAAATATAATAAATCGCCCTTCAAAAAGATTGTAATTCAGAAGTAAAAATAAGTAATTATTCTAACTCTTAATGAAGATGAAGTGGTAGTGATAGAATTTCATACTTAGGATAGGGATATAGAAATATCCTGTGATTTGGAGCTCTAGTGGAAGGAATCTCTTTGTATTAATCATTTTTTTTATGCAACAAAATTTTAGAAAATTGTACAAACACTGATAAATTAAGGGTCATGCAGTTAGTATATATTAAGTGTCTCTACTGCCTCTCACAGGAAAGAGAATCATATACTGAAGCCTACCATGATCCAGCTGGTAGGAAAGGCCAAACATTTCAGCAAGAATGTTATAAATCAGAAAAGTTCATCAGTAATGGTGTGACAGGTTCCTCTTGCATTTCAGTCTTATAGAAAAGTATTTGAAACAAATTGTCTGAAAAACAGGGAATCAAGATTTCTCAGTGAATTATTCAGTTTGTTGTTTAAGAGTAGAAGTCTTCTGTCAGGAAGAATAAAATGTTATTGAATTATAGAAAACCTATCATGGTGATGAAAATCATCTTTACTCAAGGATAATATTCTTATTTTTATAGATCTTAGAAATGGGAGTTTGGTTTCGCTTTGGAGAAACTATATTCTTTAGTCATAGAACGACTAAGAAAAACCTTACACTTGAATAGATGAAATGATAATATAGTTTGAGAGACTAGAGTTTATTATAAAAATGTAATTAAATAATTTACAACACTAAGGATAATTTGATCCTATGGGGAGCAGCTTTTCTCAGTTTTTTTATACATATATTGTTAAATGTAAAAGTGGAAGAAATTATTCTAAATTCCCAGAACAGAGAAGATTAATTAGGAAATTCATCATTTAGAAATAGTTTATATTGCCTAGCTTAGTTAAATGTATATCAACAGAAGGCTGGTCATGAAATTGTGATGATAATGGAGAGAGAGAAAGGAGAGAGAGAGAGAGAGAGGTTATTAAGTGTTAAGTGTTTAATATATTGAGAGGCACTGTCTTAAGTATTAGGGATACAATCAGGAAGCTAATTCTTGACATTGCATAGTAATGAAGAGATTAAAGGGTAGTGGGGAGGGGCACACTCTATAACATGATACGGAAATATTTAGGAAGTGTCTTTCTGTACATGGTTAGGGATAATAAGCAAAAGCTTATCTATGTGAGTTCAGCCTCTCAAAAATGGATTATCATCATCAGCATAATCACATTGCTTTGGCTATAGAGACTTAGGATATACTGTCTACTAACATATACTGGGATTTTAGGCTGTGTTTGTAGAGAGAATTATATCCATAAATAGTACATGCATACTATATATACATATACATTACTGAATATTTATATAACTTTATTGAAGACAATATCTTACTTTTGTCAGTAGTATTGTGACCTGTGAGGAGTCATTTGAAAAACAAGGATATCATGTAAGATGATTTCTAAAATCCTTTCCAGCTCAAAATCGAGCCCTAAAACAAGACTACATGTTAATCCTCCCTTCACCTTTTCAGTGTGCTACCCTTCACTCCCAGTACCTAGCCTTTGCTGACTTCAGGAACCTTGGCAATGCAGACAATTTTGAATAAAAAAAAAAGGCCCTGAAATCACGTCATACAGAGAATTGTGAATAGCCAATTCCATTATCAGTAATTTCATTAAAACATGATATATTCTGTAAAACCAACCATCAACATGGTTTATAACATGGATAAGTCATACTATCATTGCTAAGTATCTTTTGATATGCTCTGCATATCCATAATCTAATTGAAGAATAGAAGGTAAAGAAGGACAGGAGACTAAAAGATTTTCAATACAATGGTAAAACCTGAAAGACACAGGGAGGTGCAATCCCAAAGAAACCTAGAGCATTGACTGACTTCAACCACTAGTAAAAGTTATTCAACATAAAGGAAATAAAAAGAAAATGACAAACTAGCTACTGGAGATCTGTAGTATCATCAAGTCTCTTGTAAATTCATGAGTAAAGTATGCAATCATTTAGAAGGAGAGGGTGGCTGAGAAATATTGCTGGTCCATTCTTACTTTAGCCACAGATGAAAATTAAAGATAACTGATGCATTGTGGATGACATTACTTCTAAACTGTTCCCTTCAGCCCCATTGAATATATATATATATATATATATATATATATATATATACACATATCAGTTTGCTCCTCAATGTCACAAGATAAGTGGGCCCAAAGGATAAACACTATCTTCTTTCTCTCTCTCCTTTCCTACCTCTCTGCTATCTCTGTTTCCATCTTCCTGTCTCTCTGTCTGTGTGTTTTGCTTGCGTGTGTGTATATATATATATATATATATATATATATATATATATATAGTCAAATTAGAATCTGTTACCCTAAAAAAACCACGATCCCCCACAAAACTACAATTCCCAGAACCCCACTCACTTGTTGTTACAAGTTGAAGTAGACAGGATAAACTAGGTGGAGTTCCCTGTCTAGTTCTCAGTTCTCTTTCCTTCCTGTAGGCAGTTTTGTTGGAGTAGAGATTTATGAGCAGGTAGAAAACATAGTCATGTGGTTCGATTTGTCAGATAATAAACTTTATAAAAATAATACTGGAAGTATTGAACATTCATTAAACTCTTACAAAGAAAATACCAGTTGAGGGAGAGTTCTGGGATGCAGGAAGGAAGCAACATAAAGTCTGTACACCTTCTAGATGTTCATTAATTACAGATTGATTGGCCTTCAATATGTGTTAGGAAAGTCCAAAGTGCTCAAGTTTTGATAGTAATTGTGACAACTAGACCCATCAAATTAAAATATTAACATAGAAAGTCTGAATTATATTGGTTCATTAGGAGCCTTATTTTTGTACTAGATGTGAGGGCAACACATTTAAACCAGGTCATCTTTCATTACTGTTTCCTTCCTTAAATGTGCTTATAAAATCAGAATTAACATTTGCCTGGACCAGAAGAATTTGAAAGGACACTGAAAATATGCCATTGAAGAGTGACAATCTCTCTGAAGGTCTCCAAACTTCCACTTTTCAATGACCCAACAATTACAGCAACACAAATCCTATCTTCACAAACCAGGGACATCACAGGGTAAAGGACAGAGTACACAGTAAATAAACTCTACAGCAGAGTAGTTTGGAAAACAGAAATTATCTTGTTATGTATTATTATTTGGGTCCTGAGATAATACATTAGCAGTAAGGGTCAAAGTCATTGCCATTTTAAAAGACTAAACTATGAAGTGAGTCTTTTCAGATGTAAGAAGAGTCTGTCTTCTACTCAGATCATTATTAGGCAGGTGGCAGCTTTACATCCAACAGGAAGCATAACTGCTTTTGAAATCAAGCCAAGATCCAATTTTGAGGTCCTTTGTGGATCCATTTCTCAACACAGTATTCCATAGTCCCACTGCCAAGGGTGTTTAAGTATTTTAAATATTTTTTTCTCTCTCTATTTTAATTCGGTTCCTGCCAATTTTATCTTGGAAACTAATATGCCAGCATTATGAGAAGAATTGGACTCTGATGAAGGAAATTGTTTGGTTTACATCAGCTTGTTAGAGAATTATTTAATATATTTAAAACTGCCCTTGTATAATCCTACTATCTGATGGAAATTCATGGGGGCTTGAGGTGTATAGTGAATTCAGAGAATGATATAATCCAGGCATTAAGATGTTTTTTAAAAATTGACATGTTTTGGAGTCTTGAGTTTTTTAAAATTTGTTTTCTAGTCCTATGAAAATTTTAATAGTAGACATTACATTTTATCTTTACTTTATTATAGATCCTGAGTAATTTCTTTTTCTTTTCACTCAGCACCTTGGGTTTCAGGGATATTTAAGAACATTCCATTCCTAGGAGTTCATTTATCTTCATTTCATGAATAATTTGGGTATATTTATATGTTCTAATGAATTTCTGATAGTTATGCATAGATGTCTCTTTGCTACGTATCATAATAATTATAGTTTCCTTTGTTAATATTGTACCTTGAAAAACAATGATAATAAATACACAAATGCAGATAGGTACTTGATTACTTGTAGTCAAATGTGATGTCATATTGAAACTCTTCCTAATTTCTTGCCCCAAAATGTAAAATGCCTAGGGAAAGAAGACACTAAAATCCTGAGATTATAGAATGTAAACACTTTTCATTATTAAACGTAACCTTTAGATAATTCAAAATAATTAAAATGAAAAAGTTAAGGGATACCCATTTGACTTTCTCCATTTAGCAATATTTGAGTCATGAATATAAAAAATATATATTTCCTATTATTTGAAAATTTACATATATTTTCTACTAAATATCTACTTGAATATTATTTAAACTAAACTGAAAAAAATAAATGACATAGATGAGCTACTTAAACATTTAACTCACACCAATGAATGCACACACGGACACCCCTCCCTATATAAACTGGTTTATTTCCTTAAAATGTGTTTATTTTCTGATTTTGGTGGTAATTTGGCACAGAAATGGATGCAATTGAGTATAGTGCCAATTTAAGTTTAATAAATGAGATAAAAACTATATGCATTAAGTATAAATGAGACACAGGATTTATTAAAGCAATTGTTTCATAATACTCTTAACAATGCAGTTTTATATGCTTTTAATTAACTCATATTTAGTTTTAATAGAATGACTCTTTTGTCCCCTTTACCTTTGCATACTTCTGACAAATTTCCTTAACTGACAAAAATGGCAGACCCCTGATTTCTTTAATGGCAAATGTTAATGCAAAGTGGAAAGATTTAATTGGCTAGAACAGTTTAGAAACAAAGTTTGTATTTATAATTTGTTGTTGTCATGGGAATTATAGCTTCTTTCAAGAAAGCTAGACTTACCTGTTTGAATGTGTTTTATTATGGGATTACATTGGCCATAATGCCATTAGCCTAAATATTTATGTGACTAATTGCTATGTCTCAGACTGGAAAAAATCATAATAATTCATGTTTCTCAAAATATTTAGGTCCTATTACAAATATTAGGATTGGGAGAAAAAATAAAATTTGTATTTGAAATATCTTGACAAGGAATTAATGGATCTTAATCTCCCTTATGTCTGTTGAGAGATATCCAACTGTTATAGTTATCTTTAAAGGTATGCTTTCTATATCAGGCTGAGGAAGTCCTTTGACTCTTAATGTCAAGCATGAATATAATGCACCATGATGAACTAAATTATGTATGTCAAAATAAGTCATTATATATGAAGAACAATTTCATATAATTCAAAGTTAATAAAAATAACAAAAGTAAATATGTATATATATATACATTTATATTTTATAGTTTTATAGTTAGAACTATTTTATAGTTAGAACTCATGACTATATTTTTTCCTTATATACATTATCTCATTTGATTCTTATAACCACCATGGAGGATAGATCTGGCTATAATTCATATTTTACAAATAAAGAAGCTAGGATTTAAAAATGTTAGATCATTTACTCCAAGTGAAACAGATAGCAAGTGTTTGAGACAACAGTGGAAACTAGTCTTTCTAGGACTCTTATGTGAGAATATTTTTATTTCATGAAATCTATAAGAAATATGAGTATAGTAGCGAGGAGTTATATCATCTCTCTATAGCTATATGTGAAGATATAGAGATATAAAGATGCCTGAGATATACTGGTAATATAGATAGCTTCAGAGTCAAAGATATAGTTTCAATTCCAATCTCTAACAAAAAAAAAACACATCAATACATGATACTCTATTAGTAAAGTTTGAGACCATGAAGCAGTTCAAATCATATTTTCAAAGACTAGTTATCAGTTTAGAAAATCCAGAGCATGCAATGAGAAGAATGTTTTTGTCTGTTTTTGTTTTTCTTTTGCCATAAGTGAAATAATAATGGTTTCCAGAGAAGGAAAGAAAAACAAATAGCCTAATGTCATGCCAAAGCCAATAATCACAAAAAAGCAAACAAATCTAAGGGAATCTCAGTCTCAGATATCCCCTTTTTAAAGTACTTTCCGTTATAATATTTTTATCATTTTTCCAGATTACATCTCAGCACAAATTTAAAATATTCATTCATTCTCTAATATTTTGCAATCCATGCTTTGTCCCCCGCTCTTATCCCACCTTCACAAAGGTGGGCAATATTATATAGATTGTACTTATTTTATGTAACTTATATTTTCCTGTTCATCGTATTGTGAAAGAAGAAAAATATTGCTTACAACCAGGGAAAAATTCATGGAGGAAATAAAGTAAGAATGGGATGTTTGTACTTAAATTTGGACTCTGTCTATTCCTTCTATGGTGGCATATATCATTTTTATGAGAATCTTGGAGTTGTCCTGAATCCTTGCCTTGTTGATTATTGTTAAGTAATTCACAATTGATTATCACAACTTTTGTCATTATGGTGAACAACATTCTCCTTCTGTCACTACTACACTTTGTAGGATTACATTTAAACCTTTGAGATTATGTGTGTGTGTATGTGATCATCTTCATTTCTTATGGCATGACATCTTCTTTTACCTTTGCCTTTAATATTTCCCTGTATCTTTTTCAATGAGTCCTTTCTTTTCATTTTGTAACCAAAGTATTTAAGCTTCAAATTTGATAGTTGAAAATCCAAACTCAGAAATAACATAATGAACTCAAAGCAACCACAAGCAAATTCTCAAAGAGAAAATGTGACTTGGACATAAGCCCAACAAGAATTCCTGCAAGAGTTAAAAATGATTTTTTAAATTAATTAAATTTTGGAAAGGAAAATTAAGCAAAAAAATAAAAACAAAAAATAAAAATTAGAATAATTATCTTGGTCAAAATGGGGAAAATAGTGAAAACAACTTAGAAAAAGATTTTGCAAAGCAGAAAAAGAGGTGTAGAATTTCATTGATGAAAATAACTTTAAAAGCAGAACTGAACACATTAAAAGCTACAAAAAGCTGATTTAAAGAACTGTTTTCTTAAAAAAATTAGAATTGGATGAATAGAAGCTAATTAATTCATAAGATATTAGGAAACAATAAGACAAAATCAAAAGAACATTTAAAAAGAACTGAAGATAATCTGAAATAGCTCATAGGAAAAACAACTGACCCAGAAAACACATCCAAGAGAAATAATCTAAGAATCATCAGAATACCTGAAAACCATTATTTAAAAAAAAAAGGCTCTGGGTGCTATATTAAAAGAAATCATCAGGGAAAACTGCCCTGATATCACTCGAACAAGAGAAAAATAGAAATGGAAAGAATCCACAAATCATCTCCTGAAATAGACCGTAAAAATGCTCTACTATTATAGGCAAATTCCATAACTCCCAGGTCAAGGAAGAATTACTGAAAACCCAGAAGGAAATAATTCAAATATCATGAAGAACCATTGAGGATTAAACAAGACCTAGCAGTTTCTACATTGAAAAATTATGATATATGGAATAAGATATTCTAAAAGCAATGGGTTTCAGACTGTAACCAAGAATTATATACCCAGAAAAATAGCATATTTCTTCATGGGAAAACTTATTTAATAAATATAGCATGTCCAGGCTTTCCCAACTAAAAAAAACAGAGATCAAAAGATAATTCAATGAATAGATTCAACTCTGAAGAGAAGAATAAAAAGGTAAGGTGAAAACTGATACTCATTACTATTATAGCTCTCAAAAATAATAAGCTTGTACCTCTGAAGAAAAGTATTCCCATGATAATTATTAATTTGCTTGCATCTAAACTCAAGAGCATTCCTCCCCTACCTTCATTATGCCTTTTCCCTCTAATTTTAGATATTTGTCATCTAGGCTATAATTAAGAATAATTTCTTAGCTTCCTATTTGAAGAATATCTACTTTAAAAGCCTATATATTTTCTATATGGCATTATACATATATCACATCCATGTATATATTTAATTCAATTTAATTAAACAAGTAATATTAATTACCTTATATTTGTTATGCAGTTTATAGATGCTGGGAATATACAAGTCATATGTGATGAAGCCTTTGCCTTCATGGAGCTTATAGCCTAATAATTCAATGATAGATACACAATGTTAAATGCTTTCTTTACATGGTAAAATTTTATTTAATGAAAGGATGACTCTCAGAGTCTAAGAAAAAGTTAAGATGGAAGAAACAAAACAATAATTAATAACTTCAGTCACCTCTTGCCTGAGAAGTCATCAGGAAATATGGCTTTAAACATTTATCATTAAATATAAACAAAAACTAAATAAGACATATTCAATTAGGTGAAAATAAGGATTTGCTATGGTAGTGTATGCTAGAGAATCCTAGAGATGGAGTTTCAAAGTTCATCCAGTCTAAATCACTGATATTCTTTTTTCAAATAAATGTTATCAGTAACTTTAGTTTTTATATCACCTTTAGTTCTCATTGTATTTCTACTTCAAATCCTTCATTGAAAGACACCCACTATTATTTTTTTTCAAAAAAGAAGAAAATAAAGTTCCATGAAGTAAATATTTTTTTTAAATCTTATATATAATAGTCTATAGCTATGGTCCTCTAATTCTTCAAAGGAGCAAGAGAAATTGACTTTATATTTCTCTTCTTTGGGGGAAAGTTTAGTCATAATTTTGAATAAACCAATTTCCATTGGTTTTCCCCATTTATATTATAGTATTTAAATTGTTTACCTGGTTCTTCTTGCTTTGCTCTGAATCAGCTTATATAATTATTTCCACGCATTTCTGCATTCTTAATGAATATTTCTTACAACAGAATATTTTGTTACTTTCATTGAGCGTGGTGTGATTAGCTGTCCCTCAATTGATGAGTATCTACTTTGTTTCCAGTTTTCCTTAACCACAATAAATACTATTATAAGCATTTTGGTTTGTTTTTGTCAGTCATTCAGTTATATTTGATTAAGTGTTACCTCATGGACTTTGTCAATGGGGTTTCTTAGTAAAGATATTGGAGTGTTATACAATTTCCTTCTCCAGTGTGTCCCCATTTTACAGAAGAGACCCTGAGGCAAATAGGGATTAAATGACTTCTCAGGATCACACAGGTAATAGGCAATTGAAATCAGTTTTGAACTAAGATCTTCCAAATTCCAGGCCCATTGATTTATTCACTGTACCCCCTTGCTTGTAAATATGGGTACTTTTATGTTTGGAATTGACCTTCTTGATGAACATGCCCAGTAGATGAATCTCTAGCTCAGAATTTGAACAGTTTTATGATTTGCATAATTCCAGACTGTTTTTCAAAATGATTGCCCCATGTTCTTTCTAAGCTACCTGAATAGCTTTTGTTTACTTCTGGAATCATGTTTTATACTCCTGTTTAGTATTTACATTCCTTTAAGATGTGGTCATATCCCATTTCTCAAATATATAAGGATTGGAGTCAAATTTATAAGAATGTGTCATTCCCTAAAGGATAAATTTTTGCTAAAGAATATGAACAACATATTCAGAAGAAATAAAATCTATCAATAGATATATGAAAAATGCTCTAAATTACTAATTATTAGAGAAATGCAAATTAAAACAATTCTGAAGTACCACATCACACCTATTATATTGTCTAACATAAACGTAAAAATATGACAAATGTTAGAAGGTATTTGGAAAAATATGGGCACTAATGCACTGTTTTTAGTTTGTGAACTGATCAAACTATTCTGGAGAACATTTTGAAACTATGCTGTTAAATTTGATTGTGAAATTTACTTATAAATTGGTGGTCACCAGAGATTTAATTTCTAAATGCCAAAATGAATTATTAAAGTAAAATATTATGGTAGTTTATTTATAATAGAGAGAAGATATTAAGGAATGAGAGAGAGAGAGAGAGAGAGAGAGAGAGAGAGAGAGAGAGAGAGAGAGAGAGAGAGAGAGAGAGAGAACTCTGGCTTCCTCTGAGTCAGGCAGAAATTCTAAGGCCCTAACCAGGGAAAAGAGTCTCAAGATGGTGGGCCTTTATCAGAGGTTTACACCTCTGAAAAGGCAAGGTCACTAAGTCAGCCTTTCATTCACCTCCATGACCATCCAAAAGGAAAACAGTCTGAGGTCTTCTGCATAAGCTCCTCCAGGGGTCCAGTTCCACAGCCAAGTCTGAGTGTCTATCTTCCAGTCTCTCCTCAAGTGTCTGTCTTCCCTCCAGCTCTGACTGACTGATCCTTCACTCCAAGCCAGGGTGACTGACTGTTCCTTCAGTCTTTGTTTCCTCTATTTAAAGACATTTTTCTCTTGTGTCTCCACCCCTAAATTTCATATCTACCAATCACAGCAGATGCTCTTCTCCAGGACTGCCCATTCATTCACACATGGATCACAGACCTCCCACTCAATGCAGGAAATGGGTATTCAAACATTTTTGTGATTAGTTATACATTTTGTGGTTAGTCAACACCTTTTTTGGTTAGTTCACCTTTTGTAGTTAGTTAACATCTTTTTGTAGTTAAAAGAGGTAGATCCACTTCAAATACTGAGTTCACACTGTTGTAGATTAATGTGGGTAGATCTACTTCAAATAATGAGTTACCACCTTTGGGGGATTAAAATCTAAAAATAGATTGTGGATTACAATTCAATCTTCTGAATAAAGGAAGAGCTATATACCTTCATTGTTACAATCAGGAGATAGTTAAATCAAATCTTCACAATGCCCAAGGGGCTATAAACATTGCATATTGTATATGAGCTTTGACTCAGCAATATCATTTCCAGGAATTGATCCCAAACATAAAAGAAAAGAACCTATGTTTCCAAAAATATTTTTAGCTTCTTTTTTTTTCTGATGGAAACAATCATAAATGAAAAAGATGGCCATGAATTTGCAAATAGCTGAATATGTTGTCGTGTAATATGGCTGTGATGGAATACAATTATGCAGTAAGAAGTGATGAGCAGCATACTTTCAGAAAAAAAACAGGAAAACTTACATGAACTGATAAAAAGTGAAATGAGCACAATATTGTACACAAAGACACACTATTGTGTAACAATGATTTAATGTGTACTAATGATTTAACTAATCTCTTCAATACCATAATATAAGACAATCCTGTATTTATGATGAAAAATGCTATACACCTCCAGAGAAAGAATTGGTAGAGCTTGAATGCAGCATGAAGAGCACTTTTTAAACTGTATTTTTCTTAGGTGGTCTGTGCTTTCCTTTACAACATGGCTAAAATGAACATATGACTGTACATGTACAATCTATGTCAAATTGCTTAAATTCTCATTGAGTAGGGAATGGAAGTAATGAAGTAGAGAGTGATAGAGAGACAAAGAATGAAGAAAATCAGGGGAATTGCAAAAGCAAATGCCAGTGCTGGCAATAAGTGAGCTGGAGATTTCATAACAGAAGGAATAAAAGGCACTATGGTTGGTTGTTTATCTATGAATATAATATGGATTTTTCATTGTTATAAATAAATCTTGTAAAAACAGTAAAAATAGAGGGCCACCTTGGTGAGTCTTCCTGGGTTCTAGATGCTATTTGTCTCACATCTACATCATCCTTCAGCTTGGCTCTCAACTCACCTCTCAGCCTGTCTCCCAAAGGTCTCTTGTTCATTCCTATGTTGAAACTATCCAGGTATCATGCTCCAAGAGCAAATGACACTTTAATAATCAGAACAAGGACATTCATGACAAATAGAGAATTAGGAACTCAAAAATTTTAAAATGTTAAAAATTATTTTTACAAGTAACTTAAAAAAATTAAATAACAAAAATTTTAAATGGCCTTAGGTTCCCTTTACATATTTATTACATATTACTCTAGTTCCTATATATTAAAGTCCAACCAAAATGAGCTTTCTAAAACTCATTATCCTGCAACACTCCATCTCCTATTTCCTTCCTTTTATACTTGTTGACCCCCTAATGTGGAATGCTTGCCCTCCCTTTATATATCTGTGGAGTTCCTAATTTTCTTAAGGCTGAAATCAAAAGCCACATTTCAATCATAAATGAAGCTGGCAGTGTCTTTCTACTGAATGACTTTATATTTATTTGATTATGCCCATATATGTATATAGTGATTCTTCAATTTAATGTAAGCTCTTTTAGGGCAAGGGACAATTTCACTATTGTTTTTGCATTCCCAAAAACCTATATGGGAAGAATAAAAACCTTATGAGATAATGGGACAGGTGAGTTTAAAGAGTTCCATGTGGGAACTGAGAGAAGAAATTCAATGAAGAGATTAAAGGGCATAGTACTTTGAACCCGTACTTCCTTGGCTGCCCACATTTACCTCGATTTTGTTGAAAGAAAATAATGAATAAAAATTTATTCCATATGTCAAGTCCTTTTAATTTGTTATCTTTGCAAAAAAAGTTGTTTTTTTCCTGACTCCTTATGACTCTGGGGAGATATTGCTTTCAACTACAAGAATAAAACATTAATAAGAATAAATAAAATGTACATAAGCATAAATTGTTGGATTACAGATTATATGAGTGTCAAAAGGGTTTACTTATAGTTTCACAAACGGTTCAAAATATTCATTTCAAATAGTCCTCCATAAATGACCATATATTTATTTCCTTGACACATTTTTTTTTGCCAATCAAAGAATATATCTTTGGTCTTAAAATTTTTCTTTAGTTAATAAAAACTTTTATAAATAACACAAGTGCCATATTTTAATAAAACATAATTTAACCAGAATAGAAATATTATTTTGCCCAATTAGATGTAACAGTTTTCTCAATTCCCTAGTCTGTTTTGATTTTTGAGACTTGTACTTTTTCCATCCAGTTGAACGTTATCTCCTAAAAAACATTTATTCATATTATTCAAGCTCCAAAAATCATGCACTGCAAATACTGCTGCTGTAACAATAGTAGTAGGAAGAATTCTTTTTCTTCACTATAACACCTAATAAGAGCACTAAATAAACTGCATGTTATTTATTCAGCTACATTGTGACCTGATCTTGTTAGATGACATTTTTAATACTCAATGTCATGGATGCACCTAATAATGTGTTTTTTTTTTACATTTAAATTTTTCTTAATTACCTACAAAACAAATTTTTAATCATTTTTAATGTTGAATTTCAAAGTTTCTCCCCTCTTTATATACCTCCTCCATTAGAATGCAAAGATTTTGATATAGATAGAACATGTGCAGTTATGCAAAACTTTTCCATATACCTAATAGGTTTTAAATTAATGGAAAACAATCTGTTGTTACATATGTATGTATATATGTGTGTGTGTGTTTGTGTATGTTTTTATATACACACAAATGTGTATACACAAGCATATAAATACAAATTTTTACACACATATATAAATGTCCTATTTTACTGTTATTTGAGCAAAATGAAGTTTTTTAAATCTATAAACACAGTTCTGAAGATATGCAAGATTTATTAACTATTAGATTTTATTTTATGTTGTTTTTTATTACTTTGATGTGACTTCTTTATTTTATTGGCAAATGCAACCAATAATGTCAGTCAATCATCATTTTCAAGTATCTATTATGTTTCAGGCATTGTGGAATCACAAAGAATAACAAAACAATAAACATCTCCCAATTCTCAGTGAATGAGGGCTTTGGACAATATACCAAAAACCATTGGCAGTACAGATAGCTAGATTTCAGGTTAGAGGGAGTCTCAGAAGGCACCAAGATTTTAAAAAAGTAGGAATGGATTTTTAAAAAAGGTGTGAAGTTCACCAAAATTTGAGGAATTTGGGGGAAGTTTAGAAAACTTGGAAACAAAAAAAAAAAGGAGATGATTCTAGGCATGGCAAATATTCAGTTAGAATGCTTGGAATCAGGAGATGTACTTTATCATATTAGCGGTACAGCAAGTAGGCCAGTGTCACTGGATTTTAGAGTACATGGAGTATGATAAATATAAGAAGACAAGAAAAGTATCAAGGGGACAGATTATGGACAGCTTTAAAATCCAAGAAAGATTTTCTATTTGATTTCAGAAGCAATAGGAAGCCACTGGAGTTTATTGCAATTTATATGCTTAGAGAGCTACCTGGAGACATTGAAAGTGAAAGTTAATTATTTGACCTCATATATACAGTATATGTTTGAAAAATGACTTGCTCACCTCTCAATGCACTAAGCCACCCTACCTGTTTGTGTTTTTTTCTAACAGACAGATAAAGTTAGAAAATGAAATTATGATACTACAATGTGAATTAGAGCCTGGTTCATTCCAAACCTATAAGAAAGTCTTTCCAAGTTTACGTGAAATAAAGAGAACTTATATTGGATGGAGGAGGATTTTCACTTAAGAATTCTATTTCTAGACTTCTTACTAGGTGATATATGTGTTATGATATTGGAAACCCAGCAAAATTCACTATATTACTGAATTAATGTATGTCTGTGTAGTTAGAGGTGTGAGATTCTCTTTTAAATTGTAAACTATTTGAAGATAGAGACTATCTTTTTTTTTCCTTTTTATGTATCCCCTAGCACATAGTAGGCACTTAATAGTCACTGAAGGGCAAAGAGGATCATTGAAAAGGATTGGGTAGAAGTGAGAGATAATTTTTATAAATACAGAAATTCTTAAGCTGACACAAGATGTAAATAAAGGAAATGGGATAAATAATCAAGGAAAAAAAACAGAAAATGAATGGTACAGTTGGTACAATTCATACAAAGTGACTTGAATGGTTTAAAGTGGATGCCAGTAGGAATAACAGTTCAATTACTCCAGTAATGTATTCCATTATTCAAGCTCTTGGAATTGATGGTCAGAATTTTGTGCTATAAATGTTAATGCATTATATGATTCTTGGCCTTAAAATTCCAAGTGGAGTTCTCATTTCTATATTTATTCAGTTGTTTGTTACAATAAATATGTGTTTTATGTTTCAGGAAATCCATCCATAAGTACATACTTCATTCCTTGTTAAAATATCTTTATTAACAAGTAGCCCATTTTTGTAGTTACAGAAAGATGGAAATGAGCATATTTCCATTTGTGTTTCATTAAGTTCTGCTGTACCCAATATGTAATGTCTTGATGTAGTTTGAAAGGTGAACAGATGGGAGTTTATTTTTAGCTCACATTAACACAGCCCATCAAACACTCATTTGCCTGATATACCATCATAATATAGCTTACAACTTTAAAGCATAGCTTTGCCCATCTTGTAGCTTTCAAATGATACAAGACAAATATGGGATAAATATTTAATTTTAACTATGATAGTCACTATGCCACTAAAGCTAGCTATTGTAAGCAAATAGAAGGGTTTCCTTTTTTTAAAGAAAGTATATTAGGAAACCAAGCACTATAGAAATGACAATATATTTTTTCAAATAGATTTTTCAAGCAATAGTCCCATCAGAAAATTTGTGAGATATGGTTTTTCTAAACACAGAATGCCTAAAGAATCAAATCACTGAAGCTTTAACTACTTTTCAAGAATATGAAACTTTGAAACTCATATTTTTGTAATGTTCTAAATCACATAATCCCATAAGTTTCAAATATAAATTTAAGAATAATTTAAATAAGGAATTATGACACTTAAAATGAGAAGTTTAGAAAATTTAGGAGTTTTGAGTAAAACTAAATCTCTTGTCAATCCTCTCTGGGGATTACTTGTGGTGAGGTGACCCTGTGTGTTACTAAAGGCCATGATAGTAGAGAATAATCCTTCTTTTCAATTTGTTTATTAATGGAATTTATGAGATTTTTTACACTGCTCCACATCCTCCCTGCTTCACAGAAGGTATCATTTGGGAGATATGTTCATTTAAATTAAGTATTTCATGTTTTCACCTTTCAATTCACTCTCTGGAGGTAACATTCATAATTTATTCTTCTAGTATTAATTCTGCAGCCACATATGATCTCTTGGTCCTACTTATTTCACTGTTGATTATATCATGTGGTTCTTTTTCTAGTTTTCTTTTTTTAAATCAGATTTGTTCATCACTTCTTATAGTATAGTAGTTTTCCATGACAATCATATACTACAATTTGTTTAGCCTTTCCCCAAATGATGGGCATCCATCATTTCCAATTCTTTGCCACCACAAAGAGAACTGTTATAAATATTTTGGAACATATAGATTATTTCCCTTTTCCCTTGATCTGAGAAACTGGTATCAAAGAGAATATATAGTTTCATAACTTTCTGTCACAGATTCCAAATTGTTCCTTATAATGGTTGCATCAGTTCACAGTTCCACCAAAAGTGTAGTAGTATTCCCATTTTCAACATCTCTTCCAACATGTGTCATTTTGGCCTTTTGTTATTTTAATCAATTTGAAGACTATGAGATGACATCCCAGAATTGTTTTGGTTTTCATTTCTCTAATCAGCAGTGATTTAGAGCATTTTTCCATATACTCCTATATAATTTTATACATACTTTAAATGTGCTTGTCCATATCTTTTGTCAATTGATCAATTGGCAGTGACTTATTTTGATGAATATGGCAAAGTTCTCTTCATATTTTTATATGAAACTATATCAAAGAGGTTTTATATAAAAGTTTCCTAATTTTCTGCTCCCTTTCTAATCTTAGCAACATTTTAAATTGTATAGTTTTTTCACTTAATGTACTAAAAGTTTTTCATTTTCCATTTGCCAATGATTTCTATCCCTTTTTGATTCACAAATTCCTCTCCTATCCATAAATATTATAGGTAATGTGTTTCCTGTTCCTCTAATTTACATATATCTCCTTCTGTGGCTAGAACATATATTCATTTTTATCTTATCTCAGTGAGTGGCAAAAGATATTGGTCAATACTTAATTTCTTCCAAACTATTTTCCAGTTGTCCTATAACTGTTTGAAAAAATAGTGATTTCTTACCCCCAAATCTGGTTCTCTGCTTTTGTCACATGCAAGGTTACTATTATCTTTTACTGCTCTTTACTGTATTTCCATTCTGTTCCATTGATATACCTTTCTATTTCTTAGCCAGTACCACATGGTTTTGACAAATCCCACTTTATAATGCAATTTAAAGCCAGATAATACCAAAAATCATTCATTAATTTTTTTATTTAATTGATATTATCAATGTTTTTCTTCCAAATTAATTTTTTCTAATTCAATAAAATATTATTGGCAATTTGATTGGGATGGCATTGAATCAGTATAGATAGGATTGTCATTTTAATTATGTTGGCTTTGCCCATCCATGAGCAATTAATTTCTCCAATTATCTAGTTCTTACTTGATTTGTATAAAAAGTGTTTTGTAATTATTTTCATGAAGTTGCTAGATTTGTTTTGGCAGGTATACTCTCAGAAATAATATTCTATCCATGGTTATTTTAAATATAATTTTTATTTCTATCTCCTTTTTCAGGGTTTCGTTAGTAATATATAAGGTCCTGGTGATTTATGTGGGGTTTTTATATCCTGCTAATTTGCTAAATTTATTAATAGCTTCAATGAACTTTTTAGTTGAATCTCTAGAATTTTTCACATATGCAATAATGTTGTATGCAAACAGAGATAGTTCTATTATATCTTTGCCTATTGTGATCCCTGTAATTTCTTATTCTCTTATCTATTGCCAGCATTTCTAATTCTATGTTAGATAATATTGGTGACAACAATTGCTTTAATTTCCTTATTCATTTTTAAGTTCTAATAACTGAAATAGATGCATATTGCATTATATAATTATACACAGAAATATGCCTCATATATATTCAATTTACTTTTTTGTCCTCTTATCTCTCTTATTCACCCTTTACATGATGCATCAGGATAAATATCAAGTAGTAGTTGGAGATAGGTGCCTACAGAGGAAGAACAAATATTCCAAAAATGGTTAAACACTGTGAAATTGTATGCCCAGTTTTTATACACCAATTTGCCATGCTATGAAGTTGGTCCTTTAAAAGTGATTTTCCAACAATTTGGATACAATATTTAGATTAAACTTAAAGTAAATGTGATAAACATCCACTTGAATGAGAAATAAACTTTAGAGTCAGTTCAAGATTTTGTAGTTATGATGACAGAATAGTACAATGATGCTAATAACTCATCACAATACATAAAATACAAAAGTTTCAGAATATGGCATCTAAGTCAGAATAATTCCTCAAAATAAATATGAATAATTATCTCTCAGAAGGACTATCTGTAAAGGACAATGAAGATAATCAGTTGTTCATGAAAGAAGGTAAGGGATTAAAAGGTAATATGCTGAGAAAAAGATTCAGCTTCTGTTTAAAGGAAAATACAAAAAATATACTATGTGTTTTGAAATATTTCCAATGGTTATAATATCTAATGAATGCATCATCTGTTAATAAAATGAACATATCTTTATGTTAAGATCTCAACTGTTCATATTTGAAAAATTATTATTTTGGTGATTTGTTATTATATTAATTGGCTTATTAGATATTAAATGTCATTTAAATTTTGTATCATTCAGAAATGCATTTTAAAAATCTAACCCCAGAGAATTAACTTATATTCCCATCCTTAGGTGATAATGCTGATATTTTAGCTCACCGTGGGTTTTGGTGACCTGGGTAAACTGTTCATCTGAACCTCAATTTTTGGCCAAACTTCAGATGTGCTGTTGAGTTAGGTCTCTATTGTCCTATGATTAAGATACCTATTTCTATGAAATTATGTCAAATCCCATCTGGCTTAAAAAGCTGGGGTAAAAATGTTCTTGAAATTTAGAAAAATATAAGAAAAACAAAATAGGGATATCAAAAAACTGAAGGATAAAGAATACTTTCAATCAAGCAAGCATTTATTAAAAAACAACTATGTACCATATACCGTGTTTTAGGAACTGGGGGCAGAAAGACAAAGATGAAATGATCCTACTCTTAAAGATTGCTCTATTAAGAGAAATAGAGTATACAGAATAAATATTTGTACAATGTTGCCAAAATAAATACCAGATAGTTAAATGAGGAGGAAAAAAGACTGAGGGTGCTATCACCTAGAAAAGCTTTAGGTAGCAGTTGAGGTGTTGAAAAAGTTTAGGAACTCAGTGAGGCAAGGGGAAAAATGGCATACAATCTACGTATGAGGAATAGCCAGTACAAATAAGGAAGAAAGAGAACATCTGTTTAACGGAGTTGCAGAATATGGGAAGGGAAAGCAATATGTCATTGTATTGTGTATTTGTAAAATTGTAAAAAAATATATAATCAGAAGATTTTAAAGATTGTCCTAGAGGCAACAGGATTGAGAAATGTAATGACATTCTCATCCCCTTTAACTAATTTGTTGTTAAGGTCTATCAATTTTGCCTTTATAACATCTCTTTCTTCTATCTTATTTTCTTCCCTGAAATTACAACCATTCTAGTATATGGGTTATCATCATTTCACATTGAGACTATTTTGTTGGCCTGCTGTTGGTCTCCCTTCTTACCTTCAGTTTCTTCCCACTCCAACTGATCTACCCCTCAGTTGAGTTCCCAGTTTTTCCAATCTTTTGATACCTTACATTCCTCTCTACAACTTCCCCAACTCCAATGAACTCAACTACTTATTAAGTGACACTGGCTTCCTTGCTGTTACATGAATAAGCCACTCCTCTTCTGGACTGAAGGCATGTTCACTGGTTGTCTCCCATGCTTGAAATGCTCTCCCTCTTTATCTCCTGTTTTTTTTTTCCAAGTCCCAACTAAAATTTGACCTTTTGTAGGAAGGTTTCCCCAATCCCCTTTAATTATAGTGCCTTAATCTGATGATTATTTCCAGTTAATTCTGCATGTAGATTATTTATACACAGTTATTTTCATGTTGCATTTATTATTAGCTTGTGACTTCCTTGAGAGTAAAAGCGCTTTTGCCTTTCTTTATATTCACATTGTTTAATACAAAGCCTGACACAATATAAGATGTTTCATAAATGTTTATTTCATTTAAGAAAATAACTTTGATTACTTTTTAAAAGATTTATTTAAAGAGAGGAGAGAATTAAATAAAAAAAAGAATTAGCAAGTCACATAAAGCATCAGGGTGAGAGATGATGGGAGGTTGAACTAATGTATTGATTTTCTGAGTAGAAAAGAGGAATCAAATAGATAGCATATAATGCAAGTAGAAACATAAAAAATGGCAACTAACTGGATATTTGGAATAATGGAAAGTAGGGAATAAAGGCTAACTATTACATTATTCACCAAGAAAAATGGTCAGCCTAGACAGAAAAAGGAAAATTTGGCAGAAGGAATCTATTTTAGGGGAAAAGACAGTTAGTTCTCTCTCTGTTAAGTTGAATTTGAAATGTTTTGAGACATTTGATTTGAAATGTCTGAAAGTTAGTTGGTTATGTAGGGCTAAAATTTAGGATAAAATCTTGGAATTAATATATAGATCTGTGTGAAATTTAAACTGTTTTATCAAAAATTTTAAAGGCACAAGTTACCAGAGGGACAATGTAAGAATGTGTTGGATTATCAAAGTTTAGTGAGGCTGTTCTCCCATAGATATCATAGAAGTGTTTTTCTATGACTCAGAGGGAAGCAGAAAGACATCTCTGGCCACTTCTCTCCCAAATCATCTCCAAGGGATACATTATGTTCTATCAGGAGGAAATGAAGGAAGTTGGAACCAGAAGTTTGGCAACTGTACTATGCAGGAAAAAAGGGGGAGGTGCTTCCTGGGCTAGAATTATATCTGTCTGGCATCAAATGTTATTAGTCTAGGGAATATGACTTTTAGGTTGAAGCTAAAAATCATATTGGCATTTCTTTTATAAAAATTTTTTTCTAGATAATATCTTGATATGATTTTCACTAATTATTTTCTGACATTTTAAAATCCACTTTCTCTTCTTCCCTCCCACCCCACTCCTCACTACATATTTTCCTGTTCATCACAATGTTAAAGAAGACACATATTGTTTACACTTGAAAAAATTCATGGAGGAGATAAGGTGAAGAATGGTGTGCTTCAATCTGCATTCAGACTCCTTATGTGGTAATGGATATTGTTATTCCTCATAAGTTCCTTGGAATTTTCCTGAATCTTAGTAGGGCTGATAATAGTTAACTTATTCACAATTAATAAGCATACATTTATTGCTGTTCCTATGTACAACACCCTCCTGGTTTGCTCACTTCACTTTGTATCACTTCATGTAAGTCTTTCAAAGTTTTTTTGTGTTTACGTTATGTGTCATTTCTTTTTATAATTATATATCACAACCAGTTGATATTGCTTTAATTGGAAAAGGAGGGCTACAGTTTTACATTTTCTTCAGTAATCTGGAGTAGGATCAGCATCTTCTGACTCAAAACTGGAAATAAGCACCTGAAGGGACTGTTGAACCAAAAGAAAGTGAAGAACTTATATAAGAACAAATATTGTCCTCTCTCTTATTCTATCCAAATTTACCTTTCTCCTCAAACTGGCAAAGGACGTCGATTTCCCTCCTTCAGGAGAGTCTAGTACTAAGTGGCTTTAGGATCTGGGGTGCAATAGTTAAGAAAACAATACTTCTCAAGATAATATATATTATATGATACTAATAATGGTATTTCTTTATGTATCTGAAAAAATCAACATGGATTGAAAAAGGCTTAATATTTCTTTATTGTTTACTTGGTCTGTAATTATATTCTGAGTCATTTAACATTTAACATCAATAATTGTTAAGATATTAATGTCCTTATTTCTGTAGTGTTCATGAAGATATATTTCAGCCAAACCACCATTCTTAGTGTTCATCATTCTACTTCCTATTACCCATACTTTAATATTGGCTGTCCTGCCACATTTAGAATTTATTTTCACCTCACCTCTGTCTCTCTTTTTTCTTTTCCCTTGTAATTTAGTATTTTATTCCATTTTAATTAAGTGCTCTTTGCATTGAATCAATGTGTTATTTGAACTTGTTAAGCATAAACTACATTGGCAAGGAGCTTCTAGGTATAGAAATGAAAAGGTCAGTATCTCCAATCTGAGAAGGAACAAAGTTCCCTAGTTATACAGGGACTTGAGGCCAAACTATACCAGGAATTTTAATTTTCTGAACTTTGCTACCATGCTACAGAAATCTTTTGTTCTTGTTTAAGCCTGGTTTATTCTTTGATTTAATTGATTAACTTAATGCAGAGTACAGGTGAGCTTCAGTCATATATAAATGAGGAAACTGAGTCCAGGATAAAAAAGGCTTTCTTTTTACACCTAAAGGACATATAATGGCACTCAAGCCTAGAGTTTGGGTCTTTTGGCTCTCATTTAGTCCTCTGCATAGTATGCTATTAGAATACGCCACCCATCAAAAATCTTTCTTGGGACAGGAAAAGATGGAGAGTTAGATGTTGATATTGATGTTAATGATATTAAAGATATTGTTGTTGATGATGATGATTTTGATGAAGATGATAATGTTGATGATAATGTTGATGATGTTTGCTGTTGATGATGACATTGATGATGAGGCTGATGATGCTACTGAAGTTGGTGATGTTGATGACGATGATGATGTTGTGGATGATGATGATGATGATGTTGATGATGACATTGATGATGAGGCTGATGATGCTACTGAAGTTGGTGATGTTGATGACGATGATGTTAATGATGATGATGATAATGATGATAATTGAATTTGGAATTGGAGGTTTTCATTCCATTTGAACCTTTCTTACCCTTCCCACTGTAAGGATTAAAATTTTATTGGAGACTCTCTTCAACCTCTTTCACCTTTCCATTATATTTGTCTTCTCCCCACCTTTCCCCATGTGCTTCTTTATGCACTATATATTTACCCTATTTTTATCTCTTCCCATTTCTCTTTGTTATATCCACTTTTTACCCCTAGTTTTTTATATATTTTGACATATCACTGTATTCTCTAAGTATACTTCTTTTAGCTACTCTGATGATAATAACAATTTTAAGAGTTATTAATATCATTTTTCTTATAGGAAATCATTTGAACTAATTGGATACCTTAAATATTTGTTTTCCCTTTCTTAATTACCTTTCAGTGATTCTCTTGAGTTTTTTGTTTGGGCATCAAATTTATATTTCAGTCAGGCCTTTTCTTTAGGAATGCATGAAAGTCTTCTATTTTATTAAATGACCAAACTTTTCTTTGCAAGAATATAGTCAATTTTGTCAGGTAGTTGATGCTTGGTAGTAGATCCAATATCATATTCCATGCCTCCAGGTCCTTCAGTATAGATGCAGCCAGGTCCTATATTATCCTAACCATGGTTCCATGATATTTGAATGGTTTCTTCTTTGCAGTTTGTAGTAGTTTTCTCTTGGTCTGGCAGTTCTTAAATTTGGCTATAACATTCCTGGGCATTGTCAATTGGGTTTAAAACCAGGAGGGGATCTGGGGATTCTTTCATTAAAATAACACAAAATAACATGTGCTTTAGGAAAATCACTTTAGTGGCTAAATGAAGGATGACGTGGACCATGGAAAGGCTTGAGCAAGGTAGAACCACCAGCAGTATTCTAGGCATGAAGTGTTCAGGGACTACCACGGAGTGGCCTTAATATCTTAAGTGAGAAGGGGGTATAATTTAGAGATACTTCAAATATGAAATTGATAGGATAATTATTGGCTATTGGAAGGAAGCAATAGTGAGGAGTCTAAGATAACATCTATTTTGCAAGACCGAGAGACTGGGAGGTCCCTCTAAAGTAATTGGGAAGATAGGAGGTGGGGACAGTTTAGGAGAAAAGATAATGACTTGTGTTTTGTACATAGTAAATTTAATATGTCTACTAGATATCTAATTTGTAATGTCTGAAAGGCAGTTGGATATGGGAAACTAGGTCAGGAAAGAGTTTGGGGCAAGATGGTTAGATTTAACCATCATGAGTATAGAGATGGCATTGCATCAACCAAGTGATGTCTGATAGAGGGAAAAGAGGACTCAGTGCAGGGCTCTGAGTGACAGACAATTAGAGAGCATGATATGGAAGAGAATCTAGTAAAGAAGACTGAGGAGAGGTAATAAAAGTGGCTCAAAACTATATCCATAATGCCACAAGCTACTTCACCTTCCTTTCATCTGGCTTTTGCTCTCACTTGTCTCCTTGTGTACATTTAGAGAGAAATCTTTTATTAATTTATTTGCTGTCATGCTTTTGCTTTTGCTGTCCTTGGCTGCTGCATTCATTCACCTCTCCTGCATTTCTATAGTCTGAGTCCATGAACCAAATAATCTTTTCAGACATGGAATTCTTCCTAAAAATGTTCAAATGACTCTATTATTGAACATCCATCATTTTCCATTTATAGTTAAGCTAAGATCTATAGGTTTAGTCACTATGGATTACAACTGGAACTCCACTGTCTTTCAAAATACATTATTCCATTTCCTCCTGCATTTTCTGCTAGGTACAGAATATCTTGTGTTATTCAAATTTCCTTTCCTGTGTATTTGAAGATTTTTTTGTCCTTCTGATCTCTTATAGAATTTGGTTTTCCTGAACTGATTGTTAAATTTAACTGCTCTATATCTTGGAGCTTATAGTTGTATTTTCCCCCTTTTTCTTCTTCAGGAGATATAGTAATTCTTTCAAGTGGTATTTCATTTTCTAGATTCATAAGTTCCAGGCAATTCTCTTGTTTTATTTCCTGAACTGTGATAAGATTTTTTGCCTTGTTATGTCCTTTTGGGAGATCTATGATTCCCAGTTTGTCTATATGTATCTTATTTTCAAGATCAGTATTTTTTATTTGGATAAAACATATTTTCTTTTAATGTTATGTTATTTTTGGTTCTTTATTACTAGATTGTCCTTCACTTGCATGTATTTGCATTATCAATCCATTTTCTCTCTTTTGTGAGATATGTCATTGCACAATTCATTATTTTTTTTTGCTTTGTAGGCCATAAATTCAATCTTTATAATTACCATGTATATTTTGAACCACTAGTGAACAGCTTGATATAGCTTCATTCTCTGATCAAATTCCACAGAGTGCTCTGCTTCATCAAGTCTTGGATCACCTTCCTTTAATTTGCTTTAATTTTATTCATAGATATCTGAACTAATTTACTAGTTTTGGAGGCCATATTCTTTTCCTTTTTCTGTTAAAATTTTCCCTGTTGATTTATCTGCTTACATTCCAAATCTTTGAATTTTTTTCTTCCTAACCTCTTTGATAATTTAAATCTTCATCCTTCCTTATTTTTTTCTTTTGCTAAGTTTCTGAAACCCTCCTCTCTGATGTTGGTTTGTCTAGTTCTGAATCTCAAAATGTCTTAATCTTTTCCCACAGTGAGTAATCAATGGTTTACTATCTTGGATTTTTGTCCAGGTGATCATTAGTGGGCAGATCTGGTCTCAGCTAAATGATAAACTATTTTACTCAGGCTCCACAGAATGCCACGTAGCTCCTCTATACATTGCATACTATTCTGGTGCTTTATCCTATTACCTTTGTTCCTAAATTCTCTGGAATGGCAACTGGCAATCCAGAGGGCTGCCACACTGGTGTCATGTGGTTGATTTTAATGGTTTTGTTAGGTAGAAGGTGTTGGATATAATGCTGACATCTATTATGAGCAATGATACCTGTCTTTGCACTTATACTCCTCTAAACTCCTGAAGAACTTTTTAAAGCCTAGAACACTATAATTACCACACTGTCATGGTCTGATCAAACTTCTTCACTATATACAGGCATGGCACTGCAAAGAGGTTCGGAAAAAGGGTTATGGGGTTCAGTTTTGCTCCAAGTCTATTTCAAGTTTTTAGCTGCAGGCCCATGCATTGAGTTGTTAAGTTGTTTAGTGCAACTTTGAAGCAGAAAGTGTGATGTACTTAATGAGCACTGTGTAGATATTACTTCATAGTGTGTTTTTCATTTTTAGATTTCTTTTTGGATTCCATGTGTCCTAGAATATAAAGACAGATGAGATGGCTTTATCTTTGGTGAATAATTTCTGTTTCTTGAGAGAGTTAAGAAGTTTAAAAAATGATTAATTCTTCATCTTGGACTCATGAAATAACATTTTTATTGATGTTGTACATATCATCTATATACTTATGTACATATATATGTATATATATATATATATACTTATATATAGGGTACAAAGTATTTCTATATCTATATCCCTTATAATTATCTATATATATCCAAGTATATCCAAGATACACAAACATACCTATTCACACAAGATATTTATTATGTTTATATTTAATGTCCACACTTTAATATTTATTTGGGAAAGGAAATAAGAGGATTGGAATAATGGGAGGTTTGTAGCAGGATATGGAGGAGAGAGAGGGGAGAGATGGAATATTGCTTGGTGAGGCAAGGGAAGGATATGCCCCCTGCTGAGAGGAAACAGCAGAGGTCTGATAAGGTCTGTTTTGCCTTGATGACTGAACTGAATTTCAGCTCCCTCTATGACCAGAAAAGATAGTCCACTTATCTGACTGTGAATTAAAATAATATAAAGTTTAATAACTAGTTGGGATTGGAGTTTTTTCTCAGCTTCAGTCCTGAGGCCAGGCCCCAGAGGCTGGCGGAGAGTTTGTCCCACTCCCATCTACTCTCGTTGTTCTAATTCAGAATCTTAGCAGTACACAGAAAGCAACAAGGTCTGACCTTCAGAGATTAATGGGCCTGAATCTTTGGGCTGAACCAAGAAGAGCATGCCACTCCAGACAGACTGAACAAGTTCCTCTCTCCTCCAACATCAGGCAGCAAGTACCCACCCGGCAAGAAGGAAGTACTAGTCACAAGACCCAACTGCCACTCCTGGCAGGAAGGAAGTGCTAGTCACAAGACCCCTTCCCCCACAAACAGTCAGTCTTATTTCCTTTCCACCATTGTCCCCTTTTTTTGTTGTGACCTTCCCAAGGTCACTTATTTATATAATAGATACCAATTTACTAAATCTACTCTAAGGATTCTTAGCAGGAAAGTTTGGGCAAGGGTAGTTTGGGGTTTTTTCAAGAAATTCAGTACAATAAATGTTGAACAAAACTATTACAAACAATTTGAATCTTCGTGCTAATACTACTTACTCTAAGTTAACTAAAATTAATACATTATTTACAGAAATTATTTACATATAACATAACAATACACATTGTTCCACATCATGATGTCAAATAGAAATATCTATTGATCTTTCTATTTGCCTAAGACCTAATGTAACTAACTATATACATATTTACATTTTGCATAAATACAATTTCAGACACTTGTTTATATAAACAAGGTCTTTCAATATGTTAGTTTGTGATTTTGTGTTTTGTGTCTAATAGTGTTGTGTTGAATTAATACTTATCAATTTTCTTCAGATTTCCACTTCTCATGCTGACTGATGGATCTCTTCTTTCTTCCATATTATGTAGTGATGCATGCTATTTCCCTAATATGTGAAATTACTTTTTTTTTATTATTTCAATACACTGAGTCTTACATATAAGTCTCGTTTTTAATCTATCCTCTTCTTATATAAACAAATTTACAAAGTTCAAAGTCTTAGCTGTCCATTTCAGATTTTCCTCTTTGTTTCTTGTCTCTAGCATCTTTTCTTAATGCTTTTCCTCTGGGATGGTTTAAAATCTTTTCTTCTGGGATGCTTTTCCTCTGGGTTCCTTTTCCTCTGGGTTGCTTTTCCTCTGGGCTGGGAAGTTGTCTAGAACATTATGTGTCACTATTATTTCTTTGTGGTGTACTTTTTATGTTAATCAATTTTGTTTTCATTTCTCAGCCCTATCTGCTGTCTAATTATCCTTGATATCTGTTACAGTGGTGTTGAATTTTTTCTGGTTTCACATGGGAACACTGAAACCATGAGTCTTTCCCTGCAACTTTTATAGCTGTTGGGGTAGTAAGGAATACTTCATGTGGTCCAGTCCATTTTATGTCTGTAGCCAATTTTCTATTGAAATTTTTTAAGTATACTATGTCTCCTGGTTTCATATTGTGCAAATTGTAATCCAGGGATACTGTTTGTTTTATTAAACCCATTTCATGTAATTCTGTTATTCTTGTCTGTAAAGCATGTATGTATTTTGTTAATTGACAGTCTAGTTTGTGAGAAGTTCTATGTCAGAGAAAGGAAGATGTGAAAGGAACATTACATTGTTTGCTTCTTCCTTTTCTTTTGGATCAGGATTATTGTACTCTCAAATTTAGTGTCTTTATCCACTTTATCCACATACTTTTCACAAAGTTCTTGGTAATTCTTGACTCCCAATGCTGCCAGCATTTCTTCTAATGTAATTGTGTAGTTTATTTCCTTAACTAACTCTTCTGACTGGATCATTTGTTCTTGATTTGAGTTGTTAACGAAATCATCCATCTCCTCCTCTTGTAAAGTTTTATGATCTTGATTGTAAGGTTTGATATATTCATAAGGTTCTTGGTATTCTTCATTTTCTGAATCAAACATTATTGTATATAGTGATTCTGTGTGATTTGTATCTTGCATTGACTCTTGCTTGTTGATTTCTATATTCCCCAAGTCTTTTGCAAGCTCTTTAACTTGTACGTAACTTGTGATTTGGCTGCCTTCAGGAGATGTTTTTAAAACAGATTTAGTTGCTCCTGTATCAATAAGAGCTGGGTAGATCTCATTACCCACATTTATCATGACCCTTGGTTCTGTGTTCTCATTTTGTTGGTACACTTGGATCATAGGCGCCTCTATTTCTATTTTGTTCAAATCTCAGTTTTGTTCTTCATCTACAGACTTTTCTTGTTGCTTTGAACATTCATTTTGCAATCCATCATCAGTTTGCAAGGGAATTGCATTATCATGGAGACTTAAGGATGGTATAATAATGTTTGTGTTTGCTTTTTCTTGTGCAGTTACTATTGGTTGGAATTCTTCTGCATAAGGATTTAATGTTGACTTTTCTATTATGTCATTGGTATTTTCTTTTGTAATATCTTCCCTGCTTTCAGAGTCATTGTCTCCAGGAGGTCTGTTAATTTGAATGTTCTCTGTTATTGCAATTTCCTCCTCATTGGACCCTTCTATTGTTAGCTCATGTGCTTCAATTAATTCATCTACAGTTTGTGTATTACAGACTGTTGCCAGTTCTGTTTCTTCTTCTTTCTTTGTAGCTTGTTCTACTGTTCCAAAAATTTTCTCTTTAATCTCAGTTAAATCATTATCTAATTGGATTTCTTCTTCTATCTGTTCTTTAGTTTTATTTTGTGCTTTTGGAACCCCAAATTCTATTTGCATGCAGTCTCCTTTCTTTTCATTTTTCCTTTTTTCTTTCTCATTTTTCCCTTTTGATGTTATCCCATGCACCTGGCTTCATAACTGACTTTGTTTTGCAGCACCTGAGACAACTTGGGAATAATGTGGTTTCACTCCTTGTTTGATGTACCTCTCCATGGTTTCTAAATTTGGTGCTTGCATTGATTTCTTGCAATTACAATCACAACATTTTGTATTTGTTTGTATATTATTGCTGCTATACCTTACGTTGCTTTTCCAAGACCTTGGTTTGTTATTAGCTTGGAATAATTGTCTTTAAATAACAGTCTCAAACCATGTGACCCATTTTTCCACAGAGGAAACATCTGGGTAAATTTCTCCTTTGATTGCTTTGTATGTAATTTCTTGTGGGTTTATATGATTGCTGAGTGGCTAGATTTTTTATTTCTTCAATTTCTTTATATTTACTTCTGCTATTTGCCTCCTTGAGCTTGGATTTAAGCTCTTTTATTATTTCATCCTTTTCCTCTAGCATTTCTTTATGACCTGAAAATACATAAGTTGCAATTTTTCTTAAATCTTCCAGACTTAGTGTTTCTCAATCTGGGCATTGAAGTTTAAAATATGATGTTATAGGTGTGTTACTGCCTTTCACAAATTGTCTCCTTATGTGTTGGAGATTTTGTTCAGTTAAATTTTCAAATCCAAGCACATCCTCTGCTACTTCAATAACTCTATCGAGGAACTTTGATGGATGTTCCCCACTTTCCTGTCTCAATTTCTCAAATTTTCCCCAAGTATCTGGTCTTTTTGAAAAACTTTTCATTGCCTCTAATAAGTCTTCTCTGGCCTTTCTTAGGTAACGTAGATTTTCATTATTAGATAACTTTAAGTCTGTTCCTTCCTCTGGCCATGATGTTAAATTTGGATTTTTTCTAGTTTCATCAAGGAATTATTGTTTTTCTCTTTTTGAAAATAATTCTGAGAGAAGAATTTCAGTGTCCTGGGAATCTGGATCATAAAGTCTAATTGCTCTTTTAAATTCTTTTAAACATCTCATTGGTTCTGAAAACCAGGAAGGCATCTGTCTTTTCAGACTTTCAAGGTCAGCTGTTGTAAATGGCTTATGTGTTTTAATATGAATTATGCCACTATCTGGTTGTAGGCTTGTCTGATCTCTTAGTGGCAATATTGGTATTCCACCTCAGCCCCATCTGTATTTTCTTGTTGAACTACATTGTTATTTTTAGGTATATCTTGTTGTGTGTTAATACCTTTGCTACATTGTTTCTCTTCAGTCAGTTGCTTCATCATTTCCTTTAGTTGCATCATCTCCTCTTTTATGGCTAAAACTGTTACAGCCATTTCATTATCTTTTGCTTTTTTCCCAAAAATTAGATGCACACCTTTTTTTTTGGTCATGGTATAATTGGGTTATGAAGAATAATGCTCCATCATATGTGGGAATGAATGAAATCAAGCGATACATACTTATATTCAGCCATTGCAAAGTTTCATAGATGCTAAGCAGAAAATAAATATAATCAGGAATCGTGACAAAAAGTAAGTTGTAAAACATATACAAGAAATATCCAATCCAGGTTAGATTACCCATGGCAAGTAATAGTTTCTTTGCTGTTTTGTATCTTGAAAAGCCTTTTGCAACAGAAAAAAAAATGTTTTTAAATCTGGCCCTTTACGAGTTGCCTCCTCCCTTCAGGAGGAGTGGTTTCTTTTGGGCGTGGTATCACTAGGCAGATTAGTTGCACTCAGCACTGCTCTCAAAATGGTTACTTTTCACAGTCACACAGGCTTTTGAAATGTATGAAGGCCTGACTTCTCTGAAACTCCAATTGCCTTCTTTTTCCCAAATTCTTAACAAAAATAGGTTGGAAAACCTAGCTGGCTGTGCCAAAAACTGTAATATTTATTGGGAAAGGAAATTGGATTGGAAAAATGGGGACATCAATACAGTACATCTTATAACAAATATCTAAGACTAAGGACTGTAGAACAATTAGTAATTTTGCATTGGTGTGGAGTCTTTCTCAAGTGAAAATCTTGTGCCCCAATGAAATCACATATGCACACAATTTGTTAAGGAACATGATAGAAAGACAAACACCTTTCCTATGGTTATTATAAAGAGGGGAAATTATCAAAATAATAAAATATAATTTTCTGGAGATAGAAACATATGGGATTAATGAGTCCTAAGGCTTGAATGATACAGTCACAATCTCTGATGGTTAGACCAATATCTCTGGACTTTGTAAATAACTGACTTTTGTTTTGCTGTTAGTTTTACTTTTTGTTTATTTAAATCAAGGAGGTGACAGGAGTAGAGCTGTACTTTAAGAAGCACTTTTTTATATTTTAATATAGGATTGAAAGGGGTAGAAATCTATTCACTATTTTTCTAATTCAGATTTGAAGTGAGGCATACTCATGATAAATGAAGTGTTATAGTGAAGAGGTAATGAGGAGCTGATTTAGGACTGGAGTAATGGGAGTCATGAAAAGGATATATTTGAGAACTTTTAATGAAAGAAGAAACTAAATTTGAAGTTTTAGCTTTAGCGGAAGATAAAGGAATGATAATAGTCAAAGATGATTTAGGTTTTGAACTTGGATGTATTGAATAATTATAGTGTTATTGGCACATATAGAAAAAATTAGAAGGAACTGATTTATAAGAAAGGAAGTGAGAATATAGAATCATATTTGATTTTATATATACTGGATTTTAGGATCTAACAAGAATTAGAGAAGAAAAATTCAGTATGTCACTAGAAATATATTAATAAAGGTTGGTAAATAGGCAAGAGTTGGCAATACAAATCAGGTTGCCATTGTGTTGAGGTCATTGTTGAAACTTTACAAGTAGAAAAGGTATATGATTTATAATATGTAACTAATCATATACACACATAATTTATGTAAAATACAATATTATATATTTAGGACATATACCACATGTGCATATTTATTATGTATGTATATACACACATATGCATACATATCATTTAGAGGGACTAATAACATTAGAGAAGTGAGTCCAAGACAAAAGTCTACCATAAATTTTTTTCAGTTTTTCAGTAGTTATAATCCATTCCTTATGGAGATTTTAAAAAATTTGGTACTCAAATACATTTAACATTATAGAAGCATAAAAGATCTTGGAATTCATCCAATACAATCTCATTTTAGATATGTAAAAATTAAGTGCTGGAGATATGCAGAGATTTGTCCAAGGTCATAAAGATACTGCCAAAATCATGCCTCAAAGTGAGGTCTTTTAAAAATTCCCTTTTAAATTAAAAAAAAAATTCTCTTTAAAATATTCCTTCCAATAACAAATGCCATTTTTATGTGAGCAAAATTAGTAGTGGAAGAGATATGGGAATTACCCATTAAAATTGGTTCTAAAAATATGAAACAACATTTTAAGGTGCACTTATTTCAATAGGATCAGATGCTCTTGAATTATAATGATAACACTAGATAAACTAGAGTCAATCTCAATTCTCTTAAATTGAGGCAGAACCTATGCTTCAATATCCCAAAACACTGAGAAAAAATTTCATGTGTAGAGCAAAGAAAAAAAATAACACTTTAATTGAAGACATAAATTGAAGACAATAGGGAATTTTTGATCAAAAGGCATTTTGTGCAAACTTAAAGAGCTCCTCTTGAAAGCACATGACTTTCAAGGCTAAAACAAATGATCAAGTAGGCTCATATAGGGATTACTAGAAACAAACAGGCCAGGTATTAGACACTGGGGAAAATAATCTTTTACTGAAAAACTCTTTCTCAAAGACCTACATCACCTTATACCCTTAGTGATGTAAACCTTAAAATTTCTTAGACTTATAAATGTTGGAAATTTCACCAATGGGAAATTTCATACTTGAAAAATTTCCTACTGATAGTCTATTGGAATGTGAACCCCATTGGCATGGGAGGGTCATTCTCCTCCCTACTTAAGATTTTTTTAGGATAGAAACCTTTTGCTGAACAATGGAAAGGGCTTTGACCTATGCTTAATCATAGAATAGGAAGTTCTTTGAGTCATGATTGATTTTAGAATTGATACAATAGAGATACTTGGAATGACAAAACCAGGTCTTGGAACTTCCAATCTCCACCCTGCTCAGGGTAACAGGATTTAGGAAGGGCTACAGCAAAGGATCAAGATTTAATTATTTGAGAATATGACCTTCAACATACATGTGCAAAACCAGAGACCTTTGGGTGGTCCTGGGTTAAGCTAGAGCCACCAAGGGCACAGGGAAGACATGGATAGTGATTGGTAGATGTGAGAACTGAGGGGAGGGAACTTGGATGGTTTCCTTAAAGATAGTGGGGTCTGAGGACTGAAGGGTGTTGGTTGGAGAGGTTTTGGCTCTGAGAGGTTGTGCTTTGAGAAGCTTGCTCTGATGGAAGCTGGAGATGGAGGTCCCTGAGACTGTTTCTCCATTTTGGTCACGTGAGTGATAGGGACTGATCTCTTTTCTTTGCCTCAGCTATCTAAGGGCTTGGGCCTTTTGGCCCAGCCTAAACAGAAGGGGTATTTAAGCCCTATTCCCTTCTCTCCCCTTTCTCTCTCCCTCTCTCTATCTCTAATACCTTTCTTCCTCCTGTTTGTAATTAAACTCCATAAAAGGTTGACTTCTGGCTTGAGTTTTCATTTAGGAATTACATAGCTGAATTCCTTGGCGACCTTAAATAATATATATCAGTCTTTTAAAGTGATGTCCTTGTCACAGTGATATGGAAGGTATGTGACCCTTGACTATATTTCTCTACCATGAATCTTTACTACATGTCTCCTGTTTAGAATCTTATTCTCTTTCCTCATTTGAAATCCCCCTTAATGATTTGGAATGGCAAAACAAAGATAGTGGAAAAGGTACAGAAACCTATTTTATCTCTTCCAAATCAATCTCCCAAAACTATATTACAATACCTCAAAATTAATTATAGAACAGCATAACCCACAAAAACATGGGGTGAAATAGTTTTTCTGCCAAAAACAACTTATAAAATGGCATGAAAGCTCTATTGGACCAGGGTGGAAATTAAATGCTAAAAAAAAGATCTCATTACTGATCAAAAAAAGAACTTAGACACATTTTTCAGGAAATAATCAAGGAAAACTATGTTGATATTCTATAATAAGAGGGTAAAAGAGGAAGAGAAAGAATACAGTGATCACCTCCTGAAAGAGATCTCAAAAGGATAACTCCAAAGAATATTATAGGAAAATTCCAGAAGTCCCAAGTCAAGGAGAAAATATTGCAAGCAGTCAAAAGGAAGCAATTCAAATGTTGTGGACCCAGAGTCACAATGACACAAGAATCAGCAGTTTCTGCATTAGATGAATAAAAAGGGCATTCCTGTGAGCAAAGGAGCTAGTACTTCAACCAAGAATCACTTACTCAATAAAACTGAACATAATCCTTTATGGGAATTGGCATTCAATTTCAATTTCAAATTAAATTTCAAATATTCCTGATTAAAAAATCAGAGCTGAATGGAAAACTGGACATTCAAATACAAGACTCAAGAAAAGCACAAACAGATAAGCATGAAAGAAAAATGAAAAGTAATTTAATAAGTTTAAACTGTTTGTTTACTACATGGAAAAATTATTTTATAACTTTTAAGAATTTTATAATTATCATGGAAGTTAAAAATATAGAGGCAAAAAGCAAGAGTGTGAGTTGAAAATGATGAGAGGATTGCTAAAAAATAAAATTAAGGCATGAGAAGGAGGAAAGCATTGGGTGAAAGGATAATAGAATGGTATAAATTATCACACATAAAAGAGGCATGAAAGAGATTTTATAGTGGAATGGAAGATTGGTAATTTGGGGAAGGTAGCACAGAAAACTTACTTTCATTGGAATTGGATCAATAACGGAAGAACATACCCATTCAATTATGTAGAGAAATAGATTTTACCTTATAGGATAGGAGGAAGGAAAGGGGATAAGAAAAAGGAGGTGACACTGTTATAAAAGAAGACAAACTGGGGGATGTGGTGGGCAGAAACTAAACAAGGAAAAATAGAATGTAAAGTAATGCACAGTAATTATAATAATGCACAAATGGTTTACATGGCTCTAATAAAGTCTTCATTTCTCTAATAATGATTTGAATGTAAAAGAGTGAAATGAATGTATAAGAATACAAACCATTCCTCAGATGATAAATGGTCAAAGGACATGAACAGGCAATTCTCAAAGAAATTAAAGCTTTCTATACTCATTATAAAATGCTCTAAATCAGTAGTGAGTAGAGAAGTGCAAATTAATACAATTTTGAGATATCACCACATAAATACTGTAAGGGTGAAATTAAGAAGTTGGACAAAGTGAGGAGAGAAGTTTAACAGAAACTTTGTTTAATTGGAGAAAAAAGTACAGATAGAAAGGTAGAAAAAAGGAAAGAGATATTATTAATCTTTTATCCTTTAAATATACCTAAAATTCCTAATAACTACCTAAAATTTCCTAAAACTATTTTTAACTGTCTACTGAGGACAGTTTCTTCTTCCTGACATGTCAGGCCTATCTAACCTCTTCTATCTATATATTATTCACTAACTACCTAATTCTCTAAAATAATAGACAGTCACCATTCACTGACTCTTTCAATTAGTTTTCTATAGCAGATCAACTGACAGCAGCCAATTGCTAGCAGATCCTTTCCTCAGAGACAAACCTCTTGCTCTCTACAGATTCCAGAGGCAAAGCCCCATCCCCCCCCCCAACTCTGGGTACCTGCTTCCTTATCTCCTCAATGACCAACTGTCCCTCTTAACTTCATGTCAGAGGGCTGGCTACCTCCTCTGTCCTGGTCACCTTGGTAATGGAATCTTCAGCTGGCTCACTGACTCCTGTCAGTTCTGATCTATTTTGAAATCCTGCTCTCTAGCCTCTTAAGGAGACAGAGGGAGAGATTAAGAAAATCCCTTTAATGCTATCAAATTGGATATTATCACAGAAAAGGAAAATGACAAAACTTAGATGGGATGTGGAAAAATTAAAATACTAATGCACTTTGGGGGAGTTGTGAAGTGATTTAGTCATTTTGGAGAACAATTTGGAAATAGACCCAAAGGACTACAAAATAATACACATCAATTCACTCAGAATTCCCACAGTCAGGTACATATGCCAAAGAGATAAAAACCAAAAAGGGAAGTACCTACATGTACAAAAAATTTTAAAGAAGCTCTTTCAGTTGGTAAAGATTTGAAAAGTGAGGATACATCCATCAGTTGGGGAATGGCTAAGTAAATTATAGTATATAAATATAATTAATTTTATTGTGCTACAAGGAATGATAAATAGGATGATTTCAGAAAGATCTGGAAAGACCTACATTAATTGATTCAGAGTGAAATAAGCAGAACCAGAAGAACATACAGTGACAGTTATACTATGAAATGAACATCTGTAAATGACAGATATCAGCAATATAATGATCTAAAACCAAAGTAAAGGAATAATGCTAAAAAATGCCAACTACTTTCAGAGACAAAGAACTGAGTCTGAATCCAGACAACAGCAAGCTTTTCTCATTTTCTTTTTTTTCCTAATTGAGTTTTCTTCTACAAAAGGATTAATATGACTCATTGGGACTTCCAGGTAATCATGGCTGCAATCTAGACACCACATGCTTCCTCTCCCCAGCACCGAACGAAATAGACTATATCAAAGGAACATAAAAATCACCTTTGGAGGAACAGAAGGACTCCCCAGTAATCCCAAGTACACCACAGAGGCGAAGGTATGTGGGGTTTGAACATTTCCACACTATAATGATAAGGAGGAAAAGCTTGCACAAAAACATGAACTAAGCCACCCTGCCCCCCCCACTTCCCCCATCAAACCAGAGTGAGCTACAGGAGCACTCACTGGGACAGTGAGTGAGTGGGGAACTTCTCTGTCTGGGGGGGGCACTCCAGGGTCCTTGGGATCTGGGGACTGCCAGGAAAAAAAATGTCTCAGGGCGGTTTCACAGGAGAATCCTGTGCTGAGCACAGGGGGCCCCGGGAGCCATACTTGGGTCAGTTGCACTGAGCATCTGGGCAGAGCTAAACACCAGGGGCAGACCACGCGCTGATTATCTGGGCTGAGCTGAACACCTGGGCAGTTTGGCTTTGATCAGGGGCCCAGTGCTCTAAGAAACCTTAGAGGCTGGGAAGAACTAGTCTGAGGCAACCTAAATTCACAGAAAACCCACCCATATCACCCAGACCCCAGACCAAAAAGAAAAGGGGAATAAAACCACCAAAGGGATTGCTCACGTGGCCCAAAATCAAGCCTCCAGGAAGAAAGGGAAAAAGGTGACCATTGAAAACTTTTATGGTGGAAGTACCCAAGGAAAAGAAGAGAATGAGGATGAAATCCAAAAAAAAAATCAGAACATGCCTCCCAAAATGGAAACTATCAACAAGCTCTGGAAGATCTCAAACTGGAACATATCCAAAAGATGGAAACCTGGAAATAAAAATGGGAGAAAGAGATCAGCAGTCTCACAGATAAGACTGCTCAATTGGAAAAAGAGCTCGAAGCATCCAATAGAAGGGCAGACAAAGCTGAAAAGCAAAACCAGTCCCTAACGACCAGAATTAAGCAACTCGAAGAAAGTGAGATCAAAAAACAGCAAGAATCAATAAAGCAAACCCATAAAATTAATGAATTAGAAGAAAACATAAAATATCTCACTGAAAAGGTCACAGACTTGGAAAACAGAGGAAGAAGAGACAACCTCAGAATTATCGGTCTCACAGAAAAACCAGAGATAAACAATAAACTCTATATTATTCTACAGGAGATTATAAAAAAAAATTGTCCACACATTCTGGAGCAAGGGGGCAAAATAGAAATAGAAAGGGTTCATAGAACCCTCTATACTAAATACTCAAAAGACAAACCCTAGGAATGTAATTGCCAAATTCAAGAGCTTCCAAGAAAAGGAGAAAATCCTACAAGAAGCCAAGAAGAGGAGCTTCAGATATAAGGGGGCTCCCATAAGGATCACACATGACCTAGCGGCTAACACACTAAGAGACCACTAAGCATGGAACACGATATTTAGACAGGCAAGAGAGCTGGGTCTCCAACCAAGAATCAACTACCTAGCAAAACTGAATATATACTTCCAGGGGAAAGTATGGGCATTCAACAAAATAGAATATTTCCAAGCATTTGCTAAGAAAAGACCAGAACTTAGTGGAAAATTTGATATCCAAGCACAGAAAGCAAGAGAAAAATGAAAAGGCAAATATGAAAGAAAGGCAAAAGGAGATAAATCTTATCTTTTTCTTTAAGTCAAACTCTCTTCTATTAGGACTACATTTACATCAAATTATATATATATATTAATATGTGGGGAAAATGTTTTGTGTAACTATCAAAAATTGTATGCATCATAAGAGTAGTTAGGAGAAACATGCATAGGGAAAGATTGGAGCATTAAGAAGATTTGGGGAAAGTGGGGGAAAAGAAAGGAAAAGGGAGGGGGGACCATCGATAACACTAAGATTTACTTCAAGAAATGGGGGAGGACTTAATAGAATAATCTTTCCCATATAAAGATACACATGTAAAGGGGAGGAGAAGAACTCTCAGATGAGAATGAGAGGAAGAGAGCATGAAGTGGAATTAGTTAAATCTTACTCTCAGTGAAATTGAGAGTAAGAGGGAAGAGTGAGAGGGAAGAACATCTAGATCCAGTGGGATCCTGAATTCTATCTTATCCAACAGGGCAAGAAAGAAAGGAAAATTAAGGAGGGGGAAGGGAGAGGGAATATAAAAAGGGAGGGAAGAAGAGGGGGGAGTGGAAGGGAGCATAAAAATGGAGGGGCTAGAAAGGGAAGCATATCAAGGGAAGGGACTAGGGGGACTGACCTAAAGAAAATGATTGGTTCAAAAGGAGATAGCTAAAGAAGAAAGATCAGAACTAAGGGAAGATATCAAAATGCCAGGGAATCCACAAATGACAATCATAACTTTAAACATGAATGGGATAAACTCACCCATAAAACATAGACAAATAGCAGATTGGATTAGAACACAGAACCCTACCATTTGTTGTCTTCAAGAAACACATATGAGGCAGGTTGATGCTCACAAGGTTAAAATTAAAGGTTGGAGTAAGACCTTTTGGGCCTCAACTGATAGAAAGAAGGCAGGAGTTGCAATCATGATATCTGACAAAGCCAAAGCAAAAATAGATCTGATCAAAAGGGATAGGGAAGGTAAATATATTCTGTTAAAAGGGAGTATAGACAATGAGGAAATATCACTAATCAACATGTATGCAGCAAATGGTATAGCATCCAAATTTCTATTGGAGAAACTAGGAGAACTGAAGGAGGAAATAGACAGTAAAACCATATTAGTGGGAGACTTGAACCAACCAGTATCAAATTTAGATAAATCAAACCAAAAAATAAACAAGAAAGAGGTAAAAGAGGTGAATGAAATCTTAGAAAAATTAGAGTTAATAGACATATGGAGAAAAATAAATAGGGACAAAAAGGAATACACCTTTTTTTCAGCACCACATGGCACATTCACAAAAATAGATCATACACTAGGTCACAGAAATATGGCACTCAAATGCAGAAAAGCCGAAATTATAAATGCAGCCTTTTCAGATCACAAGGCAATAAAAATTATTGATCGGTAAGGGTACATAGAGAGCCAAATCAAAAATTAATTGGAAATTAAATAATATGATACTCCAAAATCAGATAGTTAGAGAAGAAATCATAGAAACAATTAATAATTTTGTTGAGGAAAATGACAATGGTGAGAAATCCTTTCAAACCTTACGGGATGCAGCCAAGACAGTACTTAGAGAAAAATTCATATCCCTGAGTGCATATATTAACAAATTAGGGAGAGCAGAGATCAATCAATTGGAAATGCAAATCAAAAAACTTGAGAACAAAAAAATTAAAACCCCCCACAAGAAAACCAAACTAGAGATCCTAAAAATTAAGGGAGAAATTAATAAAATCGAAAGTGATAGAACTATGGAGCTAATAAACAAGACTAGAAGCTGGTACTTTGAACAAACAGACAAAATAGACAAAGTACTGGTCAATCTAATTAAAAAAACAAAAGAAGAAATGCAAATTAACAGCATCAAGGATGAAAAGGGGGACATCACTTCCAATGAAGAATCTATTAAGGAAATCATTAAAAACTACTTTGCCCAACTATATGGCAATAAATATACCAACCTAGGTGATATGGATGAATATTTACAAAAATATAAATTGCCTAGACTAACAGAAGAAGAAATAGTTTTCTTAAATAATCCCATATCAGAAAAAGAAATCCAACAGGCCTTCAAAGAACTTCCTAAGAAAAAATCCCCAGGGCCTGATGGATTCACCAGTGAATTCTATCAAACATTCAAAGAACAGCTAAACCCAATACTATACAAACTCTTTGACATAATAAGCAAAGTGGGAGTTCTACCAAACTCCTTTTATGACACAAACATGGTACTAATTCCAAAGCCAGGCAGGCCAAAAACAGAGAAAGAAAATTATAGACCAATCTCCCTAATGAATATAGATGCAAAAATCTTAAATAGGATACTAGCAAAAAGACTCCAGCAAGTGATCAGAAGGGTAATCCACCATGATAAAATTGGATTTATAACAGGGATGCAGGGCTGGTTCAATATTAGGAAAACTATCCACATAATTGACCACATCAACAAGCAAACCAGCAAGAACCACATGATTATCTCAATAGATGCAGAAAAAGCCTTTGATAAAATACAACACCCATTCCTACTAAAAAAACTAGAAAGCAAAGGAATAGAAGGGTTGTTCCTAAAAATAATAAACAGTATATATCTAAAACCATCAGCTAATATCATCTGCAATGGGGATAAACTAAATCCATTCCCATTAAGATCAGGAGTGAAACAAGGATGCCCATTATCACCTTTATTATTTGACATTGTATTAGAAACACTAGCAGTAGCAATTAGAGAAAAAAAGAAATTGAAGGTATTAAAATAGGCAAGGAGGAGACCAAATTATCGCTCTTTGCAGATGACATGATGGTCTACTTAATGAATCCTAGAGATTCAACCAAAAAGCTAATCGAAATAATCAACAACTTCAGCAAAGTTGCAGGATACAAAATAAACCCACATAAATCATCAGCATTTCTATATAATTCCAATACAGCTCAGCAGGAAGAACTAGAAAGAGAACTCCCATTCAAAATTACCTTAGACAAAATAAAATACCTAGAAATCTATCTCCTGAGACAAATACAGGAACTATATGAACACAACTACAAAACACTTTCCACACAACTGAAACTAGACTTGAACAATTGGAAGAACATTAACTGCTCATGGGTAGGGTGAGCCAATATAATAAAAATGACCATCCTACCCAAACTCATCTATCGATTTAGTGCCATACCCATGGAACTTCCAAAAAATTTTTACTGTTTTAGAAAAAACCATACCAAAGTTCATTTGGAAGAACAAAAGATCAAAGATATCCAGGGAAATAATGAAAAAAAAATACAAAGGAAGGGGGCCTTGCAGTCCCAGATCTCAGACTATATTATAAATCAGAGGTCATCAAAACAATTTGGTACTGGCTAAGAGACAGAAAGTAGGATCAGTGGAATAGACTGGGGGCAAGCAACCTCAGCAAGACAGTATATGACAAACCCCAAAATCCCAGCTTTTGGGACAAAAATCCACTATTTCATAAAAACTGTTGGGAAAATTGGAGGCCAGTGTGGGAAAATTAGGTTTACATCAACACCTCACACCCTACACCAAGATAAATTCAAAATGGGTGAATGACTTGAACATAAAGAAGGAAACTATAAGAAAATTAGGCGAACACAGAATAGCATACATGGGAAATAAAAGCATACTTTGGGAAAGGAAAGACTTCAAAACCAAGCAAGACTTAGAAAGAGTTACAAAATGCAAAATAAATAATCTGGAATACATCAAATTAAAAAGTTTTTGTACAAACTAAACCAATGTAAACAAAATTAGAAGGGTAGCAACAAATTTGGAAACAATCTTCATAAAATTCTCTGACAAAGATTTAATTACTCAAATCTACAAAGAACTAAATCAATTGTACAAAAAATCAAGCCATTCTCCAATTGACAAATGGGCAAGGGACATGAACAGGCAGTTCTCAGCCAAAGAAATCAAAACTATTAATAAGCACATGAAAAAGTGCTCTACATCTCCTATAATCAGAGAGATGCAAATCAAAACAACTCTGAGGTATCACCTTACACCTAGCAGATTGGCTAACATGACAGCTATGGAAAGTAATGAATGCTGGAGGGGATGTGGCAAAGTGGGGACACTAATTTATTGCTGGTGGAGTTGTGAATTGATCCAGCCATTCTGGAGGGCAATTTGCAACTATGCCCAAAGGGTGATAAAAGACTATCTGCCCTTTGATCCAGCTATAGCACTGCTGGGTTTGTACCCCAAAGAGATAATAAGGAAAAAGATTTGTACAAGAATATTCATAGCTGAATTCTTTGTGGTGGCCTAAAATTGGAAAACGAGGGGATGCCCATCAATTGGGGAATGGCTGAACAAATTGTGGTATATGTTGGTGATGGAATACTATTGTGCTAGAAGGAATAATAAAGTAGAGGAATTCCATGGAGACTGGAACAACCTCCAGGAAGTGATGCAGAGCGAAAGGAGCAGAACCAGGAAAACATTGTACACAGAGACTGATACATTGTGGTACAATCTAAGGTGATGGACTTCTCCATTAGTGGCAATGCAGTGTCCCTGAACAATCTGCACGGATCTAAAAAATACTATCCACAAGCAGAGGATAAACTGTGGGAGTAAAAACACTGATGAAAAGCAACTACTTGAAAACAGAGGTTGAGGGGATATGACTAAGGAGAGACTCTAAATGAACACTCTAATGCAAATACCAACAACAGGGAAATGGGTTCGAGTCAAGAACACATGTGATAACCAGTGGAATCGTGTGTCAGCTATGGGAGAGGGAAATGTGGTGGGAGAGGGAAAGGTAGTGGGAGGGGGGGTGGGGAGGAAAAGAAAATGATCTTTGTTTCCAGTGAATAATGTTTGGAAATAACCAAATAAAATAATGTTTAAAATTTAAAATAATAAAAAATAAAAATAAAATAAAATTAATATAACATCCAAAAAAAAAGAAAAAAAGAATTAATATGGGAAAATGCATCCATATTTGTAGATGTAAAATCTTGATGAAATTTCTTGACATCTTGGGGGGGGGAGGTGAGGTAGGGAGTGAATTTGAGACTTAAAATTTCTTTTGAAAAGTTGGAAACTTTTTAAATAATGTAGAGGAGGAGGAAATTAACTCAAATAAAAAAATAAATAATTCCTTGGGTTGCTTGGAGGGGGTAGATCAGAGTGTAGCTCACTAAGTTTCTAGCCATCTAATAGATAGTACTGCTTCTTCTTCTATAGCTCTATTTATTTCTCCATCATTTTCTTGTTCAGCTGTCTAATACTGATGTCTCCCCTGGCATCCTAATTAGTTTTTTTTTCCCTTTAGATATTTTCTCTCACAGGTGGGAATATTATCAGAGCTCTTTTGTCAAGGGACTTTCTATAATTCACTATAAATTCATGTCAAGTGAAATAGTTGACTTCAAGTTCATCCTATATGACACAGATTTGTCTCCGTCTCTCCTGATGGAAGCTTATATAGACATCAGGAGTAGCCCTCTCCCACTTTCTCCTCAGTTAACCCAAAGTTGTCCTTATATCCCTTTCAAAAACTACCACACCTTTCTGCAAATGTATCAGGGTAAGATAATGGGTAGCGTAAATCTGGTACGATGTCAAACATTTTCTCATTAGGTAAAGGTCAAGTATTATTTTGTTGACAATGAATTACTTATCTTTATAGATCCATTCAAGGGTTTTAGACCATATATATATATATATATATATATATATGTATATATGTATGTATGTATACACATCTACATATCAGTTTCATTTGAGTCTCTTAGCAACTAGAATATTTCTATCAATGTAGTCATCCATCTCTCTGTGTGAAATCAATACCACCAAATTATGTGTCTGTGCATTTGCAGAGAGTGGAAGGTGGAAAAGATAGAAGGAGAAAAAGCAAAGAAGGGGAAAGAGGAGAGGATAGGAATTTCAATTTAGTGTTCAATTTAGAAGATAAAAAGTGTGTTGTGAAAACTTCAAGAAAAGAAATTAAGTCTAATCTTCAAACAAGGTACCTAATGACCTATAATTTCCTCTCTGCCAGCCCCCACCAAACAAAAGAAAATATTCAATTTAAAAAGTTATGCATCTTGTATACTTTTATATTGAAAAATATTAAAAACATAAAAATCTTGAAAAGGGTATTTCGTAGATTAGTCATCAAAGGAATCAGACCAATTCCATAAATTATTTCCTTTATCTTTTCCCCTGAGGCATATACTTGAGATATTAAAAAATGTCCAAGTTCATAATATTGAGAGGAAAGGTACTTGTTTATATTTTCTACATTGCATGCTGTTGATTAGGAAATAAATCACAGCACATACAACCAATCAGGAAAGTTGATATTTAAAGCTTTAGACTTTCATATTTTCTTTTCAGTTCTAAGAACCATAGAATTCTTTGTTAAAGCTTTTTTTTTTTTTACAAATATCACATGATGCTAATTAAGATCCAATAGAGAAAAGATAATTATGACTAGTTGTGGCTATATTCTCTAGCAATACAAACAATTTGATTAGTGGGTAATTTAAGGCAATTTAGAAAAGTTAAATTTGGGAAAGAAAAGACTCAGTGATTAATAAAAAGCATCAACTTCCTTCCAAATGATAAAGCAGGTTCCAAAATGTGCCCTGTCATTTCCAAAGGATTTTTTTTGAACAATGATTCTCAAATTAGGAGTTTTGGAGAATATTTCATGCTGTACAGTGCTTTATACTATGAAGGATGTCACTTTTCTGAAGCCAGGGACTATAAGCTTTCAAATATCTGTGTAGGCATACATGGATGCATGCATATGTGAATATATATAACATATATGTGAATATGTATCATTTCTAAATCCCAGCTCTGTATCTTATATGGAGTATGTGCTTAATACATGCTCAATTTAAATAATACCAATAGAAGAGTAAAAATAGAGTATTTTGATTAAATTGTTTTCTACATTTTTGCTTCTTCCCCCCCCACCTGCCAATTAACTAATCTTATCTGTTTATTCTCTTTTTTGTCATTTGGAAAATGAGTTTTTCATTCCAGTTTTTCCTAATATGCTATGCTGAAATTTATATTATGTTCTCATGTAAAGAATATAATATTTTAAAATTTTTAACTTCTTGAAAAACAAGGTTCAAGAATTTGAAGAAGAGGTAGCATAGCAAGTTCTTTATTTTCTCATTTGTTAAAGTCCCCAAAGGTAAAAAATTAAAATGGATTTTAGTCTTTTGTCATGGAATGGAATTCAAAACTCTTAGAGTTTTAGGGAAAATTAGAGGCCATCTAATTCCCCTCAGACAGAATTCCTTTATTACTTCTTTAAAAGTCTTGGTATCTTGAAGCTATAATGATTCTTCTAAATCAGCTAGTCCAAATTCCTCATTTTACAGATGAAACAAACCAACAAGCTTTTAAAAGTCTCCTATGTGCCAGACACTGGGTTAAATGCTTGGAATAGATTTAACAAAAATTAAAACCCTCAAAGAGTTTACAATCTAATTCCCTGCTTCAAAATGAAGCAGGAAAAAGGGGAAGATAAGCTGTGATTACCTGTATAAGACAATGCTTCAGCATCTTGTTCTTTAAAGGTGAAACCAAGAAGGCAGCAGATGCAAAGTGGAAGAGCTAAGAGTCCAGTTTCTACCCTCTATAAGAAAGATACTGTGAGGAGTGAGCTATTATACTCTCAAGTCCTATAATTGCAGAAAACAGGAGGCTAGGGGAGGTGGTTTCAATCAAGGCTTAGTATGATAGTAGTTAGTTTAGACTTGAAGACACTTAGGCAACTAAAGCCCAGAGACATAAAGAAGTTGGCTTAAGGTCATATGATCAGTTGTTAGTCGGCACAGTTTGTTCAGTCTCCTAATTTCTAAGTCCATGTTTTTCATACTATGCACTCTGATTTTCAATTTACCAGAAATATATGCTAACACCAAATAAAGTAGTGGAGAAGCCACCCCCCCCCAAAAAAAGAAATAAGAAAAAAAAACTGTTATTCATTCAAACAACATACAATTATTAAACTCCTACTATGTGCCAGGTTCTATGCTAAGTGTTGCAGATACCGAAAGAGCTTTAACAAGAGGCATGCTGTCAAGGAGTTTATAATCTGATGAGAGAGACCACAGGAAAATATGCACATGCATACGATTCTATATATGTATATATTTGTATACATAACAAAAAGAAAGCTACAAAAATAATGAATAGAGGCAAGCTAGTTAAGAAGAATATCTCTAATAGAAAATAAAATTTTAGGAGGGGCATAAAGAAAAAAAAAGAGGTTATTAAGTGGAGCAGAGAAGGTAGAGCTAAACAGCATCCAAGAGAAGGAAAGTCTTCTTTGTGGTATATCCAAGAAGCCAATGTCACTGGATCATAGATTTCATAACAAAGATTAAAGTGGGGGGAAGCTAGGTTTTTGAAACCCTTTCAGTGCTAAACCTGGGGTTTTGATTATGATCCTTGAGGTAATAGGGAGAAACTGGAGTTTATTGAAAATGACAATAGTAGACCCGTGCTTTAGGAAAATCACTTTAATGGCTGAAGGGAAGATGGATTGGAATGAGGAGAATGTTGAGGCAGGCAGACACCAAACAGGCTAGTGTGATAGTCTAGATATGACCTGATGAGGTTCTGCAGTAGAGTAGTAGCAGTGTCAGAAGAGAGAAGGAGGGCTAATAGAGAGATATTAAAAGGGTGGAGTCAACAGGGGAAAGAGACAATGTAAAGTCAAGGATGACTCCTAGGTTGCAAGCTGGAGACACTGAGAGGAAGGGGTTACTCCCTGGAGCAGTGATAACAAACCTTTCAGAGATCACATGCTGTGCCCCCCCCCCAGAGACCCTGCTTCCAGGGGCAGGGGCAAGGGCTGGGCTCCCAGCTGGCTCATGCCTGGGGAAAACTTCCCTCTGCCACCTCAGGGAACCACTGCTGCATCCAGCCACCCCAGGGGCCAAGAAAGAAGGCTGTTGGTTGTCTTTGCTCAGCTAGAAAAGACTAGTGGGATCAGGAAGGTTAGGGAAGATAGGGAGGAGAAGTGACTTCTTATTACAATGTGGGGTGCATGTCCTTGTTGAGTCCAATTCAAATGGAGCCCCAAGAGTCTTCTGCTCATCTTGGTTACAAAGATGCAACCTTGGAGCCTTTTTAAGCAGCATATATTTTCATAACAAAGTGCATCCTGAGGACACCATGCTGCTGGGTAGGCTCTTAGGCTGAGACTCTCCTTTGGGTGAGAGCAAGGGGCAGAGAGGGCACAATTAACCTTTGGGGGACAAGATCACCCCTCAGACTGGTGGTTGGCAGGGAAGGAAGGAACAAAAGTAGAGATCTTTTATGGGGTTTGGCTGGGCCTGGTGGTGGGAGAGGAGATTCCCCTTTCTTCTCTACTGCAGCCCCTAGTCCAAGATATGGGAGAGAGAAAGGGAGAGGAGTGACCTGAGTTCTCTTCTCAGAGGAGGGAGTAAATGCAGAGGGGTGGTGAGATGTGGTAGAGAGGGGAGAAGGGAACAACTCCACAAAAGTCCCTTTCACTTTCTAGTAACTAATTCAGCCTGGGATGGGGTGTATTCTCACAGAGATGTCTCTGGGTGCCATCTTTGGCACATGTGCCATAAGTTTGCTACTATGGCCCAGGAGGGTTAGGAAAGAAAGAATGTCAGAGAGGGTTTATATATAGAGAGAATTGAGTTCAATTTACTTTAAGTTGTATACTGAGCATCTAATTCTCTGAAAATCAATTGGAGATAAAAGATTAATGGTCAGCAGAGTTTTTCATATAGGAAAGTTAGATTTTAAAGGTATTAGCATAAACTTTGTCATTAAATCCATTAGAGCTGATGAGATCATCAAGTGGAATAATAAAAAGAGAAGAAAGCCCAATAAAGAATAGTGAAGGATACCAAGAGTTGGAGGGCATGATCTGAAAAAGATTAAGAAAATGTGATCATGAAGGATGTATGAAAACTAGGAGAAAATAATATTCTGAAAACCTAGAGGGAAGATAATATCAAGGAGGCAAGAGAGACTGTTAAAAGGTACCAGACAGGTCAAGGAGAATGAGGATAGAGAAAGGATCACTGGATTTGGCAACTAAGAAGTTATTAGAAACATTAGAGGGAGCAGTTAATGTCAAATGATGCCATGATGATGTCAGAGGTCAGACTGCAAACAGTTAACAAAAGGGTCAGAGGAGAAAATATGGAAAAAAACTAATATATACTTCTAGCAACAGGAGCTGAGGAAGAGGGGTGAGAAAGTAAATGGTAAATGTTCTATGTTTCTGTAAAATGTGACTCACAGACCTCAGCTATGAGAGTTGGAAGAGGGAGAGAGGTATGGGAGGTCTAAAAAGAGATGAAAAGAACTGACAGAGTTTCTGTGGAGTGTGGGATAATGAGCTGATAAGCGAAGTATAGTAGGATTGCCTAGTACAGAATTGGTGAAGTATTGGCACACATACCAGGGCTGACATGGGGAAAATTCTCCATTACCCTTCTTCCCATCGTTTGAGGACATTTTTGCACACCTTGTCCCTCTGTACAGCTGCCCAAAATAAGACTTCCTCTCTCCACTCTCTGGGGTAATGTTGAGGTGCTCATAGGAAGTTTGAAGTTGCAGTTTGGTCATGTGGTTTGCAAAACATTTGCCAATTCTGGCCTAGTAGCAATGGGCAAGTTTAGGTTATATAAAAAAATTGTAGTGGAACAAATTAATAGTAAATCCTGGATTGAGCTATGTATATATAATAGTAACTTTGATCACTGATGTGAAATGCTTATCATTTTTGTCTTCATGTAATAAAACATAATAATTAACTACATTATCCATATAATATATATGAATATATTATATATAGACAGATATTGTATATATTTCATATATACATTATGCATGAACAATATATAAACATATGTGATATATGTATACATGATAATTCAAATACAATACTCTGGAAACTATAAGGAATTTTACAAGTAAAATGTATTATCATTTTATTTCCCTGAGCTTATTTAAATGTATATCATGTAGGATGCTATTGTTTTAAATTTTATTTGGTCAAATTCAAACATTATTCTTTGGTTACAAAAATCATATTCGATTTCTCCCTCCCCTGCCCCCCCCCACCTTTCCAGTAGCCGATTCATAATTCCACTGGTTATTTCATGTGTCCTTGATCACAATCTATTTCCATGCTATTGATATTTGGACTAGGATGTTCATTTAGGGTCTATATCCCCAATCATATCACCCTTGACACATATAATCAGTCAGTTGTTTTTTCTTTTTCAGTGTTTTTACTCCCACAGTTTTATCTCTGAATGTGGATAGTGTTCTTTCTCATAGATCCCTTTGAGTTGTTCATGATCAATGCATTGCCACTAATGGAAAAGTCCATTACATTCCATTGTACCACAGTGTATCAGTCTCTGTGTACAATGTTTTCCTGGTTCTTCTCCTCTCACTCTGCATGAGTTCCTGGAGGTCATTCCAGTTCCCACGGAATTCCTCCACCTTATTATTCCTTTGAGCAAAATAGTATTCCATCAACAATGGATACCACAATTTGTTCAGCCATTCCCCAATTGAAGGGCAATCCCTAATTTTCCAAATTTTGGCACCACAAAGAGCACAGCTATGAATATTCTTATATATGTCTTTTTCCTTATTATCTCTTTGGGGTACAAACCCAGCAGAGCTATGGCTGGATCAAAGGGCAGAGAGACTTTTAGCACCCTTTGGGCATAGTTCCAAATAACCCTTCAGAATGGTTGGATCAACTCACAACTCTACCAGCAATGAATTAATGACCCCAGTTTGCCACATTCCTTTCCAGCATTCATTACTTTCCTTTCCTGTCATGTTAGCCAATCTACTAAGTGTGAGGTGATACCTCAGAGATGTTTTGATTTGCTTCTCTCTGATTATAAGAGATTTAGAACACTTTTTCATGTGCTTATTAATAGTTTTGATTTCTTTGACTGAAAATTGCTTATTCATGTCCCTTGCCTATTCATCAATTGGAGAATAGCTTGGTTTTTTGTATAATTGATTTAGCTCTTTGTAAACTTGAGTAATTACCACTTTGTCAGAGGTTTTTGTTATGAAGATTATTTCCCAATTTGCTACTTCCATTCTAATTTTGGTTACATTGGTTTTGTCTGTACAATACCTTTTTAATTTGATGTAATCAAAATGATTTATTTTAAATTTTATGATTTTTTTCTAAGTCTTTCTTGGTTTTAAAATCTTTCCTTTCCCAAAGATCTGACTTGTATACTATTCTGTGTTCACATAATTTACCTATAGTTTCCTTCTTTATGTTCAAGTCATTCATACATTCTGAATTTATCTTGGTGTAGGGTGTGAGGTATTGATCCAAACCTAATCTCTCCCACACTGTCTTCCAATTTTCTCAGTTTTTTAAAAATCAAATAGAAGCTTTTTGTCCTGAAAACTGGGATATTTGGGCTTGTCATAGACTGTCTTGCTGAAGTCACTTACCCCAAGTCTATTCCACTAATCCTCCTTTCTGTCTCTTAGGAAGTACCATATTGTTTTGATGACCACTGCTTTATAGTATAGTTTGAGATATGGTACTGTAAGGCCATTTTCCTTCACATTTTTTCATTGTTTTCCTGTATATCCTTGATCTTTTGTTCTTTCAAATGAACTTTGTTATGGATTTTTCTATTTCAGTAAAAAAGTTTTTGGTATTTCAATTGGTATGGCACTAAATAAGTAAATAAGTTTGGGTAGGATGGTCATTTTTATTATGTTTGCTCGTCCAATTGTGGAAGAGAATTTACATGTATGCAAGACAGAAAGCTGAGGACAGAAGAGCTGTCAATCAATAAAGTAACATTCCATTTGGAATGTTACCAGGAAAGACAGTTGGAGCCTAGGCAGCAGCTGAATTGGGGTGAACTTATGTCTGAGCTAAGCTAAATTTACTTCTTACCTAGTCTGAGAGACCTTTTTGTGGGGCTTCTGACAGAGTGGTGGAGAAGAAGCTGGGGTTTCTGGTTTTTGGACTAAGTTATAGCTGCTTGTGGCTGAAGCTGACTGACTGATACTTACTTGCCTGGTTAGAAGAAAAGAAGACTAACAGTTTGTCCTCTTAATCTCCCTGACAGACTTTGTGACACAATTGTGACAGAACTGCCATTTTCCCCAATATCCTCAAAACCAAGGCTCATTATATAGACTAAGGAAAGCCCCATCCCTCTTACCTTATCCTCCAACTTTTCCTGTCTTCCCCAAATAAACCCCTTTACTTGATAAATCAAGAGAAAAGAGTATCTTCTCTAAATCTCATAGTTTACCCTGAGGGACTTGAAGAAGAAGGGAGAAGGAGAGGGAGGAAACCCGAAGGTGAAGGATAGAGGGTAGGAAAAAACCTTGATCCATTAGTCATCTAGTAACAATTAATAGACTCCCTCAAGTATCCCCTTTATTACACCAATGAGCAGTTAATGTTTTTCCAATTTTTAAGTCTAGTTTTGTGTGGAAAGTGTTTTGTAGTTGTGTTCACATAGTTCCTGTGTTTGTCTCGGCAGATATTCCTAAGTATTTTATATTATCTAGGATGATTTTAAATGGAATTTCTCTTTCTAATTCTTGCTGTTGAGATATTTTGGAAATATATAGAAATGCTGATTACTTATGTGGGTTTATTTTGAATCCTGCAATTGTGCTAAAGTTGTTGATTATTTTCACTAGTTTCTTAGTTGATTCTCTAGGATTCTTTAACTAGACCATCATATAATCTGCAGAGAGTGATGGCTTGGTCTCCTCATTGCCAATTTAAATACTTTCAATTTCTTTTTCTACTCTGATTGCTACTGCTAGTGTTTCTAGTACAATGTTAAATAATAGCGGTGATAATGGGCATTCTTGTTTCACTAATGATCTTATTGGGAATGCATTTAGTTTATCCCCATTGCAGATGATGATGGCTGAAGGCTTAAGATAAATACTTTTTTATTATTCTTAGGAAAGACCCTTCTATCCCTATACTTACTAGTGTTTTCAATAGGAATGAGTGTTGTGTTTTGTCAAAGGATTTTTCTGCATCTATTGACACAATCATATGATTTTTTTTTAGTTTGCTTGTTGATATAGTCAATTATGTGGATAGTTTTCCTAATATTGAACCATCCTTACATTCCTGGTTTAAATCCTACTTGATCATAGTGAATGACCCTCCTGATCACTTGCTGGAGTCTTTTTGCTAGTATCCTGTTTAATTTTTTTGCATCTATGTTCATTAGGGAGATTGGTCTGTAGTTTTCTTTTTCCATTTTTGACCTACCTGGCTTTGGAATAAGTACAATATTTGTGTCATAGAAGGAATTTGATAGCACTCCCTCTTTGCTTATTATGTCAAAGAGTTTGTATAGTATTGGGATTAGCTGTTCTTTGAATTTTTGATAGAATTCACTTGTGAATCCATCAGGCCCTGGGGAATTTTTCTTAGGGAGTTCTTTGATGGCCTGTTGGATTTCTTTTTCTGATATGGTATTATTTAAGAAATCTATTTCTTCTTCTGTTAGTCTAGGCAATTTACATTTTTTTAAAATATTCATACATAACACCTAGATTGGGATATTTATTTCCACATTATTGGGCAAAATAGTTTTTAATAATTGCCTTAATTTCTTCTTCATTAGAGGTGAGGTCTCCTTTTTCATCTGATACTCTTAATCTGCTTTTCTTCTTTCCTTTTTTGAAATAAGATTGACAAGTCCTTTTCTATTTTGAATGTTTTTTTTCAAAATATTATCTTCTAGTCTTATTTATTAGTTCAATAGTTCTTTCACTTTCAATTTTATTAATTTCTCCTTAATTTTTAGGATCTCGAATTTAGAGTTCTTCTTGGGATTTTTAACTTGTTCGCATTCAAGTTTTTTAATTTCCATGTCCAATCCACTGATCTCTGCCCTCCCTACTTGTTAATGTATGAATGCAAGGATATAAATTTGCCCCTGAGTACTGCTTTGGCTGCATCCCATAGATTTTGAAAGGATGTCTCATCATTGTAATTTTCATCAATGAAATTATTAATTGTTTCTGTGATTTGTTCTCTAACTAACCAATTTTGGAGTATCATATTATTTGATTTCCAATTTATCTTTAATTGGCTCTACATGTACCCTTACTGATCAATATTTTTATTGCATTATGATCTGAAAAGGTTGTATTTATTGTTTTTTCTTTTCTGAATTGGTTTGCCATATTTTTATGCCCCAGTACACTCTCAATCTTTGTGAATGTACCATGTGCTGCTGAAAAGAAGGTTTATTCCTGTTTATCCCTATTTATTTTTCTCTTTACAACTATTACCTCTAATTTTCTAAGATTTCATTCACATCTTTTACCTCTTTCTTATTTATTTTTTATTTGATTTATCTAAATTTGATAGTGATATGTTCAGGTCTCCGACTAGTATAGTTTTACTCTATGTTCCCTCTTTCAATTCCACTAGTTTCTCCTTTCGAAATTTGCATGCTATACAATTTGGTGCATACATATTGAGTACTGATATTTCCTCATTGTCTACACTCCATTTTATCAGGATGTATTTACCTTCCCTATCCCTTTTAATCAGGTCGATTTTTACTTTAGCAATGTCAGAAATAATGATTGCAATTCCTGCCTTCTTTCTGACATTTGAGGCCCAATACGTTTTCCTCCAAGCTTTGATTCTAACCTTGTGAGTATCTACCTGTCTCACGTGTGTTTCTTGTAGACAACACATGGTAGGATTTTGGATTCTAAATCACTCTCCTATTTCTTTTCTTTTTATGGGTGAATTCATCCCCATTCACATTTATACTCTCCTCTTTCTGTCCTTTCTTCTTTTGCTGTATCCGTTTAAACCAGTGGTTTATTTCTAATTAATCCCCCTAATACCCTCTCTTGATCTGGTTCCCTTTCTTGCCTCCCTTTTTGTTCCCTTCTTGTTTTTGGGAGCTATGCTCAGTTCCATCCTCCCTCTCTTTCCCTCCCTTTTTGTATTCCCTCTTCCCTCCCCCCTTAGTTTTCCCTTCTCACTTTCCATGTAGGCTAAGATAGAATTCAAGACCCCAAATGGATCTCAATGCTCTTCCCTCTCAGAATTGATTTCACTGAGAGTAAGGTTTAAGTATTACCTATTAGCACTCTCTTCCTCTCATAAGAATATTCTTCCCCTCCCCTTCCCATGTATATCTTTGTGTGATAAAGATTATCCTATTTATTTTATTTCTTCAAGTATCCCTTGGTGCCATCTTCAATTCCCCATCCCTTTTTCTTTTTTTATATCATATTATAGCACTTATTACCCCAATCTCTTTCTGTGAATGATTCTTCTAATTGCTATAATAGTGAATATATTTTTTGAGAATTACAAATAACATTTCTCCCATATATTAATATGTATAATTGATTTAATTGTAGCCCTTAAAGAAGAAATTTTGAATAAAAAAACATTTTCCCCTTTTTCCCCTCTTATTTACCATTTTCTTGTTTCTCTTGATCTTTTACATATCAAACTTTCCACTTAGTTCTGGTAAAGAAAAGAAAAGGAAAAAAAGTAAAGAAAAGACTTTACAAATACTTGGAAATCTTCTATTTTGTTGAATGCCCATACTTTCCCATGGAAGTATATAGTCAGTTTTCATGGTTAGGTAATCCTTGGTTGAAGAACCAATTCTCTTGCCTTTCTGAATATCATCTTTCAAGCCTTGTGGTCCTTTTGAGTGGAAACTGCCAGGTCTTGTGTGATCCTGATTCATGCTCCTTGGTATCTGAATTGCCTCTTTTTGACTTCTTGTAATATTTTCTCCTTAACTTGAAAGCTGTTGAATTTGGCAATTATGTTCCTGGGAGTTGTCGTTTGAGAGTTTAGTATAGAGGATGTTCTATGAACTCTTTTAATGTCTATTTTGCCCTCTTGTTCAAGGACATCAGGGCTGCTTTTTTTTGGATGATTTCTAGTAGTATGGTGTCTAGATTTCTGTTTATTTCTGGCTTTTCAGGTAGATCAATGATTCTCAAATTGTCTCATCATGATCTGTTTTCCTGATCTGCCAACTTGACAGTGAGGTCTTTTGTTTTCTTCTATTTCATCAGTCTTTTGACTTTGCTTTATTGATTCTTGCTGTTTTGCAAGGTTATTGTCTTCCAGTTGCCTAATTCTGGTCCCTAAGTACTGATTTTCCACTATAATCTTTTGATTTTCCTTTTCTGTTTGGTCTATCCTTCTTTTTGTGGCTTCCAGCTGTTTCTCCAGTTGGGAGTTCTTGTCCTTTAAACTGTTATTTTCTCTTTGAATTAATTCCCACTTTTCTTGCCAGAAGGCTTCCATCTTTTTGATAAGCTCCAATTTAAATTCTTCAAGAGCTTGTGGACAATTTCCATTTTTGGAAGGTTTGGGGTTTATTTGAATTTCCTCCTGTATTACCTCTGTAGCCTGGGTTTTTCCTCCATTAAAATTTTCCAGGGTCAACCCATCTTCCTGTTTTTCTTGGAGGGATGTTGTTGTTCCTGTGCACAATTTGCCATTTTCTTCCCTTTTTAGTCAGAAATATGAATGAGATGGGCAGACTCTCTGTGTATGTAGCTAAGAAGCAAGGAATTTGCCTGAGGCAAGCTCTCCAATCTCTGTAGCTTCTGCTGTTTGCTGCCCTTCTCTTTGCTATTTTCCCACAAGCTCCCATGGTCTGTGCTCTTTATCCTGCTGGGGTTTCAGGTATAGCTGCTCTCAGGGGTAGGTCTTTGGTGGTCTTAGTCAACTCCTAAGGACCTAGAGATGCCCCTTACTCATGCTAGAGATGCTCCTCACTCACTGATTCTGGCACTATCTGGCTCTGACTCTGGTTCCATAGGTGGGGTGGGGGAGGGTAGATCAGCTCAAGATTTTGGTGGGAGCTTTTTAACCCCCTTATAGTGTGGAAATGCCCAAATCCCACATTCCTTCAATGCTGCACCCTACTGTAGAGTACCTTCATTCTTAGGAATTTGATTTTTTTGGTTTTTTGAGGTAGTCTATATTGGTGGGTGCTAAGGAGTGGCAGAGTCTTGTGTCTAGACTGCCACCATGTTTACCCAGAACTCTGGGATGCTATTCTTTTTAGAACTTGTAGGCTATATACACCAAAAGCATGTGTCTAGATATCTCCCTATAGGGTTTCCATCACAGGGAGGCAAGAATAAAGATTTCTGGGTCTTGGCAAAAATAGATTTTGATTCCTGGCAAGAGGCAAATTAGAAGTTTGGGAACAGAGGCTGAGCATTCTGATCTCTTTTGGAGAGGGAGTCCTGAACTAGAATTATATGTATGTACTTCTTTTAAAATTGTTACTTCCAAAGTAGGCAATAAAAATACTAGTGGGTGACCTCAAATTTCCCATCTTAGAACTAGATAAATATAATAAAAAATAAGGGAGATGTTAAAGAGATGAATAGAATTTTAGAAAAGCTAGGTATGGAAAATCAGCTGGGAGTTAAGATTATGGAGTAAAGGGCACACTGCTTATACAAATCCTCCCAATACCCAAAATTTGAAAATAAAGTATCTCAAAACAAAGGAAAGCAGAAGGGATAATTATCACTGGATAAAAAAGGAAAGTAGCAAAGGGAGCATATCATGAGGGAAACCAGCAGAACATGTACCAGCCTTACTGCTACCAAATAGCCTAAGGCAAGAAAATGACAGAAGGGAAGGAGCCCTGAACCAACCCAATGACAGATTTTCTGTTTCCATGAGGCATGAGGTAATGAAAGGGCAAAGTAGGGAAACAACCCAATGTTCTAAACTGAGGCAATAAAAAGGCAGATTTGGGGAGTGGTCAAACTTCAGCTCAATTTGTTTCAATAAGGCCTAAGGCCAAAAAATATTAAAACAAACAAACAGCATAGCAGGGAGGCAGCCCAGCACAAGAGACAACAGGGGAAATAATAACAGGGTAAGTGGAACCAGCTGAACAAAAGTTTCGTGTCTTCCCACTAGAAACCAGTCATTTTACCTCCTCAAAGTAAATACTGTAGGACCCAAATAAAACTGGGCATACAACCTGTATCAGAGCAGGCTACATAGCAATGACAGAACAGAACTTCCTATACTCCAGCTATATATAAAAAGAAATAAAGGAGTAAGAAGACTAGGAACACATGGGGGAAAGAAAAGGAGAAAGAGAAGGGAATAAATTAAATGACATGAAAAGATGCCCGTGTCAGTATAGTGGAGAAGAAGATGGAAGTGTATGGGGGCAATGCATGAATTCTACTCCCATCAGAATTAGATTAATTGGGGATAATACTCACAATCAGGCAGCTAAAATACCTACTTTTCCTTATAGAGAAATAGGAGTGAAATGAGACTAGAAGAGGGTAGAGGAAAAAAAATAGGGGGGGATAACCAAGGGAGTCAATAATTAGAAGCAAAACCTTTGGGAAGAGAGAAAAAGCTAAAAATAGAGGAGAGAATGGTAAACAAGTGGAAAATAAGAAAAAAGGAAATATATATAACTAAATATGAATGGAATGAACTCAATCATAAAATGGAAAAATGTAGCAGAATGAATTAAAAACAAAAATTCCACAATATGCAATCTCCAAGACACAAACTTAAAGCAGGAATACACACCAAGAGTAAAAGTAATAGACTTGAGTAGAGTCTACCTTTCTTCAGGCAAAATAAAATTAAATAAAATAAATTAGGAATAGAAATTGATATCAGAAAAAAAGTAAAAGTTAACGATCAAAAGACAAAAGGAATGTACAACTTGATAAAAGACACTACAGCCAAGAAACAATATCAGTACTAAACATATATGCACCAAATGGCATAGTATATACATTCCTAATCTAGATGTTAGATGTTATAGGAAAAAATAATATAATAATAATAATAATAATAATAATAATAAAACTATATACATAATATAACTAATAATAATATAATTATAAAGTTATACTAATGGGAGAACTCAGATTTCTACTCTTGGAAGTTGATAAAATCAACCAAAATAAATAAGAAATAAGTTAAGGAAAATAGAATTTTTTAAGAAGTTAGATATGATGTATCTTTGGAGAAAACTGAATGAAAATAGAAAGGAGTATACCTTTTTCTCAGAGGTACATGGCACATTCACAAAACCTCACAATCAAATGTAGGAAAGCAGAAATATTAAATGTATATTTTTAGACCATAGTGAAATAAAAATTACTTGTAATAAAAGAGCATCAGGAAGAAAGACTGAAAATTAATTTGACACTAAGTAATCCTGTCCTAAAGAATGAGTGGTCAAAGAACAAAGCATAGAAATAATACATACTTTCATTAAAGAGAATGCCATTGAAAAGACAACCTGCAAAAACATATATGACACAGCCAAAGATGTAATTGGAGGAAAATTTATAATCTCTAAATGCTTAAATCAATAAAATAAAGAAAGAGTATATCAATGATTTGGGAATACAACTAAAAAAACTAGAAAAGAACAAATTATAAATTCCCAATTAAATACCAAAGTGAAAATCCTTAAAAATAAAGGATAGGTAAATAAAATGGAAAGCAAGAAAACTACTGACCAAATAAATAAGACAAGGAGATAGCTAGTTGAAATAATTAATAAAACAGATAATCTGTGGGTTATTTTGATTAGAAAAAGAAATAAAAAAATTACCAGTGTCAAAAAGGAAAGGGATGAAATCACAACCAGTGAAGAAGAAATTAAACCAATTGTTGGCAGTTATTTTGCCTAACTATATGCCAACAAATCAGATAATATAAGTGAAATTGATGAATATTTGCAAAAAAATATCAATTGTCCATATTAGTAAAAGACAAAATAGGATGCTTAAACAACCTCATCATAGAAAGGAAATTAAACAAAGAATTTTCCTAATAAAAAACCCATAGGGGCAGATGGATTCATAAATATATTCTATCAAACATTTAAAGAAAAATTAATTCCAACACTACCCCAACTATTTTGAAAAATAGGGGGAAAAGGCATTTTTCTGATTTTTTATGATATAAATATGGTACTGATATCTAAACCAGGATGGGCTAAAACAGATAAATAAAACTATAAAACAAGCTCCCTAATATTTTGAAGCAAAAATAGCTACAGTATTACAGAATTATATTATAAAGATTATACAACATGAAAAGTTGGGTTTTATACAAAAAATGTCAATATGACTCAATATTAGGAAAACTATCAGCATAATTAACTATATTAATAAGAAAAAACAACAGAAACCATATAATTTTTTCAATATATGCAGCAAATGTTTTTGTCAAACTACAATACCCACTCATTATTTAAAAAAACTAAACATTTGAATAAAATAATTTTTTTCTTAAGGTGATAAAAGGCATCTATCTAAAACCATAAGTAAGCATTATCAGTATTAGGGACATACTAGAACCCTTCTGAGTAAGATCAGACATGAAGCTGTGATGCTCATTATCACCATTTATTAAATATTGTTCTAGAAATGCTTGTTATTGCAATAAGATAAAAAAGTAATGAAAGGAATTAGAATATGCAATGCAGAAAGAAAACTGTGAGTATTTAGAGATGATATGATGGTATATAAAGAGAACCTCAGAGAATCAATGAAAAAAAACTAATAGAATTAACAATTTTAGCAAAGTTGACAGATATAAAATGAACCCACATAAATCTTCAATATCAAGAGATAGAAAAAAAATCACATTTAATATGTCTATACAAAATATAAAATAGCTGGTGGTATACCTACCAAAACAAATTCAACAACTATATGAACACAGTTATAAATCATTTTTAACACAAATAAACTCAGGCATAAATGATTAGAAAAGTATTAATTATTCATGGCTAGGCTGTGACAATATAACTAAATTACAATCCTACCTAAATTAATTTACCTATTCAATGCTGCCAAACCAATCAAATTATCCAAAAAGTATTTACAAAAAAAAAGGAAAAAATAACCAAGCATTCTATTGAAGAACAAAAGGTCAAGAAAATCAAAAGAATTAATGATAATATATGAAGGGAAGTGGTTTAGTCATATCAGACTTCAAACTATACTATAAAGAAGTAATCATCTGATACTAGCTAAGTAAGAGAGGAAATAGATCAATGAAATAGGTTAGAAAATCAACATAGAGTAATTAATGACCATAGAAGCCTATGTTAAATAAACCCCTAAATACAAGTTATTGGGGGGAAGAAATTACTACCTGACAAAAACTGCTGGGAAATTGGAAAACAATATGGCAGAAATTAGGCATAGACCACCATCTTACACTAAACACCAAGATAAATTTAAAATGGACAATTCAGCTGGAAATAAAGGGACATACCATAGACTAATTAGGGGAATGCAGAAAAGTTCACCTGTCAGACTTATGGATAAGAGAATAATTTGTGACCAAACAAGAAACAGAGAACATAAAATGAAATAGATAATTTTGATTACACCAAACTTAAAACTTTTTGTACAAACAAAAGTAATGTAACTAAGATGAGAAGGGAAACAAAAATTTGGGAAAACATGTTTTAGCAAGTGTCTATGACAAAGGCTTCATTTCTCAAATATAGAGAGGACCGAGTTAAAAATTTTAAGAATACAAAGTAATCCACAGTTTAAAAACTGGTCAAGAATATAAACAGGAAGTTTTCACATGAAGAGATTAAAGGTATTTATAGCTATCTGAAACTGATTGAAATCAATAGTGATTAGAGAATGACAAAATAAAACAATGCTGAGAAATCTCCCCACACATATAAGATTATCTAATATGACAAAAAGGCAAAATGATAAATGTTGGAGGTGATATGGATAATTTAGGACAATAATACAATGTTGGTGGAACTGTGAACTAAAAGTCATTGTGAAGAGCAATGTGGAATCATGTCCTATGAATACTCTTCCAGCAGTACTTCTACTCAATCTGTATCTCAGACAGATCAGAGTTAGTGGAAAACAATTTTCACAAAAATATTTTAGCAGTTCTCTCTGTAGTGGCAAAGAACTGAAAACTGAGGAAGTATCCATTTGTGCAGGAATGGATGAATAAATTGTGGTATATGATTGTTTTGGAATAAAATTGTGACATAAGGAATGATGCAGAGGAAAAAGTCAGAAAAAATTGGAAAGGCATGAAGTGATGCCTTTGAAATGAGTATAAACAAAAGAACAATTTTTACAGTAACGATACAAATATAACACAATGTTCAACTGTAAAGTACTAAACTATTATCAGCAAAACACAGCCCCAAGATAACTTCAAGGTATTCAAGATTTTAAAAAATTCCTATCCAATGCCAAAGAAAGAGCTCTTGGAATCTGATTGTCAATCAAAGCATGCCATCTTTCACTTTATTTTTGCATGACATTTTATTGTATGTGTGATATGTCTTCTGTCATGGCATAAGTAATATGGAAATATTTATTACTAAGAAGCACTGATATAACTTATGGTACACCATTTAATACTTTAGGGAAGGAATGAAGAGGAAGAAGAAAATCTGAATCACAGAATCTCAGAAAACAATTGTAAAATAATTTCTACATGCAATTGAAAAAATAAAAGAAGATGAAAATAGTTAAAGAAGAAAGAACAATACAATAACAAAAAAAAATAGATATGATAGACCTCTGGAGAAAATTTAATGGAGATGTCTGGAAGAGACTTCTGGGGTTGGAGCCAAGATGATGGTGTGAACCAGCACTGCTCTGTGTCACCATGAGAATCCTCTCTGACTAAATTAAAATGTTTCTACAAAATGAATACAGGAGTGAAAGAACAAACAAAGAGACAGAGTAAAACAAGTTTCAAGAAAACCTCCCAAAAGAGCATAGAACATCTGGGGCACTGGAGGGAAAGGAGAGTGGAGCTAGCAAGAGACTGTAGCAAGGAGGGAAGAGCAAGCCAAGAACAATCCACACCCCACCATCACCACACATCTGCTGTTACAATTTCAGAAAATAACCTTAAGCCAAAATTCAGACTCCAAGATCCTACCTGGGCAAAGTGGTACAAGCAAATGTACATTCTTGAAATTTCAAACCTGTGAAGAAGTCCTGAGTCATAGCCCAGAGCAGTCTGTGCTCAAGTGGTGATGATCTATGTGGGCCCAGATTGAAGCCATGAATCCCAGTCTGTCCTTGGGATGAATACACAGTGCATAGGGGTTCCTCCCTCTCCCCTGATCTTGTTTCCCAAAATTAAGGGCAGAGCTTCAGGACAGGGCAATCAAGAATATGCCTGATTGGATCAATCAGTGTGTGATTATGTAGTCACAATACACAGTGTGACTAAAGCCTTGAGCCTAAACCTGGGGCTAGAAATTGATCATCCCCTGATCTGATCAAGTTCAGAATGTGATCAAAAGCTTACACTCAAGCCTGAGGCAAGTCTTAAGCTACAAGAATCTCAAAGGTCAATTGAATCAGCAGGAGGAGGGGGCTTTCAGAGCTCTCAGACCTAAGTTCAATCACATCAGGCTTCAACAACTGACAATGGTAAAAAAACAGAAAATAAGCTAAAAATAGCATCAGGGAAGACCTGAAGTTTAAGAGAGTACCCCAATTTACTGGGAAAAAAAGAACTTACTTATAATTACATAGGGAAAACAAGCAAACAAAAAAAATCACCTAACTCTAAAGAAGAATTTTGGAGACAATGAACATGGCACAGACACAAAAGGGGAAAGAAGGAAAGCAAAGGAAACACATTCAAAGTCCAAAAGAAAAGTATGGATTGGACACAGATTCTGGAATAACTCAAAAGAGATTTCAAAAACCAATTAAGAGAGGCAGAGAAAAGTGGGAAAGAAAAATGAAAGTGATGCAAGAAGAAAATGAAGAACCAAAAACTGAAAGAGAAAATCAGGTCTTAAAAATAAGAATTGAAACTATTGATTTCATTAGAAATCAAGAAACAATAAAGTAGAATCAAAGGACTTAAAAAATGAGGAAAAGAAGAAATATCTTAATAAAAAACAACAATTTGAGATACAACCAAAGCAGTACTTATGTTAAAATCTGTGTCTCCAAAAACTTACTTTAATAAATTAGAGAAAAAAGAGATAAACAAATTGGACATACAACCAAAAAAAAAACCACTAAAAAATAAAAAATCCCCAATTCCAAATCAAATTGAACATCTTGAAAATCAAAGAAGAGTTTAATGAAATTTCAAGTAAGAAAGCCAGTTAACTAATAAGACTAGTAGTTGATTTTATGAGGTATAACAATAAAATAGATAAACAATTGGTAGATAAGATTTTTAAGAGTGAAGAAAATAAAAATACAAGACAAAAATAAAAGGGGTGAATTCATCAACAATTAAGGTGAAATTAAATGAATTTCAGGAGGCTTTCTACCCAATGATATACAATTTATCTGTAAATCTAAGTGAAATGGGTGAATATTTACAAGAACATAGACTGCCTAGATTAAGAGAAGAAATAGAATACTTTAACAATTCTAGCTTAGAAAAAACAAATTGAACCTATCAATTAACTCTCCAAGAAGAAATCCCAAGGATCAGATTAATTCAAAAGTGAATTCTATCAAACATTTGAAGAATAATTGATCCAAATACAAGATAAACTATTGGAAATCTTGGCAAAGAATTAGCCCTACCAAATGTCTTTTATAACACTAATATGGTACTGATATCTACATGTATGAACAAAATTACAAAACCCATTTCCCAGAAATAATGCCAGATCTAAACAATTGGAAATATATTAATTGTTCAAGGTAGGTCTAGAAAATATAATAAAAGTGACAAGTATCCCTAAATTAATCTATTTATTTAATGACATATCAATAAAAATGCCAGCAAATTAGTTTACATAGCTAGAAAATAAACAATAGAAAATTAATCTAGAAGAACACACGTTCAAGAATATCAAGTAAATAAATGAAAATAAATGTGATGAAATGCAGCCTAGCAGTACCATATCTCAAATAGAATTAATGAGTAATAATATTCAAAAGAATTTAGTTATATCTAAGAAACTGAGTTATAGATCAGTGGGACCTATTAGGAGCACAATGTCAAGTCATGAACAACAATAGTAATTTAATTTTTCACGAATTCAGGATAATATTTCAATAATACAGAGTGAAGTAGCTCTCTATTATTGGGAGTTATATTCTTTAGCTCAATTGAGAGAGAAAGAGTCCTAGAACTTACCCTTGAGGCAAGTCACTGAAGTCTCTAGTGTATTAGGCAGGGGATAGGGAAATAATAGTTTGCTAGCTCCTCTATATGTCAGCTTCTATCTATAAGCTTTCTCCCCTCCTAGTCTTTCTTTCTTCAGAGTTTTGAAAATAATTTGAAATGTGTGTATTATTTCTCAACAGTAAAAGCCAGAAGACTTTGAATTTTACATTTCTACTCTTCTCATCAACTTTGCATCATACAAGGCCTGGGACATTGAATAATCATTCTCAGCCAATAAGGCCAGTCACATACATCAGTTCTTTTCAGCTGTCAATTTTTAAAAATAGTTTTATCTCCAGATTGAAATATAATAGTTCATACTTGAAAAGTGTTCCAGAATTTAAATAAATTGTTTTAAATCAAAATCATTGGGATGTTTGTAAATTTTACCAGATTAAGTTTTGATAATTTAATCAATTTCTCATCTCAATCATGTCTATAATTCTTGCAGATAACATATCCACATAACTTATCCTCTTTCATTACTATCTAAGCCTTTACGTTAATCTCCAAATAAGAATCTATACCATATATTGGAAAATATTCTGTGTATCAGATGTTCTTAGCCAGTTTTTGCAACTCGTGTACCCCATTATCCATTTAATGAAGCCTGTTGAGTTCTTCTCAGAATAATGCTTTTAAATGCAAAAAACAAGCAAACAAACAAACATATAGTCATTACAATGGAAGCCAATTATGTTGAAATACCACAGTCCCTATATATAACTTATACATATATATACATATGTTACAAAATACTTATGGTTACATTTATAATTATATAATGCATGATATATTCATAAATACATATATTGTGGATCTCTAGGAACCATTTATATGTCTTTTTACTTGAATTACTTGATTTATTTTTTTTGGTGATAGCAGTTCTACTCTTTACACTTGCTTTAAAATTGACCAAATTCCTTGTGTTGCACCTATTATCACTGGCAGACTACTTTTACTTAGAACACTGAATACCGCTTTTCATTCCTCTTGGATGATATGAATTTTTACTAATAAGATATTAAATTTTCGACATTCATGGTCAGTCTTTTCAGTTAATGCAAGTTTTTTTTTATCTCATGAATGTGAAAATTAGAGATATGATTGATAGGATCATAGATTTTTTAAAATGCTTACTTTCTTTTGTAGAATTGATCCATTCTAATGGAGAAGAAAGATAAGGGCTAGGCAATTGGGGTTAAGTGAATTGTCCAAGGTTACATAGCTAGGAAGTGTGTGAAGCAAGATTAGAAAACCATAGTTATAAAACTGGAAAAAAGCCACAGGTTATTTAACAAAACTCCTTCATTTGAAGCAACTGAGTACCACAGAGGTTCAGTGACTTTCTCAAGGTCATAAAAGTGGATTTCACAAGATCACAAATAGAAAGCTTACAAAATAGATTTTCAACCCAGATGCTACTTTGCACAACCAGTGTTCTGTGTTCTTTTTAACTAAAGAGAGACCTTGAAATTCAAATTCATATATGTGTATATATAACATTTATGTATAATCTTGTTCTTATACAAAAAAAAGACATTAATTTTACATAAAAAGAAGTATGCAACTGTTTGGTTATACCTTTGTTTAATTTTGATTAGTGAAGATTTAATAATAGATTGATAAAAATCCTACATATATTTTAGAGAATGAAATGCTTTAAAATATAATAATAATCTATTAAATTTAAAAGAAAATTAAACTTCACCCAGGAGTTGTAGATTATAATACCAGTTGTGTTACTAATAGAAGTCACTTAAATTCTCTTGGACTTAGTTTTATTGTCTGTAAATGGAAGTGTCAAACTTTATGATCACAAAGATCATCTCTGGCATGAACACACTATGACCATACGGTACTTATTTTTCATTATTGCAATCATTTGGCTTTTTCATTTTCTCTTATTGTTTTATCTAGATTTACTTAGTAAGCCATTCCCAGAATATACTTGTAAGCTCAATATATTTTATGATAAAAAATACCCTGCCTTTAAAATCTTCCCAAACATATGGCTTATATTACTGAATTGCTCATTCTTAGTACATGAATAGATTTTTATTGATTCCATTAAAAGTAGTGCTGTACATTTCAACACTTGTTTTCAACCTCACTTCACCTTTCATCTATTTTTGCTTAGATATCTTTAGTTTGACATTTTTAGTATTTCCAAGAAAGAAATGTTCATTGCAAATACATATGTATTTCAAGTATTACTTGTCTTTTAATGCTTCTCTTATAGGAAGACTGCGGTGATGCTCCTTATGGAAATTAACAATTTTCCCATTATGATCAATATGACTCATCTCTCATTATCGTAGCCTCAAAACATCCAAGTCACCCCTGGACATTTCTCTCCCTTAATTTGACAAACAATAATTTGTTGTGGCTTATATATTACATATTTGATGATCATATCTCTGATTTTGCCTCACCTTATTAGTTGCACTACAATTAGCTTAGGTCAGGTTTTCATTGTTGTTTCACTATACTTGTGTAGGGTCCCCCACAAAGTTCTACTCTTATTCCACACCAAAGATGGGAAAATTCTTATTGTCTCTGTGTTTATGCAAGTAGAAGGGAAGCTCTGGTGTGTTTTACTATGCTCAAAAGTCTTGGAGACTCATCCCTTCAGGATATTGCATTTTAACTCCTGAGAAGCTCTTAATGCTAAAGATTCTGGCTATGGCAATCGATGAAAAAAAGAGATATACAAAATAGCCATATTCTTTTGTAGCTGCCTAATGTATTTATACAGATTTTAGCAGAGACATAGAAAAAGGAGACTGAAACAGCTAAGAATTAAATAATTTTTGTTTTTAAAAACAAATTTATTGATTTATTTTGGGTATTATTTTTATTTATTTTTTTTAAACCCTTACCTTCCGTGTTGGAGTCAATACTGTGTATTGGCTCCAAGGCAGAAGAGTGGTAAGGGCTAGGCAATGGGGGTCAAGGGTATTATTTTTAAAATATGAGTTCTGAATTATTTCTATCCTTCCAGGAATTTCCCTACCTCTTGAAAAGGTAGAGAGGTAATACAAAATATATTTCCATATTTGTCATTTTGTAAAAATAGAAAAAAATATTAAGGGAAAAATTATACTTCAGTCTGTAATTCATCAATTCTTTCTGTTGAGGTTAATAGCATTTTTTTATCAGGAGTCCTTTGGAATTATATTGCATTATTACATTTTTCCAAGTAGTTAAGCCATACCCAGTTGATCATTATGCATTACTAATTTTGCTATATATAATGTTTTCCTGCTTAGGCTCACTTCATTTTGCATCAGTTCATGTAAATCTTTCCAAGTTTTTTTTTTTTCTGGAAGCATCCTACTTGTCATTTCTTAGAGCATAGTAATATTTCATTATAATCATATAATAGAATTTGTTCAGCCAAGTTGTTGAACTTCTAATGTACTTCTTTTATGATTATTCTACAGAGGTTGAACTAACTATGTAGAAATAAACAAAAAAGATGTCTTTATCCAATCAATTCATCTATAGTATGACATTAGATGGATAACCTAGGAGAATTTGGAATGAATATATTGGATAAATATGGAAAATGGATAAGTTGGGCCCAGAATCAGATAGCTGTTAGAAAAAAAAAAAACAACCTCCTTATTACCTAGAAGTAAATGCCTGAACTCATTAAATGTTTCCATACTTTTCCCTAAAGTTAAGGGAATTCTTTGTAATCTCATTTTTTTTACTGTTTTTGTATAACTACAAATGAGGGTGTTATATCTGAAAAATTAAAATTGTGTTATTCAGAGGGGAATATAGGGGAAAAGGTTGATTATGAAAAGATTGCAAAGCAACATAAAGAAAAATCAGAGTAAAGATCTAATTGAAGTAATATATGATTGAAAAAGGTACAACAATGTGGACAGATTAAGGGATAATGAAGAGTCTTTGTTCACTTACTTACAAGAGAAAGTGAGAAAGAACCCTATTATCTTGAATGGACTCCTGAAATGCATTTGTGTGAGGATATGGATAAGAGAGCACAGGATGACCAGGCATCAATGAATGATGATTTGCATTTTGGAACAAACAAGAACATTGATACTCTGGATCTATTTGAATATGGAGTACTATACTAGCTGTCTAATTACTGATCATTCTTTAATCTTGAATAATTCAATGTCTACCTAAAAATGACCACAAGAGTTCTATTAAGCTTTGGGTGCAGCCAAATGTGTAACAAACCACTCTATTTCTATGTCAATATTTACATCTACATCTATATTTGCATCTATTTATATATCTATCTGTCTATCTGCCTTTCAGTTTGTCTATCTTTTTAATTATTTAGTTTCAGGTGACTGAAGTCTTTCCACATTCTAAACTACATAAACTCAATATCTTTTCCCCAATTTCTGCCCTTTTCTTAAGATCTATTTCATTGTCTATGATACCATCCTTTTGCCAGTAATCCAGCCTCACAATCTATATGTCACCATTGACTCTTCCCTATCACTCTCTTATTTCTAAACAAATACTAATTAACGTAACTTGTTTCTCCCATAATATATCATATGTGCCACCTTTGTTCCTCTGATAGTGTGTCCACTCTGATAAATGCTCTCAACTCATACCTGGAAGTTGCAATAGCTTATTAGGTGTCTCTTTGCCTTAATTCTTTCCCCATTCCAGGTCATCATTCAATCAACTGTCAAATTGATTAAACCACCATCTTGATAATATAATCTTCTATAGATTTTAAAAATTAATATTCAGTAACTCAAGTATTATATTTATAAGATTTAATAAAATTAAAAAAAAAAACTAGAATTAAAAGGGAGCCAACTCATTTAAACCATGAGAAAGAAAGAGCAAAGAGGGAGGAGTTCCAGCAAAATTATAGCCAATCACGTAACCATGAAACTTGAGGACACAGTGAAAGGGATTCTGGGAGATACAAAAGGAGTTCTGGGGAATGTAGTTCAAAGGTTCAAGATTTTCCAACTATACACTCTTCACCACAACACCCCTCATAAATTAACTCTACACTTGTACCTTATTAACTCTAGACCCACATATAAAATCTTCTTTGACTCATATAGTACTCTACAACCTGGATCCTTCTGATCTTTCCAGTCACCTTAAAACTTATACTTCCTTCCCTTCCATTTACTCTGTGTTCCAGTGACACTGGTCCTTTTGCTGTTCCTCAGATATGACATTCCATTTCCTAACTATGAGTGTTTTCACTAACTTTTCCCCATTATCAATAGTTTATCCTTTCTCTCAATATCTCACTTTCTATATCAATATTTATATATCTATCACTTATCTATAGAGATATAAAGGTAGTCTAGCTATATTTACCTATATCAATTTCTATGTGTATGCTTATCCAGTTTATTTGTATATAACTATTTTCCTATTGTCTCTCTCATTAGATTATGAGCTCATTGAGAACACAGACTATTTTTCTTTTATATACATAAGGAAAAAATATCCCCAGCTCTCATCACTGTGCCTGGCATACAGGAGATGCTTAATTAATGATAGTTTACTGGCTACCTTTTCAGTTTTCTCTCATGCTACTTCCCTTGAAATATTTTTTCAAATGCGAAATCCATTATACTAAGATTGAAACTGATAACTACATATTTTTTCTTTTTGTCTTATGTATGTGATGATGGAAAAAAAATTTGTTCTATCTTTCTAATGACAATCTTTAAATGCATGAAGATATTTTAAACATTCCTTATGGTCTTCTTTTATCATTTCTAGAACACATATAATCTTTGAAAAGGGAATTTGAAAGAATAAAAGTCAGAACATTAAAAAATAGAAAAGATTTTTAATTAGAATGAAATACAACTCTTGTTCTATAGGAAGAATAAGCATTTACCTGACTGACCATTGAATATGAGTCACTACTTTCTCAAAGGCACTATAAAAATAACACTGGCTATTGTTATAGAAACTAAAAATAGTTCCCTTAACTTCCTACATATTATTTAAAATTGAGAAACATATTCAGAGATGTGTTAAAGGCTGATTTCAGAAAGTACCTTTGGTTCAGAACTGTGACTAATAAACAAGGATTTTGAATCTGTAAATGTCACTGTGATAGTATCTTCAAATGGGTTAAAAAGCAAGCTATAGTTTTACTACCTGAGTGAGAAGTGATCCTGAAGGTTAAAAATCAGTATAGTCATATTGCTTAACCCCTAATACATAAACCGCTTATGTACTCCTAAATATTAAAAATGGAATTAAAAAAAACCTCTTAAGAAACTATATAACTTTGAGGTAATACTATAAAATTTTTTTCATTTTCATTTTTTGAGAAAGAAATTCCAAGAAAAATATTGGCTTTTAGGTATTTGGAAAAACCTAATTTTATATTCAAGTATATGACTCACATTAGTTGTTACTGGAGGAAGATGTAGATATCAAAGAAGACATTTAAGAAAAGGATATAGTCTAATGTCTAATTTTAGTCTGAACCACAGTTGTAAAGAAAAATAAAAAGGAAGAAACATAGAAAGAACCATAAATGGAGGATAGTCAGGTACTAATCCTTATAATCTATTTTGTATATAATTTTTTTTTTTGTTAAGCACACTGATCACTTTTGTCAACATAATAAGAAACCGAAATAATTCAAGGCAGAAATAAAATTAGCTTAGCTAAACATAATCAGCATTTTGTTCCTATCTACCCACATAATATTTAACTCCATGTCATAGATAAAATGAATGAATGAAGTTCCTCTGGATCTCAGAAGTTATTTGGTCCAATTTCTTGAATAAATAAAGCATTTATCCTAGAGATTCAATATGTAAACTCTTCTATTTTAAGACTATAGTAAGCACGTCTATTCCATTTTTTTGGAAATTCAGTATTTTGTTATTTTTTGTAAGATATTCCTTATATTTAGAAGAAAGTCAGCAAAGTGAGGAGGACATTGGAGCCATCATCATATGTGTTTGAATTTTGACTGTGATCTTTACTAACCTTTTGACTTTAAGTAAGCTACTTATCTTTGCTGATAGCTATTTCTTCATCTGTAAGGTGAGAGAAATTTACTAGATAAGTTTGAAATGTCTTATCTCAATAATATTGCTTTCATTTTATAATAATATGAAATCTATTTCCCTATAGCTCCTCACTACTGGTCCTGCTTTTTGGTGAAATCAGTCTAACCATCTTATTCAAAAAATATGTTTTAAATCATATTCTGAAAGCTTAGAGTTTGCACAAGATTTCACACATAACCATGCAAAAAGCTACATTGATTTGCAAATCATTTGAGATAGCCAATAATTTTGGTTTGGTTTCATTTCCCAATTATGTGTTTGTTTATTTTCGTTTAAACTAGCCCTACTGAAAACATTTGACTTTGACCAAATGAAATTAAAATGAGCTTATTTTCCCCTATTTTATTAAGGTAAATTGAACATATCTTTTAAAAATACTTTTTACTTTGCATACTCCTTGAAAAAGTCTCAGAATCCTTCAGGGACTTCTGGACCATACTTGAAGACCTTCTTCCATAAGGTAAAATTAAAACTCTTGAAATCACGTAAATCTTCCTCTGCTATTGGTGATAGTGTCAAACATGAGAAGGCAATCCTTCAAGGAGTGTCTCTCCCCTACTTTATACTCCCAGTGAAGTAAGAAATTTCTCAGTGATTCTCATTTACAATTATCCTTATAGAACTCTGGTCTCACAAAAGCTGGTCCAAGATTGATGCTCTTTCCCTCTCTGATGCTCTCTCATTTGAAAGTCAACAAAATATTCAAATTTCTTACTAATTCTGAATTTTATTTCTAAAAAAAGAAATAGTCTGCAGTAGCAAATAGAAGCTGGACTAAGTTTCAGGTAAAGGTGGGGAGATAGTGGAGTACACTTTGAGACCATCTCTCCAAATTCCCTTATAATCAAAAATAACTTCATAGAATGACTATTAATAATGGCAAAACCAAAAAAGAATTAATATTAAAGCACATCAGTCAAGAATTTGGTAGAAAGATCTCTGACTTTCCTGGCCTTATTATCACTTGATAGTGCAAACACCCAGGAGCGAAAGCTGAGGAATCAATTCACCAGTGCTGGGGAAGGGCAGACAGCCTCACTTGCCTATTTGACCTAGGAGTTTGTTTCTCAGTTGTAGATAGAAGTGGAGTCAATAGTTTGTGATCTCTGGGAGAAGCTTTGTGGGCTGCAGCCTTTTCCAGAGATACCCACCCACCTACAGCTAGAGATTAACTATGGAAGAAGGAAAGACTCCAAGAGCCAAAGCATACAGAGAACATTCACTGACTGTCACAGGTTTTGGAATTAGTAGAGGAGCAAAAATGAATCACACTATATGATGAGTGTGGTTGGAATGATGACCCTGATAGTTATGGTTCCCCCATAGAAGAGTGGAATCTCTGGTTCCTGGATCAGGGAGGAGTTGAACTATCTCCCTCCTGTGGCAGAACTACTGGATGAGGGGTCTAGTTAGAGTATCAGAGACTAATCCAGAATTAGATTAGGCCAGAGGAAACAAGGAATATAAACTTGGTCCTGGATTACACAGACAAACAATACTGAAGCCTGAGGCATACTCCCCCTCATTCTGTTAACAGATTCAGGCTCCAAGATAAAGCTAACAATTAAGCTTATTTTGGTTGCTAAAAAATAAACAAACAAGAAGGAATTCATCCAGAGATTGTTATTATGGGGACAGAGAAGACCTGGGTTCAAATTCAGAGGATAGGAAAATCAAAGCACCATTTTCTAAAACAGCAATAAAAAATGTTAAAAAAGTAATAAGCCAAAAGAGTTTTTGAAAGGGCTTAAAAGACATAAATAACAATTGAAAGACCATGAGGAAAAACTAGGGAAAAAGTAAGCACAAAAGCAAGGAAATCAATAAAAGAATGAAATGGAAAAAGAGATCCAGAAACTCATGGAAGAAAAGAACTATTTAAAATTAGAATTGAACAAAGGGAAGATAAACATTTCCTAAAGCAAGATGCAAAAGAAAAGAATAAACTAATAGAAGAAAACATGAAAATCTTATTACAAAAACAGTTAAAAGAGGAAAGACAATTCAGTCAAACCTTGATATTTGACCATTTTGGAACTCATCAAATTCGGTATTCAACACATGTTGATAACAAAATGTTTGCCACAGGATTGAGTGCTTATTTGTTAATCAACATGCTTACTAGAACTTGTTGGCATCAGGATCTCAGGAACTATATGCCCACTCTAGTTGAAACAAAGGATCACATGTTAGTTGAGGTAAATAAAGAAGAGCTCAACACTGAGAAGCTGCAGAAACTTCAAAGGGAGCAGCCAGAGTGGTATGTGAGTTTTCTTTAGGTGAGGAGACAAAGGAAGACATCCAAACTTATTAGACAAAGAAGTGTCTGCAAATTTTATGGAAATGCAAACCTTTGTTGAAAAAGATACCCCTGATAAAGATTTTAAAAGCAGAATTGTAAATTTGATAAATAACCAAATTAATAACTATGTTAGAGGGATTTTGAAATGCAGGAAAAAAGCATCCATTAGATAGGTTTATTGTGAAGTTTGAACCTGATGAATCTCAAGCAGGACTTAGTGGTAAATGAAAGACAAAAATGATAAAGAAAATCAAAAGGGCAATTGCCCTCATATTATGAAGGGGGAATCCTCTTCCAGACAGTAACACCTCTACCCCTTCCCATCATTCCCTTAGGCCATAAACTCATCTCAATACAGACAAACTTAAGTTAGAGGTATTTTATTTGATCTATTGCTTTATACATTTTTTTCTATGTATTGATATTTATTTGGTAAACTATATTACCATTAATGCATATTATGTATAATAAAATCTAGTGTTTTTTTGCTGTATAGAATGGATCAATTCAATTTATATTATTTTATGAGAAAAAATCATTTTGTACTTCATGAAATTCTTAAACAAATTAATAACAAATACAAAGGTATCTCTTGTATAAGGATTTTCAGATTCCCAGAAAGTTATGGTAAAAAAATTCAGACATCGTATTATAAGAAATCATGGAAAACAGCCCAAAAGAAGAATTCCATGATCATCACCACAAAGAGGGCCAAACATGAAAATGTAGCAAAACATCAAAACTAAGTTCCATTAATACCCAGCTTAAGGACATATATTACAACTTACAAAGGAAAAAAAATATTTTTGATCTATGGTAATAATAACAAAAGACCTAAGTTTCATTGTTAAAAGAATGAATAACATGGAACAAAATATATTTTTTAAATTAATTTATTTAATCAATTTAGAACATTATTCCTTCATTACAAAAATCACATTATTTCCCTGCCTCCCCTCCAACTACCCATCCCATAGCTGACACGAAATTTCACTGGGTATTACATGAGTCCTTGATCAAAACCTATTTCCATGTTGTTAGTGTTTGCATTAGAATGTTCATTCAGAGTCTACATCCTCAAACTTATCCCCCTTGACCCATGTAAAGAAATGGTTTTCCTTCTCTGTTTCTACTCCCACAGTTTTTCCTCTAAATGTGGATAGTTTTTTTTTTCTCATAGATCCCTCCAAGTTGTTCAGGATCACTGCATTGCCACTAATAGAGAAGTCCATTACATTTGATTGTACCACAGTGTATCAGTCTCTGTGTACAATGTTCTCCTGGTTCTGCTCCTTTCATTCTACATCACTTCCTGGAGGTCATTCCAGTTCATATGGACTTCATCCACCTTATTATTCTTTTGAGCACAATAGTATTCCATCACCAATAGATACCACAATTTGTTCAGTCATTCCCCAATCGAAGGACATCCCCTCATTTTCCAATTTTTGCCACCACAAAGAGTGCAGTTATGAATATTCTTGTACAAGTCTTTTTCTTTATTATCTCTTTGGGGTAGAAACCCAGCAGTGCTATGGCTGGATCAAAGGGCAAACAGTCTTTTAGTGCCCTTTGGGCATAGTTCCAAATTGCCCTCAACAGTGGTTGGATCAATTCACAACTTCACCAAAAAGGTATTAATGTCACGATTTTGTCACATCCCCTCCAGCATTCATTGCTTTCCTTTGCTGTTATGTTAGCCGATCTGCTAGTTGTGGGGTGATACCTCAGAGATGCTTTTATTTGCTCATTAAATAAATCTAGATTTTCTGTGGAAATATTTTAAGGAATTTTTATTAACCTTTACTTTTGAAATCCTTCAAGTCTTGTAAATGCTTCAAATTGTATTTGTGTTTCTGTGTATGTGTGTGTGTGTACTGAAAAATACTGAAGAATAAAAATGCATCATATGTCAAATCATAATCAATGTTGAAAGCTCATATCATTCAAATCCACCATCATGTTTCTATTCAGAAGTACATCATCCATTTTGAACTGGGGGAGGAAAGTCCTGCACTAGATACATAGAAAATGAATATTCTAGACCTTTTAATTTTCACTAATGATAGCTAATTAAATACTACTTTCTTAAAGCATTATTTCTATGAAAAATCCATATTTATGAAATGAAAGATTTGAATAATAAATTTAAGTCATATCACTTTGTTCTGAATATACTAATTCACTTATAAATAAACTGAAAACTCATTCACCAAAGTTCATTTTGCAACAGTATTCCAATATAATAGTTTGCTCTCCATCCCCATAATGTTCTTTGAGACACTTATTAAAATTATAGCACAATAAATCATTGTAATATCACTATGGCTATTATAAACATAATAAGCTAACTGTGAAATCCAAACCCTGGAAGTTCCTAGCAACATGAAAAGATTTGATTAAATTAAAATGTAAACTCCTTGAGGACAAGGACCTTTTCATTTTTGTCTTTAAAATTTGACTTCCTAGAATGAAGTCTGGTATATGTTTAATGATTAATAAATGTTGAATGTCAGGCTGTAGATTAATTTTCAAAGGCATCTGAGTTAAATTTAGAGAGCCTTCCTGCCAAATTCATTAATTTTGCAGGCACAGTGACTCTTAAAGATCATCTAATAAGTCAAAGAAGAGTTTCAATCTATGCAAAAGAAGCAATGCCCCACAAATAAAATGAGAATTTCTTAACATTTAAGTATACTATTCCTAAAAGTAAAATATGAATTTCTATCCTTCTCAACCCCCAAATCCAATTTTACATAGTAACCCTGATTCTGACTCATTTTATATAAAAATATTTTGTTTTGATTTGTTGCTGTATGTGGGTGTGTGTGTGTGTGTGTGTGTGTGTGTGTGTGTGTGTAAATGTGTGTTTGAGAGAGTTGGAAGTTCTGATTCTGGTTTTAGATCTAAATAATTTTGGACATTCTCAATAAGAAAAAGTTAATCCTTGTCCTCCCCTAATAAAGATCAAGGAACTGATGGTGAACATTGGAGTGAAAAGAGTTTTTAGGAACTGGATTGAAAAAGTTATATTGGATTTTTTTTTAAAGCCTCAACAATGATATTTTTCTTTAGTTAATTGAATTTTGTAGCAATAACAGATTTGACTTATGGCAAAATTATGACATCCAGCTTATCTACAAAACCCCATATTCTTTATTAAAACTTGCTTTCAGCCAACAAGACCGTTTGCACCTTAGTATGAATTCTATGAAATAATAATTTGACAAACTTGAAAAATATATTTTTACTTAAACATTTAACTGCAACTGGAGAATTAAATGAATTTCAAGCATTGGTAAGCTTTTTATGTCTTGATTTGGCGGGGACTTAAAACTTCCTGGAACTCTCATATAATAATCATATCAGATAGATAGTTATGTACTCTGCCTACACATGAAGCTGCCTTAAAAAAGAAATGACCTATTATAATATACCATAATAAGATTCATCTCTTTTGAATTAAAAGTAGGAAACTGATATTTAAAAAAAAAGATCTAAAGTGTTTTGGTACTAGTCCCAGTTTTCTTCAGCTTCAGAGAATTTCTAAATTTGACACAGATAGGGAAAGGAAGATAAATCTAATGAAGAATAAAGGAGGAAGGGAATTCAATTAAAGTACTGCCAGTTCTTAGATAAATCATATCAAAATGAGCTCACATTCTTAATTCTTCTTTCATACACAATCCACATATCGTATTTGTTGCCAAGTCTAATGTCACAACATATATATATATATATATATATATATATAAACATACCTACACCTATATATAATATATATGGAGAAAGAGAGAGAGAGAGAGAGAGAGAGAGAGAGAGAGAGAGAGAGAGAGAGAGAGAGAGAGAGAGAGAGAGAGAGAGAGAGAGAATTAACACTAGCCTGAACTCCCTATTTTTTTACTTGATACCTATAAGGGGGAAAAGGGGTTATTTTATAAAAGATTGGACTGGATTATATTTAAAATAGAATCTCCAGGATTTTAATTCCAAAGAGATTTATTTATAATCGATTAACTAAATATAGAAAGAATGAAATAAGAAATCAGAGAGAGGATAGGGAAAGATATCTAGCCTAAGCACTAATTTACTCCCAGCTCCTGGCTCAAGACAGGCAGGGAGAGTTAGTCCTTAGACAGAGAGGCCTCAGCAAAGCCAAGGACCTGGGGAAGTCTATCTCAAGAGGTAAGTCTTTCCTGAGGCTAGTCTCTTCAGAAAATCCAGGAAAGGAGTCAGTTTTTTCACTCATCATGTGTTAATCCAAAGGAAAAGATTCAAGGACAGTCTTACCAGGAACAGGTTCTCAGGTTCAGTTAGCAGATTCTTCTCCAGTCTCAACTCCAAAGAATGAAGACTTTTCCTTCACAGGAAGTTGTAAGTCCTTTTAAAGATACTCTTTTGCATCACTCCCTGTGCCTTCCTCCACTTTTTATGTGGACAAATCATAATCTAAAGTCTTGCTTAGGACTTCCCAGGAGGCAGTCAGTTGATTCTGATTTGTCACCCACTATTGCACACATGGGTCACAGACCACTCCCAATAAATGACTAAGTGGGATGTTTACATTTTTGGTGATTAGATCTAAAAATGGGCAGGGGAGTTAATTTACTTTTCAGAATTGGGGAGAGTTAAATTAATCTTCACATACCCTAAGACCAGTCTTGGGTTTTAAAATTGGGTTTTAAAAGGGAAAATTTCATATTGTGTATTAAAATAGCCCATTCTCTGAGGTTTCAATTTAACTCCATCCTTTTATTGAATTAAGAACAAGGCCTGGGGTTTATCTGTATAAGGGGGGACTCATGGGTACCAGGAACCACCTGACTCCCAGGTACCCAGAAAGCACTTGCCTCTTGTCCCAAGTGACTCTTGGCATCCAGAATACTAGATTCTGATCCAGTCTCAGCTCATGTCTGCCAAATCAGAGGGACTCAGAAAAGTAACATCACTGAAAGATATAAATTTGGGTCCAGAAAGGAAAGTTTTTTTTTTGACAAATACTAATGAGAGGGGAGGTGACTAGGTGGTGTCACAACTGGTTCTTTGGTTCTGGAATCATGGTGAAAGGGAGTGACTAGGTGAGGTTAGCACAAGCTTGACAAGTGCTGGATAACAGAGGAAGCTTGTGAAGGGAACAATGTCACAACACTGTGGCTTGTACCCTTTTTTCTCTAACCTGTTCTTTTAATTTATCTATTAAATAATTATTAAGATGCAGTCTTCAGATAATTTTAAATTTAAAATGTGTTAATATCTTGTAAATATCTTATATCTATATAAATGTATATATACCTAGCCATATAGAGAGACAAATTTATGGGTGTGTGTGTGTGTGTATATATATATATATATATATATAATTTATTTATATATCCTTCTCTCAACCTGATGCAGTCTCTCATCCCCTCAAACCTGGACTACTGCAAAAAGTCGTTTGGTTGGTTGTCCTGACTAAAGCCATATCTTGCTAAAGAACATTCTCTGTTTAGCCTACTAAATTGATCATTTAAAAACACAGTTCTGATTATATTAACCCTATGCTCAATATCCTTATAACTCCAAGATAAAAAATAATATATTTTGGGAATCCTTTCACAAACTTATTATTCACAGTCTTTGCAACTTTATGCTTTACTCCCTTCCATGCACATTATACTCCACTGATACTGGCCTTTCTTTTCCTCCTCCACAAAACTCCAATTTTTTATTCTGTTCCTTTCACTGATGTTCTCCAAAAAAACATAATGGTCTCCTTTCTCATCTATGCTGGTTTCTCTTACTTGCTTCAATGTATTTGATTGAAATAGTTTTCAATAGAACACCAAAGTTCTGCCTTGAGCCCTATTCTCTTCTTCTTTACTTCTTCACTTGGTATTATTATTGACTCCCAAAGATTAATTGAAGATTTCAATGCTAATGATGATCAAATATACCTTTTTCTCCAAAGTTTCTGCTGACATCTAACCTTATATCTTCAATTGCCTTTCATATATCTCAAATTGGATATCTTATAGACATCTCAAACTCAATATCTAAGAAACAATTCATTATCTTCCTAGAGGGCAACATCATTCTCCCATACTCTCAGGTTCACAACCTAGTAGTTATCTTTAGCTCCCCTCTATCTCTCACTTCTTATATCCAATCTCTTGCCAAGGCATGTTGATATCACTTTTGCAACATATTTTGAGTATGCTTCTTTCTCTCCTCTGACATTCCTATTCTTCTAGTGTAGGTCCCCATCACCTCTCAATTGAATTTTTATATTAGCCTGCTAGTGGATCTACCTGTCTCAAATTATTCTCTATTCCAGTGCAAGTTTGTTGATGTCACTCATGTCCCCAACTCAATATACTCCAATGGGTCCCAATATCTTTTGGGATCAAGTACAAATTGAATTGTTTGACATTCAAAGCACTTCTTAACCCATCAGACTCTTACTTTCCCCATCTTCTTACACACTAGTTCCTGACATGTTAGCTTTAATTCAGTGACACTGACTTCCTGGTTGTTCCATGGGCATGATAAACTTTAACTCCTGAAAATCCAGATATTTTCTCTTGTTTCCTAGAATGTTCTCCATCATTCTCTCTGCCTACTAACACCCCTGGTTTTCTTTAAATCCTCATTAAAATCTTATGTTCCATAGCATGTCTTTTGTAACCCTTATTGATTTGATTGCTTTCCTAATGTTATTTCCTTTTAAATATATATATATATATATATATATAGTTTGTTTTGTATTTTTAATTTGAGTATTTTATTTCCCCATTATATTTAAAGTCATTGAGGGTAAGCATGCTTTTTTGCTTCATTTTTTAAAAATATTTTTGAGACTCTTTTTGTATTTTCAACATTTGCATATAGTATGTCCTTAAATGTTTATTAGCTGATTGATTGATACCATCTATAGTAAATTAAAATACTGGAATATACACGTGATAAAAATTCACTTTTCACTTTTCACTAGGGAATGACTGAAGGGGGAATAAAGGTATGGTAAGAAGTTAAGTATATTAATGCTATCTATGAAAATGAATAAGACAGCCTAGGAAAAGCTCAAAAGAAGAATCACAAAGTGTACGAGAGTCAGAGTTTCTTTTGGGGCATGAGGATCAGAAAGTTCAATCTATTTTAAAAACAAGCTAAAATGAAATAGCTTATTATAGCAAAAATCTTTTAAATTATTTTCTGATGGTGCTCGTGGTGGTAGGGATGGTGGTGATGATGATGCTAACATCAATAAAATAATCATTATTAAAAACAACAACCACCCTCAAAGCCAAAGCTATCAGCATTGACATGAAGTGGGGACATGTGTTTTATATAAAATAAAAAAAGCAATATAAGGGGTTGTGTAAACCTTGAAATTTCTTAGACTTGTGAATGTTGGAACTTTCACCATTGGAAAGTTTCACACTTGGAAAAAATTTCCTACTGATAGTAAGAACTCTATTGGAATGTGAACCCCCTTTGGCATGGGAGGATCCTTCTCCTCCCTACTTGGGATTACTTTAGGACAGAAACCTTTTGCTAAACAATGGAAAGGGCTTTGACCTATGCTTAAGCACAGAACAGGAAGTTCTTTGAGTCATGATTGATTTTAGAATTAATACAATAGAGATACTTGGAATGACAGAACCAGGTCTTGGAAAATACAATCTCTACCCTACTCAGAATAAAAGGATTTAGGAAGGGCTGCAGCAAAGGATCCAGATTTAATTATTTGAGAATATGACCTTCAACAGACATGTGCAAAGCCACAGACCTCTGGGAGGTCCTGGGTTAAGCTAGAGCCACCATTGGCACAGGGAAGACATGGACAGTGATTGGTAGATGTGAGAACTGAGGGGAGGGAACTGAGATGGTTTCCTTAAAGATAGAGGGGTCTGAGGACTAGGGGGTTCGAGAGCTTTTGCTCTGAGAGGTGGTGCTCTGAGAAGGCTTGTTCTGAAGGAGGCTGGAGATGGAGGCCCCTGAGACTGTTTCTCCATTTTGGTCACGTGAGTGATAGGGACTGATCTCTTTTCTTTGCCTCAGCTATCTAAGGGCTTGGGCCTTTTGACCCAACATAAACAGAGGGGGTATTTAAGCCCTATTCCCTTCTCTCCCCTCTCTCTCTCTCTCTCTCTCTCTCTCTCTCTCTCTCTCTCTCTCATACCTTTCTTCCTCCTGTTTGTAATTAAAAACTCCATAAAAGGTTGACTGCTGACTTGAGTTTTCATTTAGGAATTACATAGCTGAATTCCTTGGTGACCTTAAATTAATATATATCAGTATTTTAAATTGATTTCCTTGTCACAGTTGGCAGTTAGAATATTGGTATAATTGGTGCACTGTGTGATATAGTTTTGTATCTGTAAAGGTTTGGCAGAAACTTGGACCATTTGAGCTCTGGTGTCACCACAGTTTGATAAAACCATTTGTATAAAGTTAAGAAATAGATGCAGTATCTGGACAGAAGACACATGCCTTTGCTATGCTAAGAAGCATGAAATCAAAGATGGAGTTTTCAAGGCCACCAGGGAAGAAGGAACTTGAACAAGTTACTGAAACTCTTTAAAATAATTACAATATTGTATAGCTGGTGCCTGCAGAAGACCACTTGAAAAAAAATGTTATCTATTTATAGGTAATAAAAAATGTGAAAAGAAATTTGAAAAATGCATGAGTAATTCTAAGTTGCTCTAATGAATAATTGAAATAAAATAGTCCAAAACACAAAGTGACAAATAGAGACAAACCATTCCTGAGAACAAATTCAATAATCCAAGATAAATGACAATTTTAAAATAAAATTACCACCATTTATGCAATACATTTAAGACTTACAAAGTGCTTTACAATTCTATTATTTTATCATTACAAAAACACTATGGGTTGGCATTATTATTATCTCCTCTTCAAGGGAGAGGAAACCAAAACCCATAAAGGTGAAATCATAGAATGTAAGGTCACAGAGCTAATAAGTGTCTGAAACCAATTTGAACTCTAATTTTGCTGATTCCTTGTCTAGATTTCTCTGGACTTTGCTCTCTGGCTGCAGAAAGAGAACCTCCACACAACTTTGATTTTATTGCATAAAAATGTGGGTGTGGAATATGTACGGTCACTTATATACTCATGAGAATGTTAATTCAATAAAAATTAAAGTTGGATGAAACTAGAAACAGAAATTGTGTGAAACATTAATAAATATCAGAAAAGTTCACATCAATAAATGTTACAAATCAACTTCTCTGTTAAATTCAAAAGCAACAGATTTTGATAAATTCCATAATTATTGAATGAAATGTCTCATAATGGGACATAAATGTTCAACATAAATGTTCAAGAAAGCACTTTACAAGCTTCCTCTCAATTCAAACCTAAGTTTGCCTTTCTTAATAGATAGCATTACATATATTAATGAAAAGTGAAGATACCAGATACTTCCCAAATAGAAATTAATTAAATGTTTTTATGCTTTAACAAAAAAAGAAAAATCATAATGTGTCATCCAAAAGAAACTACAAGTACTGTTAAAAGGCATTAACTATATGTAGCCAAGTAGAAAAAAGAGTGTGGTAAAACCCCTCAATTATTTCAAGAACAAGTTACTACTAATTATATAATTAGTGAACAGACTATCTAAACCAGTGGTTCTCAACCTTTCTAATACCATGACCCCGCAATACAGTTCCTCATGTTGCAGTGATCCCAAACCAAAAAAATATTTTGGTGGCTACTTCAAAACTGTAATTTTGCTACAGTTATGATTTGGAATATAAATACCTGATATTAATTATGTATTCTCATTGCTACAGATTGAGATGTTGAGAACCGCTGATCTAAAAGCACTCTAATATGCTCTCCCTTTAATTATTAATTGACATATTTTCATACTTATGAATTCTCCATGTACTATAAATATGTAACATAGACCCAAATATAGTGAAAACACAAATTATTTGGTGTTCATGTGATAAACTTGCCACTTTAAACTATGGATAACCTATTAATATTTAAAGATAAAAGAAAAATTTATGAACAAGCAAGGGATAGAAGTCATAGAGATATAAAATGTATAGTTATAAATAAATTAATTAAAAAGGATTTGTATAAATAAAACAAATGTAGCCACAATTAGAAGGAAAGCAGGGAATTAGAAAAAATATAGAATTTGAATGTAATTCAAAACAATTCTGAAATAACATCTCATATCAATCAGACTGACTAAAACAATGAAAGGGCTAATTGACAAATATTCAAGTAGATATAGAAAAACAAGGAAACAAATACATTTTTGGAGCAGTGAATTGATCTAACCATTTTGGAGAACAATCTGATATTATGCTCAAAGAAATATAAAACTGTGTATACCTTTTGACCCAACAATATAATTGTTAGGTTTATTTTCTAAGGTGATCAGGAAAAAGGGAAAATAATATAGGTATGCTAAAATATCATTAGCAGCTCTTTTTGTTGTGGAAAAGAACTTAAAATTGAAGAGATGGCCATTGGGAAATGGATGGACAAGTTGTGGAATATGATTGTGATGGCATACTCCTGAGATATAAGAAGTGATGAGCAGGTTAATTTAAGAATAACAGTGAAAGAACTACATGAAATTTTAGAGTTAAATGCATAAAACCAAGAGAGACTGTCTATGGTAATACAAATATTATTTGAAGAATAATTTGTGTATATCCACTTCAAGAAAAATAAATGATAACTAGAAATAAGAAATAGCTTAATACATGTACATATACTTTTGTCCAGGAGAGGAAGGTTATTAACTGAGTACTTTAATATAACAAACAAATTAATTAATTATTTTTAAAAGACAACTAATTTAAAATGTGGCATTTGCAGGGAGACATATTTGGCCCAATATGGTTCTTCATATTTTTACTTAATTTTTATCTCCCCCATATAAATTTAAGTATGGATTACAAATTAAATAGGGAGCCATGACAAAATATTTGATTAGTCACTTGGATAACATCAAACTATCTATATTTCTAGTTAAAAACAAATTATGGAATTCTATTTGAATCAGCTCCTGGAATCCTTTTCTCTATTACTTTAAATATTATTTTTACTGAATGTGAAAGCATATGTCTTTAATTCCTTCTACCAAGTCAGCTGATACTTATGGGTTTCTGAAATTTGAGAGATTTGGGCTGCTTCAGGATAACCCATTTGCCTTCTCATATAAATGTCAGCACTAATATCATGAGCCCCTGGAGTTGGTGAAGAAAAGGAAAGCAAAAATATACTTAGAGAAAGGCAAACTAATCTAAGCTGGAAATTGAATAGGTTCATGTTCTTGTATCTATCTATAGATGAATTGGATCTATGGGTGACTAGTACACTTATAGTCTACAGGAGATAGGGAGACCTAGTATAAAAGGGAAAAAAATTGTTTAAAAATGTGTTTGTATCTAATGATAATAACATTCTTAAGAGACAAAAACATTGGATTTTAATTGATAGATCAAATGGAAGCAATGAATTAACTCATTATGTACAATTATCCTGGTGTCCTCCAAGCATGGCATATAAAATATAAATTTGACAAGGAATGTGACTGACTATGTTAGGAGAATTATTGATGTCCTCAAGTAAAACATGAATGGGAAGATCACATTTAAAGCTAACAACTACATAATCAAATGATATTCCATTTAGGAACTGAAAAATAGATCATAACAGAGGTAGAAAGTATGATTTCTAAAACTTGGTCAATTTCAACTAAACAAAAAGTCCATCACTAAAAGGTAGCTATAGAAATATTGCTTCATTTCCAAAAATATATGATGAGAGATACTATTCAAATATATGATAAAGATAAGAGAAAACATGAAGAAATAGTTTTGGGAAAAGCAAAGGACACTTGACTAAGCAATAGAAATTTAAATTATACTAATATAAATAAAGTAGATTGCTTTGAATAGAACCCAAGGAGTAACTGATCTCCATGAATAGATTCAAAAAGGCACTTCCAAAAAGAGGGAAATAGTTAAAAAAAAATAACAGTTTAAAAGACAGAATATTCTACTAGGAAAAAAGAAGCCCAGAAATCAAATGAAATGATAAGCAAACTGAAGAACAGAAATGACCTGCTGGAAGCCATGTAAATCAGAGCTGGAAACCAGTCTTTAAAGACCAGAATTGGGCAATTAGAAGCTAATGATCACACAAGACAGCAGTAATTAATAAATAAAAGTCCAAAGAATAAAAAAAAAGAAGGAAACATGAAATATCTCACTGAGAAAATGACTGACCTGGAAAACCAATCTAGAATAGAAAATTTGAGAATCATTGTTGTCCCTGAAAATCCAGAAATAAATAGAAACATTTGACATCATAATACAAGCAATTAGCCAAGAAAACTACCCTGTTGTTCTTTGACAAGAGGATAAATATATATTGAAAGAATTCATAGATCACTTTCAACATTAATTCCTCAAATGATAACCCCCAGGGCTGTAATTGCCAAAGACAAGACCTTGCAAACTAAGGACAAAATATTACAAGAAGCCATAAAGAGAAAATTCAGATATCAAGGATTTCCAATGAGGATTACACAGCATCTGGAAATCTCTATAGTAAAGGACCACAAGTCTTGAGATATGATATTCAGAAAGGCGAGAGAATTGGGTCTACAAATAAGGAACACCTATCCATCAAAATTGGCTAATTACTTTCAGGGGAAAGTATGAGTATTCAACAAAATAGAATATTTCCAAATATTTGTAAAGAAAAGACCAGAACTAAATGGAAATTTTGATATCCAAATATAAAAATCAAGAGAAAAATAAAAAGGTAAATAAAAAAAGAGAGGGGAATTTCCCCCCCTTATTTTCATTTATTTCTTTAAGGGCTCCAATAAGGTCAAATTGTTTATATCCCTATATGGAAAAATGTCATTTGTAACTCTCAGAAATTGTATTTAATATTATAGTAGTTATAAAAATTATTCAAAGGTAGAGGTTGAGAGACTAAGTAGTTTAGAGTGATATGCAAAAAAAAAAAGAAAAGAAAGAAAGGGAGAGGAAATAGAAAATGGCACCAAGAGAAACTTGAAGGAATACAAAAAAGAGCATAATCTATACCACACAAAGAGGCACATTGGAAGGGGAGAGAAAGAATACTATTATAAGAAGGAGAAGAAGAGAGTCCTAATAGGTAATACTTAAAAGCAACTCTCAGATGAATTAATTCTGAGAGGGAAGAGCATCTAGATGCATTGGGGTACCAAATTCAATTTTACCCTAGAGGAAAGTTGAAAGGGAAAAACCAAGGGGGGGTATTATGACAGGGAATAAAAAGGGCAGGGAAATAAAGGGGGAGGGAGTTCATGTATTAACAAATTAGAGAAGGCAAAGTTCAATAAATTGGACATGCAAATCAAAAAACTTGAAAGGAAACAAATAAAAAAAATCACCAGATGAAAACTTAATTAGAAATCCTAAAAATTAAAGGAGAAATTACTAAAAGAAAAAATGAAAGAACTATTGAATTAATAAATTAGACTAGAAGCTGGTATTTTGAAAAAAAATAAAATAGACATCAATTCCTGGAGGTTATTCCAGTTCACATGGAATTCTTCCAGTTCATTATTTCTTTGAGCATGATAGTATTCCATCACCAACATATACCACAATTTGTTCAGCCATTCCCCAATTGAAGTGCATCCCCTCATTTTCCAATTTTTTTACCACCTCAAAGAGCACACCTATGAATATTCCTGTGCTAGTCTTTTTCCTTATTATCTCTTTGGGCTACAAACACAGCAGTGCTATGGCTGGATCAAAGGGCAGACATTCCCTGTTGTTGGAGTTTGCATTATAGTGTTCATTTAGAGTCTCTCCTCAGTCTTATCTCCTCCAACCCTATGGTCAAGCAGTTGCTTTTCAGCGGTGTTTTTACTCCCACAGTTTATCCTCTGCTTGTGGGTAGTATTTTTTTTTAGATCCCTGCAGATTGTTCAGGGAAATTGCATTGATACTTATGGAGAAGTCCATCACCTTCGATTGTACCACAATGTATCAGTCTCTGTGTATAATGTTTTCCTGGTTCTGCTCCTTTCGCTCTGCATCACTTCCTGGAGGTTGTTCCAGTTCACATGGAATTCCTCCACTTTATTATTCCTTTTAGCACAATAGTATTCCATCACCAACATATACCACAATTTGTTCAGCCATTCCCCAATTGAGGGGCATCCCCTCATTTTCCAATTTTTGGCCACCACAAAGAGCGCAGCTATGAATATTTTTGTACAAGTCTTTTTGTCCATTATCTCTTTGGGGTACAAGCCCAGCAGTGCTATGGCTGGATCAAAGGGCAGACAGTCTTTTATCGCCCTTTGGGCATAGTTCCAAATTGCCCTCCAGAATGGTTGGATCAATTCACAACTCCACCAGCAATGAATTAATGTCCCCACTTTGCCACATCCCCTCCAGCATTCATTACTTTGCATAGCTGTCATGTTAGCCAATCTGCTAGGTGTGAGATGATACCTCAGAGTTGTTTTGATTTGCATCTCTCTGATTATAAGAGATGTAGAGCACTTTTTCATGTGCTTATTAATAGTTTTGATTTCTTTGGCTGAGAATTGCCTGTTCATGTCCCTTGCCCATTTGTCAATTGGAGAATGGCTTGATTTTTTGTACAATTGATTTAGTTCTTTATAAATTTTAGTAATTAAACCCTTGTCAGAGGTTTTTATGAAGATTGTTTCCCAATTTGTTGCTACCCTTCTGATTTTGGTTACATTGGTTTTGTTTGTACAAAAACTTTTTAATTTGATGTAATCCAGATTATTTATTTTGCATTTTGTAATTCTTTCTAATTCTTGCTTGGTTTTGAAGTATTTCCCTTCCCAAAGGTCTGACATGTATACTATTCTGTGTTCGCCTAATTTTCTTATAGTTTCCTTCTTTATGTTCAAGTCATTCATCCATTTTGAATTTATCTTGGTGTAGGGTGTGAGGTGTTGATCTAAGCCTAATCTTTCCCACACTGTCCTCCAATTTTCCCAACAGTTTTTATGAAATAGTGGATTATTGTCCCAAAACCTGGGATCTTTGGGTTTTTCATATACTGTCTTGCTGAGGTTGCTTGCCCCCAGTCTATTCCACTGATCCTCCTTTCTGTCTCTTAGCCAGTACCAAATTGTTTTGATGACCGCTGCTTTATAATATAGTCTGAGATCTGGGACTGCAAGACCCCCTTCCTTTGTATTTTTTTTCATTAATTCCCTGGGTATCCTTGATCTTTTGTTCTTCCAAATGAACTTTGTTATGTTTTTTTCTAAATCAGTAAAAAAAATTTTTGGGAGTTCCATGGGTATGGCACTAAATAGATAGATGAGTTTGGGTAGGATGGTCATTTTTATTATATTGGCTCGTCCTACCCATGAGCAGTTAATGTTCTTCCAATTGTTCAAGTCTAGTTTTAGTTGTGTGGAAAGTGTTTTGTAGTTGTGTTTATATAGATCCTGTGTTTGTCTCAGGAGATAGATTCCTAAGTATTTTATTTTGTCTTGGGTAATTTTGAATGGGATTTCTCTTTCTAGTTCTTGCTGCTGAGCTGTGTTGGAATTATATAGAAATGCTGATGACTTATGTGGGTTTATTTTGTATCCTGCAACTTTGCTAAAGTTGTTGATTATTTCAATTAGCTTTTTGGTTGAGTCTCTAGGATTCTTTAAGTAGACCATCATGTCATCTGCAAAGAGTGATAATTTGGTCTCCTCCTTGCCTATTTTGATGCCTTCAATTTCTTTTTCTTCTCTAATTGCTACTGCTAGTGTTTCTAATACAATGTCAAATAATAGAGGTGATAATGGGCATCCTTGTTTCACTCCTGATCTTAATGGGAATGCATCTAGTTTATCCCCATTGCAGATGATATTAGCTGATGGTTTTAGATATATACTGTTTATTATTTTTAGGAATGACCCTTCTATTCCTATGCTTTCTAGTGTTTTTAGTAGGAATGGGTGTTGTATTTTATCAAAGGCTTTTTCTGCATCTATTGAGATAATCATGTGATTCTTGTTGGTTTGCTTGTTGATGTGGTCAATTATGTGGATAGTTTTCCTAATGTTGAACCAGCCCTGCATCCCTGGTATGAATCCTACTTGATCATGGTGGATGACCCTTCTAATCACTTGCTGGAGTCTTTTTGCTAGTATCCTATTTAAGATTTTTGCATCTATATTCATTAGGGAGATTGGCCTATAGTTTTCTTTCTCTGTTTTTGGCCTGCCTGGCTTTGGAATTAGTACCATGCTTGTGTCATAAAAGGAGTTTGGTAGGACTCCCTCTTTGCTTATTATGTCGAATAGTTTGTATAATATTGGGGTTAACTGTTCTCTGAATGTTTGATAGAATTCACTGGTGAATCCATCAGGCCCTGGGGATTTTTTCTTAGGCAGTTCTTTGATGGCTTGATGGATTTCAATTTCTGATATGGGATTATTTAAGAAAACTATTTCTTCTTCTGTTAGTCTAGGCAGTTTATATTTTTGTAAATATTCATCCATATCACCTAGATTGGTATATTTATTGCCATATAGTTGGGCAAAGTAGTTTTTAATGATTGCCTTAATTTCCTCTTCATTTGAGGTGAGATCCCCCTTTTCATCCTTGATGCTATTAATTTGCCTTTCTTCTTTCCTTTTTTTAATTAAATTAACCAGTACTTTGTCTATTTTGTCTGTTTTTTCAAAGTACCAGCTTCTAGTCTTGTTTATTAGCTCAATAGTTCTGTCACTTTCTATTTTATTAATTTCTCCCTTAATTTTTAGGATCTCTAGTATGGTTTTCTTCTGGGGGTTTTTAATTTGTTCATTCTCAAGTTTTTTGATTTGCATTTCCAATTCCTTGGTCTCTGTCCTCCCTAATTTGTTAATATATGCACTCAGGGATATGAATTTTCCTCTAAGTACTGCCTTGGCTGCATCCCATAAGGTTTGAAAGGATGTTTCGCCGTTGTCATTTTCTTCAACAAAATTGTTAATTGTTTCTATGATTTCTTCTCTAACTATCCGATTTTGGAGTATCATGTTATTTAATTTCCAATTAATTTTTGATTTGGGTCTCCATGTACCCTTGCCGATCAATATTTTAATTGCCTTGTGATCTGAAAAGGCTGCAGTTAATATTTCTGCTTTTCTGCATTTAAGTGCCATGTTTCTATGACCTAGTGTATGATCTATTTTTGTGAATGTGCCATGTGGTGCTGAAAAGAAGGTGTATTCTTTTTTGTCCCTATTTATTTTTCTCCATATGTCTATTAATTCTAATTTTTCTAAGATTTCATTCACCTCTTTTACCTCTTTCTTATTTATTTTTTGATTTGATTTATCTAAATTTGATAGTGGTTGGTTCAAGTCTCCCACTAATATGGTTTTACTGTCTAATTCCTCCTTCAATTCTCCTAGTTTCTCTATTAAAAATTTGGATGCTATACCATTTGGTGCATACATGTTGATTAGTGATATTTCCTCATTGTCTATACTTCCTTTTAGCAGAATATATTTACCTTCCCTATCCCTTTTGATCAGGTCTATTTGTACTTTGGCTTTGTCAGATATCATGATTGCAACTCCTGCCTTCTTTCTATCGGTTGAGGCCCAAAAGGTCTTACTCCAACCTTTAATTCTAACCTTGTGAGTGTCAACCCGTCTCATATGTGTTTCTTGAAGACAACATATGGTAGGGTTTTGTGTTCTAATCCAATCTGCTATTTGTCTGCGTTTTATGGGTGAGTTCATCCCATTCACGTTCAAAGTTATGATTGTTATTTGTGGATTCGCTGGCATTTTGATGTCTTCCCCTAGTTCTGACCTTTCTTCTTTAGCTTTCTCCTTTTGAACCAGTGATTTACTTTAGGTCAGTCCCCCTAGTCCCCTCCCTTGAGATGCTTCCCTTTCTAGCCCCTCCCTTTTTATGCTCCCTTCCCCTCCCCCCTCTCCTTCCCTCCCTTTTTGTACTCCCTCCCCCCTCCCCCTCCTTAATTTTCCTTTCTTTCTTGCTCTAATGGATAAGATAGAATTCAGGATCCCACTGGATCTAGATGTTCTTCCCTCTCAGATTTGATTTCACTGAGAGTAAGGTTTAAGTACTTCCACTTCACGCTCTCTTCCTCTCCTTCTCATATGAGAGTTCTTCCCCTCCCCTTCCCATGTGTATCTTTATATGGGAAAGTTTATTCTATTGATTCCCCCCCTATTTCTTGAAGTTAATCTTAGTATTATCATGGTTCCCCCCTCCCTTTTCCTTTTTTTGCCCCAACTTTCCCCAAATCTTCTTGATTCCCCAATCTTTCCCTATGCATGTTTCTTCTAACTACTCTTATGATGATACAATTTATGAGAGTTACACAAAACATTTTCCCCACATATTAATATATATAATTAGATGTAAATGTAGTCCTTATAGAAGAGAGTTTGACTTAAAGAGAAAGATAAGATTTATCTCCTTTTCCCTTTCTTTCATATTTACCTTTTCATGTTTCTCTTGCTTTCTGTGCTTGGATATCGAACTTTCCACAGAGCTCTGGTCTTTTCTTAGCAAATGCTTGGAAATCTTCTATTTTGTTGAATGCCCATACTTTCCCCTGGAAGTATATAGTCAGTTTTGCTGGGTAGTTGATTCTTGGTTGGAGACCCAGCTCTCTTGCCTTTCTAAATATTGTGTTCCATGCTTTGCGGTCTCTTAGTGTGTTAGCCGCTAAGTCATGTGTGATCCTTATGGGAGCCCCCTTATATCTGAAGCTCTTCTTCTTGGCTTCTTGTAGGATTTTCTCCTTTACTTGGAAGCTCTTGAATTTGGCAATTACATTCCTAGGCGTTGTCTTTTGGGGATTTAGTATAGAAGGTGTTCTATGAATCCTTTCTATTTCTATTTTGCCCCCTTGCTCCAGAACGTGGGGGCAATTTTCTTTTATAATCTCCTCTAGAATAAAATCCAATTTGTTGTTTACCTCTGGTTTTTCTGGGAGACCGATGATACGGAGATTTTCTCGTCTTCCTCTGTTCTCCAGGTCCGTGACCTTCTCAGTGAGATATTTTATGTTTTCTTCCAATTCATTAATTGTTTGGGTTTGCTTTATTGATTCTTGCTGTTTTATCATCTCACTTTCTTCTAGGTGCTTGATTCTGGTCATTAGGGACTGGATTTGCTTTTCAGCCTTGTCTGCCCTTGTATTGGATGCTTCGAGTTCTTTTTCCAATTGAGCAGTCTTATCTGTCAGACAGCTGATCTCTTTCTCCCATTTTTCTTTCCAGAAGGTTTCCATCTTTTGGATAAGTTCCAGTTTGAGATCTTCCAGAGCTTGTTGATAGTTTCCATTTTGGGAGGCGTGTTCTGAATTTTTTTGGATTTCCTCCTCATTCTCCTCTTTTCCTTGGGTACTTCCACCATAAAAGTTTTCAATAGTCACTTTTTTCCCTTTCTTCCTGGAGGCTTGATTTTGGGCCATGTGAGCCATCCCTTTGGTGGTTTTATTTCCCTTTCCTTTTTGGTTTGGGGTCTGGGTTATAAGAGTGGTTTTTCTGTGAATTTAGGTTGCTTCAGACTAGTTCTTCCCAGCCTCCGAGCCCAGGTATTCAGCTCCGCCCAGATAATCAGCGCGCGTTGTTCAGCGCAGCCCGCCAGAAGTCCGCTGGCTTCTCCAGTGAAAGCACCCTGAGACGTTTTTTCCTGGCAGTCCCCAGATCCCAAGGACCCTGGAGTGCCCCCCCAGACAGAGACGCTCCCCACTCACTCGCTGTCCCGGTGAGAGCTCAGGTAGCTCACTCTGGTTTAGTGGGGGAGGTGGGGTGGGGGAAGGGCGGCTCAGTTCACTTTTCTGTGCAAGCTTTTCCTTCTTTTAGTGTTGAAATGTTCAAGCCCCACGTACCTTTGCCTCTGTGGGGTACTGGGGAGTCCTTCTGTTACTCCAAAGGTGATTTTATGCTCCTTTGATGTAGTCTATTTCGTTCGGTGCTGGGGAGAGAAAGCGTGCAGCGTCTAGATTGCAGCCATGATTACCCGGAAGTCCCCTCTAGGATTCTTTAAGTAGAACATCATACCAATTGCTAAGAGTGATAACTTGGCCTCCTCAATGTCTAATACCTTTAATTTCTTTTTCTTCTCTAATTGCTACTGCTAGTGTTTATAGTACCATGTTAAATAATAGAGATGATAATAGGCATCCTTGTCTCCCTCCTGATCTCATTGGGAAGACTTCTAATTTATCCCCATTGCAGATAATTCTTCCTAATGGTTTCATTTCTTTTTTTTATTTCAAAAATTTAATTAAATTAATTAATTTATAATATTTTTCAATGGTTAGAAATTCATGTTCTTTCCTCAATTTCCCTATTCCACTCCCATAGCTGACACGCAATTCCACTGGGTTTTACACCTGTCATTGATCAAGACCTATTTCTATATTATTGATATTTGGATTAGGGAGATCCCTTAGAGTCTACATATGCAACATATTCCCATTGACCCATGTGATCAAACAGTTATTTTTCTTCTGTGTTTCTACTCCCACAGTTCTTCCTCTTTGAAGGTGTTCTTCCTTTAGATAGTGTTCTTTCTCATAAATCCCTTGAGTTGTTCTGGATCACTTCATTGCCAGTAATGGAGAAGTCTGTATTCTATTGTACCACAGTATATTAGTCCCTGTGTATAATTTTCTCCTTGTTCTGCTCCTTTCACTCTGCATCAGTTCCTGGAGGTCTTTCCAGTTCACATGGAATTCCTCTAATTCATCATTCCTTTCAGAAAAATAATATTCCATCACCATCAGATACCACAATTTGTTCAGCCATTCCCCAATTGAAGGCCATCCCTTCACTTTCCTATTTTTTGCCACCACAAAGACTGCAGTTATAAATATTTTTGTACAAGATTTTTCTCCTTATGAGAAAATCTCCTTACTCTTTTGGGTATTATCCCAGCAGTGATATGACTGGATCAAAGGGCAGGCAGTCTTTTCATTCCTCTAAAAGATAAGTCTGTGGTGCCCTCAGTCAGCACCTGAGAATTTAGAGATTTCCCAGGCCTTCACTCTGACTCTGGCACATTAGGTGGTGTGGGGAAGGGAGATCAGCTTGTTCTTTGATGTGTGTAATTTTACCCCCTTATAATATGGAAATGCCCAAACTGTGGCTACCTTCAAGGCTGTAGTGTCCTTTAGTAGAGCCCCTTTCCTTATCTGATTTTGATTTTTTTTTGTTTTTAGATGCTTTGTTGTGACTGTAGTAGGAAGAGTCGTGAAGTTCCTTCTATATTGCAGCCATCTTACCTTGAATGTCTGCAATATCTATTGAGTATTAAGAAGAAAGACCTGAACATATGGTAAGTTTCCTAGTTTGTATTGTCTCAATTGGTAGTCATTCACCTATTAGTATAGAATATGTTACTGAAACTCAGGTGTATTTATTTCCAATATGTTTGGACAACATACTTATATATGTCTACAACGTAATATATAACTTTGCTGATTATCTACTTAATTTGATGACTGAAGATATCTCACCAGAACAAAATGTATAGAGGCAACCTAGAAGGAAATGTCTATTTTTCCCTATGGAAGGATGAAAAATTGCCACAAATGTTTGTCTAGCAAGAGTGAAGAATAGTTGCTGCAAGTAATTTTCTCCTAACCACGTTTGATTATTCATCAATAATTATGAGTATGAAAAGGAATTTTTAATGAGCTACTAAATGTAATTTTGAAACTTAAAGTTTTTTTGCTGAACATATATTTGAAGGCCTTAAGGTTTTTGAAAAATAATATAAAATAAGCAATCATCCTTAAGTTTTAGAAGAAAAAAGATAAAAGAACCCATTCTTCTAAAGTACAGTTAACTTCAAACACTATCAAAGAAGCAAAACAGACTTGAACACAAGCAAGAAACAAGGTAAATGTTTCCACATAAAAGATGGCAACTACAAGAAAACCATAAATTATTTTTAAGCAAAAGTACCTTCACACCCTCTTCCCTAGGAACATTAGAACTAGACTTTTCAAAATATGTATACAAGCCTCTGTTGCGTCAAATCATTAAGGCAGCTTCTTACCATTTATTTGTAAAAAAATTCTAGGTATAAAAATTGGTCCCAAGATTGTAATTAATGAATATGGTCTGAATATCTGTGGATCTACTTAAATGTGAGCTATCATTATCATCACCACCATCACCATCACAGATTTTTAATAATAACTATTGCTGGGTTCCACATCTATGTCATCAATACTTTTTTATGACATAGTGAATAGAATGATAGACATGGAGTCAGGAAGATCTTGATTTCAATCTTACTGCATATAGTAACTAGCTCTATGACTCAGGACAAGTTGCATGAGCCAATCTATAAAACATTATCAAGAATGTATCTACTCAGAGGGTTGCTGTAAACATTATGCTAGAAGTGGGTAAATCACTTCACAGATATTAACGTGCACTATGAATACAACTTTTTTTTCAATTGCTATGCCTTTTACATTATGATCCCTTGCTATAAAATACATATAATTTTCATCATTCAATACAGGAATGCTTGTAGATTTTCAAACCAAGTCTTGAGTAGAGTTAAATTATTTCAGGAACACACCCTGTGATGATAGGATATATCAATATTTTGCTATGTACAATTCAAAAATGTAGTAGTAGTAGTAGTGGTAGTCTCTCAGTGATCAAGAATGACTATTGTCTTTGTGCAGTCTCATCTATGGTGTATCCTCATGTGGCTTTGGAGTCCAAAGGCTGAGGCGCAAATTTTGTGGCACATGGGGCATGGGACGCCAGTTGTTATGGGAGGTGCAGTTGTGGCCTGGTGCCGGCGTTCACACACAGCGGCAAGACGTTGACGTCGTTCATCTTCAAAGGTGGTGGCGGCATGGTTAATGTGGGTTCGCCAGCTGCTTCTGACAGAGGCAGTAATTTCCAGTTGCTTTGTTATAATGCCAGGCCACTTCAAGTTTGACTTCAGCTGATCCTTGAATTTTTCTTTGGTCAGCCTTGTTTCCTGAGTCCAGCTGACAGTTCACCATAGAATACCTGTCTTGGTATTCACTGTGGGTCCAGGTGGATGATGTGACCAGACCATCGTAGCTGGGTTTTGAGGACCATGACTTCGATGCTGGTGGAGTTGGCTCTGTCGAGGACTTCCTGGTTGATGATTCGGTCCTGCCATCGGATCCTCATGATTGACTGGAGAGAGCGTTGGAGGAATTGCTCCAGCTGTTTCATGTGCTTCCGGTACAGTGTCCATGTTTCACAACCATACAGGAGCGAGCTCAGGACCACTGCATTATACACTTTGAGCTTCGTTGCAGTGTTTACACCTCTGTGTTGGAGGACTTTGCAGTGCAGCCTCCCGAGTGCCTGGTTGGCTTTTTGGATCCTGGCATTAATCTTGTGGTCTAGGGACCCGTCGTTGGCGATGGTGCTGCCCAGGTACTTGAAAGTGTTGACGTTAGAAAGCTGTGTGCCATCGATTATAATGCACGGCTGGTTAGTTGACCTCCCTGGTGCAAGTTGGAACAGCACCTCTGTTTTGCTGAGGCTGATAGTCAGGCCAAGCAGTTTTGTTGCAGTGGAGAACCTGTCCACAATGGTTTGTAGATGATTTTCTTGGTGGGCCATGAGAGCACAGTCATCTGCAAAGAGGGCTTCCAGGATAAGTCTCTCTGTTGTCTTTGTTTTTGCAGTCAGGTGGCGAAGGTCGAATAGTGAGCCATCCAGTTGGTATTTGATGTAGACACCCAGGTCTAGATCCATCACAGCATGTCATAATACTTGGGTGAAAAATAGGTTGAATAGTACTGGAGTGAGGACACAGTCTTGTTTCACACCATTGGAGATGTTGAAGCAATTGGAAGTCTCTCCACCAGATAGGACTTCCCCTGTCATGTCGACATGAAAGAGCTGGATCAGTTTGACGAATTTTGCTGGGCAACCAAGCTTGCTGAGGATCACCCACAATGCGTCCCTGTTCACTGTGTCGAACGCCTTTGTCAGGTCTATGAAGACAATGTAGAGACTCCGGTTCTGCTCAAGGCATTTTTCCTGCATTTGCCTCACTGTGAAGACCATGCCAATGGTGCTGCGATCTGGTTGGAAGCCACATTGTGATTCAGGCAGGTTCTGCTCTGAAACAGATGACAAGAGTCTGTTGAGTATAACACGGGTGAGGATCTTTCCAGCAGTGGAGAGTAGTGAGATGCCTCTGTAGTTGTCACAGGATGCTTGTGAGCCTTTGTTCTTGTATAGGGCTACAATGGAGGCATCTCTGAGTTCTGGGGGCATGTCTTCCTCTTCCCATATCCTGGTCAGTACTATGTGGAATGCCTGGAGTGCCTTTCCATTTAAGGCCTTATACACCTCAGTTGGGATCCCATCTTTACTAGGTGCCTTGCCTGCACTCATTTGTTTAATGGCTTTTTGGACTTCCTCTATTGAAGTAGGGACTTCAAGTTGTGCAATGGAGCGGTTTTGGGGGATCTGGTCAAGGGCACTTTGGTCGACTGAGGAGGGTCAGTTGAGAAGTTGACTGAAGTGTTCTTTCCACCTGTTGCTGATGCCTTTTTTATTTGTTATGATAGTGTCACCTTCAGAGGATAGCAAGGAAGTGGTGGTGGGTTTTAATGGCCCATAGACAGTCTTGAGGGCACTGAAAAACTGTTTGTAGTTTTTCATATCAGCAAACCGCTGGATTTCTTCTGCCTTTTTTTCCCACCATCGGTCTTGCATCTTCCTGATCTCACACTGTGCCGTGGCTTGGAGAGACTTGAATCTGTCTTTTTTAGGAGCAGAGTTTGGGTTATTTTGCCACTCCATAAAGGCTTTGTTCTTCTTGCTCAATAGGTCTTCAATAGCAGTGTTGTTCTCGTCGAACCAGTCCTGGTGGTTGCGTTGTTTTAGGCCTAGGACTGCCTTTGATATTTCCTTCACTATGTCTCTGAACTGGTTCCATTTCTCGGTTGAGCTTCCAGTGAGTGATCCCTTGGCAGACAGCTTGTTGTCCAGGAAGGACTGGAATGTTTGCAAATAAGATGGATCACTAAGACAACTCACGTTTTAAAATGAGTGAACTGTCGGCTCGTTTTGGATGGCGAGGCGCAATGAGCATTTGAAGAGTCACTCTAACCAATCGGTGGTCTGTCCAGCATTCAGCTCCTCTCATGGCTCTGGTGATCTTTACATCCTGCATGTCTCACTGGCTTACAATGATGTAGTCAATGAGATGCCACTATTTTGATCTTGGGTGCATCCATGTTGTTTTATATTTGTTTGCCATTCTGAACACAGTGTTCGTGGTGGTGAGTTCGAACTCTGAGCATTTGCTGAGTAGCAGTAGACTGTTGTTTTTCATTTTGCCCATGCCGTGTTTGCTGAGCACTCCTTTCCATCTTTTATGGTCCTGGCCAATGCAGACGTTGAAGTTTTCCAGTAGTATCAGCTTGTCATTTGTGGGCACTCAGGTCAGAGTAGAACTGCTCGATGGTCTCCTCTGTGCTGGTCAGTGTTGGGGCATATGCGCTGATGATTGTAGCATACCAGTCTTTGCTGAGAGGCAAACGGATCTTCATGAGCCTCTCGCTGATGCCCACAGGCAAGTCTGGCAGCTGTTTGAGCAAACTGGTCTTGATGGCCAGGCCAACACCGTCAATTCTGTCTTCATTCGAGGCTCTACCTTTCCAGAAGAAGGTGTATCCAGTGGTGGGTTCACTGAGTGATCCCTCTTCTGGTAAGCGTGTTTCGCTTAAGGCTGCGATGTTGATGTTATATTGAGCCAGTTCTTTACTGATTAGAGCTGTTCTTCTCTCAGGTCTTGGGGTATTCTCTCTATCAAGTAATGTCCTGATGTTCCATGCTCCTAGTAGGAGTTTCTTTGTATTTTTTCTTTGATTTCGACCGCTTAAAGGGGATCACCCACCAACCGCGGTGTGCTGACCCGGTGTTTGTAGGGCAGGCAATGTTTGGGAGACCTTTTCTAGTCCCCTCCCTTGATTGGGGTGAGCAGTGCTTTCTTAGAGAGGGCTGCTCAGTCGCCCAGTATGCTGCCAAATGTCCCTGCTGCCCAAAGGGCCAAGCAACCACTGGTCCGTGGGCCGCCTATGTGCAGGATCGTGACTACAACTGCCAGTGGTCACCTCCACCTGTTGCTTTGTCACTCCCACATTGCTGCAGGTCTTGAAGAGGGTGGAAGGGGTTAGGATAGATGAGTGTGCACAAAGATACTTGTGCGTGAAAGAGATTTAAGTGGAAAAGCCGATGCACAGAGACAGTCCCACTCTCTGGGCGTTGGAAGCCTGGGTCCAATGGCATGAAAAATTGTTACATCTGGAGACTTCCTCAGCTGCATTGGATGGCTGTGTTGTCCTTTGTGCTCAAATACGCCCTAAGCACTCCACAGTGCTTTGCTGCGTCGCTCTCTCAGCCGTTGAACCTTCTTATTGGTTTCTTCCATCTGTTCAGCCGAAGCAGTCTTCACATGCTGGGTGAGCAAAGCCCTGGTTCACCATGGATCAACGACCCGATGGCTACCCTCACAAGGTTTGGCCGGCCTGTCGAAGCCGTTGCCTGGGGTGTGGTCACTGCCACATGCTAGCAGCTACTGGGAGCCACAAGTGAAAGCTGGGTGTCAGGTGAGGGTCAGAGGCTGGAGAGCTGCCCTAGGAGGGCAAGACAAGCCCTCCATACCAGAGATACTACCCCTCTCTGAGCAACAACACATATGCCCATACTATGTCTAAGTTTGTGATTTTTCCCTCTTTTTAGATTGGAAAAAGGCTCTTCTTTTCAATGTGTTTCCTTATAGCTTTCAAACTATTTATACAGGGGGCAATTCTCTTTATCTTGTTCTGGAATAAAAAGATAATTAAAGATAAATAAAAGATTAAAATCTGTCACAAACTTTAGATAAAATTTAATCCATTTTTTTATGTTTCATAAAAGGAAAATGAGGTTCAGGTAGGTATATCATTATATATCATCACAATAGCCCTCTTTCTATATTTGTGAAAGGCAGAAAGAGAGCTAGAAGAGAATAAAACTACCAGCATATTCAGACAGATAAGACTTTTTAAAAATGAAACTAATCATTCTGGAAAATATCATTCTGAAAGATTTAATTTTAAGTTCTTTTGTTTTTCTGCTTCATACTGTTATAATATTCACTAAAAATAATGATCTTAATCTTAAAGTAATTACATAAAGGGGAAAAAGACTAAAGGATATTCAATAAATTAAATGATATTGAGATGAAGGATAAATTAACCCAAATTAATTAATACTTTTGTGAAAGCATCCATTCTTTGCCCATAGAATATATATATCAATAAAAGATAGGATTGATAAGTGATATGATAAGAATTGAAGGAAAAGCTAATTTTGGAATTAAGAAGACATAATTTCATATGCAAATATTTTAACTTATTGTCCAGGAAGCTTTCTTCTTTTTTAAGAATATTTTTCTATGGTTACATAATTCATGATTTCCACTCCTTTCCCTCCCCACCTCCTGGAGCTAACAAGCGATTCCATTGGGTTTTACATGTATCATTGTTCAAAACGTACTTCCTTCTTATTCATATTTGCAGTAGTGATCTTTTAACATCAAAACCTTAATCATATCCCTATCGAACTATGTGTTTGATCATATGTTTTTCTTCTATGTTTCCACTCCTACAATTCTTTCTTTGGGTGTGGATAGTGTTCTTTCTCATAAAATCATCTGGATTGTCCAGAGTTATCACATTGCTGCTGGTAGAAAAGTATATTACATTTGATTGTGTCACATTTATCATTCTCTGTGTACAATGTTCTCTTAGTTCTGTTCCTTTAACTCTGCATCAATTTCTGGAGGTCATTCCAGTTCACATGGAATTCCTCCAGTTCATTATTCCTTTGAGCACAATAGTATTCCATCACCAACAGATACCACAACTTGTTCAACCATTCCCCAATCAATGGACATCCCCTCATTTTCTATTTTTTTTTTTTTGCCACCACAAAGAGTGTGACTATAAATATTTTTGTACAGTCTTTTTCCTAATTATCTCTTTGGGGTACAAACCCAGCAGTGCAATGGCTGGGTCAAAGTGTAGGCATTATTTTAAAACCCTTTGTGTATGATTCCTAATTACACTTCAGAGTGGCTGGACCAATTCACAATTAAACCATCAGTGTATTAGTATTCCAATTTTGCTATGTACCCTCCAACATTTATCATTTTTCTTTGCTCAAGTAGTTTTCTAAATGCTATCTTACATATCTAGAAATGCCATACTGGAAGTTTCCTATATCTATAAAGTCACAAATTTCAATGGAATTCATGAAGTCAGGGAGGGAAGAGAAAAATAAAATTGGGAGAGAGGGAGGGAGGAAAGGAGTGGAAAGAAGAAAAATAATTAAAGAAAAGAAAGAAAAGAGGGAAGGGAATTGAAGTGAAGGGAATGCCCTGACATCATTTTTTTTTTGTTAATGTCTTCCTCTAAAACCACAATAGATTCATTTAATTTTGGAGGACATTCATCTATTTATTTTGACTTTGCACATGTATTGTATTTGTACAAATACAATAAATCCATGGTGGTGAACCTATGGCACATGTGCCACAGAAGACACAAAGACTCTTTTTTGTGAGTACATGTACTGTCACCCATTGCCCACAAAATTATAATTAATTACTAGAAAGACAGAGGGACTTAGGCAGACCTGCTCTCTTTCCCCTTTCCACCACACCATAGGAGGTTTTTTTTTATTTCACCCATCCCTCTGCTCAGCAGTCCAAAGGGAGTGCTTCCTTCCTCCTTTGTCTGGGGTAAGGTGGGAGGAAGGCACTCAGTCTCTCAGAGTGTGTGGGGAGAACATCACTCAGTTATGGGGGGAGAGGCATAGCACATGCATCTCTAAAAGGTTCACCATTACTGCAATAGATCATACTCACTAACTGATTATCCTAGTCTAAAGCTGCTTACCCATCAAGTCTTTTCTAATCATGTCTGATTATATCTTACATAATTCTTAGTTTGCAATATGTTGTAGTTTATTTACTATCACCATGCATATGATCGTTGTTCTTGGGATAAAGACTTAGATTCTTTGGAAAATGTGCTATTGGTGCCTCAAATCAATTATTTTATTGGAAGCATATTTGTCTAAGAGGTATTTTTGTTTTAGGGAGGGGCTTAGAGTCCTTTAAATTTCCCAAAGACTATCTAGCTCACTCTCTAGTACAATTGTCATGCCAATTTGTTATATCTTTGTTGAGTCTGTCCTATATATATATATATATATATATATATATATATATATATATATATATATAAATTGACCAATTAATGGGTGCCCAGTTTTTTCCCTGCCAGATTAATAGATCATTCAAAAAACTTTTGAAGAATTATGGAACTCATTTTGTTGACTGGAAGATGTTTTTAAAACTTGATACACTATATCCAATAATACCAAACTATAACATCTGAAGGACTTCACCTTCTAGGTGGAATCATTCTTTTGCTTCTAATCTACATTGAATATCCTTTTATTTTGGTTGAAAATATATTTTGGGAACCATGGATTCCAATTTCATATCATCCCTGTTACTTTAAATCCAAAGGTCATTTCTCTATTAAATTTTTCAAAGAATCTTGCATGATATTAAGAGTGTAAGGATAATTTAGGGTCATGACCTAATCTAACTTTAATTTTTGGTCGCCAGGGGATATCCCAAATAAAATACCCAAGTTGGTTTGGAAATCTTTGGTGGTTTAATCAATATAGAGGGAAGAAATAAAGGAGAAGAGAGAGAGAAAGGGTATAGGATTTTACCTGCCTGGCCTGTGCTAGGGGGAGTTCAAAGTCCTCTGCCACAAGGTTTCTGAAGAATATTAGAGGCTTCTAAGTGGATAGTGTTTGGAAGGTAAAGGAGGAAAAATCAACCTAAACTCTGAGAGAGCTTAGAGAAGACGCTTCACTTGAACTAGGTTACTAGGCTTCTTCCAGTATGATATCAAGGGAAACTCACCACTAAACCAGACAATAGCTGTTGCCACACCAAGATGCCAATATCCTCAGCATGCTGCTGCCAGCCACCTCTCCACTGCAAATGAGGCTAGAGAGTGGAAGTGATGCAAAATATATAGACGGTTTTACATCACTTTCCTGCATCTCACCTGTACCAACTATAGTTAAAGTTTGACTTAGGACAGCCCAGGGGTCTGTCAGCTGTTTCTGATTTGTCATTTGCTAGCACATGTCTATCATAGGCCATCCTCCTAGATACTTAATCCTTAAGTATGGTTGTAGACATTCCTGATTTTGTTATACTAAGTAGGGCGAAGTAATCTAAAGTTCACAATAGCTATGTGGAAGATCCCTTGATAGAGAAATTTTAAGGTTTTTCTTTGTCCATCTGAATCAAATTAAATTTATATTTAACAAACAATAGTCACAGGATATCTCAGGTTTTGGAGACATTTCAATATTTTTAGCATAAATGTCATCAGCTACAAAAGAGGTTACAGAAGCCTGCTTATTATTTTATAATGTACAGAATTCCCTTGCAATATATATATATACACAAAGATAATCAAATTTTGAGTCTTCTTCACACTGCTTGCTTTTTTAAAAAACCAATATGTAATATTTTCTATAAATTATTTTTATAAACATAACATTTATGTGTGTGCAAACTTTTGATGTTATTTTTGTTTTCTTTTGTGGATTTAAATAAAAAAGAAATGTTTCAAAGGCCTTTTTAAAAATATTAGTATTGTTAGCTTCTGAGCATTCTCTAACTCCTTCCTTAAAAAAGTTTAACAAATAGGCTTAATCAATCAAAACCAAATCCATACCAAGAACTATATCTAATTTGAACAATATATCTAATTGTATTTTCTCTTTTTTTCTCCCTCTCTCTCTACACACACACACACACACACACACACACACACACACACACACACACAGAGTTATGTCCCTTTGTTCATCATTTCTCTCTGTCAGAGGAAGATAATGCTTCATTTTAATGCCTATGACAGTGCACGTTTGGTCACTATTTTGATCAGACTTTGTAAGTCTTTCAAATCCATTTTAAAAAATTTATTTAAAATGTTGTAAAAATTGGTCTTCTGTAATCCCTCAAAATGCATGTTAAAATCTGAAGAATAGACATTCTTGATCCATTTCGTCCTTCTAGTACAAATGAAAAGGAAAACTTTTTTAAACTTGATCCCATATTTCTGCAGGTCTCTGCAATGTTATGTGGCCTAATGAAATTAGCAAAATATTATCTCCAAGTGAGAGTATCTGAAGGACACTGCCATTTCTCTCTGTTTTATAAACCTATTTTTGCTGAGAAACTTTCTGGCATCATTTGTTTTCCCTTGTTATGGCAATTAACTTTCACTGATTAAACTTCTACATAAAATTCTTATATTTACTGCCAACACACTTTTTTCTTTGTCATTATCCATTTTATTTTCAAATTTTTACTTAAATATCTTAGTTAAATTGTTTCAACTTTACAATATATTTTCTCATTATTCTGGAATTTTTAAAATTAATTTAAATCATAATTCTGTTTAGATAGTGTTCTGACTATTCATAGACAGCTGTGTAAATGATAGCTTCTAAATCATTAACAAGTCTTTGCCTTTATGTTCAAACTATAATTTGCTTCATTATTTATACTATTATTTAATTTTAATGTCCATCAATGATTAAATTTTCATAATGGAGAAGTATGAAATTTAGGTGTAATCATCTGAACATTGCAGAGATCCCTGTAGGAAATCTAGGGTTCAGATCAAAAAATTTTGGATTTTCCATTCATATCAGAAGGAATGAGAAAGATGAATGCACTGGCAGAATGAGGACAGAAGAGTTAGGAAAGGGAAATTTTTCTCAAATGAGAAAGGAAGAGTTTTTATAGTTAAGTGGGGAATGGGGGAAATGCCAGGCAATTCTTTAACTCCACTCTCATCTGAATGGGTACAAAGAGGGAACAATAGGCATAAAAATCTATCTTATTTAAATTTAAATTACTCCACTCTACTTAAAGAGTACTTTAGGGGAAGGTAAAGTTGTAATCTCCTGATTGAACAATGAAAGTACTTAGCTCACACTTTATAGTGAAGCTAGAACTTTAAGCTAAGTAATTTTCAGATCTAATACAAAAAGGTGTTAAATAACTATAAAGGTTAAATTAACCACAAAAAGGTCAAGTAACTCACAAAAGGTGAACTTAACAAAGAAATGTCAAGTAACTCTAAAGATATAATCAAATCTAAGAAGGTGAGAACTAAAAGTATGGGCAGTCCTGTAGAAAAAGCCTTTAATGTGATTGGTAGATGTAAAAATTTAGAGGAGGAGACACAAGGATGAAAGGTCTATATATTTGAGATTTTTTGTCCCTCAAGTTCTCTCTCTCTCTCCGGCATCTTAGTGTGGCTACAAGCTATTGTCCTATTTGGTGGTAAGTTTCTGGCTGAATTTTCCTCTTTTACTTTCCAACTTTTTTTCTCTCAGAAGCCTTTAATCTTCTTCAGAGACCTAGAGGCAGGGAATTTAAAACTCCCGCTGGCATAGGCCAGGTAGGAGAAATCCTATGTCCTCTTTCTTCTTTCTCCTTAAATTCCTTCCCTCTATATTAATTAAATTACCATAAATTTGTAGATGACTTGGGAATTTTATTTGGTGACCATTTAAATCTAAATTTAAAGCCACAACTCTAAATTCATCTTAACACTTATACAATATGGTAGGTAAGAAGTGGAAAAGGAGATAAAAGAAAGTGAGGGATGATAAAAAGGAGGGCAGATAAATTAAAGCAGTGGTTAGATGTAAAACAGACTTTTGAGGAGAGAGGCAGAGAAGAAAATGAGAAAAAGTGATGGAGAGAAATAAACAGTAATTATAACTTTTAATGTGAATTGAATTAGTTCAAACACAAAACAAAAGCAAATAGCAGATAAGATAAGATTAGAAACCATAAACCAGCAATACATTCTTCACACATTTACAATAGAATGACACACAGAGTTAAAATAAAGGCCTGGAGCAGGATATGCCAGCTTATAAACAACAACAACAACAACAAAAAAACAATGGTAGAAATTACAATCTTATGCAAAGTAAAAGCAAAAAAATGACCTATATTCAGGAACCCCACATTATCATAAAAAGACACTATAGTCAATAAAATAATATATGAAAAAAAACATTTGCATCAAATTTCTCTGATAAACTCCTCAACTCAAATACTGAGTAAGGGACTAACCAAAATTTATGTAAATCAGTCATTCCTCATATTTAAAAGTGGTCATATGATATGAATAGGAAGTTTTCAGATGAAGAAATTGAAGCTATATATAATCATATAACATGATTTAATTTATTATTAATTAAAATTTAAATTAAAAGTACTCTAAAAAACATTACAGAAATAACAAATGATGGGAGAGATGAGGGAAAAATAGGTAAACATGAGCTACTAGTGAAATAATGCACTTTTCTAAGCATTTTGAACTATAACCAAAGGACCATAAAACAATAACAAAACATTTAATGAAAATTATATTTAGACTAATATTATTTTAAAATCATTCTTTCCTATACATCTATGCAAAGACTATAGTCAGTGGCAGAGTCTTCATATTTCTTAGTATTCAGTTCACCAAAATCACCTACATTTTTCTTATAATCATCCTCTTTATGTAAACCCCTTACTGATAATCATTTTCTTTGCCTTTTTCAGCCCAAAGATCATCTTATTTGTAAGGAAGTATATATTACTTGAATAGGTTGTATCATTCCAAACAATTATTTATATTATACCTACTCCAAAAAAGTCTTATTATTTCTATTATATTTTTCCTCTTTTCTCATATAAAGCAACTTTTTAAAAGTAAAAACTTTTTTTATTTTTATCCTTAAAGTGCCGTCAGTATTTCAGCTGATTCTGGGATTTTCCATTCCTGAAATTATTTTTACAGGAGTATCCATGATTTTGTAGTCATTTTCTCTTACATATCAAAATTAAATAATGAGAAAATCTCAAAATTAAATGGAAAACATCAGAATGAGAGGAAAACAAATCACTCAGACCAAAATGGACAAAATGGAAATGGAAGGAAAAAAATTGATGAAAACAAATCCATAAAGACTATAATGAATCAAATGAAAAAAGAAATAATAAAGCTCAAGAAAAAAAATAACTCCCTAAAAATTAGAATTGACCAAATAGATGCTAATGATTCCACAAGGAGTCAGAAAAAGAACATAAAAAAAAGTTTGACAATTTAAGAATTATCAAAATACTTGAAAGATAAAATCAGAATAAGAGCCTAGGCACCATATTACAAGAAGTCATCAGGGAAAACTGCCATGATATCCTTGAAAAGGGGAGAAAATTAAAAATTAAAAGAATCCACCTAAAAGAGATTCTAAAATTAAATGTCATAAGAGTATTATAGAAAATTTAAAAAAAAATAAAGAAATAAACAAAGAAACTCCCAGACCAAGGAAAAGTACTATAAATAAACAGAAGGAAATATTCAAATATCATGGAGATATAATCAAGATTACACAAGGCCTGTGAGTTTCTATATAAAAGTATCAGAAGGCATGTAATATGACATTCCAAAAGGCAAAACTTCTAGGCGTACCACCAAGAATGTCATACCTAGTGAAGCCAAACATAATCCTCCAGGGGTAAATGGTATATTTAATAATATACAGGACTCCCAGGCATTCCTCACAAAAAAGAAAGTTGTAAAAAGAAAATTTGTTGATCAAATTCAATACCCCAGAGAAACATAAAAATGTTAAGCAGAAAAATAAAAATTTAAGAGTTTCAAGAACATTGAATTGAGTACATTCATACTTGGAAAGTGATATTTAAAATACCAAATTTAAATATGATACTTGAGGTACTTAAATTACTTAAAGAATTCAAGATACCTAATGTACTTAAGATGTTTAAGAACCTCATCACCATTAAGCCAGTAAGAAGGAATATACATAGAAAGAAGAAAGGAATTAATTAGTATGGGTTGATATAAAAAATCAAAAGAATAAATCCATAGGGCCAGATGAATTCAAAAGTGAATTTTATCAAATATTTAAATAATAATAAATCCCAATGCTATGTAAAATATTTGGGTAAATAGGCAGAGAATGAATCCTACCAAATTCTTTTTATGATACAAATATTGTAAAATACCAAAAACAGAGAAAGAAAAAATATAGGCCAATTTAATTAATTAATATAGATGTAAACAATTTAAATGAAATATTAGGAAGGACAATACAGCAATATACCACAAGGATTATTTATTATGACCAGGTGAGAATTATATCTTGAATAGAGGATTGATTTAAAATTAGGAAAGCAATGAGTAATAATGACCTTATCATTAACCAATCTAATAGAAATCATATCATTATCTCAATATATTCTGAAAAAGCCTTCAACGAAGTATATCATTCCAATTAAAAATACTAGAATGCATAGAAATAGATGGGTAATTCATTTAAAATTATAAGTAGTAACTACCTAAAACCATCATCATGTATCATCTGCAATGGGGATACATTAAAAGCCTTTTTAATAAGATCAAGGATGAAGCAAGGATTTCTATTATCACAGTTTTATTTAATATTGTACTAGAAATTCTTCCTTTAGCAATAAGAAAAGCAATAAGAAAAGCAAAATTAAATGAAGAATTAATCAAGCAGTGAGGAAACTAAACTATCACTCTTCATATGATATAATGATATACTTAGAGAATCTGAAAGAATCAACAAAAAACTCTAAAATAATGCTTTCAGCAAAATGATAGGATAAAAATAAATCCTCATAAATTAACAACTATCCTATGTATTACACAGAAAAATTTACAGAGATAAATTACATTAAAAATAGCCATATATAATATAAAATATCTGGGAATACACTTGCCAAGACAAACACATGAATTATTTAAACAAATGACAAAAAAGCTTTTGACCCAAATAAAATCAGATCTAAACAATTGGATAAATATTATTCAGTACCATGCCAAATTATCAAATAATTATTTTTAGAACTAAAAATTTAATAATAAAATTCATCTGGATGAATAAGAGGTCAAGAATATCTCTATCTAAAAAAAACAATAATCATCAGAACAGTCATATTGGCTAAGAAATAGAATGGTAAATCAATAAAATAGATTACATATAGCTTTTAGGATAAGAACTCATTCTTTAACAAAAATTGCTGGGAAAACTGTATAGCCTCTGATATGCCTGGTTTATGTAAAGAATTATTTTTTTCTCACTGCTGTCTGTTCTGTATTTCATTGGTTCACACTCTTCTCTTGCTGAGGGTAAACTGAATCATATGTGATCTTTCACTTACAGTTAGTACTGTATCCCATCTGAATTCTGATAAGGTTTGTTCGGTGCTCTCTCCTGATACCTGGTGAGATGAGTCCTATTTGATGTCTTTCCACATTGTTATAGTACAGTACACTGCTTCACCCCTTCTTTGATTCTGCCACTCCAACATTCATATTTGTTATTCTGTCATCATTTATAGAGTAGTTGGCAGGGTCTTAGTGTTTCCTAATTTATCATATTGACAAACTTAAAGAACTTCTTATTGTATGTGTGACATGTTTCTTCTGTTAAACCATAGGCAATATGAAAACATATATTTCATGAAAGCACTTGTAAAACCCATATCAAACTATTGAATGTCTTAAGGAGGTGGAGAGAAAGATCGAGAGACAGTATATGAATCATAAAATGTAAGAAAATAATTGTCAAAAATTATTTCTGAAAGTAATTTCAAAAGATGTAAAAAATTAAAAACAATAAACAAATTAATATTAAGATAAGATAAACTACCTTGGAGAATACTACTCCTATACACAAAAGCAAAAAAAATATGTCATGGTAAAATTAAGTAAAGAAATGAGAGAAAAGGAAAAAATATTAATTAACAATTGATATTTTGGTGAAAGAAGCATAAAAAATCCTCAAAAAAAAACACCTTCAAAAGCAAACTTGACTAAATATAGGTAAGATATATAAAAGATCACTAAAGAAAATATTGTTTTATAAATTATTATTTGAAATTAGAAGTTAGTAACTCCATGATATATCAAGAAAAAATAGGACAAAATTATAAAAATAATAAAATTAGAAGAAAATATGAAATTTCTAAATGGAAATATAATTAATCTAAAATAGATTAAAGAGATATAATTGGTTGGACTACCTGAAATCCATCATCAAAAGAAGAAACTAGAGATCATATTTCAAGAAAGTATGAGAGAAAAATTTCTTGACATCCCAGAACCAGAGAGTGAAACAGAAACTGAAAGAATCTAAAGATAACCAAATGTGAGAGATTTATGTAATAAATAATCAAAATGTTATGTAAACTATTTGCAAGTAGGTAAAGAAGGAGTATGACTTTGATAGTTAAATCATGGAGAGAAATAATAGAGAAAATAATTTCTAGAACAATTTTCATAATGAATATAAATGTAAAATTTTCTAAATAAAATGGTACCATGGAAATTTCAGCAATATATCAGAAAGAGCACACATTATAACCAGGTAGGATTTCTACCAGGAATACAGGACTGGCATAATATTGAGAAAAATTTAAGTAACAAAATCAACCAACATCTTATGATTATATCAATAGTGTCAGAAAATATATTTTTTAAGGTACTCTACCTATAAAAACATATTCCTAATAAAAATTCAAGAAAATATGGGAATAAAAAGTTCATTTCTTAAAATTACAAATATTATCTATCCAAAACAATAAGCAAGCCTTATTTGTAATAGGGATAAATCTAATGCTTTTCCAGTAAGATCAAGAGTAAAGTAAGGGTGTCCCTAACCAATAGTATTCAATATTGCCATAGAAATAATAGCTATAGCAATAAGACAGGAAAAAAGAAAGTGAAGGAATAAAAATAGGCAACAAGAAAATAAAATCTTCACTCTTTCCAGATCATATGATGGTGTACTTTGAGAACCCTAGAGAATCAATTGGAATGATAGCTGAAGCAATGAATTTTAGCAAAGTTTAAGAGTATAAAATAAACTCATAAACTATCAGCATTTTTATATACTATCAACAACAATGAACAGGAAGAAAGAGAAAGAGGAATTCAATTCAAGATGACTGTACATAATATAAAATAATTGCATCTTGTCTTCCAAACCAAAACCAGGGTTTATATGAACAAAATTACAAAATATTTTGCAAAAAAGTAATATATGAACAATTGGAGAAATAGTAATAACTTATAGGTAGGCTGAGACAATATAAAAAGTGACAATTCTACTTTATCCAGGTCCCTCATAATCAAAATACCAAAGAATTATTTTGTAGAAACAGAAAAATAATAACAAAATTGAAGAAAATGAAAAGAATATCAAGGATTTTCCAGATTTCTGAATGAACATGGCAGCAGTCTAGACACAGGACTCTGCCTTTCCTCACCACCGACTGATACAGACTACCTCAAAAAGCCAAAAAAAAAAACCAATTTATATGAACAAAGGAACTCTACAGTAGGGTGCAGCATTGAAGGTACATACATGGGATTTGGGCATTTTCACACCATTAGGGGGTGAAAAAGCTTCCACCAAAATGCGAGCTGATCCACCTTCCCTCACCCCACCTAGGGTGCCAGAGTCAGAGCCTGCATACTATAGAATCAATGAGTGAGTGAACAAGGGCACCTCTGGATCCTTGGCAGCTGACTGAGACCACTGAGGACCTAACCTTGAGAGAGCAGCTAGACCTGAGGCCGCAGAAGGCTGAGGAGCATAGACCATGGGAGCCCCTGGGGAGATAGCACAGAGAGGGGCAGCAAACAAAGGAAACTGCAGAGACTTGAGAGCTGGCCTCAGCCAAAATCCTTGGTCCTTAGCTCCATACAGAGAGTCTGCCCTCCTCATTCAGATTTCAGACTGGAAAGGGAAGGAAAAACCACCACAGTGATGGCAAATAGTGCCCAGGAACAACTTCCCAACACTAAGAACAAGAAGAAGGCACTGACCCTGGATAATTTTTATGGAGGAAAAATCCAGACTACAGAGGAACTAGTAGAAGAGAAAATCCAAATAAATGTGCCAAAACCTTCCAAAAAAATGGAAATTGTCCACAAGCTCTTGAATAATTTAAGTTGGATCTTACCAAAAAAGATGGAAGTCTTCTGGCAAGAAAGATGGGAAATATTTCAAAAAGAAAATAATAATTTAAAGTACAAGAACTCCCAATTGGAGAAATTGCTGGAAGACAAGAAAATCAGGATAGACCAAACTGAAAAGGAAAAATCAAAAGATTATAGCAGAAAATCAAAAGATTATAGCAGAAAATCAAAAGATTATAGCAGAAAATCAAAAGATTATAGCAGAAAACAAGGTCTTAAAGACCAGAATAGGGAAATTGGAATCCAATGATCTTGCAAAATAGCAAGAATTAATAAAGCAAGGTCAAAAAACTGACAAAATAAAAGAAAACATAAAATATCTCACTGAAAAGAAGATGGATCAGGAAAACAGATCATGAAAAGAAAATTTGAGAAACATTGCCCTACCAGAAAAGCCAGAAATAAATATAAATCTTGACATCACACTACAAGAAATTATCCAAGAAAACCTGTTCTTGAACAAGGGGGAAAAATAGACACTGAAAGAGTTCATAGAACACCCTCTACATTAAATCCCCAAAAGACAACTCCCAGGAATGTACTTCCCAAATTCAAGAGCTTCCAAACTAAGGAGAAAATTTTACAAGAAGCCAAAAAGAGACGATTCAGATATCAAGGAGCAACAATTAGGATTACACAAGATCTGACATCTTCCACGCTAAAGGACCACAAGGCTTGGAACATGATATTCAGAAAGGCAAGGGAATTGTGTCTTCAACCAAGGATCAATTGCCCATCAAAACTGACTATATACTTCCAGGGGAAAGTATGGGCATTCAACAAAATGGAAGATTTCCAAGTATTTGTAAAGAAAAGACTAGAAGTAAATGGAAAGTTTGATATGCAAAAACAAAAATTAAGAGAAAGATGAAAAAGTAAATAAAAAAGAGAGGGGGAAGAAGAAAATGTTTTTTTTATTCAAACTTTCTTCTTTAAAGGCTTCAATAAAATCAAATTGTTTATATCAATATATGGGAAAATGTTATTTGTAACTCAAAAATTATATTCTTTATTATAATAATTAGAAGAATCATTCACAGGAAGAGACTGGGATAATAAGTGGTAAAAGATGATATATAAAAAAGAAAAAAGAGAGGGGAATCTAAGATGACACCAAAAGAAACTTGAAGAAATGAGATAAATAAGATAATCTACAACATACAAAGAGGCATATGGGAATGGGGAAGGGAAGAATATTCTTATAAGAAGGAGAGGTAGTAGTTGTCTCTTGGAAGCCGAGAATGACGAATGTCTTTGTGCATTATCATCTATTGATGTACCCTCATGTGGTTTTGAAGTCCAAAGACTAAGGCTCAAAGTTTGTGGCACATGGAGTATGGAACGCCAGTTGTTATGGGAGGTGCGGTTGTGGCCTGGTGCCAGCATTCATGCGCAGCGGCAAGACGTCGACATCGCTCATCTTCAAAGGTGGTGGTGGCATGGTTAATATGGGTATGCCAGCTGCTTCTGTCAGAGGCAGCAAGTTCTAGTTGCTTTGGTGTAATGCCAGCCCACTTCAAGTTTGACTTTAGCTGATCCTTGAATCTTTTCTTTGGTAGGCCTTGTTTCCTGAGTCCAGCTGACAGTTCATCATAGAATACCTGTCTTGGTATTTGCTGTGGGTCCATGCGGAGGATGTGTCCAGACCATTGTAGCTGGGTTTTGAGGACCATTACTTCGATGCTGGTGGAGTTGGCTCTGTCGAGGACTTCCTGGTTAGTGATTCGGTCCTGTCATCGGATCCTCATGATTGACAGGAGAGAGCTTTGGTGGAATTGCTCCCGCTGTTTCATGTGCTTCCAGTATAGTGTCTATGTCCCACAACCATACAGGAGCGAGCTGAGGACCATTGCATTATATACTTTGAGCTTTGTTGCAGTGCTTACACTGCTGTGTTGTCTTAATTTCCTGATCATTGGAGGTAAGGTCCTCCTTTTCATCTATGATACTATGAATTAGCTTTTCCTGTTTTCTGTTTTTTAATTAGATTGAGCAGTACTTATTTTGTCAAAATACCAATTTCTAGTCTTATTTACTATATCAATAGTTCTTTCACTTTTATTTTATTAATTTATCCCTTAATTTTTAGGATTTCTAATTTAGTTTTCTTCTGGGCATTTTTAATTTGTTCATTTTCAAAATTTTTTTGATTTGCATGTGCATTCATTGACCTCTGCCCTCCCTAATTTGTCAATATATGAACTTAAGGATATAAATTTTCCACTGAGTACTGCTTTGGCTGTATCCCATAGATTTTGAAAGAATGTCTTATCATTGCCATTTTCTTCAATGAGATTATTATTTGTTACTACGATTTGTTCTTTAACTGATTTTGTTGAATATTAATTAATTTCAAATTAATTTTTGAATTGGCTATACATTTACCCTTATTGATCATCATTTTATTGAATTATGATCTGAAAAGTTTGTGTACATGATTTTGATGGAATAATATTGTGCTGTAATTAATGGTAAAAATAGGATGTTTTTAGATATACCTGGGAATACTCAGGAGAATTGATACAAAGTAACATGAATAGAACCTGGAAAATATTTAAAAAACATTATTCACTATAAATGAATATCATTATGTCCAGTTACAAAAGAGTTACTCTCATTCATACAATTATCCAAAATAATTTCATGATGCAATATTCAGTCCACCTCCAGGGAGAACTGCTGAACTTTGAGTGTAGATTGAAGCACATTTAAAAATGTTTTTCCTTTTGTTATTTTTGCAATATGGCTAATATTAAGATTGGTTTTGTGTGATTTATATAATTGATTTAATATTGCTTATCTTCTCAATGGGTAAGAAGAGGTGTTTCTGTGAGAGAGAGAATTTGGAAATCAGTTTTTTTAAACGAATTCTAAAAATAAGTGGAATATTACAACACATACAAATACATTTATAAGTCCCTTGAAGGCAAGGATTGTCTTTTTTTATTTCCTTTTTTATCCTCAACACTTAAAACAGTGTCTAGCACATAGTTGGTGTTTAATAAATAGTAAATGAATTGTATTGTTTTGAGTTGTCATATTGATTTCATCAAGCCATGGTATTCTAGAAAGCCCCCTCAGTAAAAACATGATGATAATGATATCTAATATTTATGATGTATTTCATGTTTTTCAAAACACCTTTTCTGTGTTATTTTATTTGAACATCACAACAACTTTGTCAGATAAATTCTATTAGGCCCATTTTTTAGATGAGTTAATTGAGATTAAGAAAAGCTAAATGGACAACAGCTAATTCACTCAGTAGAGTGAGAGACAGGCCTAGAGACAGGAGGTTCTGGGTTCAAATCTGATCTCAGACACCTCCTAGCTGTGTGACCCTGAGCAAGTCACTTAAACTCCATTGCCTACCCCAACCTCTCTTCTGCCTTGGAACTAATACACAGTATTGATTCTAAGATGGAAGGTAAGAGTTAAAAAAAAAGAAAGAAAGAAAGAAGCTAAATGACTTGTCCATGTCCCAGAGAAAATAAGTGTCTGAGGCAGAATTTATACTTAGGTCTTTCTAAATCAAAGCCCATCATACAACATATTTGCAATATAATTACAAAATATATAGGATAATCTAACCCTAATGTAAAAGCAAAATGTATAAAAACCGCATTTCCCAGGTTATGAATTCTATTTTAGAGATAATCTGTCAAATTAGCTTATAAATATGCAAATCTTATAAGCTTAGGTTTTAAAGCTGGAGAATATCTTCATGGCTATATAATCAAACATAATTCTGAAAAAAAAAAGAATACCCATTGTGATACAATGAACAAGTAATATAAATTAGAAGACATAAAATGAGAGGTAATCTAATAATTCTTTCAAAATAATCCATTCTACTTTGGAATAATTGTAGGAAGGTTATGTTTTTATCATATTATTATATGGTGTTATATTTTAAGATGAAGGTACCAAAAGTGCTAAACCCTCTCATTTTATAAAATAAGGAAATAAGGCCTAAAGAAATGAAAAGTAACTTTCCCAAGTTTATAGTCATATCTCTTGTCCAAGTGTATTCTTTCCATGTTAATTTCAAAAGTAGTTCCTTGCATTCATATTCATAGGACATGGATTCCAGACCTTTTACAAGTTTGGTTTCCATTAGAAAAATAAAGCAGTTGGTTGGAAACTGAGTCATGATTGGGTAGGAGAGAAGATTATGTTGAATTACTATTTCGAGAATGGAAGATAAGCCATCTTAAATTACTTATTACTGTAAAAGAATTTTAAACCAATATTCTCTTAAGTGATCCAATTTGATATTAAATCATGAAGCACCATCTTCTCTAAAGACGGAAAGTGACATAATTGAAAGGGTAAGAGGAAGATGCATAATGTACGCAAGCACATTGTTTCCAACAACTGGAAAGTAAAAATGGATTAAGAGACAGTGTTGTGAATATATATATATATATATATACATATATATATATATATATTGCAATGGAGATTAAACTGTCATTCAGACAAAAAAATGAGAAGAATTTGTTGTATATTCTGAGTGATTAAAGGTGATCCATATCTATAGTGCAACAAGAACTTTTTCTCAAATCAATAACACTTGAAGATATACACCATCAATGATAGAAGCCAATTAATTGTCTCTCTACCTATTCAACTTCAGTTGTACTTATTACTTCTTGTGATATTTCTACATAATGAATCACAACTTTAACATAAGTGAGTGAACCATCATTTATTGTTTTATGTTAATTACTTGGATATATTTAATAGTTTGTTCTTGGTCCCTAAAATAGTACAACTTTGAACAATGTTATCTTTGAGATTCAGAAAGAACTAAAAAAAAAAACCTTCAGAATTGTGGGTATTTTTGAATGATTTATGACAATGCACAGATAAGAGGAATTATAAGACAATAATTGCAGTGGTGACAATAAAGGAGTTTTGATATCTAAATTGGTTGAGGTAGTAGTCAAAATGGTTAAAATATCTAATAAATTTTAAATCCTAGAAAACAATTTCTCAAAGTATCTTCTGCTGTTTGTCCATCTACTATGATCAGAGTACCTAAGGGCATAAGACCACTGATATCTTCAACTTTAATCTTGTCGATTGACTAACAATCTGGGTATTGATTTGTTCACCAGGGCTCATTAGCATTTCTTAGAAATCCTCCTCATAAAACAAACTCAAAAATGTTATCTTCTGTAATTGAGTAAATGGTATAAGACAAAGAGTAACTTGAAGGACAAACGAATGTCATTTAAAAGCTGTAATTGCTATTTTTTCCCCATAATCAGATGATGGTTAAGGCAACAGAGAAGAAATAAACAAAAGAAAATGAACATTGTGAAGTAACTGCTTATAATATTTTTAACTAGGCTCATATACCATAGCTTCTTGATATAAATGCTACCTAGCAACAAGATTATGGGCTACATGGCTTATATAATACTTGTCAACTATAGTATTTTAATAAAGAAGTTCCCTAGTATTTTAGAACTAAGAACATTTGAGTTTAAAATATTAAGCCTTTTGGTGGGATTTTTTTTTCTGCATCATTAGTAAGCAACCAGGGAGGAAAAATAAAGTAGAACAGGTCAACAACATTATATTTAAGAAAAGTTATCTATCTCTAGACTCACTAGAGTACTGAAAGCCCTGCCAAGATTTTCTTTAACTCTGATAAGATAAATTGTTTAATAAAGAAATGTTTATGCTTAATAATGATGGTATTATTTAGTAAGCAAATAAAATGGTTCTCATTTTATTTCTCTTATCTTCTCTACTCCCATTTCTTCTTTACCTTTATTTCATTATATTGAATACTCTCTTTCTCTCTGTCCATTCCTCTATTTCTAATCCCTTAATTTCCATTTTCTCTACCTTTTTCCTATAACTCATCAGCTTTCCCATCCTCCTGTCTTCTATTAAGCTTTCTTTGTATGTTTCTACTATATCTCATTTGATCTCTGATTTTTTCTATTAATAAAATATGATAGAAGGAGAAATATCAGGCATGTTCAGGGGCATATGAGAATATCAACTGAAATCAACAAATATTTATTAAAATTTGCCATGTTTAAAGCTCTTTCTTGCATGCCGGGTTTACTATAATTATTCGTGAGGAATGGGATCTCTCCCCAATGATCATAAGAGAAATACGCTACTGATAAGCTAAAAGATCTCATTCTAAAAATCCTAGTTACAGAATTTGGATTGATTTAAATATCTTCTTCACTTAATCATTTTTTAAAGTAATAGAAAGGAACCAAGTAGTCTTAAGGCTACTCTGACTATGAATTTACTATTGGAATTTTTTTTCCTATGGTGATACTTGATAACAATTATCTCGTTAAATGTCATTGAAGGCAAAGGCAAAGAGACAGTAAATTTTTGAAGGTTTAAAATGAACTCATGTTTTCATTATTAAGTGAGCCAATGAAAAAGTCAATTATTTAATCATAATAAAATGGAAATTATTTTCTATAGTAATTATTACAAAGGAAATCTAAAGTTAAAACAAGTAATCAAAAATACCTAAGGAAATCATGGGATTGTGTCTATTACTTTGATGAATATATCAAGAAGAAGAAATTAGAGAAGCATTCCGTGTGTTTGACAAGGATGGAAATGGTTATATTAGTGCAGCAGAACTTCACCATGTGATGACACACCTTGGAGAGAAGTTAACAGATGAAGAGGTTGATGAAATGATCAGGGAAGCAGATATTGATGGTGATAGTCAAGTAAACTATGAAAAGTTTGTACAAATGATGACAGCAAAGTGAAGACATCGTACAGAATGTGTTAGAATTTCTTGTACAAAATTATTTATTTGCCTTTTCTTAAAAATGTTTGTAACTTATATGTAAGAGGTTTTCTCCCCTACTGTCAAAAGGATATGCATGTGTAGTAATTAGGACTTCATTCCTCCATGTTTTTCTTCCCCTTATCTTACTGTCATTGTCCTGAAACTTTATTTTGGAAAATTGATCAAGTAACATGTTGCATGTGGCTTACTCTGGATATATCTAAGCCCTTTTGCACATCTAAACTTAGATGGAGTTGGTCAAATGAGAGAACATCTGGGTTATGCCTTTCTTTTTTTTAAAGAAGTAGTTTTCTTTAGGAGCTGTCAGCATGTTGTTGTTGAAGTGTGGAGTTGTAACTCTGCGTGGACTATGGACAGTTAACAATATGTACTTAAAGTTGCACTATTGCAAAACGGGTGTTTTATCCAGGTACTTGTACACTATTTTTTTGTACTGCTGGTCCTGTACCAGAAAACATTTTCTTCTATTGTTACTTGCTTTTTAAACTTTGTTTAGCCACTTATTTAAAAAAAATCTGCATATGGTACAATTTGCCTCAAATCCATTCCAAGTTGTATATGTGTTTTCCAATAAAAAATAATTACAATTAAAAAAAATCACTGATGATCCACTACTGGAGGAGACTGCTAAGTTTCTATGTTGTTTTAATCTGCATGACATTTCTTTATGTTCTTTGAGAAATACTCTATACCAGGCCTGTGCTTCCTGAAAGAGAATTTCCTCTCAGTTTTTTTTAACTAGAACATAACAGAACATAATATTTCTCTGCCCACCCAAAAACAGATCTGACAAGTAGACAATGCAGATATTATTACCTCAGATTTACAGATATAGAAACTGAATTTTAGAGAGATTAAATGAGATGTACAGTCATATAGAAAGTACTGTCAGAAATGACATTTGAAACTAAGAGTGCTGACTCTGAATCTAGAGCTCATTGTCCTATATCTGGCTACCTCTCTCCATATCTCCTACGTACTGTTACCATAAAATAACTATATTACTCTAATCCCTTATTCTAACTCCATGATCTGCCTCTTCTTTCATAGTCTTTCACATTGAAAACCAAGGGATGAGATATAGGAAATCTGAATGCTAAATTGGTACCAATGTAATATCAGTAGAATAAAAGGACTAGTGAAAGTACTTACATGAATCCTTTATGGAAAATATGAATAAGAATATATAAAATATAGTATACTGGGTTTGCAGTCCATTCATTGGTGATATCATAGATATAATGTGGTATTAAATATCTATCTATATTTCTATACATTAATTCATTCATATAACTACATGAACAATTTTTATATATGTATATTTATATATGTCACACAAATATATGTCACATATAATAAGGGCATAAAGGTAGCTAAGAGGATTGAGGGCCTAGAGTCAGGTAGATCCACTTTCCTGAGTTCAAATCAGGCCTCAAACATTAGCCTTCAGATACTAAGTAAGGTACTTAGTCCATATTGCCTCATTTACCTAATTTATAAAATGAGTTGGAGAAGAAAATGAAAAATTACTCGGGATTTTTGTTGTTTTTTTGTTTTTTGTTTGTTTGTTTGTTTTGCCAAGGAAACTTCAAAAAGGATCATGAAGAATCATATATAATTTTAGAATGACTGAACAATCACAATACATACATAATCTATGCATGCATATAAATATGTGTGTATGTAGTGTTTATATTATATACAGACACACAGGCAGGTATATATTTAGATGATAATGAATATATAGATGTGTCTATGTGTATGCATATATTATATGTGATTATTTATTTATGTGTATATGTGTATATGTATGTGTAAGCATACATATTGACATAGTGGTAGTCTCTCAGTGACCGAGAATGACAATTGTCTTTGTGAATTATCATCCATTGATGTACCCTCGTGTGGCTTTGAAGTCTAAAGGCTGAGGCGCACAGTCTGTGGCATATGGGGCATAGGACGCCAGTTGTTACGGGAGGTGCGGTTGTGGCCTGGTGCCGATGTTCACACGCAGTGGCAAGACGTCGACGTCGCTCATCTTCAAAGGTGGTGGCGGCATGGTGAATGTGGGTTCGCCAGCTGCTTCTGTCAGAGGCGAGTTCTAGTTGCTTTGGTATAATGCCAGCCCACTTCAAGTTGGACTTCAGCTGATCCTTGAATCTTTTCTTTTGTCAGCCTTGTTTCCTGAGTCCAGCTGACAGTTCACCATAGTTCACCTGTCTTGGTATTCACTGTGGGTCCATGGGGAGAATGTCTCCAGACCATTGTAGCTGGGTTTTGAGGACCATGACTTCGATGCTGGTGGAGTTGGCTCTGTCGAGGACTTCCTGGTGGGTGATTCGGTCCTGCCATCGGATCCTCATGATTGACAGGAGGGAGCATTGGTGGAATTGCTCCAGCTGTTTCATGTGCTTCCGGTACAGTGTCCATGTCTCGCAACCGAACAGGAGTGAGCTCAGGACCACTGCGTTATGCACTTTGAGTTTCATCGCAGTGCTTACACCTCTGTGTTGGAGGACCTTGGAGCGCAGCCGCCCAAGTGCCTGGCTGGCCTTTTGGATGCTGGCATTAATCTCGTGGTCTAGGGACCCATAGTTGGTGATGGTGCTGCCCAGGTACTTGAAAGTGTTGACGTTAGAAAGCTGTGTGCCATCGATTGTAATGCACGGCTGGTTAGTTGGCCTCCCTGGTGCAGGTTGGAACAGCACCTCTGTTTTGCTGAGGCTGATAGTCAGGCCAAACAGTTTTGTTGTGGTGGAGAACCTGTCCACAATGGTTTGAAGATGATTTTCTTGGTGGGACATGAGAGCACAGTCATCTGCGAAGAGAGCTTCCAGGATAAGTCTCTCTGTTGTCTTTGTTTTTGCAGTCAGGTGGCGAAGGTCAAATAGTGAGCCATCCAGTTGGTATTTGATGTAGATGCCCAGGTCTAGATCCATCACAGCATGTCATAATACTTGGGTGAAGTATAGGTTGAATAGTACTGGAGAGAGGACACAGCCTTGTTTCATGCCATTGGAGATGTTGAAGCAATCAGAAGTCTCTCCACCAGATAGGACTTCCCCTGTCATGTTGACATGAAAGAGCTGGATCAGTTTGACGAATTTTGCTGGGCAACCGAGCTTGCTGAGGATCACTCACAATGGGGCCCTGTTCACTGTTTTGAACTCCTTTGTCAGGTCTATGAAGACAATGTAGAGACTCAGGTTCTGCTCAAGGCATTTTTCCTGCATTTGCCTCACCGTGAAGACCATGTCGATGGTGCTGCAATCTGGTCGGAAGCCACATTGTGATTCAGGCAGGTTCTACTCTGAAACAGATGACAGGAGTCTGTTGAGTATAACACGGGCAAGGATCTTTCCAGCAGTGGAGAGTAGTGAGATGCCTCTGTAGTTGTCACAGGCTGCTTGTGAGCCTTTGTTCTTGTATAGGGCTATGATGGAGGCATCTCTGAGTTCTGGGGGCATGTCTTTCTCTTCCCATATGCTGGTCAGCACTATGTGGAATGCCTGGAGCACCTTTCCATTTAAGGCCTTGTACACCTCGGTTGGTATCCCGTCTTTCCTGGGTGCCTTGCCTGCACTCATTTGTTTAATGGCTTTTTGGACTTCCTCTATTGAAGGAGGGATGTCAAGTTGTTCAATGGTGCATATATACAATTTTTTCAAAAGGATTCCCAACTAATTATTGCTATTTGATGCTCTTGAACATAGCTCCATTTGATAAAGATATATATGAGTTTGGATAAGATCAAATGGTGATTTTGAGTCATTAAGAGAATATATTATTCAAAATATGGAATTATCTAAATATATATATATATATTTTCCAAAATTAAAAAAAAATATGACCATTCTCCATGGACTTAAACTTAAAGGAAATTGATGAAATTTACAAAACTACCCCAACTCATTGGACCTTGTAAAATAAAAATGAGAGATATTTTAAAATAAGCTATAGAAAGATTAAGAATATTTTAACCAATATAATGATAGAGAATAGAATATGCTAAAAATTCAAAACCAGTTAAGTCATTCAGTTACTGCCTAATATGTGAGGCATATATGGTAAAATAAGATTTGATAAATATTTGATAAATATGTATGTGCATATTTTTGCTACCAGAAAATTCTGCTTTTTATAGTATATAACATATATATCTGTATATATATATATATGTATATATATATATGCTATATATTTTGTGATATCTGTTCACATTTTATAGTAAATCTTTAACATGTCTGGTGGGCAGAGATCCACAGTGTGAAATTTTTAAATACAGGAGGGCAATTTCAAAATCTTGCCTGGGGAATATGAAAGCTTTGTATTGACTCTGGTATACTGAAGAAAATGGAATAAATTGCCCATTTAGGAGCTGGAGATTATAGTATTCCATTTTCAAAGACTTAAATGAGGAAATAGCATGAAGTGACTTAGTAAATAGCTTGCTTCTTCGGACTTTCTTAAGCTAAGGAGATAGGCAAAAACTATGCAACTAAATAATAAAACAAACCAACAACAAAAATGAAAACACAAAGATGGTTTGGCAAGAGGGAAAGGGAAATTAATGTAAAAAGAGGAAAATCTTTTCCCCGACTCTGAGCATTTTTCACTGGCTATCCTTATTGATTCTTGGAAGACTTCCTCATCACCTCTACCTTTTGACTTTCATAGTTCCCTTCAATCCTCAACTTTTTTAAAAGTGTTATTTTTAATGCTATTCTTTTTCCCTAATGATTACTTTGGATTTATCCTATATTATTTATTAGTTCAATAGTTTTTTTTTGTTTGTTTTTTGTTTTTTGTTTTGCTTTCAATTGGATTAGTTTCTCCACTGATTTTTAGGATTTATCTGGGGATTTTTAATTTGTTCTTTTTCTAATTTTTTTTAAAGTTGCAAGCCCAATTCACTGATTTCCTCCCTCTCTGTTTCATTGTTATAGACACTCAGAGATATAAATTTTCCCCTGAGTACTGCTTTGACTATATCCCATAGGTTTTGGTATATTGTCTCTGCTAAAGAGATTTTTGTAATCTCTCCCTCAGTCCCTTTGGGAGTTATGAGAGGGGGTTTTCTAGGTGGAGTAGAGCTGACAGAAGTCAGTGAGCCAGAGCTGAAAATTCCTTTAACCAGGAGATGAGGGGAGCGATAATGAAGTAATCAGTTGGCAGTTAGGTCTTTTCCTTTGGTCTGTCTCTGTGGCAATGGGCTACTGGCAGTTTACTACTGACAGTTGGAGGATAAAACCTTATTTAAGAGGTCGTGGGTTGTGGTTGTTGATTTATTAGTGTAAGATAGGTAGTTAGTGAATAAATTTTAGTTACTGTAAGTTAGATAGGCCTGGTCTAGCCAGGCAAGAAGAACATATCCTCAGAAGACAGAAGTAGGGTTTTAGAAATTTTTGTTAGTATTAGAAATTTAGATATAGCCATAGTATATTAGAATAATAATCTCTCTTTTCTTCTTTCTAATTTCTATCTTACTTCTCAAATTAAACTAAGTGTTTCATTCAACTGGTCTCCTCACTTTGGTCAAACTCCTACCATTTAACCCTTACATCTCCTCATTGTCATTCTCTTTCATGAGGTCCATAATTATTTTTATGATTTCTATTTTGACATACCAGTTTTGAAGAATTAGATTTATTTTCAAATTAATTTTAATTTTGACTTTCCATGAACCTTTAATTATTAGAATTTTTATCTCATTATGACATGAAAACATTGCATTTATTATTTCTGCCTTTTTGCATTAATTTGCAATATTTCTATGCCCCATTACATGATTGATCTTTGTATATGTACCATATATGGCTGAGAAGAAAGTATATTCCTTTATATCCCTTTTCAATATTCTTTAGATATCTGTTGACTCTAATTTATCTAACATTCATTCACTTTCCTTATTTTTTCATATTTATTTTTTGGTTTGACATGTCTAGTTCTGAAAGAGGAAGGTTGAGATCCCCCACTAATATGGTCTTATTATTTCCTCCATAAACTCCTTTAATTGCTCCTTTAGAAAACTTGATGCTCTACCATTTCATGCATAAATGTTTAGTAAAGATCTTACTTCATTTTTTACAGTACCCTTTAGCAAAATCTAATTTCCTTCTTTATCTTTTAATTAGATCAATTTCTACTTCAGCTTTGTCTGTTATCATTATGGTTATTCCTGATTTTTTTTTAGTTTAGATGATTCATAATAAATTCTTCTCCAGCCTTTTTCCTAGAATCTTTGTGTCCCCCTGACTCAAATGTGTTTCTTGTAAACAACATATAGCAGTATTTGCCTTTTAAATCTACTCTGCTGCCTCTATTTTATGCATGAGTTCATCCCATTCACATTCAGTGTTATGATTACTGTGTATTACCCTCTATCATATCATCCCCTTTAGGTCCTGCTCTATTCCCTTTCTCTCTGTTCCTCCTCACTAGTATTTTGCCTTTTGTCACAACCCCACCCTCCAATTAACTCCCTCATCCCTTGTCTAATTCCCATTCTATTTCTCTATGTTCTACTTCACTATGTAAGATAGAATTCTATACTCCTTTTGGTAGGGTAAGATAGAATTCTATACCCCACTGGATATACTTGTTTTTTCATCTTAGAGGCAATTATGATGATCATAAAGTTTAAGCATTGACTGGCACCACCTTTATTGTTCCACAGGTATAATGATTTCTCATTCTTCTTTATGCCATATGATTTACCCCATTCTTTATCTTCCTTCCTTTTTCTCTCAGTGCAACTCTCTTAGCTGTTGACTGTTTTTTTGACATATCATTCATATGTATACATATCATGAAATATATACATATCATTCCATACCATCACATTTATATATATGTATATATATACATCATATCATCATATATATCATATATCATCATAATCAGCTTACTTCATCATATTTTTGAGCAAATTCCTTCTCTACTACTGAGTAATTTCTGAGATTTATGGAAATCCTTTTTACATGTAGACATATAATTATTTGACCCTACTGAGTTCCTTAAATTTTCTATTTTCTGATTTACCTTTTTGGGCTTCTCTTGTGTTTCATGTTTGAACTTCATTTTTTTTTGTTTAGATCTGGCTTGTTTCTCAGAAATGCTTGGAAATCTTCCACCTTATGTATGACCACTTTTCCCCCTGAAATTATGTATTCAGTTTTTCTGGATAGCTGACTCTAGGTTTTAAACCCAAATCTTTTCTCTTCCTGAATATCATATGAAATGCCTTTTGATACTTTAGTGTAGAAGCTGCTAGGTCCTGTGTGATCTGGATTATAGCTCCATGGTATTTGAATGGTTTCTTTCTGGCTGCTTGAATTTTTCTTCTTTCCTTGGCTTGGTGGCTCCTGAATTTAGTTATTACACCCCTTGAAGTTGTCATTTCAGGATTTCTTTCTGGAAGTGATCTGTGACTTCTTTAAAGTTCAATTTCATTTTCCTGGTTTAGGATCACTATCTTTGATAATCCCTTGTATTATGATGTCCAAGGTTTCTTCTTGATAATTGTTTTGAAGTAGTCCAATAATTCTCAAACTGTCTCTCCTATATCTATTTTCTAGGTCTATTGTTTTTTCATTATTTCAGGTTTTCCTCTATTTTTTCAGTCATTTGACTCTATTTGTTGTTTCTTTATCACTCATTTAATCATTAGTTTTTCAATTGTCAATACCGGTTTTTATAAGGCCTAATTTTCCTGTCAGTTTTTGTTTCTCCTTTTTTCAATTTGCTCATTTCTCTTTGTATCACTTTCCTTTCTTCTTTCATCACTTTAATTTCCCTTCGTCATTTTTCTGTGCTTCTTTAAATTGATTTTTGAAGTCTTTTTTGAGCTCTTTGAGAATCTGTGCCCAATCCATATTTTCCTCTTGGAATTTGTGTGTGTTACCTTTGCTTTCACTGTTCCCTCCTGTGTCTTTACTTTGCTCTTTGTATAAAAAATTTCTTTAGAGTTAGGTGCTTGTGTTGTGGTTTTTTGTGCATTTTTCCTATCTAATTATAGGAAGTCTCTGTTTTCTGGGAATTTGGGGAACCCTCTTAAATTTCAGTCCTTCTTTGTAGCCATCTGGGCTTAAACTAGTTTTGGTTCTTAGAGGCTGATGTGATGTTTTGAGGGCTGAGAGATCTGAAAGTCCTTCTCCCTTCTGATTCAATTGAGGCTTGAGATATTGACAGCTTCAGGAATTGCCTCAGGCTTGAGCATAAACTTTGGATCTCACTATGAACTTGATCATGTGAGGGGATGATCAAATTCTAGCCTATAGCTTAGGCTCAATTTTTTATCTCATTATGTATTTGATCCAAATATTTTATTTTGTCCAGGGTGATTTTAAATGGAATTTCTCTTTTTAACTCTTGCTGATGAGTACTGTTGGAAATATATAATAAATGCTGATGATATATGTAGGTTTTCATTTTGTATCCTGCCTTTTAGCTAAAGTTGTTGATTATTTCTGCTAGCTTTTTTAGTTGATTGTCTTGGATTCTTTAAGTAGACCATCATATCATCTGCAAAGAGTGATAGTTTAGTCTTTTCATTGCCTACTTTGAACCCTTCAATTTATTTTTCTTTTCTAATTGCTACTGCTAGCATTTCTAGGAAAATGTTAGATAATAGAGGTGATAATGAGTATCCTTGTTTCACTTCTAATGTTATTGGGAAGGTGTCTAGTTTATCCCCATTGCAGATGATATTTGCTGTTGGTTTTAGATATATACTATTTATTATTTTTAGGAAAGAACCTTCTATTCCTCTGATTTCTAGTGTTTCCAATAGGAATGAGTGTTGTATTTTGACAAAGTATTTTTCTGCATCTATTGAGATAATCATGTGATTTTTTTGTTGATTTTCTTGTTAATATGGTCAATTATGTGGATGGTTTTCCTAATATTAAACCATCTTTGTATTCCTGGTATAAATCCCATATGGTCATAATGAATAACCCTCAGTAGTCTTTTTGTTAGTATTCTATCTAAGATTTTTGCATCTATGTTCATTAAGGAGATTGGTCAGTAGTTTTTTTGTTTCTGGTCTTCTCGTCCTGTGTTAAGAGAATTTTTTTCTTAATTTCTCCATTTTTCTATTTAGAGGCAAGGGATTAAAAAATTTTCTGAGTAAGAGCCCACCTGCTGTTCAAACTATCAGTTAATGACAGTTAGAAGGGTGTGGTAGAGAGTCAGTTACAACTGGCAGTTGGAGAGAGGCGTTTGTCCCTGAGTCCCCTGGGGAGAGGAGTATGTTGCTTGCTCTCTCTGGGACTGTGAGGAGTCCAAGAAATGAATTTAAGACTTTAATGGTCTTATAGATAATTGATTAACTTGGGAATATAGGTAGAGAGATATTGGGTAAATTATTAGATAGATTAGAAAAATTAGGCTGGAGCCTGTCTCTGTTGGAAGCAACTGCCGTTGAAGGCAAATAGATTTAGGGTTTCTAGAAAATTTTAGTTAGGTTTGGAATCTTAGGTAAGCTATTATAAGATTACTCTCACTTTCCTCCTTCTATTTCCTATTCATATTTTCCTAATAACAAACTAAGCCTTTTGTGTTTAAGAAACTGTTCTCCTGACTTTTGTTCAAACTCCTACCACCAAAATGTAACCCTTCACATGTGGGAATCACTACCATATGTTTGTGATAAAAGGAATTTGGTAAACTCCTTCTTTGATTATTTTGTCTAATAGTTTGCATAATATTATGACTACTTATTCTTGAAATGTTTGATAGAATTCACTTATGAATCATTTTTATGCAGAGGATTCTTTCTTAAGGAGTTCCTGGAAGGCTTGTTCAATTTCTTTTTCTGAGATGGGATTGTTTAAGTATTCTGTTTCATCCTGTATTAATCTAGGTGATTTATGTTTTTGTAAATATACACCTATTTCACCTAGTCTGTCATATTTATTCCAATATAGTTGAGCAAAATAGTTCTTATTATTACCTTAATTTCCTCTTCATTAGAGGTGTGGTCTCCCTTTTCATCTTTGATAGTGTTCATTTAATTTTCATCTTTATTTTTTCTTAGATTAACCAGTACTTTATCTATCTGTATTTTTCAAAGTATCAGTTCCTTGTCTTATTTATTAGTTCAATAGTTCATTTACTTTCAATTTGATTAATTTCTCCATTGATTTATAGGATTCCCAATTTAGTTTTTATAAGGGGATTTAAAATTTTTTTCTTGTTTTTTTTTTATTTGTATGCCAAATTCATTGAACTCTTCCCTCCCTGATTTATTAATATATATACTCAGGGATATAAATTTTCCCCTGAATATTGCTTTCAATGAATACCAAATATTTTGATATGTTGTTTCCTCATTGTCATTTTCTTCAATGAAATCTGTACTTGCCTCTTTGATTTGTTCTTTGACAAATCAGTTTTGAAGAATTAGATTATTTAGTTTCCAATTAAATTCAAATCTGCCTTTCCGTAATGATTTTTATTGCACCATAGTGTGAAAATTGCATTTATTATTTCTGCTTTCCTACATTTGTTTGCAATGTTTTTATGCCCCAGTACATGGTCAATCTTTGTATATGTGCCATGTGCTTCTGGAAAAAGATATATTCCTTTTTATCCCTATTTATTTTTTCCTGATATCTATTAGTTCTATTTCCCCCCCTAACTTTTCATTCACTTCCCTTATTTCTTTCTTATTTATTTTTTCGTTCAATTTATCTAGTTCTGATAGTGGAAGGTTGATGTCCCCCACTAGTATGGTTTTACTATCTATTTCCCCTTTAAGTTCCTTTAGTTTCTCCTTTAGATATCTGAATGCTGTTCCTTTTGGTGAATATATTTTGAGTACTGATATTTTTTTTCATTATTTTTCTGCCTTTCATCAAGATGTAAAAACCTTGCTTATCACCTTTAACGAGGTCTATTTTTTGCTTTACCTTTGTCTGATATAATTGCTACTCCTGCCTTCCTTTATCACTTACAGCCCAGTTAATTCTGTTCTACCCTCTTACCTGCCTCAAGTGTGTTTCTTGTAGACAACATGTGGTAGGGTTTGGGTTTTAATCCATTCTTATATTTATTTCCTTTTTATGGGTGAATTCATCTCATTCACATTCACAGTTATGATTACTATCTGTGTATTCCCTTCCATTTTGACTTCCTCCTTTAATCCTGCCTTTTCTCTTGTCCCTTTTATCATCCCCTCTAAATTTTAGCTTTTAGTCAGTCTCCCCCATTTTCTCTCCTGTAATATTTTATTGGGAAAGGGAATGGGATTGGGAAAAAGGGAGATAAAAGGAGGTTTGTATGGGTATAGAGTAGTTGAAGGGAGAGAGGGAATATTGCTTGGTGAGGCAAGGGAGGGAGATGCCCCCTGCTGAGAGGAAAGGCCCTTTCCCCACAAACTGTCAGTCTTGTTTCCTTTCCACACTCCCTAGTGTTACTCCCCTCCCCAATCCCTCTTCCCTTACTATTACCCTCTTACTACAGTGCCTTTTAAATGATGCTCCAATCTTTTTCTCACTTTCATTGCTCCCCTCCCTACCTGCCCGTTTATTACCCTTCTACATATCTATAGGGCATGATAATTTTTTTTTGCCCCAGTGAATCTGATTGTTCTCTCTAAGTTAATTCCAATGAGGTTAAGATTTAAGTATTACTTGTCTCCAACCTCTTCAACCCTTCCATTGTGTTGGTCTTCTCCTTCCTTTCCCCAAGTGTGCTTCTTTATGAAATATATATTTATCCCATTTCCTTCTTTTCCCATTTCTATTAGTATTAATTCTTTTTAACTCTAGTTTTTTTATATTTTTGACATATTATCTTATATAGTTTGTCACTGTACCCTCTAAGTATACTTCTTCTAGCTACCACAATGATAATAACAATTTTTCAGACATACAAATATCATCTTTTCTTGTAGGAATATAAATCGTTTAAACTTATTGGGTCCCTTAATTTTTTTCCCCTTTCTTAATTACCTTTTGGAGATTTTCTTTAGTTTTGTTTTTGGGCATCACATTTTCTGATTAAGTCTGGTCTTTTCTTCAGGAATACTTGGAAATCTTCTGTTTTATTAAATGACCATACTTCCCCCTGCAAGAATATAGTCAATTTTGCTGTATAGTTGATTCTTGTTTGTCCTCCCAGTTCCCTTGCTTTCCAAAATGTCATATTACATGCCATCTGGTCCTTCAGTGTGGATTCAACCAGGTCTTATGTAATCCTGTCTCTGGGTCCTCAATAAGTGAATTGTTTCTTTTTGTAGCTTTTAGTGCCTTTTTCTTGGTCTGCAAATTCGTGAACTTGGTTATAACATTCCTGGTTATTGTCAATTTGGGATTTAATGCAGGAGGTGATCTGGGATTCTATCAATCTCTACTTTACCCTCTTATTCAAGACTATCAGGGTAGTTTTCTTGGATAATTTCCTGTAGAATGATGTCCAGGCTTTTATTTTTGTCATGATTTTCAGGTAGTCCAATAATTCTTATATTGTCTCTGCTGATTCTATTTTCTATGCCTATTGTTTTATCAATGAGGTAGTTCATATTTTCCTCAATTCTTTCATTCTTTTGATTTTGTTTTATAGACTCATAATGCCTTGTGAAGTCATTTACTTCCAGTTGTTGAATTTTACTTTTTAAACACTGAATTTGATCCCTGAGTTTTTAACCATTCCTTTCCTTTTGACCTGTTTTCCTTTGTAGGTTATCTTTCACTCTTTTGCCTTGTTTTTAAGGCAGTCAATTTTGACTTAAACAAACAAACAATTTTCTTGTTTTATTTTATGTATCTCTGTTTCCAAATGACTAATTTTGCTTTTTATGTCCTTTTCCAATTTTCTTCAGCCTCTCTTAATTATTTTTTTAATCCTTTTTTGAGTTCTTCCAAAGCCTGAGTCCAGTTTCCTGGAGTTTCTGAGTGTTTGCTTATTGTTCCTTGATCCTTTGTTCCATTTCATCTTTGTTCATTACCTAAACAGAAACTGTCAATTATAATTTCTTTTTTCTTTTTCCATTATTTACTCATATTTTTCCCTTCTTTTCCCCTCTTTATTGGCTGTATTCTTGCTTCTACCTTTACTTGATGGATCTGTGGGTTTGGACTTTTCTGACCTAAAAAGACTTCCTCTCTGCTTTACTGATTAACTTGATTAGGCTAGTGGAGCTGACCTGTTGTATAAATGTGCCCCAAGGACAGATCTTCCCCAGCTGGCAGCAAAGGCTGAAGGTGAAAATGAATGTGAGGAGGCTGAAGGTAGTTACCTTCATTTTCCTTTCTGCCAGTTGCCTCCCTGCCAGCTGCCTGGTCAGAGCCCTGAACTTCCCGTGATGATACCAAGGTATTTTATCATAATTGCAGCCATCACCCTGGGATCTCAGTCAGCTGGATTCTTAACTAGGGTCTCAGAATAGTAGGTGGGAGAGGGGTGTTTGAGATTGAACTTTTCTTCCCTCTGGAGGCTTCTTATCTGCACTACTGACAGTCTGAATTAAATCAGTTTAGCTGATCTGCAGAGCTGAGTGTGCCCTAATGCCAAAACTTTCAGAGGCAGAAGTCCAAGATGGAGGTGTGGTATCTGAAGGCTATGACCAGGCTGCCTTCCTCTCAGCCCCTCTCCTCCAGCTGTTGTCAGAGCACTGAGCTTCAAGTTGCTGTTGTAGCAAGTCACTCCCAGCCTAGCTCCAAGATCCCATCAATCCCCAGAGTCTCAGTGTAGTAGGTAAAGGAGAAGCCCTGGGATATTCCTTTTTTTCTTTCCTCAAACCTAAGAATTCTACATTCTCTGCATAACTTTTCAGTTGAATTAATCAGGAGAGTCCCACAGCTCTATCCTCTTGTTGTATTTGGTTTTCTGGACTCCCTCAAAGCACTTTGTTTTTGATTGGTGTGAAAGGGTTTTCACAGATATCACTTTTGCTGCTTTTAAGTCACCATCTTACTCTGCCCATCAATAGTCTGTTAATAAATGTTCATTCCCTCTTTCCCAAAGAAAATTATATATCCTGACAAAGGACATTTAGCTAACAACTAATTAACAACAAACTAGTATTGATACTATACTGTACCATCAATGACTATATTTCATAAAGGAAGAAGAAATTTATAACACAAAGCAATTCATAATTATTAATCATATTTTAACCTTTGAAACAAGTTATATTGGGATAAAGGGTTTTAATTACATCTTCAAACTATATGTTCTAACTCTACCAATTAATTCTAGCCCCGGTAATTACGTTATAATCCTAGAAATTGTTGTTATCCATCTTTTTAAGGAGTAGACATGTCAATTTTGGATCTTCTCCTTCCATCAAATATCAATTCACCCAATACAACAACTCAAATTAAATAAAACAACAAAGACAACCTACTTTAACAGTAATTGTATGAATCTGTAGTAATAACTGCCATATAGAATTTTAATTATATACATACATAATGTCTTCTATGGCTGACAATTTTTAAAGATAAATGCTATTACCATTTTTACATAGGAGCAAATTTTTAAATTATAATTTTATTATTTCAGTTATAAAAATATTTGATAATTTGTTGATGGTAACATTGCAAGTGAGTTGCAGAAGAAGCATTTGAATTAATCTTTGTTTCCTGATCATTAGGTAGTAGTGGTAGTCTCTCGGTGACTGAGAATGACTATTGTCTTTGTGCAGTTTCATCTACGGTGTACCCTCGTGTGACTTTGAAGTCCAAAGACTGAGGCTCAGAGTTTGTGGCACATGGGGCATGGGGCACCAGTTGTTACGGGAGGTGCGGTTGTGGCCTGGTATCAGCGTTCACGCGCAGCGGCAAGACGTCAACGTCGTTCATCTTCAAAGGTGGTGGTGGCATGGTTAATGTGGGTTCGCCAGCTGCTTCTGTCAGAGGCAGCAAGTTCTAGTTGCTTTTGTGAAATGCCAGCCCACTTAAACTTTGACTTTGGCTGATCCTTGTATCTTTTCTTTGGTTGGCCTTATTTCCTGAGTCCAGCTGACAGTCCAGCTGACAGTTCACCATAGTTCACCTGTCTTGGTATTCACTGTGGGTCCATGGGGAGAATGTCTCCAGACCATTGTAGCTGGGTTTTGAGGACCATGACTTCGATGCTGGTGGAGTTGGCTCTGTCGAGGACTTCCTGGTGGGTGATTCGGTCCTGCCATCGGATCCTCATGATTGACAGGAGGGAGCATTGGTGGAATTGCTCCAGCTGTTTCATGTGCTTCCGATACAGTGTCCATGTCTCACAACCGTACAGGAGCGAGCTGAGGACCACTGCGTTATACACTTTGAGCTTCATTGCAGTGCTTACACCTCTGTGTTGGAGGACTTTGCAGTGCAGCCACCCAAGTGCCTGGCTGGCCTTTTGGATCCTGGCATTAATCTCATGGTCTAGGGACCCGTCATTGGTGATGGTGCTGCCCAGGTACTTGAAAGTATTGACGTTTGAAAGCTGCATGCTGTTGATTGTAATGCAAGGCTGGTTCTTTGGCCTCCCTGGTGCAGGTTGGAACAGCACCTCTGTTTTGCTATGGCTGATAGTCAGGTCAAACAGTTTTGTTGCTGTAGAGAACCTGTCCACAATGGTTTGTAGATGATTTTCTTGGTGGGCCATGAGGGCATAGTCATCTACAAAGAGAGCTTCCAGGATGAGTCTCTCTGTTGCCTTTGTTTTTGTGGTCAGGCGGCAAAGGTCGAATGGTGAGCTATCCAGTGGGTATTTGATGTAGACGCCCAGGTCTATATCCATCACAGCATGTCGTAATACTTGGGTGAAAAATAGGTTGAATAGTACCGGAGCAAGGACATAGCTTTGTTTCATGCCATTGGAGATGTTGAAGAGATCGGAAGTCTCTCCACCAGATAGGACTTCTCCTGTCATGTCGACATGAAAGAGCTGGATCAGTTTGACGAATTTTGCTGGGCAACCGAGCTTGCTGAGGATCACCCACAATGCGTCCCTGTTCACTGTGTCGAACGCCTTTGTCAGGTCTATGAAGACAATGTAGAGACTCCGGTTCTGCTTAAGGCATTTTTCCTGCATTTGCCTCACTGTGAAGACCATGTCAATGGTGCTTCGATCTGGTTGGAAGCCACATTGTGATTCAGGCAGGTTCTACTCTGAAACAGATGACAGGAGTCTGTTGAGTATAACACAGGCAAGGATCTTTCCAGCAGTGGAGAGTAGTGAGATGCCTCTGTAGTTGTCACAGGCTGCTCGTGCGCCTTTCTTCTTGTATAGGGCTACAATGGAGGCATCTCTGAGTTCTGGGGGCATATCTTCCTCTTCCCATATCCTGGTCAGTACTATGTGGAATGCCTGGAGCACCTTTCCATTTAAGCCCTTGTACACCTCGGTTGAGATCCCATCTTTACTGGGTGCCTTGCCTGCACTCATTTGTTTAATGGCTTTTTGGACTTCCTTTATTGAAGGAAGGACGTCAAGTTGTGCAATGGAGTGGTTTGGGGGGATCTGGTCAAGGGCGCTTTGGTCAACTGAGGAGGGTCAGTTGAGAAGCTGACTGAAGTGTTCTTTCCACCTGTTGCTGATGCCTTTTTTATCTTTTATGAGAGGGTCACCATCAGAGGATAGCAAGGGAGTGGTGTTGGGCTTTAATGGCCCATAGAAATTCTTGAGGGCACTGAAAACTTGTTTGTAGTTTTTCATATCAGCAAAATCCAGCATTTCTTCTGCCTTTTTTTCCCACCATCAGTCTTACATCTTCCTGATATAACGCTACGCCATGGCTTGGAGAGACTTGAATCTGTTCTTTTTAGGAGCAGAGTTTGGGTTATTTTGCCACTCCATAATAACTCTTTACCTAATGATTGGCAGAAGAAATCCGATCATTAGGTAAAGAGCTATTATAGATAGTAATACCAAAATTCATATTTTATTATATATGAATTTTCTTTGTCATTGAACTCCTTTATACATGTAGCCAAGAGTGGGATCAGTCTGTTAAAGATTTTTCAGAGGGGCAGCTAGGTGATTCAATAGATAGAGATCCAGGTCTGGATATGGGAGGTCATGGGGTCAAATCTGGCCTCAGACACTTTCTAGCTGTGTGCTTGGGCAAGTCACTGAACCCCAATCGCATAGTCTTTTACACTATTCTGTCTGGGAACCAATACACAGAAGGTAAGGATTAATAGAAAAAAGTATGTAGAATCTAGTAACTTTCACACTTAAATCCTAAATGCTTTTCAGAGTACTCAAATTGATTTAAAATACCATAGTCATTGAATTACTCTCCACAGTTCTTGAAACATTTTTTCCTGTTTCCTAATTTTATACTCATGACATAATACTGAAGGCTGTTTTCATTTCTATTCCTTTCATCATTTGTCAGTTTGAACAATTTTTTATGTTTGTTAAGCATTACTCATTTGCACTTTTGAAAATGTTTTTGTCTTTTTGTTTTTTATCCTTGGAACACATACGTACTCTTCAGTGGTTATTGTTCTTAAAGTAGTGCTCCATTTGAATATATATTTTTCATGTCAAATTTTTATTAGTGATATATGATACAAATAATTATTTTTTCTTATTTTCATCTTTTCTTCTTAGTATTGCTACATAATTTTATGTCATCAACTGTATTAAGATTTTTGGGACATACTGTATGTGCTCAAAGATAGGTGGATTTACTGCTAAGTATGGTTAACTATAGTCCAAAAATTCTGGAAGGCTGTGTTATGGTTAATCTTTTCTTTAATATAATTATTTCACTAATACATTGTGATCTGGAAATGGTATGTTTAATATTTATACCTCTTTAGTCTAATTTATGTGTCTTTTTTTTTAAACCCTTATCTTCTGTCTTGGAGTCAATACTGTGCATTGGCTCCAAGGCAGAAGAGTGGTAAGTGCTAGGCAATGGGGGTCAAGTGACTTGCCCTGGGTCACACAGCTAGGAAATGGCTGAGGCCAGATTTGAACCTAGGACCTCCTGTCTATAGGCCTGGCTCTCAATCCACTGAGCTACCCAGCTGCCTCCAATTTATGTGTCTTTTAAGACATCACAGATAACCATTATTTATAATAGGGAGACTATTTAATGATGAAAAATAAATATATTCTTTTATATTTCCATTTAATAATCAATAAGAACTTATCACATTCATTTTTTCTAAAATATTTTATATAAATCTGCCTGTATACACATGTGTGTATGACAAAAATTATTTGGGATCTGTATTTTTAATTTTAAAATATCAATTCATCAAAATAGACCACTCATTATGATCTAACTAGCCATGGACTCCCTCCAATCTGAACAGATACCAAAGAACTTGCAGTTATGTGAGGAGACTCCACAGACAACAAAGATGAAGGCCCAGCTCCAGTGACTGAATATAGGTTTCCAGGAGAGAGAGCCAGAGCAGAGGCCCAAACTTAAGCAAAATCAACTAAAATATTTTTAAATTTTTGGTGTGAATATTTTAACCTCAGTAATTGGTAAACACCATAAGTCAGAGCTTGGTTAATTGTTTTATTTGTAGTTTATTGTCTAGGCTTAAGAAAATAATGGAAATAACATTGCTAAACATTTTAACAGAATACCCTTGGATGTATATTCACCCAAATACTAGCATCAAAATGTTGTAAACAAAATAAGCCAAGAAAACTGTGATGAATTCATAAAAAAAATACCATTCCTTCAATGACACTCAGATAAGGTCACACTTCCTTTAAAAAATCTTGTTACTCTTTGGAATCATGACTTTGGATTTATTACTTTTTCCATTATAGATGGGCTTGCTTACTTTTAAGTTATTTTATTTGATAATATCATATATAAATAACAAATTCACTTCTAGTAATAGATTTTAAAAAACAACTTTAAAAAAGTATCTGCCTAAAACAAAAGGCCAACATTGTATACAAGGGGGGGTATAGTCAAAACTTTCTCAATGAAGACAGAATTAAAGCAAGGATATCTGCTCAATCAATCATTATTTAATAAACTTCTGGAAATTCTAATGATAACAATAGGTCAAGAAAAAAGAAAGCAAAGTCATAAAAATAGGAAAATAGGAGCTATCTCTATTTGCTAATGACATTGTTAACTTGGGAAATACTAGGTAATCAATCAATATGCTAATGGAGATGATTAATAGCTTTAACAAAGTTTCAGGCTACACAAAAAACCCTTAAAAAATTACAAATGTTTCCATATAATCAGAAAAGAATCAAAGAGACAATAATATAAAAAGAAGTCTAATTCCAATATGTACAAAATTAGCAAAATGCCTGGGAATCAATAAACAACAGAATAATTATGCTGATTCAATAATTTATAAGAATATGTATTTTTTTAGCTATGAGACAGATAGACACAGAATAACAGAAAACGGTAGATGGGAAGGCACCTGACATTTGTAGTTGACCAGGTCAGACCTGGAGTCAATACGACCTGAGTCAGATTCAGCTTCAGACATTTACTAAATTTCTTATCTTAGGTAAATCCCCCAAACTCTGTTGCCTCAGTTTCTTTATCTGTAAAATATGAATGAGGATTAAAATACTAATTGCATAGCATAGTGCCTGGCACAGAGTATTATATAAATATTAACTATTATCATTTATTACAAAGTTGTTTTTTATAACTAAAGGACAACTTAAAAAGCCAAAGTATTCAGTATGTATCTGTATGTATCTTTTTAAAAAGTGAAAATACTCCTCAAACTTATTTATAGTTTTAAAGCTATATCTATCAAACTATCATAGAATTCGATTGAACTCAGTGTAAAATAAAATAAAAAGTCTTTTGGAACAAAAAAAAATTGTATATTCAGAGAAGTAATATAAAAAAAGATAGGAATGAATGGGGAATAGAAATTCCAGACAGCAAACTATGTTGAAAGGAATGACAGTAATCTAAACCACTTAATATTGATTAAAAATAGTAAAATAGAACAAGTGAAAATGAAAATACAATCTTAAACTCAGATGATTATATGCCTGTAGAAAAGTCACCTGGAATTATTAGCTTGATGTTCCCTCCAGGCTGATATGAGTAACAAAGTAATAATCAATATTAAAAAAATAAGAAATACTTCTTGAAAAATGTTATAAGAATCAGGAACTTAGCTATCTGCAAAATTACTCAAAAGATTGCCATTTAATAGCTTTAGCAAAGCTTCAGGCTTATAAAAGCATAAGGTTAAAAAAATCATTACTCAATTTTCTTGGCTTATTTTGTTTCAACATTCTGATTCTAGTATTTGGGTATATATCCATCCAAGGCTGTGCTGCTAAAAATTGTTTAACAGAAAAATCTAATTTTATCCTATGATCTCAAATGTTATACATTTGTCTATTGTTGTTCTATCCCATTATTATACTGTCAAATCTTTGAGCACAATGACGAAGTCTCATCTAATCCTTTTGAATCCCTCAAAGTCTTACAAGCTGCTATGCATCCAGCAGGATTTTAACAAATAACACTATTCTTACCATCCAGAGTTGCAATAAAATCAGAATCCCATTAAGACAGAGAAAAGAATCCTGCATTATGGTGAATTCTTTTCCATAAAGGGATGTGAAAAAGGAGGAGAAATCAACTATTTTTAGAGAATTAAAAATTCAAATATTTAAAAGTTTTATTATTGTGGAGGGTAACCCTTTTTTAAGGAATGTGGCCTTATCTAGATGTCATTGAAGGAATGGTATATTTTTTTTCAGTTCAATTATTGAACAATGGAATTTGGATTTAATTTTAATTTTAATTGTAATAAAAAGAACCTTTGATTGGTAGTCTTTGAACATTTTTGGCTTTAATATATAATTTATGAATCTAACAGGTTTTTCTTCTCTTTCATTAATTGAAATAAAAGTTTTGTTTGGGAAACGGAAGGAACTGAAATAATAAATCCTCTTTTGGTTACCTGTAAATAAAATAATAGTTTCTCCTTTAAATACTATGAAGTAATCTAATTGGTCCTAATGACTCCCAGCATATGTAACCATCATCTAACATTTTACTACTAACTTTGTCTTCACTAATCTTCCTTAAAAGAAAATGACTTTTCTCAATTCTTCCTTTTTTATTCCATGTGGAATTGCTGTGCTTTGGGCCAGTGATTCTTTTCTTCCTCTGTCTCTCAATAACAGGCTCAATCTTCTAATGTATTTCTACTCTACCATCAACTTACATTATATGACTGAGTCTCCCAGTAAAACATTCCTTAATATTATTGGCTTCCTTAAAACTGTCTGCTTCTATTCTATTGCCATTCAATCTAATGTTATCATTCTATTTTTCTTTCATTTAAAATGCTTTCCAGGTTCTTTTTAGTTGGGGAACTATGACTTAATGACTTTCCTTGGGGTGTTACTAAAGTTTATAGTTATGAGAATTTGAACTAAAATTATTAATCGATCAACAAACATTTGAGTCTGATACCTGTTAAGTACATTTCTAGGTATTAAAGATATGGAAACTAAATTTCCCTTCAGAAATTTACATTCAAACTGGGGATACTCCATAAATACATTCAAAGATAGAAATAGGTACATGCATGCATATGCATGTTTATACATGCACATATACATACATACATGAAGAAACATTTAAAAAATGTAACTGGATTAAAGGGCATTATGACCTGTGGGGAATCAGTAATGACTTTATGTAAAAGATGGTAATTGAACTGAGTGTTTTAAGTTAATCATATTGACTACGTTGGACTAAGGTGCTGAGAAGATACAATTTAAACTAACTTGAAGAATCTTTGAGATCATTGAGTTAAACTATCATATTTTGCAGAGAACGCTGAAGTCAAAGATATGTAGTGACCTGTGCAAGGGCACAAATTAGTATAAGTCAGAGTTGTGATTTGAATCCAGGTCTGCAGATGCCAAACCCAACACTCCTTCCCCTTATAACATGCTTTCTCTGGTGAAGTTAACCTGCCTTTTTACAGACTCAGAATTAATAATGCAGCTTTGCTTGATCCTCATTTTAAAAGCACAGCCAGTTCCCAAGGCCTGAGATACCTGGAAACTGGCCAGTTGGCTAAAGGATAAGTTTACTGTATGTTGCTGGCAGCATGCCTAAATAGTTCTCTAATTCTGCACTCATTTAAATCTTTCCTAAATACCCCTAAAATCCGATTATGAAATTTCTGGCTAGAGGTCATCTGACCTTTTATGGGCACACAGAACTATCTTTAAGTTATCTGAATCACTGACAGGTTAGTTGAACAATGCAAATAAACAAATTTTTTTTTTAAAGCCTCTTTAGAGTACTGCATTGGCCTTCCTCAATTTTTACTTTCCTCTTTCCTTGAGTTCGAATTAATGGAAGGGACACTCGAGGACGGACAAAAGGACCAACATTTCTTAAATGTCTTAAACGTTTTTGGTAGCTGCAGCGTTATGTAGCTACAGCCTGTCCATTTCCAGAATAAGGGTAACATTAAGTGTACGCCTCCAGAAGCTGTTGATAAAAGGAGCTCATAATTTCCCCTACCAGTTGGACTCAAATTAAAGCCACATACAAATAGGCAATGTTGAGAACTGGATTTTAGTTTCTTTTTCTATTTATATTATAGGTTGTGCTCACCTATAATACATATTAGAATAAAAATAAAACCCAATGCTCAGCATTGTCTGCTACCACTCAGAATCAGATTTCTCACAATAAATGTTCTTGGAAACAATGCAGGTGGTGGCAATTTAGCTGATGCTCACTAGGAGATATGTGCAAGCGGTACTAGGTTTAGATATTTATGGAAATTTTAAAAGAGAAAATTCCTACTCAGGAAACTCAGTTCCATATATTTTATAAATTGTGTAGAGATATTCTCTTCTCCGGGAACTGAACCCCATATCTGAACTACAAATCATGTATCTTCACTCAATCCTCGAACTCTGAGGTTGGCTACTAGCTACTACTTCTTTTTTACAGAATTGTTCCTGTTTCTACCCACCGATCTCAGTCTAAATTCCTAACAAATTATTCATGATAACATCGCCAGAACACTGAATTATATGTGAAGTCCTGGGTTTCAAAATCTGATTTTGAAATTTATTAGCTGCATGACCTTTGTCAAGTCCCGTTGGTTCTCTATTTTACTTTTCTTTTCCTCATAACTTGATGGTTTCTAAGGTCCCTTTCAATTTAAATTCTGTGATCCTATCAAGTTGCTTCAGAATTTAATATCTAAAAAATTGGGATTCTATTTGAGGGAGAAACTTCTGTATAAGATGTTTCCTTAAATCCCGACCTCTGAGTCTTCAGCATGAACTCTGTTTCTTCATTCATGCTGTTTCCCTGGCTCCACCGGTGAAAAGAACATACAAAGCATCAAGGTATTGCTAGTTAGGTCAGTTAACTATATGATTAATAGGAGAAACTGTCAAATAGTTGCTGGAAACTTGATTTTTTTCAACCTTTTTATAAGATATTCAAGCTAGTAACTTTGCTGCTGATTCACAGAGTATTCTCCTTCATGGACAGGTTCAAAAATGTTCTGACTTCAGTCTAGAAAGATTTGTCTATTTTATGACCTAGTTAGTTTAAAGGTTTCTGTCCCTTTGTAGCCATTCAGCAAATACATCTTTCAGAGCTCAATGTGGGTAGGTTTAAGATAGCTGTATTGAGTCAAGTTTTTATAAAAACAACAAACACCATTTTTAGTTTCTTCTGAAACCTTCTGCAAATATTGATGATCCAAATCCCCTAGATCTTTAATTCTCCTTTCTAGATTCTCTTCTTCCATTTCTCATCTTTAGTCAGGCCAGATTAAGGCAAGGTGGTAAAGAGAGACAAACCTGAACTCTGGTGTCACTCTTCCTTGTAAGTCCCTCTTTCTGTTTCCCCAGCCACCTTTCTCGCCCCTTTGATGGTGCATCATAATGTTCACTCTTTCCAGGCATTTATTGCATTAATATTTATTATTCCTTTGGTTTATCCAAACCTACTTTCAGAAATAAGATCCTTCATTTTATAATACTGATGACTTGATGACTGAAAGGGGAGGGGGGGGTAAATGCTACAGAAACATATACATTTCCAAAGGGAAAGTTGTTAAATTAATGAATCTCAAACTTTATTTTAAGCATCATCAAGAGGGAGTCAGAGATTTTGTGTAGGGGAGTAGTGATGGGGAGAAGATACTTCATATTTCTTGCATTTACAAAACATCTGATTAGGTGACTACCTAACCTACTTAAGTATAAGTTTGATCAATGGCCTATTTTTTCTACCAAGGCTCGTATTTTAAACATTTACCCAATCCTAACACCATAGTAATCATTTATTGCCAGAAAGACAGTGTTAACTCCTATTTCCCATTGTTCCTCCTTGCTCTCACCTATAATGATGATTTGCCAATTTTTGTTTCTATTTATTTATGATATCTTTAATTGAAGTAGAATGGAAAGTTATGGGAAATAGGGATCAGAAGACAAAGGAAGATCAAAAGGTGTTCACTTGATAGTTTATAGTTTACATAGCTGCAACAAATGAAGTCAGAGAACAAGAAAATTACTATTAATGGATAAATTTTGAGCTGCTAATTCAATTTATCTCTGACAAATATATCACTTTTTGTACTTTCCTCAGAAACTATCCTATTCCCAAGGCCTAAATTAACAACTGATCCAAAGGAAATGGCATACTATTCATCTGGGTATTGCCAAAGTCTCCAATCTAGTCTGAGGCTATAGGATAGCCTCCTAAATTAGACTTGCAGTATTCTTCGACTGAAGAAACTAATGCCCTAATAGTCTGGGATTTCTGGACATTATTAGATTCTTTGAAGGCTAAGATTTATTGCCTGTTAGCTTTCCAGAGTGTGGCTATCTCCCTGAAGAAGTACTAGACCTCTCTGAGGCAGCATCAATTTTCAGGGAAACTTATCCTTCTGGGGGGGGGGGGTGGAATACATTTATTGCTTTTTGGTTTAACCTTTGATTTTCTATTCGTTTATCTTCCCTGTTTCTTATCCAAGTCTGTTGACCTTATTTATTTCTGCTCTACTATATGTTATTTTCCATATATAATCTATCTTTCCTATTCCTTATTTATTATCTCCACTTTTTAATCCAGGTCTAGCCAATCCAACTTTCTGACCTGAATCATTCGGTTTTCAACCTTGATTTTTTTGCTTCTTCCTTTTTATTTCAGTATTTACCAAAATACTTTCTTCCTCTAAACTAAATAACTAACTTCTGAATTCATGCTCATAATGTTTTTGGAAACATTCCTCAATATTCATGATATAACTTCGCAACACCAACTACCGACATTTTTCTGGTCCTCATGGTGGCAGGAGAAAGCTTCTGGGACATAGTATCATGAATTTTGTTAATGCCACTTAAGGAAATACCATTTGGAATAGATGAATAAATTATACTAATGTATAAGAGTTTTATTGAGTTAAATACTGTTTTTAAATGCTATTTATTTTCTCTGTTACATGTAAAACAAATTTAACATTCATTTTTTAAATGAGTTCCAAGTTCTCTCCCTCCTTGCTGTCTACCCCTATTCCTGAGAATAGTAAGCATTCTGATAATAGATTTAACATGTGCTATTATATAAAATACTGTTCCCTGTTAGTAATTTGGAAGTGTTCTGAAACAACAAAAAAGAAGTGCAATATAGTATATTGGGATGTGCCTTTAATCTCCACCAGTTTTTTTTCTCTGAAAGGCATATTTCATTTTTCATTAAGATTCTCTGGGATAGTTTTGGATCATTGTATCACTGAGTATAACTAGGTCATTCACAGTTGTTTATAAAAAAAAATGTTGCTATAACTGTTTACAATGTTTTACTATTTCTGTTCACATCATTTTGCATCAATTCATGTAAGTCTATACGGTTTTTCTGAAATCATCCTGCTCATCATTTTTTACAGCACTAGTGTTCCATTACAAACATATATCAGGTTTTGTTCAGTCATTCTCCAACTGATAGACAGTCCTTCAATGTCCAATTCTTTGCTCCAATTGCTTCAATAAATATTTTTATACCAATAAGTCTTTTTTCCTTAAAAAAAGAAATCAAGTAAGAGGACCAAATGTTATACGCAGTTTTTGTGCATGGTTCCAAGTTTCTCTTCAGAATTACTGGATCAGATGTCAGTGCCTCAATATTCCCACATCCCTTCCAACATTTATCATTTTCTTTCATATTGACCAATCATATAGGTGTGAGGTGGTACCTCAGATTTGTTTCCATTTGATTTTTCTAATCAAGCGATTTAGAGCATTTTTATATCACTATATAGTGATTTCTTTCTCTGAAAATTATTTGTTGATATCCTTTTACTATTTATCAAATGGAGAAATGACATATTCTTTATAAATATGACTTCTCTATATAATTGAGAAATGAGACTTTCATGAAAGTTACTTTCTGTTACCCCCTTTACCCCTCAGTTTTCTGCTTTCCTCCTAATTTTTGTATTGGTTTTGTTTATACAAGAACTTTTTAATTTATTACAATCAAAACCATCCATTTTATATTGTAAAATGCTGTCTATATCTTGATTAGTCATAAATCCTTCCCTTATACAGATATCAGTCAGGTTAACTCTTCTTTATTTCCCTAATATGCTTATGGTATCATTCTTTATGCCTAAATCATGTACCCATATTGACCATATCTTGATATGCTGTCAGAAATTACTCTGTTTCTTTTCCCTGCCATTTTGTTTTCCAGTTTACTCAACTATTTTTATTAATAGTGAATTCTTGTCCCCAAAGCCAGAATCTTTTGATTTCTCAAATATTATGTTATTATAGTCATTTTTTTACAAGGCATTATGTGCCTAATCTTTTGTATTGATCAATGACCCTATTTCTTAGCCATTTCCAGATTTTTTAAACCTTTACCTGCTATCTTGGAACCAATACTAAATATTGCTTCCAAGGCTGAGGTAGTAAGACTGGTCAGTGACAATTAAGGGACTTGCCCAAGGTCATATAATTATAAAGTATTTCAGGTAAGATTTGAAAATGATCTCCCATCTCTAGGCCTTCATCTAACTCTACTGAATGACTTTGCTGACCCCAATACCAGAGTGGTTTGATGATGACCGCTTGGGCCCTTCATATTTTTTTTTTATTAATTCCCTTGGTATTCCCAATAATTTGTTCTGCCACATGAATTTTTAATTATTTTTTCTAGTTCTATAAAATAAATTTGGGACAGTTTGAATGACACTGAATAAGTGAATTAATTTGGAAAAAATTGTCATTTTTATTATATTCTCTCAGCCTACCATAAGCAAGTAATAATTTTTAATTGTTTAGGTCTGATTTTATTTGTGTGAAAAGTATTTTGTAATTGAGTTCTATTGTTCCTCCAGATTTTGAAATATTATTTACTGTTGATTTAAGTGGAATTTCTTTTCTATCTCATGCTGCTGAACTTTCTTGATAATATGCAGAAATGCTGATAATTCATATGAGTTTATCTAATACTATTTTAATATATAATTAAAAAGACAGTTACAAACCTATTTTCCCCCAAGTCAAAAGCATCAGTGATCTCATCAAGGTATTTTCCTCCAACAGTCATAGTGTAATGTACACATCTCTCCCAATTTTGTGTAACTTTTCTCTGTGTCCTCCTTTAAGTCAGTCACAGAAATTCCATTCAACATTCTAGATATGTTTCTTATTTTCTTTTTTTAGGATATCAGTGAAGGTTGTCAATTGGTTATTTCTTGCTCTCATTATATAGATCAGACCATCTTTTTGCTTATGCATTTCTTTGATGTTTTTATTCCAGTTCTTCACAATTCATTGTTCTTTCTTCTAGCCTGTCCAAGGCCTTCCTTTGACCTGCAGGGGATATTCAAATTTTTAACCCTTCGAATAGATATACATGCATATATACATATATGCAGATATTTGCGTATGTGTACATATAAAAGACAGTTTTTATATGGGTGCCACTTTAACAATTTTGAGATATGAATAATGATATTATTTATGACTTATTATAAAATCTTTAGAAACAGATTTGACTTTGGTAAACTTCCTAGTTTTCTACTATTGAACACAAAGTGTTAAATGGTTCTTACAGAGGTTTTCAGTAATTTATTATTTATTTCTCCATCTATCTATTATTTAAAATTTTTTTCTAATTTTATTTCAATAAAATTTCTTTCCATTCTAATTTTAAGTATGCTTCACTATGCCTTTAAAGTTTTTATTCTGAGAAAGGATACATAAGTTTTATTACATTGTCAAAGCATATGCTACAAAAAAGGTTAACCACCCTTGCCATAGATGAATTCCAAAATAGCCAAATCAATCATAAAAGTCACAATATCTGAGCTCTAAGAGCTGTGTTCTGTCTTACCCAGTTGGGAACTGAGAAAATTGTTCTTTCTGAACTATACAATTTTCTTTTAAAGGAGTTTTCTTGCTATATAACATGGGCCATTAATTTAGTATCATTGAAAAAGGAGCATTTTAGCACATAGATGTTTCTGTGTGTTTTTAAATAGATTTTTATATCACCAAAATTTCTCCCAGTATTATTCCTCCTCCCTTTTCCAGAGAATTCTCCCCCAAAACAAAAAAAAAAAACTTTAGAAAAAAAAGTAAAAGAAAAAGAAAGAAAAGAAAAGAAAAATAAAGTCAATTAACAACCAAAAATCTGAATATATTTGCAATGTACAACATCCAGAAACTTCCCACATCTGCAAAATAGGGATGTCTCCTGATAGCTCTTCTTTGAAGTAATTTTTTTTTATTTGTAATTCTATAAGAACCATTTAAAAATATTTAGGGGTTGTTCTTTCCATTGATTTTTGTTGTAATAATTACAGACACTATTATCATGATTCTGTTTAGTTCACTCTGCCATATGTAGTATAAATCATTCCATGTTTCTTTGCATTCATCAAAATCATCATTTCATACAGAAGTGTAATGGTCCATTAGAATATTACATGTTGTTTAGCAATTCCCCTCCTCAGTAATTATCTAATTCGTCATTAGGTACTTTCTCCACAAAATGTGTTGTAGGTTAAGCATATTAAAAGTTATTAAATACATTGAACATTCATGAAAACCTAAATTCAGATAGAGCTCTGAATTTCCATTTAGGGTTCACAGGTATAAACCAAATATAACCAACAAGGTGATGGAAGAACATTGGATAAACCTGTTTCTAATTTTTTTTCTTTTTTGTTATGTCCAAATATGTTTAAGAATTGTTGGGAAGAAAATTTATGTTAAGTCATTTAAAGAAGAAACAGTGAATTACACAGTTAGTTAAAGAACTATGGTAGGCTTATTTGACAGGGTTGTGAAGCTGGGAGAAGAAGCCAAGTGACTATGTGTAAGGATGATATTAGAAAATAAGTATTGTTTTATTGGTTTAGAGATTAGAAGTAAATTGACTGGCTTGAAAAAAGAACTAGATTTTGAAGCAGAGCTGAGAGAGCATGTTGATTTCAGATGTTGACACTTATAATGATTTTTCTGGGTCAATTACTCACTCGGGCAGTTGGGAGTTGGTCTCTGGCAGTTGGCAGGAACACACACTCAAAGACGCTTTCTCAGGGTTGAAGGAGGTAACATCTTTACCTCTCTCTCTGTCTGAGGGAAAGATCTGAAGGAACTTAGTGTTTTCCTTTCCCAAAGTGGGAAACACAATTGAATATCTATTGTGGTTTTTATAGATTGTTTAACTCTGAGAAGACCAAAGAAAAACCTGGTCTTTGGTTGGAACTCTGAGTCTGTTGATTCATATTGAGACTCAACCAGCTAACCTTTGCTATTTAATAATTTGAAGGCAAATTTAAGAATTATAGGGAAAATAGTGATAGTTTTTATTTAGTTAGTATAAATTTGGGTTGACTAACTAGATCAGGGAGGATTAGTGTAGTCTGTGAATCACAGGAGAAGCGGTTCCTTGCAGAGCCAGAGAGTTTATTTGGGTGGATTTAGAATTCTTTAGAATTAGAAATTCTTTGTTAACCTTATATATTTCAATAAATATTTAATTTTTATGAGTCTCTTTAGCATCCTTAAGCCTGGCCCTGAAGCAAAGTTTACATTTAACCTTCACTTCATCGCTGAGGATACTTTTGATTATATCTATCAAAAATATCCAAACAGTTTTGAACCTATATTGATCAATTTTTTCCATCTAAATATTTTATTTTTATAACTTGCCAATTTATTTTTACAGTTTGGTGAACTAAACAGGAAAAAAGAACCTAACTATCTGATTTTAAGGGTCTAACTGTCAGCAGTTGTAGCCATTGTCTCAGCAGGGTGTCTGTGGAAGCACCTAGAGTCAACAGTTTCACTGTGAGATGTGGTAACAGTGAGCTGAACTCTTGGTGGCTACAAAAATCCATCTCTCAGTCAACTTGATACAAAGAATCTGTACTCTCAGAAAACCTGGTGTATTAGCTAAATAAAATCATGGGATTTTCTCTATTAGATATGGCTTCTCTCATTCTCACTATTGTACGAGAATATTTACAAAATGTACTTGCCTATGACTTTCTAGAATGCCACTTTCACCAACACTCCTACAACTAATCTCTTATGTCTCTGTGCTACTATTATTTATCATGTGGTTTTACATGATCAAATCTTTGGCAGTTGTGTTTAAACATTTAAAAGCATGCATCAAGCAAGCTACTGCAAAGAGTGATCTAATGTTAAAAGTGAATTATGTAGAGACTAAACTAGATAGAGTGAAAACTCAATATGAGGAATTACTCAAGGCTAAAGGGTCAATGACAGAAACTAAAGAACATAACAACTAAATTAGAAGGTGCAACTAAATCAGATAATCTAACTAAATTAGAAATGGAAACTGAAGCATTAGAAAGCAAACCAGCTCATATGTTCCCTCTAAGGGAGGTATCCATAGTGTCCCCAGAGTGTGGTATAGTGAATCTCATGTGCCACAAAAAGTTTACACAAGCTGATATAGACAATTTTAAGAAGAATACTCCATCATATAAAGAAGAACACACTGGAGTTTTTGTAAAGCAGTTTAAGTGTTTAGTTAAGCTTTACAATCCTTCTTATTTGGACTTTGAGATCCTTATGGATGAATTATTAACAAAGAGGGAGAAACAGCAGATTATATAGGACACATAATAAACTCCAAATTGCCAATTGACCAATTCAGGATCCTGATTAGGAATATAACTCTTTTGTGGGGTGCAGAGACTTAACTATAGCCAGGGAGGCAATAATTGAAACTGTGAGGCAAAATTCCAGATGCCCAGGACCCTAGTCTAAATTTGAGCACCTAAAGCACGAAGTGGGAGAGACTCCCTCCATTTGCCTAGACAGAATTATTGACTGTGCAGAAAAATGGATTGGGTTGGATACTTTAACAGATGAGAATGTAAATCACATTTGCAGGCCGTGTGTGAAAAATGTGGTCCAAAACTATTTTCAAAGTAACTGTCCAAATTGGTTTGACATAGGTCTTGATGAAATTAGGAGAATTGCAAAGTACATTTTCAAAGTCTTTTAAAGAAGAAACAGTGAATTACATAGTTAGTTAAAGGACTGTGGTAGGCTTATTTGACAGACCTGTGAAGCTGGGAGAACAAGCTAAGTGACTATGAAAAGAAAAAGTATAATGATTCAGATAGGTAGATCCTTATTAGGAGAAGAAATACCATGATAGCCAAAATGACAGTGATCAATTTGTATGTCTAAATCACATATATCTCTAATTTATCTGCAGTCAGCTATGCAGAAAGTAATATGAAGAGTATTCTATGTAGCTGGTAAAAAGAAACACTAAGGAACTTATACTCAGAAGACAATTGAGGAAAACAATGTTCATATAAATAGATCTATTCTCTCAAACTTCAGCCTCTGAGATTCACATAGTTTCTTAAGGGCTTAAGTAAGTAAGCTAATCACTCCCTAGCCATAAAGAGATGATTTTTATTAAGGCAGGATGTAGATCTCTACTTATAAGCAAGAATCCAGTCTTCCTAAGACCTTTGCAAACATATATCCTTTTGTCCTTGCTAGATACATCTAGTTTTGGGATTAACTGGTCTACAATAGGGGAGAGAGACAGTGAAAACCTCATTGAGACAACTTATATTTTTTGAGGCAAAGATTGCTAGAGGAAACTGGGTTTCATAAATTAGCTGACATTCCATACCTTAAAGTACTAGAGAAGGACGGGTCAGTCACATTTCTTAGTGAAAGCATAGGAACCTACTCACAAGAGAAGTACATTTCTTTCCTTCTCTACAGTGAAGTAATGAAAGAAGAGTTAAAATCCTAAAGTCCACTTCCTCTTTTTAAACATAGACCAACCAGGCCTACCAGAAGAGGTCCAAATGTAATGCTAACCAAACAGAAGAAAATGAAACTTCAACTCTGTCAGCTTCTTGTTTGGGGTCTTTATACACAAAGTCACATGTTAATAGATCATATTTTCATATTAATAAATTACATTATACTCATATAAATGGCTTAATTTAATTTATTGGTTAAAATCCCAGGCACTATGCAGCTCAAGACACAAGCAGAAAAGGATTCTAATAGGAATAGTTAAAGAATCACTTAATTAAAAGCTTAGCTCAACAGCACATTTCATATAAAATGTTGAATAAGGGTACAAAAGTAATATAAACAAGGACTGGAAGGATGACAGTATTGATTACAAATTGAAAATGTTTAGTAGTAGCCTAGAGAATTAGTAAATCATAGAATAGTACTCTCTAGCCATATATTTAACCAATTAATAGCATTCTATTATTCTGATAAAATCTTGGAAAATAATAATATACCTATGCCTTTGTCCCTCTAAACCATCTTTGTATTAAATATTCAGCAAGCATATATTTTTATATGAAAAATTCTAAAGCTATCTAATCAAAGTTGTACCTGAAGAGAATTTCCTCTTATATTTGCTGGAATATCTAAGAGGTAACTCATTATCTTTTCAGAGAGCACCTTCTATTTTGAATAACTAATTGCTTGCTTTTATCCACATGAGAGACCATTAAATATCTGGCAATAATTATCAAGTTGCTCCTTGAAGTTAAATATCTCTATTTCCTTTAACTGATTCTCATGTATCTTGGTCTCAAAGCTCCATACTACTGGAATCACTTTCTTCTATCTTTTCTTTTGTTTTATAAAGTCCTACATATAATGGGGCAACAATACTGAATTGGTATTCCTGTGTGCTCTTTAAAAGAATAAAGTACTCTTGAGATTTTCAATCCTCACACATCTACTGTTGAAGAGATTCAAGGTTTTTACCCTTTTAATTCAGATGTCATCTCCAGTCACTTAAGCTCTAGGTAAGGTTTAGTGACTCTCATCTGTGCTCTATTTGCCACTATGTTAATGACTGCTTTCACAAGAACTTTTTTGTACCTTCTTTACTTTCCTTCCAATGCCTAAACTATCAATGAAACACAGCAATTCTGTGGAAATAACAGTAATTTTTCAATTCAGATCTTGACATAAGTACTGATTAATTGTGGGCTATGAGCAAATTATTTAATTTTTAAGAATTGAGGTTTTACTCCTCAAAAAAAAAAGGAGACGGGACTTCCAGGTAAGCAAGGCAATAGTCTAGACACAGTCGCTTCCTCTCCCCAGAATGCAATGAAATAGACTACCTCAAAAGAACATAAAAACCATCTTCAGAAGAACAGAGGAATTCTAGAGTAGGGCACAGCATTGAAAGCACGTGGGGTTTGAGTATTTCCACACTATAAGAAGAAGAAAAAGATTGCACCCAAATGTGAGCCAATCTACCCTCCCCACCTCACCTATGGAGTCAGAGTCAGAGCCAGCATGCTCCAGAAATAGCGACTGAGTGAAAGACACCTCTAGAGTGAGCAAAGGGAACTTCTAGGTCCTTGGGAGCTGACTAGGACTGCCTGGGATCTACCCCTAAGAGCAGTTACACAGAAAAACTCTACACAGTGGAGAGCACGGACCATGGGAGCTCTAGAAAACAGTGGAGGTTGTGGAGATTCAAGAGCTTACCTCAGGCAAAAGCCTTGCACCTTAACTCCATAAACAGAGAAACTGTACATCTCACTCAGATTTCTGACTAAAAAGGGAAGGAAAAACTAAGCTAGAGATGGCTCATTCTACCCAAGACCAACCAACAACCTCTAAGAAAAACAGGAAGAAGACATTGACTTGAAAAATTTTATAAAGGGAAAACCCAGGCTACAGAGGAAAAAGAGGGTGAAATTCAAACAAAATCAAAACCTTCACAAAAAAGTGGAAATTGTCCACAATCTCCGTAAGAATTCAAATTGGAGCTTCTCCAAAAGATGGAAGCCTTCTGGCAAGAAAAATGGGAAATAATTCAAAGAGAGATCTACAGTCTGAGAGACAAGAACTCCCAATTGGGGAAATAGCTGGAAGCCACAAAAAGCAGGGCAGACCAAGTTGAAAAAGAAAACCAGTCTTTAAAGACCAGAATTAGGCAACTGGAAGACATTAATCTTTCAAAACAGCAAGAATTAATAAAGCAAAGTCAAAACACTGACAAATTAGAAGAAAACATAAAATATCTCACTGACAAAGTGACAGATCAGGAAAACAGAGGAAGGAGAGACAATTTGAGAATCATTGGTCTATCTGAAAAACCAGAAATAAACAGAACTCATGACACCATACTACAAGAAATCATCCAACAAAATTGCCCTGAAGTTATTGAACAATTGAGCAAAATAGACATTGAAAGAGCTCATAGAACACCCTCTACACTAAATCCCCAGAAGACAACTCCCAGGAATATAATTGCCAAATTCCAAAGCTTTCAAGCTAAGGAAAAATTTCTCCAAGAAGCCAAAAAAGAAACAATCCAGATACCAAGGAGCACCAATCAGGATCCCACAAGACCTGGCAGCTTCCACACTAAAGGATGGCAAGGCCTGGAACATTATATTTAGAAAGGCAAGAGGACTGGGTCTTTAACCAAAAATCACATATCCATCAAAACTGACTATATACTTCCAGGGTAAAGTATGGGCATTAAACAAAATAGAAGATTTCCAAGTATTTGTAAAGAAAAGACCAGACATCAGTGGAAAGTTTGATATCCAAACACAAAGAGCAAGAGAAACATGAAAAGGTAAATATGAAAGAAAGTGAAAAGGAGAAAAATGGATTTTTATTCAAACTCTCCTCTATAAGGCCTATAATTAGGTCAAATTATATATATATTAATATATGGGAAAATGTTATTTGAAACTCTCAAAAATTGTATTCATTATTAGAGTAATTAGAAGAATCACTCATAGGGAAAGATTGGGGCATTAAGATGATATGAAAAAGAAAAAGAAAAAGAGTCTGGGGGAATCGATGATGGTACCAAGAGATATTTGAAGAAATAGAAATAAAATAAATAGAATAATCTTTTTCATACAAAGATATACATGGGAAGGGAAGGGGAAGAATACCCATAAGAATGTGAGGAAGAGAGTGCTAATAGTTAATACTTAAACCTTACTCTCAAGAGCATCTAGATCCATTGGGATCTTGAATTCTATCTCATCCAACAGGGTAAGGGAGATTTTAAAACTAAGGGGGGCAGAAGGGAGGGAGTACAAAAAGAGAGGCAAGGAGAGGGGGGAAGAAAATTAATAGACCCTAAAAAAATCAAGAAGGGAACAAAAAGGGAGGGGCCAGAAAGGGAAGCATAGCAAGGGAGGGTATTAGGGGTACTGATTAAAAGTAAACCACTGTTTTAAAAGGATACAGCAAAAGAAAAAAGGTCAGAATTAGGGGAGGATATCAAAATACGAGGGAATTCACAAGTAACATTCATAGGATAAACTCACCCATAAAACATAGATGAATAGGAGAGTGGATTAGAATCCAAAATCCTACCATATGATGTCTACAAGAAACACACAGGAGGCAGGTAGATACTCACAAGGTCAGAATTAAAGGTTGGAGTAAGTCCTATTGGACCTAAATTGATAGAAAGAAGGCAGGATTTGCAATCATGCTATCTGAAAAAGCCAAAACAAAAATAGACCTGATTAAAAGGGATAGGGAAGGTAAATATATCTTGATAAAAGGGAGTTTAGACAATGAGGAAATATCACTAATCAACATGTATGCACCAAATGGTATAGCACCCAAATTTCTAATGGAGAATTTAGAAAAATTGAAGGAGGAAATAGATAGTAAAACTATGCTAGAGGGAGATCTGAACTTACCACTATCAAATTTAGATAAATCAAATGAATAAATAAATAAGAGAGAGGTAAAAGAGGTGAATGAAATCTTAGAAAAATTAGAGTTAATAGCTATATGGGGAAAAATAAATAGGGACAAAAAATAATACACCTTCTTCTCAGCACCACATGGCACATTCACAAATACTGACCATATACTAGGTCATAAAAACATGGCATAGAAATGCAGAAAAGCAGAAATAATAAATGCAACCTTTTTAGATCATAAGGCAATAAAAATAGTGATCAGTAAGGGTACATGGAAAGCCAAATCAAAAATTAATTGGAAATTAAATAATATGATTCTCCAAAATTGGTTAGAGAACAAATCATAGAAACAACTAATAATTTAATTGAAGAAAATGACAATGGCGAGACATCCTTTTAAACCTTATGGGATGCAACCAAAGCAGTGCTCAGGGGAAAATTTATATCCTTGAGTTCATATATTAACAAATTAGGGAGAGCAGAGATCAATGAATTAGGCATGCAAATCAAAAAACTTGAAAGCGAATGAATTAAAAAAACCCAGAAAAAAAATTAGAGATGCTAAAAATTAAGGGAGAAATCAATAAAATGGAAAAGGATAGATCTATTGAACTAATAAATGAAACTAGAAACTGGTATTTAAAAACAAACAAACAAAATAGACAAAGTACTGGTCAATCTAATTTTAAAAAAGAAAAAAATAAAAGCAAATTAACAGTATCATAGATGAAAAGGGGGACCTCACCTCCAATAAAGAAGAAATTAAGGCAATCATTAAAAACTATTTTGCCCAATTATATGGCAATAAATATGCCAATATTGGAGATATGGATGACTATTTACAAAAATATAAATTGCCTAGATTGACAGAAGAAATAGAATTCTTAAATATTCCCATATCAGAAAAAGAAATTGAACAGCCCATCAAAGAACTCCCTAAGAAAAAATCACCAGTGCCTGATGGATTCACAAGTGAATTCTATGAAATATTCAATGAACAGCTAATACCAATACTATACAAACTATTTGACATAATAAGCAAAGAGGGAGTTCTACCAAATTCCTTTCATGACACAAATATGGTATTGATTACAAAGCCAGGCAGGTGAAAAATAGAGAAAGAAAACTACAGGCCAAACACCCTAATGAACATAGATGCAAAAATTTTAAATTGGATACTAGCAAAAAGAATTCAACAAATGATCAAGAGGGTTATTCACTATGATCAGGTAGGATTTATACCAGGAATGCAAGGATGGTTCAATATTAGGAAAACCATCCACATAATTGACCATATCAACATGTAAACCAACAAAAATCATATGATTTTCTCAATAGACGCGGAAAAAGCCTTTGACAAAATATAACACCCATTCCTATTGAAAACACTGGAAAGCATAGGAATAGAAGGGTCTTTCCTAAAAATAATAAACAGTATCTATCTAAAACCATCAGCCAACATCATCTGCAATGGACATAAACTAGATGCATTACCAATAAGATCAGGAGTGAAACAAGAATGCCCATTATTATCTCTATTATTTACTATTGTACTACAAACACTAGCAGTAGCAATTAGAGAAGAAAAAGAAATTGAAGGTATTAAAATTGGCAATGAGGAGACCAAGCTATCACGCTTTGTGGATCATATGATTGTCTACTTAAAGAATCCTAGAGAATCAAACAAAAAGCTAGTCAAAATAATCAACCACTTTAGCAAAGGATACAAAATAAAGACACATAAGTCATCAGCATTTCTATATATCTCCAACATTTCTCAGAAGCAGGAATTAGAAAGAGAAATCCCATTCAAAATCACCCAGAAAATATGAAATACTTTGGAATCTATCTGTTGAGACAAACACAAGAACTAGATGAACACAACCAAAAAACACTTTCCACACAACTAAAACTAGATCTGAACAACTGGAAAATATTAACTGCTCATGGGTAGATTGAGCTAACATGATAAAAATGACCATCCTACCCAAACTTATCTATTTATTTAGTGCAATACCCATTGAACTTCCAAAAATCTTTTTTACTGAATTAGAAAAAAACCATAACAATGTTCATTTGGAAGAACAAAGGATCAAGGATCTACAGGGAAATAATGAAAAAAAAATGCCAAGGAAGGAGGACTTGCAGTCCCAGATCTCAAACTATACTATAAAGCAGTGGTCATCAAAACAATTTGGTACTGGCTAAGAGACAGAAAGGAGAATAAGTGGAAAAGACTTGGGGTAAGGGACCTCAGCAAAACAGTCTATGATAAATCTAAAGACCCTAGCTTTGGGGACAAAAATCCACTATTCAATAAAAACTTCTGGAAAAATTGGAAGACACTGTGGGAGAGATTAGGCTTGGACCAACACCTCACACCCTACACCAAGATAAACTCAGAATGGGTGAATGACCTAAATATAAAGAAGGAAACTATAAGTAAATTAGGTGAACACAGAATAGTATATGTCAGACCTTTGGGAAGGGAAAGATTTTAAAACCAAGCAAGTCTTAGAAAGATCCACAAAATGTAAAATAAATATTTTTGACTACATCAAATTAAAAAGTTTTTGTACTAGCAAAACCAATGTAACCAAAATCAGAAGGGAAATAACAAACTGGGAAACAATCTTCATAAAAACCTCTGACAAAGGTTAATTACTCAAATTTACAAAGAACTAAATCAATTGTACAAAATATCAAGCCATTCTGCAATTGATAAATGGGCAAGGGACATGAATAGGCAATTTTTTGTCAAAGAAATCAAAACCATTAGTAAACACATGAAAAAGTACTCTAAATCTCTTATAATCAGAGAGATGCAAATTCATCCCATCACATTGCCCCTTATTCTTTCTCAACCTTTTCTTTTCTGGTCAGTTAGTAATACCCATTTACTAAATATTCTTGGAAAAATTGATAACATATTACTGTTGAATACATTCGTAATGGCTATCTAATTAAAGCTATAGTTAATTTTCAAGACTAAAAACCAATTAAAAGAATTTTGCACTTTAGAGAATTTTTTTCTTTGATTGGAAGAAAAAAAAGCCTAAATCATTTATTAACTATACATTTACCAAGCCCTGGGCTAGGTGCTTAAGTTACAAAAGAAGTAAACAAGCCAATACTTTCTCTCAAGTGATAAAAGTTGAGATCATAAAAAGGGCAGCCATTGACAGTCAAAACAGCATCAATTTGAGCCAACCCAACTCTAAAACATTTGAATCCACTAGGTAGTATCTATATTACTTTATCATAGATCATCCTTGATTCTGCAAACTGGATCCAAATTTAGATGCAAGGTCAATAAAAAAAAAGGTATGTAAATATCTGCTGTAAGAAGTTTCCTGTACTTTCAGATGATTTATCTTCCCTTTCTTAACATATTATTGCTCTCCCTGTGAGTGAAAATACCTGATTTTTTTCTTCCTGGCACTTGCACATTGTTCTAATTAGGCAGTGTCCTAGATTTCTTCATAAGAATTGAATGGCTTGACATTTTCCCCATGGTCTGGATTTCATTGAACAATTTCAGTGCTCTGACAACATCATAAGCCTTCTCTGCAAATTAATGCATTTCTCCTATTCAAATTAATGTTCTGTGTTTAAATTAAATTTAACCTTAATACATTTAGTCAGAACAGTGGCTAAGAAAATAATTCACTTTTGTTTTATGTTTATTATTAACTTCTCTTCCCAACTATAGGCACAATCACTTATTTTCTTGCTTCATTTGATATTTGAGGTAACCCATTTTACTTATATATGGACTTGAATGTTTTGTGCTCAATAGGTATTCAATAAACATCCCTAAAATTGAATATATTACCTAAATTCATAGTAAATATATAGAATGAAAAAAATTGAGAAAGAAAAATGAGAGTAAAAAGTGATGAATTCAATTCCTATAATTTATTACTTCTAGCTAATGGATTTATTACATTAAAGACTAAAGAAAATAGCACTCTTTGTTGGCTTTGTATATTTGTATCATGGTTTTCACTCTTTAGCATGTCAGTGGATCTCTAAGGTCATTGAAATAAGTACTGTTACCAGTAGTAAAATCATAGCCTATCTGCTCTTTTGTATTATATTCCTGAGCTTTATAAATATTTTACAAGGATACAAATAAATATTGTAAGGTAGAGTGAAAAGTTTCCCCTGAAAATCTCTTGATATTGAAGGGATATTGATGAGGGAACAGCCAGGTGGCTCTGTGAATTGAGAGTCAGACCTAAAGACTGAAGATCCTGTGTTCACATCTGACCTCAGACACTTTTTAGCTGTGTGACCCTGGCAAGTCACTTAACGCCTATTGCTTATTCCTTATTACCCTTTAGCTTTAGAACCAAATAATAACACACTATTGATTCTAAGATAAAAGGTAGTAGGTTTATTTTTTTAGAGAGAATAGCAGCAGAGCATAGACTGAATATTGATTATCACTCATTTAGAATACATTATTAAATTCACTTTATGGTCATGTATTTCTTTAATAATAACATTTATGGAAAATTTTACTGTACTTTTCTTCATCAGTAATATGTTATAGATAACACATGCCTATGGTGCTTTTCTCCGTTGAATTTGGGTCACCTGAAAAATACAATTCTTCAGAAAATGTGGTGTTCAAATCTAAAAATGGGCAGGGGAGAGTTAATTTAATCTTCACAAGAATATGGGGAAAATGAGTTTAAACTGTTCTAAACCGAATTCCCTATCCTGGGAAATTGATGACTAGACTACTTAAGATACTTATAGTAAAAGATAATAAAAGAAAACAAGGTGATAACTAAAATACTTAAGGTTTATACGATACTTGAAGTCCATATGGTATCTAATGTACTTATGATACTTAAGCTACTGAATACACTTAAGAACTTTATCACTATTAGGGCAGTGAATAGGAACATTTATAGACAGAAAACAGAGAGTAAGTTGAATATGATGGAATGATAGCCCTTCCCCCCCCCCAAAAAAAAATCAAAGAATAATAAGGAGAATACACTGGAAAAAGAAAAGAGAGAGAAAGTTGGGCATAAATTATCTCTGAGTAAGAAGAAATTTTGATTTGATACAACTCTGGAGAAACCTGAATGAAAATAGAAAGGAATATACCTTTTTCTCAGCAGTAGAGTCTGCCTTTAAAAAAGTGATCACATAATAGACCATAAAAGCCTCATAACCAGAAAAGCAGGAATATTAAATTAAATTAAATTAAAAGGAAAATTAAATTAAAATTAAATCATTCTTTTCAGATTATAATGATATGAAAATTACTAAGCAAAGGGCTGGAGAAAAAAAACACTAAAATTAATTAGAAAAAATAATTTTATCTCAAAGAACAAGTGGGTCAAAGAATAAAGCATAGAAGCAATCAAAAATTTTATTAAAGAGACTAGCAACAAGGAGATACCATTTATTAAAGGGAAAAATTTATATTTATATTTATATATTCTTATCACAATAAAATAGAGAAAGTTAAGATCAATGGATTGGGTATGGAACTAAAAAAACTATAAAATAACAAATTAATCCCCACAAATAAACATCATATTAGAAATCTTGAAAATCAAAGGAGAGATTAAAAAATTGAAAGTAAGAAAACCATTTAAGTAATAAGATGAGCTGATTTTATAAAAAAATAAAATTGATAAACTATTGATTAATGATAAAAAAGAAGTAAGAAAACCAAATTAACAAATTTAAAAATGAAAAGTTCAAAATTTTAACCATTGCCAAGGAAATTAGAGTAATTATTAGGACTTATTTTACTCAGTTATATGCCAATAAATATGATAATCTAAGTGAAATAGAGGATTATTTTTTAAAAATGTAAATTACTCAGATTAACAGAAGAGACAATAGAATAACAATTCCATCTCAGAAAAAGAAATTGAAAGAACTATCAATGAATTCCCTAAGGAAAAAAAAAAACCCTTTCCAGATGGCTCCTGTGGGGAAAACTGCCCACAGCTTCCCCACAAGAAAGGAAGGATAGAAAGTTATTTCCTTGGGGAAAGGAACTGAACCATGGGAATGGGAAGAGAGAGACAAGGACACCAAATCATATACAAATCGAGCTCCACAGACCTAAGCTCTGTCTTCCTACTTCACCTGGAGATAAGACAGTGAGAAAACCTTAAAACAACATCATGGGAATCAGGAATGATTTTAGAGATCAGAAGAGTGGAAAGCCACAGGTCTCTTAGAGTCAGGGCTCTAAACATGGACCTCTCAGGATAGAGGAAACGAGATTAAGAAGGAAAGGTGTTTCAGAGAGATGGAGGAAGTTCCATGAGAATAGCCCAGCATGGCCAGAGGCCGAGCTCCAGGAAGGAGAGAGATAAGGGGTAAAAGATAGAAGTGAGGTAGGAAGCTAAGTGGGCAAGTGAGATGGGCTGGTCCTGTGTGCTCATCCTTTATTGACATTTCCATGCAAATATACATAATATATATTAATGGAAGATATAGTGGATCACCATTGGTACAGATGTAAGTCCTGACAAGATAAATGGCCTCCCCTTTCAGCCTGGTGAGAACAAAGAAACCTGATTTCACACCTAAAACTATTAGGATCAAAGGTCAGTGCCTTTTTTGCCATGCGCAAGACTGAGCATGTTCTCTCCTAAGACAATCTTCAAAGATTGGTTATTTTCCTTGTGTAAACACAGGTGTGGACTGCTACAGCTCCAAATGTGAATTCTACCAAACATTTAAAAAATAACCAACTCCAATAATATTTAAACTATTTGGGAAAATTGCTGAAGAAATAGCTCTACCAAATTTCTTTCCTGGTACATATTTGTTGTTGATATCTAAACCAGGAAGAAAAAAAGAGAAAGAAAAATATAAACAAATATCCTAAATGAATATTGATGAAAAATCCTTAAACAAAATATTAATAATGAGATAATAGTTGTGTATTATATGGATCATCTACTATAACCAGATAAGCTTTAAACAAAAAATGTAAGGATGATTCAATATTAAGAAAACTACTAGCCATATCAATAAAAAAACTCATCTGAAGCTATATAATTATTTCAGTAGATTAAAACAAATTTTTGACAAACTATTCTCCAGGTCAATTATTTTACTAGTGAGATATTTCAGATTTTCCTCTAATCATTAATTAGAGGAATAAAAATCAAAGAACTCTGAGATATCATCATGTACTATGATTAGTATAAGATGGGCAAATGTGATAAAAGGGCAATATGACAAATATTGGAGGGAATGTAGGAAAATGGGGACATTAAAATGATATGGTGGAACTATGGATTGATTGAATCATTTTGAAGAGCAATCTAAAATTATGCCCAAAGATTTGTAACACTATATATTTCTTTTGACCCAGCAAAATCACTGTTAGGTCTATTTCCTTGGGTGACTAGGAGAAAATGGAAAAGAACCTATATTTTATAAAACATTTATGATGACTCTTTGTGGGTGACAAAGAGCTGAAAACTTAAGGGATACCCATCAATGAGAGAATGGCTAACCAAGTTTGGCACATGATTTTGATGGGATATTATTGTGCTATAAGAAATAACAAACAAGTTAATTAAAAAAAAAAAAACAATTGAAGACCAGAAATTATGAACAGTGAAATGTAATAGAATCAAGAGAATGTTATTTACACCAATGGAAGTATTGTTTGACTGAAGCAAAATATTATTTTTTATAGTACTTTTAAAATTTGTTAAAATTTTTTTAAATATTTAATATTTTCCATGGTTACATCATTCATGATCCCCCTCCCCGCACTTCCACCTCCCCCCTCCCAAAGTCGATAAGCAGTTCCACTGGGTTATACATGTATCATTGTTTAAAACATTTTTCCATGTTATTTATATTTGAAGTGTAGTGATCCTTTAACATCAAATCCCTAATCACATTCCTATTGCACTACATGATTGAGGATATAGTTTTTCTAATGCATTTCTGGTTCCACAGTTCTTTCTCTGGATGTGGATAGCATTCTTCCTCTGGATTGTCCTGGGTCATTGCATTGCTACTGGTAGAAATGCTCATTACATTTGATTGTGCCATAATGTATCAAGCTCTGTTTACAATGTTCTTCTGGTTCTGCTCCTTTCTCTCTGCATCAATTCCTGGAGGTCCTTCCAGTTCACATGGATTCCCTCCTTTTCTTTATTCCTTTCAGCACAATAGTATTCCATCACCAACATCTACCACAATTTATCCAGCTATTCCCCAATTGATAAACACTCCCTCATTTTCCAATGTTTTGCAACCACAAAGAGCAAGGTTATGAATATTTTTGTACAAGTCTTTTTCCTTATTATCTCTTTAGGGTACAAACCCAGCAGTGGTATGGCTGGATTAAAGGGCAGACATTCATCTAAAGCCCTTTGAGCATAGATCCAAATTGCCCTTCACAATGGTTGGACCAATTCACAACTCCATCAGCAACATATTAGTGTCTCAATTTTGCCACATCCCACCCAGAATTTATTGCTTTCCTTTGCAATGTCATATTGACCAATCTGCTAGGTTTGAGGTGGTATCTCAGAGTTGTTTTAATTTGCATTTCTCTAATCAGGAGGGATTTAGAGCACTTTTTCATGTACTTATGGATAGTTTTGATTTCATCTGAAGTATTCTTTTCTTCATGTTATTTCTTCCATGAATTTTTTTCTAATATATGTAATATGTCTTGCTTCACAACATTATAAAGATGGAAATAAGTTTTGCATGTTACCATGTCCAACCTCTAATATATTACCTTGTGTCTTGGGGAGAGTTGAAGATGGGAGGGAGGGAAAGAACATGGATTATGAAATGTCAGAAAATAATTATTAATGATTTCACTCAAATGTAAAAAAATAAGTAACATTAAAAAAAGAAAAGTGTTATGTGAAGAAAGACTTATGTATGTCCACCTCCACAAGAATAGATAAATAGAAACAAGAAGACATATTTTCATATAAACATATATCTTTTTGTCAAGTCAACTTCTCAAGTGCGGGGTTGGGGGGGAAATACCTGGGGATTTTAATATAACAAAAAAGCAAGTAAATTAAATTTAATTGTCATCTCAATTGTGTTTTCCAGGGTTAGTCTCTCTCATGTAGACAAAGTCATCACTAACTTTGATTTTGAAGGAGTAACAGGCAACTTGACTCCTGGGGATGGTCTAGCTTAAGTTGGTTCTTTGTGAGGTAAACAGAAGTGAAGGTCACATTTGGTAGGAGTCTAGGCTAAGTTGTTTAACGAGCAGATGTCATGGGGACTGGGAATTATTACATTACCAGACTGTGCTCTTCAGAAAGTGCCTGCCTTTTTAAAGTGGGGTCTGAAAAAAGAGGGAAAAAGAAGGTTCACACAGTCATGTTTATTATTAAATAATAGAGCATAATATTAATATTTCTCAAAGTGATACTATCATCTGCTCATGTTTTTCTACTATCCTCTAAAAATTGATAAAAAATACAAAACAAAACTTTAAATCTGAATATAATGATACCTTTGTCTCTAATATCTCTTCACTTAGAAAGTAGATGACTATTTCCTCATGAAGTAATTTTTCTTTGAAAAAATTGAAAAATCAATACTGTGTATTGGTTTCAATACAGAAGTGTGGTAATGGTTAGGAAATGAGGGTTAATTGACTTGACCAGAGTCACAGGTAGGAAGTGTCTAAGGCCACATTTGAATTCTGGACCTCCTGTCCCTAGGTCTGGCTGTCAATCCACTGATTTTTTGTCCTATTTTTCTTATTATATAATTGATTAGGTATACTTAGCATTCTTTAAAGAATGCAAATAGCCTACATTTATGTCTATCATTTTTCATTTAATTTTTAGTAAAAATGGCTTATTTAAATACTTCAGATTAAAGTTGAATCAATTATGATCTATATTTTATTATTTTCCTTGTTTAAAATAAAATAATGATTTTGACTTTATTCATAGCTTTAACATGTAAGATTAACTGACAGAAAAAATGGAGTTAATTTAAACACCCTATGACTAGCTCTTATACAGTAAAATGACCAGTCAGCTTTTGTACACTAAAATATTATCAGTTTATTTGCTTGTGTAATTTTAGTTTTGTTAAACATTTCCTGGGAGAAAGAATTCATGGAAAGTGTGTGACACTTCTATAGAGTATAGTAGCCTTTATTGTTTTTCATTTCATGCTCTTGAAACATGTTTTCCACTCTATTTCTTATTGTCCTTCTCTTTATCTGCTTCTACATTAATTATAAATTGTATTTTCATTTAATTTGTAGGATCTGAGTTCCTTGTTGAATTGCTCCCTCAACCTTTATTAAATATTTGGAATATAAAGAATAGTTTTCTTAAAATGATAAAATTAAGGTTAGAAGAGTTCTTAGGAAGCATATACTCAACCCTTATTACTAATTTATTTTTTGCAGATAAGGGAACTGAGGTCAAGAGAGCTTCAGTGACTAAAAAAAGCTCACTGGGGCAAGAGAGTGCAGAGGCAAGATCTCAACTGATGACCTTTGACTTCAGAAAGCTTTCTCTTTCTACTAAACTTCATTCTCTCCTTTAGACAATTCTTCTTCTCCTTCTTTCTTTTTCTTCTTCTCCTCCTTCTCCTCCTCCTCCCCTTCTCCTCCTCCTCCTCCTCCTTCTCCTCCTCTTCCTCCTCCTCCTCCTCCTCCTTCTTCTTCTACTTCTTCTTCTTCTTCTTCTTCTTCTGCTTCTGCTTCTGCTGCTGCTGTTCTTGTTCTCATTGTTGTTGCTGCTGCCATTGGTTTTTCCTTCCTTTTTTCCTTTCTTCCTTCATTTACTCTTCCTCTTCCTTCCTATTAATATTATAATTAAAGATGATCAATTATTCTATAAAAATGTTCATCTTTTTGTCTTTGGATGAATAATAATAAAATTATACTATAACTTAATACTTCAAGAAAAATCTCTTGAACTGATATTCCATGTGTCTGAAAATCCCTTTGGTCTTATGTTATCATTATATTTGAGCATGAATTTTGATCTTCATTTCCTCTAGTAGTGATTCTATACTGAGCATTGGAAAGAGATTTTCCAATCAGAATAGTAACTTCTTAGTTAATATTCATGAAAGGTCAAAAACTTGTGCTCCTTTTATATCCTGATGTCCTCAACATTGCAGAATCAAATGGACAAGAATGAAGGTCATTTTTCATTTTTGCTTCCTGAGTTGCAGTCAGATAATATTGTATAACAAAGTGGCCAATTTATTGGTTCAGTCTTGGCACATTCTGATAGGCCAGATTTAAGTAGTAAATTTAATATTCAATCTCCATGATATACTAAACTTTTTTGGCATTCTACATCCTGTTAGATCTTATACTACATTACTAAGTCTTTAGTTATCTACATATTATCCTAAAGCAGCAAAAAAAAAAAAGACATTGCACATGAGATGGAGTTATCATCCACATTGTACCCCCCAAAATAATAGAAATTCTCAGCTAGGAAATCATTATACTATGGGTAAAGATATTTCTTTATGATTATATTCCAAAACAAAAGAAAAAATAATATTTACAATCTCCCCCAAATTTAGAAGTGTAGGAGTTGAAACATGAATATTTAAACCTTTTGAATATTACACATGAAAAATTTCCCTGGAAATTAATAATGGAAATTATATGCTTCTATTGTGTTCTGTACTTGTTGGTATTGAAGTCCAACATTTATTAATCAGCAGATTACTACCTTATTTATCTAAATTGTATATAAATATAATTTGTGGTCATAATGTTTAGAATATAAATAACTCCCATTCCATTCCTTACAACCTCATTTATTCACCACAAAACACAATGACAAATTCGTTCAACTTTCTCTATTGCTTTCTGCCTACAAATATTCTGTAATTATAAGATTGATTTTTTCCTTTCTCCTTTGTTTTTCTGCTTAATTGCTGCTTTTTAGTTTTAATCAGAAACTATGAGAATAAATATAAGACTTCCTAATGAACAATGAAAAAGAAATCAGCAGAATTGGAGCCCAATTTTCCTTTACAAATATTAGTGTCTTCTGGGATCCAAAACTCCATTTCACTAAATAGATAAAAAATAAATCCTTCTGGACAATGGAAAGAAAGACATATTAACAGATCCTACCTAATGTGGGATTCTTATAAAAATGGAATTCAATAGTTTTTTTTTGTGATAATCTAAGTAAAAATCATTTAATTTATTGCATTTGTATACTTAGCCATGATTAGTGTGCCAGGAGCATAAGAAGTACTTAATAAATATTTATTGACTGATTGATAATTAGTTGCATCAATTTGTCACTTAATTTTTAAAATGCAAGTTCAATTGGTCAGTTTCTAGTTATACTCTATTTCTGTCAAGAATGCTAACAAAATTTATTTATATATCTCTGTGAATTTTAGTTTTATTCCACTCTGCTTAGTCTTTAGAATTCTAGCAACCAGGAATGTATACACCCCCACTTAAGGATTGGGTATGGGGGAGGACGGCCTTTGACCAGCATGTACTAACAAGTGAAAAATCAGAAACAACTGACTGACCACCTGGGCTGTCCTAAGCCAAGCTTAAGCCACCATTGGTACATGTGAGACACAGGAAGTAATGTAAAGAACTGTCTTTGTGTTTAGTGTCACTTCCTGTGAGAGGGGCTTTTGGCAGCTTTTGAGGATTGGGTAAAAAACCTTGACTTGGAGAACCTCTGATGTGTGGGTCTTGATACTGCTTCTCTTAGGTGACCGAGTGTGAGTGTTAAGTCTGACTTCAGTTTCCCTTGAACCTTTTAAAGGTTATAGCATACAGGGAGGCCCCTCATCTTGGAGGAGGCCTCCTAGCTAGAAGCCTAGTTAGATTAAATCTTCTGTGAAGGCCCCTTGGCTGAGAGGCCTCTGAACTCCCCTTGGCTCAGGAAAGGCTGGAGTAGATCTTTACTCCTTTCCCTCTTTCTCCTTCTTAATTTATTCCTTCTTTTGTAAATGAAACACCATAAAATTCCATTTTGGCTTGAGTATTTCATTGGGATTTAGAATTTAAATCTCTGGCAACCACTAAATAACATATTGTCTCAACCCTAAATTTACCCCTTACAGCTCTTATAAGGTTTGTGAAGTCCTTTTCAAATATTATTTCATTTTTTTCCTTTACAACAATCCTAAGTGGAAGTTAATATTATTATACTTATTTTATATATGAGGAAACAAATCAGCTTGTTAGTATATGATGCCAAATTTAAAGTCAGACTTTCCTTACTCTGAGATTAATTTTCTATCATTGAACATCATAAACTACATATTAAATACATACAATTGACATTTTTGTCAGTAGAAATTTGATTATATATTCAATCTAAAGCTCATGATAATTTTGTAACAATCACTTTGATTAAAATAGGATAAATTATAGTATTCTAGGAAGATCCTCTAGTATCTAAATATATGTCTTCAAGCTGATATGGTAGTAAAAAATTGAATTTTGTGTCTAGTTTTGCCCTTTCCTTTTAATGATTCTGAGGGGAAAACATGTAAATATATTCACAATTCTCTTTGAATTATTTTATCAAATTTATATACTTATGTATGAGAGATGAAGAGAAGGATGTGAGCTGAGCAGGTGAAATTGGTCATGGAAGAAAAGAGGCAATGTAAGTATATAGTGGGCAAGATGCTAGATTTCTTGTAAAGAAAATATGGTTTCAAATCCTGCTTCAGATATTTCACTAATATGAGATCCTGTGCAAGTCAGTTAATTTCTCTATACTCCAATTTTCTTATATTTAAAAAGAGGAAATTGATGTCAGTGGAATGTAAAGTTGAAGAAGAAATGTTCTTCCAAAAGGAGATATGTATATTGAGAAGGACTCAGATAGCTTGGTGGTTAAAACAAACAAACAAACAAACAAACACCTAAGGACTTTCCCAGGAGCAGTGAAGCACAAAACCCTTTGAGACTATATTAAAGCACAAGTTTATTTTGCTTGTTAAGGTGGGGAACTGACATTAAGATTCAAAAGGTCCCTGACCCTATAGAGCTCTCTATCTCCACTCTCACAAGAGACTCTTCTGATCTTCCAAAACCCTTCTTACCAGTTACCTGCTCTTATCTAACCCTAAAAACCATATGACTAACTATCTAATATCCCAGATTGTTAATTAAATAACCTTAATTTTCTCTAAATAGGCTGTAGAGGATGAACTCCCTGGTGGACTGAGTCCTCCCCAAGCCTAGGTTTGGCTTCTTAGTTAAAAACCTAAAAAATCCCAGATGTTAAATCTTTAGTTTACTTCAGCCAAACTCCTACAGCACTGCAGGGAAACTAGATAGCCTTTTAGTTATCTTCCAAGCCAAAGAACCCCCAAATTCCTCCAGAAAACTGGTTAGGTCACAAGAGCCTATGAGCAACTGTTCTCCCTTCTAGCTCAGACAGGAAAGACAGTTGAAGTGATAGTTAACTCCTAAACCTCTCCTCTGTAGTTATTCTCTTTCTCTAATCTTTTCCAGGGTTGATGGCTAAAGTTTCCTCTCTCCCCTTTTAGAGACAATTTTGCATTTTCCCTTTTTCCTTCTCTCTCTATCCCCACAAGATCCCTTCTCATTTGAATTTTATGATGCTATGAGATGTTCTTCTCTTATTAATGAGAACAAAGGGTAAAGGAAGAGTTCATAAAGTTTTAGTGCAAACAGACTATTTCTCCTTCACAAATTTATTTAGTACTAATCTTGATCATGGACAAAAGAACCAATTAAAAATAGCAATATTCCTAACCATACTTCTATCTGACTTTATAAACATGTATAAGGATGAAAGTATGTTAAATCTAGATTATTTTCAGGATACTTTTGGGTTAATGGAATTTTGAGTATCTTTTGACTTAAACCCAGAAAAGCTTCTGGGACCTCAGACTATATAATATGCTATCTTCTATAATGTTTTAATTCCCCCAACAATACATAATAACAGACACCTTCAGGAATGCTCTAAGTCTCAGTGAAATATGAGAATATTACATATTGATTATTTTATTTGCTCCACTGTTTGTGATTTTCTGAATGACTCTCCTGTTTTTCAGGTTAAGTTTTGTGTCAATGATTTTCCTTCACCACAGACATCAAAGTTCTCTCCTCATATGATCAGCCTTAGCTTTCTCCTTTGGATGATGAAAAGAGGGAGGAAAGGCCCTTTATTAAAATGAATAATTAATAATTATTTCTATTATATGGAATTACTTATATTTTAACTATTTTAATTTATAAGTTTCTTAAATCAAGGTTAAATTTAAAGTATTTTTCATTGGCAGAATTAATATTGGTCTTTTCCATGAGTGTATAGGAAATGAATTGGAGTATTTAATTTTTACTTACTCCATTACTTTGAAGTTCGTTAGAAAACTATGAATTAAACTTTTTTATTTTTATATTATAAACATTTGTAAGTTACTCAAATATGAAGAATGTTATTGTGTTGGAAGAAACGAGGGAAAAAAGATGATTTCAAAAAGATACAGAAAGTATTTTATGATCTTTAAATTTATTTTCTTTTATCAGTAGATAAAGCACCTTGTTCTTTTATTTATCTAAAACGATGGTGGTGCTTCCAGTTGAGGTTCCATCCTGCCTATTGCTCCAAGAACTGACTTCTCTGGATCCCAAAACTGATAGGTGCCATCTTCCCAAGTTATTACCTACCCGGATTTTCTAGGGAGCATGCCAGCCTTATGATGTAACAATGGATTCCATTAAGGATTTCTCCAGAGGATTGAATGTATGTACTTTAAAATATATTTTTTCAAGCAGAAAAAAATGATTCTATTCATCTCCTGAATTTCATCATTTATTTTATGGTTTGAATTATATCAACCTGAGAGGATGAAGTTGATGTCTCAAAAGATACAATTTTAATCTCAATTTTTCCTTGTATTTCAATTCCAGAGTGGATAAGATACCACCATAATTTCTATGCCAAAAGGTGGGAATATCTCCTTCTAGGTCATTAATTTCCTCAGTTCTATGTGACCACATTGGTGATGGAAGGAAGGGCGGGGAAGACTATCAAAGTGAGTGTCTTCCACTTTTTATTCTTATTTTTTAGCTGAAGTTATCATTTTGGAGAGAGAGAGAAAGTAGAACAACAGAGGAGGCCCTCATTTGATTATAACAAACCAGTCAGACTGGGAGACAGGAACCTGGATGGATAGGGGATATTGGAAGGGAGGGGAAAGACAGAGGACATGCAGTATTGGATTGCATTCCTCTGAGCATGGCAGGGTTGCATCAGGCAGAGCAGATAAAAGTTAGAAGTTTGATATGATAATACTCTGGGAAAAATTTATGTAAATAAAAAAGGGTTTACTTTTTCTTAGTTCTACATGACATTTTCACAAAGATTGTCCATGTATCAGGGAATAAGAACATAAGAACCTCAGCCAAAGTTTAAAAATATGAATATTAAATGCACCTCTTTCAATTCATATTTAAATAAAAATTTGTATTCAATAAATGGTCATAGAAACATAAATTAAAAATTAAATGGAAATTAACCTAACACTAAAGGATGAAAGGGTCAAAGAATACATAAGAGAAAAATAAACTGTTTCATTATAAAAGGATGAGACAACATTAAAAGATGCTGCCAAAGTTTAATGAGAGAAATTTTCGTCTCTAAAAGCTTACATCAATAAAACAAAAAAGAGAAGCCCATACATGAGCATAAAAATAAAAATCAAATGAGAAAAATAACAATTAAAAAACTTCAATTAGGACTTCCAGGTAAACATGGTTGCAGTTTAAACGCAAGAATATACCTCTCCTTATCACCTACCAATACTGACTACTTCAAAAGACCAAAAAACCTGAATTCATATGAACAAAGGGACTCCATAGTAAGGCATAGCATGTATGTGGGATTTGGGCATTTCCACACTATAAGGGGGTGAAATAGCTTCCACCAAAAAGTAAGCTGATCTACCCTACCCCACACCAACTACAGAGCCAGTGCTCTAGACTCAGCTCTAGAATCAGTGAGCAAGTGAGGGGCACATTTAGGTTCTTGGTAGCTGACTAAGACCACCAAAGACCTCCCCCTGAGAGCAGCTAGACTTGAGACCCCAAAAGGCTAAAGAGTGCAAACCTTGGGCATGGAGATAGCACAGAGAAGTGATTCAAACAGAAGAAACTCCAGAGACTCCAGAGGTGACCTGAGGCAAAAACCTGCCCTCCTCACTCAGACTTCTGCCTGGAAAGGGAAGGAAAAACCAGCATAATGATGGCCAAAAATGCCCAGGAAAAATGATGTCCCAATTCCAAGAAAATAAAGAAGGGATTGACCCTGGATACCTTTTATGGAGGAAAATTCCAGACTTCAGAGGAAAAAGCAGAAGAGGACAAACATATAAATGTATCTAAACCTTCCAAAATGGACATTGGATACAAACTCTTGATGAATTTAAATCAGAGCTTATGAAAAAGATGGCAGAATATTGGCAAGAAAAGTGGGAAATCTTTCAAAAATAAAATAATAGTTTAAAAGAAAGGAACTCCCATTTGGAAAAAGAAGTACAGAAATCAAATGAAATGATAAATAAATTAGAGAACAAAATTAAACAGTTGTAAACCATGAAAATCAGGATAGACCAAACCGAAAAGGAAAATCAAAAAAAATTATAGTTGCTAACCAGTCTTTAAAGACCAGAATTAGGCAATTATTGTGAATTTCAAAACTATTCCACCCTATTCAGACCATTCTTTAGAAGATCAGATTTAGCTATTTCCTGATCAATAACAATAGAGATACTTGGAATAACTGAATCAGATCTTGGAAACCACATTCTCCACCCTACTCAGTGTAACGAGATTAGGAAGGGCTGCAGGAAACTCAAGATTTAACTATATGAGAATATTTGGGAATTTGAGAATTCAACAGACATGTGCAAAAAAAGGACAAACCTCTGGGTGGTCCTAAGTCAAGCTAGAGCCACCATTGGCACATGTGAGACGCAGGAAGTGAGGTAGAGAACAGCCTCTGGAGTTCTCGGGACTTCCTGTGAGGAAGGCAAGAGTGAGTTGGAGGCTAGTGCTTGGATGTGGAGGAGCCCCGCGGACTGCTTTAAGATTGGTCACTGAGCTAGAATGGGTCTGGGTTAAACGTCTTTCCCTTATCCTTCTCTCTCTCTCTCTCTCTCTCTCTCTCTCTCTCTCTCTCTCTCTCTCTCTCTCTCTCTCTCTCTCTCTCTCTCTCTCTCTCTCTCTCTCTCTCTTCCCCTCTAATACTTTCTTCCTCCTGTTTGTAATTAAAACACCATAAAAATTTGGCAGCTGACTTGAGTGTTTTGTTTAGGAATTACATCAGTGAATTCCTTGGTGACCTTAAATTAATATATATCAGTCTTTTAAATTGATTTCAATATGACAGTTTGGTGACCATGGAAGTCTAACAAGTCCCCTCAATAAAATACCTGAATTGTCTTTCCTTTCACTCTACTTTTTCCTCACTCAGTCAGTCCTTTTTAACAGATAACTTGGATTAAAGACACAGTTGCTAGAACAGGTGAGTATAAAAAACTTCCTCTCTCTTCTCTTTTTTCCATAAGTTAAATTGGAATAAGCAGTTTTTTTTTCTCTTTTTAATCTTAAGTGGTAACTGGATGGCTCACAGGATTGAGAGCTAGGCCTAGAGACAGAAGGTCCTAGGTTCAAATCTTACCTCAGATACTTCCCAGCTGTGTGACTCTGATAGCTAGATAGATAGCTAAATATAGTTAGCTGACCCTTTTTGATTAGCAGCAAGGAAATCTGGAAAACAGAGCCCTTGCTTCAATCTCTCACAACAAAAACAGCTAGACCACCAGGGTACAAAGCCCATTTTCCTGCTTTCAGGTCTCTCTCCTTAAATTAGATAAAATACAGCTGTTGTAAATCTTAGCAACAAGGCCCTAAGGTCCTGGCTGGGAAATTTGTTTCTAAATATCTTTTCCCTTATGGGACAACTGCCTAAATTAGGAATGGAAAAAAACCTGTAGAAAGTTTTGGCTTTGTCATGCTCCCCACGTGTTTTGTGAAGACCATTAGAAAATAATTTATATATGTATATATATATATATATACATATACATATATATATACATATATAAATGAATACTACATTCTTTGACATTTATATGGTGGTTGAAGAATTAGAGACATTGAGGAATACAGCATACCTCCATTTTTTTATATTAATAGGTAATACCATTTTTGTACTCCTGAGCACTGTGTTTAGAGATACTAACATAAAAAATTAATTGAAGCTGAAATTCAGAAAAACACTCAAAAATTGAGGACATAAAAAAGATGCAAGAGAACATACAAGCCCAGTTTGAAAACTTAAAATGTTTCTTACAGGATCAATTGGCAAATATCCACTCTACCAGAAACAGACCTGTTTCTGAACCTTTGAATGAGGAAATTTCCTTCCCTGAAATAGAGATGGAAAACACCTTCCCTATAGCTCAGTTAACAGACTGCTTCTCACATGTAGTGCAAATTTTGACTGAATTTAATCCTCAAAACCAATCCCCTGTAATCCCAGTTTCTCATGTTCCCTCTCCTACAGAAAACCAAATTCCAGCCCAAATGAGATCTTGTCCTCGTAGAGAAACTCGTCCTAGTCAAACTGACCCACAGGTACAAAATTCAACTAGAGGCCTGTTTCCTCTAAGAGAAGTACCTGAAATAGGATGGAATGGGGATGTGGTGACTTTAAGACAGGATACCATTTATTCCCCAAGAAATAAATGAATTTACCTGAAATAGCCCCACATATGAACAAGATCCCTTTCTAGCAACAAAAAAGATGGAAGACATTTTTTTTTCAGTATAATCCATTTTACAAGCGTGTTGAGAACTTGCTACAGGCTTTTTTAACTGAACTTGAGAAAAATAAAATAATTGCTCATGTCAACAAAACCTGGGGGCATAATGCAGCACATTGGCCATCTCAGGATCCCAAATGGGACAATAACAACTCTGAGGATTATCTACAACTATACCTTTGTAGAGAGGCCATCCTTATAGCAATAAGGGAATGTGCAGACAGAACAGATTAAGTGGATGGCACTTGAAAAAATTAAGCAAAAGGAGGAATAAACACCTCCAGATTCATGGATAAAATAATCGAGTTTGGGGACAGATACCTGGATTGGGACCTAACTAAAGAGAATAGCTTAAGACAAGTTAGAAGGATCTTTGTCAATAACTCTTGCAAAGCAATTAAGATTTATTTTAGAACTCATTGTCCAAGATGATCAGAGATGGACCTTGAAGAATTGCCAAAAAAACAGCTATATATGTTTTAAAGGGAAACAAGGAAAAGGAGGAAGAAAATAATGATGCCATGGAGGAAATGAAGAAAGAAATGAGATGTTTAAAAGATAAGATAGCTAAACTAGAAAGTGGGCATGATAATGAAGCAATGACACTTGCTCCTCTCCAGAAATCTAATTATCAATCCATTACTTGCCACTTCTGTGGGAAGAAGGGCGACAATACGGTAGAGTGTAGAGCTTTTCTCAAGATTATAGGAAGGAATATGCAGTTTAATAACAACTACAGAAGTGATAATTATAGAAATAAATTTAATTATGACAATGCAAACCACAACTTTAGGAATTATGACTATAGGAATAGATATTGGGAAAATGATAACTCAAATGAAATAACTCCACAACAATATATAAAAATGGTGCTCGTCCAAAAAATACTCGAGGTGCTAATGCCCCTTGGGGGGTGCCTTTCAAGGGGGCACCTTTCAGGGGAGTGCCCAAGGAACTTCCCAAACACAATGAAGGTGTTGGGGGGGCTGGTGTATGATGAACTAACATAAGAAAAATGACAGTCCTACACAAACTAATTTACTTATTTAGTGCCATACCCATTAAAGTACCAATACATTTTTTTTTACTGAGTAAGAAAAAAAAAACTAAAACAAAGTTCATTTGGATGAACAAAAAATCAAGAATATCAAGGGAAACACTGAAAAAAATGTGAAGGAAGGTGACCTAGCAGTACCAGACCTCAAATGAGCAAATAAATGAGCAAATAAAGCAGTGGTCATCAAAACAATATGGTACTGGCTAAGAGACAGAAGGGAGGCTAAGTGAAATAGATGTGGGGTAAGTGACCTCAGCAAGACAGTCTATGAAAAACCCAAAGATCCCAGCTTTCGGTACAAAAATCCATTATTTGACAAAAACTACTGGGTAAATTGGAATATTGTATAGGAGAGATTGGGTTTAGATCAACATCTCACATCCTACACCAAGATGAATTCAGAATGGGTGAATGACTTGAATATAAATAAGGAAACTATAAGTAAGTTGGGTGAACACAGAATAGTATACTTATCAGATCTTTGGAAAATAAATGATTTTAAGACTAAGCAAGAGTTAGAAAATATTACAAAATGTTAAATAAATAATTCTGATTACATTAAATTAAAAATTTTTGTACAAACAAAACCAATGCAACTAAAATTAGAAGGGAAGCAACAAATTGGGAAACAATCTTCATAATAAAAACCTCTGACAATGGTGTAATTACTCAAATTTTTAGGACATAAATCAATTATACAAAAAATCAAGGCATTCCCCAATTGATAAATGGGCAAGGGACATGAATAGGCAATTTTCAGATTAAGAAATCAAAACTATCAATAAACACATGAAAACATGTTCTAAATCTCTTATAATCAGAGAAATGCAAAGCAAAACATCTCTGAGGTAACACCTTATACAGAGCAGATTGGATAACATGACAGTAATGGAAAGTAATGAATGCTGGAGGGGATGTGGCATACTTCGGACAAACTTTGCCCAAAGGTCACTAAAAGTCTCTCTTTGATCCAGCCATAGCACTGCTGGGTTTGTACCCCAAAGAGATAATAAGGAAAAAGTCATGTACAAGAATATTCATAGGTGTGCTCTTTATGGTGCCAAAAAAAAATTGGAAAATGAGGGGATGCGCTTCAATTGGGGAATGGCTGAACAAATTATGGTATCTGTTGTTGATGGAATACTATTATGCTCAAAGAAACAAAGAATTGCATGAATTCCATGTGAACTGGAATGACCTCCAGGAATTAATGTAGAGTGAAAGGAGTAGAACCAGGAAAACATTGTACACAGAGACTGATACACTGTGGCACAATCAAATGTATTGGACTTCTCTATGAGTAGCAATGCAATGATACAGGACAATTCTGAAGGACTCATGAGAAAGAACACTATCCACTTTAAGAGGAATATCTGTGGGTGTAGAAACCCAGAAGAAAAACAACTTTTTGATCACATGGGACAATGGGTATATGATTGGGGTTATAGACCCTAAATGATCACCCTAGTGCAAATATCAATAATATGGAAATATGCCTTGACCAAGGACCCATGTAAAACCCAGTGTGTTGGCTATGGGAGGGAGTTTTAGGGAAGGAAGGGAAAGAACATGATTTTTGTACTCCCAGAAAAATACTCTAAATTAATCATTTATATAAATTTAAAAAATAAATAAAATTCAATTTAAGTGAATCTCTACAACAAAATAAAAATATCCAAATAAAAAATCTAATGTAAATTCTGAATATTTAATGGTAAGTAAAAATCAAATTAATTAATATAACTTGGATTTAATTCTCCTAAAATAAATCAAATTAATCATTAGTTAATTTTAGTTTTTTAAAGAAGAAAACCAGATGGTCTGTGTCAAAAATGGAAAGGATGCATATGTAAACATTGAAGATGATGTTAAAGCAATCATTAGGAGTTATTCTTCCAAACTATATCAAGAGAATCAATGAAAAAAATGTGATGGAATATTGTCAAACTGTATTTCTAATTGCTTCTTTCTGGCTGTTTGTAATATTTTTTTCTTGTCCTGAGACCTTTGGAATTTAAATATGATATTTCTGTAAGTTTTCATTTGGGGATTGCTTTCAAGAGATGACCTATGAATTTTTTGTTAATTATTAATTTAATTTATTATTACTCTTTATTTCACTCCCCCTCTTCCCTCTCCATTCCATAGAAAGTATAATCTGGCAAAATATTATGTCTTTAATGTTTGTATATCTTAGTTCTTTCTCTGGAGGTAGACATTCAGAAGTTATGCTTTAAATATTAAATTTTAACTATATATAATATCCTCTTAGTTTGATGGGATCTTTCTATTTCTATTTTACCCTCTACTTCTCTGAAATCAGAAGATTTCTCTGATAATATTTTGAAATATAATGTCTAGGATATTATTTTTGATTATGGATTTAAGCTAGCCTAATAATTGTAAATGATCTCTCCTCAAATTGTTTTTCAAGTGAATAATATTTCCAATGAGATATTTCATATATTCTTTTTTTCTTTTGATTATGTTTCATTGTTTCTTGATGTCTCATAGAGTCATTAGCTTCTTCCCCAAATTTAGTTTTTATGGAATTATTTTCTTTAATTATCTTTTATATTTTTCCTCCCATTTGACTAATTATATTTCTGAAGGAATTATTTTCTTCTGTGAATTTTTGTGCCTCTCTTTTCCATTTGGCCAGTTCTCCTGTTTTAAGACATTCTTCTTTTCAATTAATTTCTATACATCTTTTTTCATTTTACCAAATATTTCTTTGTGTTATTTTCTTCAGTATGTTTTCTGCCACTTTTACTAACCTGTTAATTTTCTTTGCTTAATTTCCTCCATCACTCTCATTTTTGTTTTCCCAATTGGTCCTCTACTTATATTGATTTTTAAATTAGTTTTTTTATCTCTTCCAGGACTTCTTGTTTAGCTTTTATTCAACTCACATTTTTTTGAATTTTTGTTCATAGCTGCTTTGACTAATGTTCTTCATAAGTATTTGTGTCTGAATGTTCCCTGTCACTACAGTATTTTGCTATGATCAGGCACATTTTTTGTTGTTTCCTTATTTTCCCATTTATTTTTTTTTACATTTGTTGATGATGGTTGTTGAGGGTAAAGAAAGCACAGTCCTGATCTTCAGACCTTCCATGCTATTGTTCTCAGAGCTGTATACAGAACTGTATATGGGGGTCCTCAAATTTTCAATGATTTTATGGTGGTATAATCTAAAGAAAGGTGTGGTCATAACTCACCTGGCCTTTTCTCTGATGTTTACCATGGAAGGGATATTATTCTTCTGTAACTACCAGCATTAGCATTCCTCTTTGTCCGAGGTCCAGGTTCCCTGTTCTCCTGTAGCTAGAATTTCTAATGTTCTTCTTTCTAGAAATTGAGACTATCTTCACTCTTCTGTGATAAGTAACCACAAGTATTCCTATCTGTCCTGGAACCACAACCAAGATCCTTTCTCCTTTGCTGACAGAAGTGCTGTCACTTGTTTTGGCCCTGAAATTGTAACCTGTAAATTCATGCAGAGAATATGACAGATTCCTAAAACTTCTGCAAACAAAGGATCTCCTACAATGTCCTTCTGAGCATTTTTCTGATACCACCTTCCTCTTGTCTAAGAACTGAAGCTACTGCCCAGTGTAATGCAGTGGCTTGCAAAGCCTGCTGTTGGTACTGAGGCAAGGATTGTGCTACACATTCTGGGCTGTGCTCCAGGATTGACCACCAGTCTGATGGCACAGACTTTTTCTATAGACAACCTAAATTGTCTTAGACTAGAAAATTGTTTTGCCTAACATTTTAATGGTTAAGCCAAAGAATTCAATTTGCAGGATTATTTTAGTTTTTGGATGGGAATGTGTGAGATCTCTATTATTTGCTACTCTACTCTGACATCATGGCTCCCTTCTCCCAATTGTTATATTAAAAAAAATATCTTGAGCTGTGCTATGGGATCAAACTTAAATAGAAACAAATTCTTGTAGATCTTTTGATTCAGAAAATCACAAATTAAAATAATAAATATAATATATTTTCTTTCTTTTGTTCAACATTTCTTAATTAAATTTTAATCATGTCTTGACATACTCAAGAATTTCATCAATAGGCCTTAAATTTGAAGTTTCTGTTCTTGAAGGTATCTTCTCTCTAGGCTAACACTTAAAGTCAGTTAACGCAAAGTAACTCTTGAATCTCTCTTAAATAATATATACTTATTAATCTCTCTTCATAATTAAATGATTATCTTTGTTTCTCAAGAAAAATAATAATATGATTGTTTTCTTTCATTTTCAGTTAACAATACCAAAATATCAAGGGGGAGACTACTGCATCTGGCATTAAATGTATGGAGTTTGTTCATTTTATCTTTTTATTCATTGTTTCTAATTTGTTTGATGATAATAAATTGTTTCAAATGAAATGAAATAAAATTAACCTTTTTGCAATTTTATAATACAAAATGTATTAAAAACTCAATGAAAATTCATTCAGGATACTTTTAAACATATTACAAAATTATGTTTATCTGTTTTAATTGAAGTATTAAAAATAAATCATATAGATATTTTATTTTTCTTTTTGTAACTTTTTATTTATTAAAATTATTTAGCAAAGTTTTAAGTGACACTTTTATGCTTTTTCACAACTGAACAAGTATAGAACATGTGGAAAGTGTAGTTAACATTACCATATTCAACAGACAAGTTCACTAAAGATGAGGATTGAGAAAATGTCAACAGATTTTGGAATTTTATCATCAGTGTTAACTTTGAAGAGAACAGTTTGAAATAAGTAAGAATTAGATGTAACAAATTATTTGATAAACTAGAAGATTAGAAGGATGATTTTATTTTTGACTGAAATAGGAATTTAGAATATCATATTTTAATTTTTAAGGAGGGAGGTTGAAGATTATATAATGACATTAATAAGTAAGATTTTAAACCTTTCTCTCATCCTGTATATGACTTAAAACCAACCTCTAATTCACAGGCCCAAAATATAGAACCTCTCCCCTCTGCAGGTTATATTCCATAGCCAATAATTTGTTTAGGGAGTTGGATATGCTTATTCTGAGTAAGGAATTTTTTTCAATAATATCTATAGAAATATTGCAGGTGCCCAAGTCGCATTCTGCTCTGAGAGGTAAAATGTCCAATGCAGAAGAGTTAAGAGATTGTATAGCCTCTATAAGGCTAGCTGCTTAGCAAGTAAAATGAATAAAATCTGTACACACTAACTGAAGGGAATGGTTGTATTGGAGATAAACTCTGTCATTGCCCATTAAAAGAAGATGTAGTATCATCTAATTATTACCCATTGAGTTGATAACATCGACTTACTTTAGCTCATGACCTAGTCCTCTATAAATACTTTTGAAACCCCCAATAATGAAATTATGGTTTTGTTTAAAAGAAAGGATTATATTAGAAACTACTGAAGGATTTAGCTACAGAAATGACTCAGATTTGTACCTGAGACAAAATTTACTTTATTATTTTCATTTCTGGGTTGGTGAAAGGCATCAATTTCCTTCCAATGAGCAGAAAGAGTATAAAAGGAAGCCCTTGGTATTCTTTCAAACTACTCTCTAAAATCTGACAAAATATAGAAAAATTGGAAAGGTTTTTATCTTGTAATATTTTAATACATTTGATCACAGTCTAGAATACCACTCACTGTCCCTGTATAGAAATGCTTTTGATTCTGTCTTTTTGCTTCCAAAGTGCAAAGACAGAAATTGTAAGCTTCTATAGAAAAACTGAGGGATGAAGACTTCCATAATATATGTGGCCCCAAATCTTCATATTTCTTACAGCTTTTACTCTAATATGACTTCAGACGTTTAAGATATATACTATTGTCATTGGCAGATAGTAGAGTGGGGAGAGTTATGAGGAGAAAAGAAATAGCATTTATTTTCAGAATTAAATGAAGTACAGATTGGAAAATACAAGGTAACACAGAAAGGGGGAACATGGAAATAATGTCTGTGTCAAAGATATTTATTCCAGTGAAAGCAATAAGAAAATATTTGATTGCCCTTTTCCTCCGACAAACCTAATATTTGAAAAATCTTCTCCTTTGAAGAATTAAGCCCAAAGAATTTCATGAACTCTTCTATCAGAGATAAACTTATAAGCCTTTATTTTGATATATCTTCTTACCCAATCCCTTTCTCCCCCATTCTAATTGTCCTCTTACCATCTCATTTCCTGATCCATCTCTTTCCTGGTTTCCTCCTTCATTCACTTAGTTTTAAGGTCTTTCAGGACTGGAACATTGATACATGCCTATCATATGTTTTACCATTCCTTTCCATAGTAATCTTGGGTCATTTTGAGATAAGTGATGTGTCTAGAATGCTTAAAGCTCTATGACTGGCTCTAATAGCTGTAGGGTCAAATAGTTTCATAGAACACAGTGATATTAGAATTCCTGTAATTTCAGTCAGGAGTCAGGTAGTCCCAGCAAATAAAACTGATTCCATTATGAAAATGTTTCCTTTAGGTCAATATAATGTTTGTTTTGACAATTTATTACTGGAGAAGAGGAAAGATATATTGTATGTATATATAATAGCTTATATTAACTATGTTAACCAGTGTCACCATTATCTTAAAGTAAAAAGCTGAGATTTTCTGACAACTTCCAATACACTGACATCCCATAGGAGATTTGCTAAGAACTTTTTTGGAATTATCTGTGCCATACAGATGCTACTTGGGCAAAGAGAACGTTTTTTGATGAAGAATTTACATTGCAGAGCAGAATGTACTACTGAGATAGTGGACTGAGTGATTGAGCCTGGATTTAGGCTAAATCCTAGAAAAGGGCATTCTGTGGGAGTTGGATCTGCTAGGTTTTGTGGGATGACATATACTTCACTCCACCCTGTTATGCTTATGAGTTCCTCTCAGAGGATAGGCGTTTGTGGAATGCAGTTCTACTATAGTTAATGAATTAAAAGGACAGGAAGAAAGACCATTTGGATAGGTAGATTACCTGAAGCAATCTTGAACTGGATCTTTGGAGCACTGAGTTGAATGGTACAGAATTTAGCCCATTTTCATTAATGAAATTAAGTAGTTATTCAAGAAAAACTACACCCATTTGTATTTAGATGCTTAAACATAGAAAAAAATCTCAATTTTTAGGATTTATAAGTTTTAATAATAAAAGTAGAGCACTTCTTTTTCAAAGCTTTTTATATATGTTATATTTGATCCTCAGAAGAACTCTTTGAGTTTGGTGCTTTTATTATATCCATTGTAAAGAAGAAGAAACTGAGATGAGGAGAGGTTATGGTTTAGCCAGCCAGTAACTGTCTGAGGTAGAATTTGAACTAACATCTTTCTGACTGTAAATGTAACACCATATTTTCTACTTCATTTATTGACCTCATTTTTGAACAATAAAAAAAGAAGTAAGAATGGTCTTGTATTCTTCACAGACCTTTACCATTATGGTGATCATGAAGTATACATTCAATAAACCTCATGAATGAATGGAAAACTATCATCCAAAAACTCAAATCTATACCATGTCTACATAATTGTGATATATATCCATTGGGCTGTATAATCATCTAATGAAATGATATTTCTTAAGGGGAAGGTCTTTTAATTCTGGTTATTTCTAGATCAGGGGTTATTAACCTAGGGTCTACAGATGCCTCCCTCAGGGTTCCCAGGTTCTGTGGATAGATTTTAGTGGATCCATAAACATGGATTAGAAAACTAAATCTTTGTTATTAAATTTGTTTTCATTTGTAATTTTGTGCATTTTACTTCATGACTTTTAAAACATTATTCTATGAAGGGGCCCAATCATGTTCAACAAGCTTCCAAAATGGACCATGACAAATAAAAATAAGGTTAAGAACCCCTTGTCTGGAGGGCACTTGGATTTAATTGGAATTTGAAGTTATCCCACTTCATTTCCACTAATGTTCAAGCAGCATCTCATTGTAGAATGAATGTGAATATGAATTCTTGCAGGCTGTGCCAGTCAAACTTTCAAATATTTAGAGATCCTGAAAAGCATTCAGTGATGTACTTGAACTTCATATTATGTGCATCCTAGTTAAAAATTAGAAGTGCTAATCACTAAGAAGTTTCCCATTACTGATGGGATCCTGTGGTGGTGAGTGGAGTAGTTCCTTCTTTGTTTTTTTTTTTTAGTGAGAACACCCTCTCTACTTGTTGAGTAAATCATTCCCTTCAGGGTGAGATTCTTGGTGATCTTGGAGTCTCCTGTGCACTTAGGTTCTTGGTGTATTCTTCAGCATCTCCTGGCTCTTTGGACTTCTGCTTCCTAATTAGGACTTTGGTTTCTGGTGAGATTCATTTTCAGATTCACCTTTGAGGTCTGGACAAATAAGGAATAAACTTAGGGCATTTGTTGCTAGGCAGTACTTTCTGTCTCTTTATCTACATTTTTCCACTTTCACTATTTCCTTCCTCATTGTAAAACAAAGGTGCTACTGTCATTTTGACTTAAGGGATAATATTTTAAATCGGTGACCACAATATTACTTTAGAACTTTAATATTTAACATACAACATAAATTTAAACTCTTACAAAAAGAAGTAAGGCAAAATGGAAGGAAGGAAGGAAGGAAGGAAGGAAGGAAGGAAGGAAGGAAGGAAGGAAGGAAGGAAGGAAGGAAGGAAAGAAGGAAAGAAGGAAGGAAGGAAGGAAGGGAAAGAAAGATGTGTACAAAGGACTATGCATATATACACTCATATGTATAGATATAAACAGATGGAAAGAGATGGTTATTTTTTACTTTTTGGTATAGACTTGTTTTCTTTCTCTCTAACACATACACATGTGTACACACCATTTTTAAATAATTTGTTTTTCATAACAGCAACACTGGGAGTTAAGGGTTTTTATTATTTTAATTTTATTGATTGGGAAACAGAGGAAAATAGCTATTAAATGACTTTCCTAAGAACAATTAGTTTGGGTGTATATGCCTATCCACAAACATAAAGAGATAAAGATACATATAAAAACTTGACTACAATCTTAAAATTTTAATAAAAATACTTTTAAACTGAAAGATAAGAAAGAAAACAGCTTAAATATATCTACTAAACTAGATATCATAGTGAATTAGCAAGGTCACTGCTTGGAAGCATAAGAAAAGCAGTAGAGAGACCTGACAAATAATTCACAGAAGAAAACCTCAGGACCATAATATTAATAATCAGATATTTATATGGAAGTATACAAAACATGAGAAACAATGTAAATTTGAGTTCTGAGGAAATAAAGGGAATTCTACCACATATGTTTCATTGAACCTTATTAAAAAATGACCATGCTTTAAAATGTTTAAACTGAAATTGCATATTTAGTTTGAATGGAGGAAAATCAGATATCATAGATAGAAAAGATCTACTATCATCAGAAAATCCAGGAATAAATAGAAGGAAGCTTGATATTGAGTTGTTCAGAGGAAAAATAACAGAAAACAAAATAATGACTAACATTTATATGACATTTACTATGTTCTAGGCTTTGGCCTAAGTAATTTATAGTAATGATCTCACATTCAGTTTTCACAGCTCTTGGAAGTAGATGTTGCTATTAATTTCATTTTACAGAATGGGGGAGATTTTATATGAGTATAGTATAGAACAAAATGGTACACAAATGAAATAGCCAATGTCTATTGTTACATAGACAATAAGTACAATTAAGGATGGAAATAAAATAATGAATTATTCTTTTTTTTTCAAAATTTCTATTAGAACTCTAACCCTTTGCCAGCAATTAAAAACAATATATTTTGGCTTAAATTGATAATAATTTCATTCTTCAAAAGGCAGAGAAATTTATAAGGTAGATGCCTATCCTGGACATGATTCTGTCCAATACCTCTTCTAAATCTACCTTTCTTCAACATCAACAATTTTTCCTATTACTTTTCTCTGGATTTCATCATTAGTGGAGTGAGAACTGGGATTTTTCCTAGTTCTCCCAACACCCTTTATCCCCAACAACCTAGAAAATGTGCCCAAACAAATTCTAATTGGAAAAGCCAAGAAAAAAATAATGTCAAACTGAATTCCAGGACAGCATAGGAAGATAGATAAAGAAGTCTACAGACTTTACAATGTGTGTTAGCTAGAAGCCTAGCACAGTAGCAGTAGCAGCAGCTATAGTTCCAAGCAGTTTGAAGCTATAGATGACTGTGGAGATAGCATCAGCTGAGGGAGCAACTCGTTGGCAAGGGAAAGAAAGGGATTCCAAACAAGATCACAAAAAGATTCTAGCACTGTCCTCTGGGACTATTAATAACTCAGATTCATTGCCAATACAATGGTGGGTAAAAAGAGAGTGCTAAACTCAGCCTGGTTATAAATCCCTTCTACCACATTTCATAATGGTCAGGGCTCAGACAGATAGTGACATGGTGAAAATGATTTAATCAAATTCAATTTAATATTTAAAAATGCAAAGTACTATGTTTGCATTCAACATATCAAATCCTCATCTATGGGTACCTCTATCAGGCCAATAATTCATTAGGAAAAATATCTGTAATCTTATTAATTTCTCAGTTTAATTGAAATTAACAGTGCAGAATGGGGATCAATAAAATTAATACAATCTTAGTTGATAAATGATGCATGGTCCAGTACTAAGAAGTTAATACTTCCTTTGTAATCTATAGTGACCAAATCACTTGCAGAATATTGTGATCAATTTTGATAATTTTGTTTGAGGAAAACATTTGCAATCAGAAGTGTACTCATGGAAAGGTAATCAAAATTTAAAGGGGATAATTACTGTATTGCCACTGTATAAGCATTTTTATTTTCAATTTGGCTCTAGAAGATGGTCTTTGCACCAGCAGATGGGAATTGTAAAAGGTTAGATTTAAAGTCAATGCAGAAACATATTTCCCAGCAATTAATACTATCTAAAAGTGTAATTATCCATATTTTGGAGCAGTAGCTGCCAACTCACTATATGACTTCATACAATGTCAGGGTTAAGCCTAGATTTGTGCAAGTTAAGTTGGACTAAATTGCCTAAGTCTACTTTAAATTCCCAATCTGGAAATTACTCATTTTAAGTGAAATCTTGGAAATGAAATATTCCATTACATATGTTTAAACATATCAATCTCCTTGAAAAACAGAATTCTTCTCAGTGTACTCCATTTTATTTATTTCAATATAGTCAGAAAGTGTTACCATTAACAAACAGAGATGTAGAAAATATTTAATATGCATATATAGTATATAACATATTCTATATATGCACTATAAATAAGTGTATGCATATACACAAGAGCAAATATAGTATATAATGCATGTCCATATAATCCATGCATATGTATATATATATATATACACATACATATACATCTGTTTATCTGAGAAATCATGCTGATTAATGACAAACTCTTTAATATTTCCCCAAGTGACATTGTGAGTATATAGTCTGTTTGGGTTCCAAGCTATGGATTATATTTACTTATTTACCAGGATATTTTTCTAAGTCGAATTATTCTACTTATGGTTGTCTAATTTAATAGGTTCTGACTGTCAGAGTCAGAAAAGGCATTGGGTATTATCTTGTGTATCATTTGGTTGGATCGAGAATAAATATACAGTTAATATAATTTTATTAATACAAAATTACTTTGGGCTAATCATCCAGTCTAGAGTTATTTCAACTTTAGACTATTTCAAAATTTGTGTATTTTTTTACACATTTGTACAATTTTTACAGTTACAAATGTGTATTTTTTAAAAATCACTAGCAATGTCTGTGATGTATTTTTTATTTCATTTGCATTTATAATTCTGAATGTTAAAATGCTGGCCATACACATTCTTTGTGCTAATCTATAAAGAAACATGTAAATAACCTTTTAGATAATGTGGGTTTGGTAACCTGCCAGTTTGGGTAATTCAAGTTGAATATACATACACATGTACACACACACACAGTCACATTCACAAATCATTTTATCTCCAATATTATCACAATTTATTTACCATTTATGAACAATTATAATAAGCTCTAAGAGAAATGAGTTTGAATACACTGTCAATTTTTTAAAGTACCACATTATATTTGGATCTGAGTTTTATTTTTTTCTCCTCGCTTCTATTGCATGCACTAAGAAGATTGTAACTTTACTTAAATATTTATCCCCAAATTTAGTTCCACATCATTTCTTACCTGAACCATTGCCATTTCCTTATATTTGTCCTTGCCACTTCTAGAGTCTCTCCCTTCTCTAATATGCCTTCACAGTTGGCAATTAATTCAACCACAGCAGTTCTTCCCATGACAATCTTCGATGATTCTCTATGCCAAGATAAAATACCAAATTCTCAATGTGGCCCCACACAATCTTTTTACACTCACCTCTCCAGTGTCATTACATATTTCTCCTTTCACATACTCATCATTATAGTCAATGTGACCTGCTGGACCTTTCCTGTACATTCTATTTCCTGTCTTTGTTCTTTGAACACATCTAGAAAACTTCCTACTTAATAAAATCTTTTTATCCCTCAAAGTTCAGCTCAGTTGTCCTGTCTTGCACAGTTCCTTCACTGATCTCCCAAATCATGAGTGATCTTTTGCAACTGAAATTACATTTTGAGACATTACAAATTCTTTGTTTTACTTATCGTGGCATTCAGCAGACTGAAAGACCAAAGGAAACATGGAGTTTTCAATCTGGTTCTTATATAACCAGTATGTAGTAAAATTTTTTTTGCATATTATAGCTAAACATGCATAATAAGATAGAATATACATTCTGCTAGAATGTTTTCAAAGTGCTTCAGATATTTTATCTCTTTTGGTTCTCTTAATAATTCCTTAATTATTGCCCAATTAGTATCTCTTTTTTTTTTCCGATAAGGAAAGTAACACTGGTAGAGGTGAAGTGACTTGCCCAGGGTCACAAAGCTAAAATGTCATGTGATATTTAAATTTGAGACTTTCTTATTCTAAATCCATTTCTCCATCCACTATGTTGGATGAATTTATTAACATTTTTGCTTATACATACATATTTCTTAAAGTGTATGAATGAATATACCTGAGTATTAAGTGAAAGACAGAATGAAAATTAGTTTCTAGATTCTGCCCCTTTAAATGATTGAGAGTAGCAGTTCAAATATGTTCCTACCTAATCAACAGTAAAATTAGTTTCCACACACAGAGTATTAAGCAAAGATGCAGCAAGCTGTTTGCCAGAGATTAAAACTCTGGTGAGCCAGTCCCTGTAATTATGCATGAACAAATATGGGCTTCCCCTTCCCTTGTGCTTAAGTCCTTAATCTTATTTGTTTTTCCTTGCTGTTGCTTGGAAGAAGTCTTGCTCACATGCTCTCCAACTAGAAATTCTTACCAGTGGTGACACCCACCCACTAACCTCTCCCCACCTTGGATATTTTCCTAAGAAATGCATTGAAGAAACTAAGTATAGATTAGAACGTAAAACACTATTAGGGCCAGTCATTAAAATGCACTCTTCATTTAGGGAATTCAATTTAGGGAAGAATATAGCATATTTCCTCTTAATTTGATATGAACAAATCAGGCTCATATTGGAAAGAGTTCAAGTTTGAAAGTTGTTTCATTCATGAGGACCATTAGTCTTGATTTTTCATTGTCTTAGAAAATGATTGGTGGAAAATTAGATTTTAAGAGAATATTTATAACATGCAAACAATTTCCAAAAATCTTTAGTTCTTTTAGTTCTGTTTGGCCTACTAAACATATATACCTTATGCTGAATAAGCTGATTTTATTTGTCCTTATTTTTGTTTCTGTTTATACTATTGGGAGTTCCTAAGGGCAACTTTTGATTTATTTTCCTTTAACCATATTGAAGTGTTTTTCAGCAACAGTTATCTCTGTGCTCATGTATACAATGGCTACATCTTTACCCATGGTTTCTCACTCTTAATACTTTATGTCTAATATCCAGAAAAACATCCCCATTTACATAAAGCCCTGTAATATCATAGTAAAGAATGTTCAAAACTGAATCCATTAATGATAAAAATTTCTATAAAGTTCTTTTTTCTGAACTTCTTTACTTCTTTAATGAATACATTTGTTATGCCTCCAGTGCTAACAAATATATTTTTTTTATTTTTCTCTCTAAGGCTTATAATACCAGAAATTTAAATCTAGATGGAAATTTAGAGACCATCTAGTCCAACTACCTCATTTTTCAGATGAACAGAATGAGGTCTACAGAGAATCAACCATATGCCAAGGCTACAGTTTAATTTTTTAATGAATCATATTATTCTTTCTTCAAAATAACTCTTTAATTTGCTCCTTCTTCTCTGATCTTACCACCATCTGTGTAACATATTGAATAGAATGTCAGAACTAAAGTCAGGAACAATGATTTGAATCTTGCTTCAGGCACTTAATAGTTGTTTGGCAACAGGTAAACCCTTTAACTTCTCAGGCTCTTTTTTTCATTTTTAAGATATGGAATAATAAAATGTGTAGCTTGTTCTAGGGTTCCTCATTTGCAACATGGATTGAATACAATTTTCATTACTTTCCAAGGTGATTATGTGGCTCAAATTAGACAGAGGACGCAAGCACTTTGCCACCATTAAAGTAATAAATTGATAAAGAGAAATACAATATGTTGAGCTCTAGGGATAAAAATGTAAGCAAGCAACAAAGTCCATTTACAAAAGAAGCTTATTATTGTAATGAAAGAAGGCCAGATATAAAGAACAATTGGAAAGTGTTGGTATAGGTATGGGAGAGGAAATGCATACTGGTATTATTTGGAGCTAGCCTAGTAGTGACATTTAAGTAAATAATATATGGTAAAAGTTCATCCTATGGGACCAAAACCTATGGTCCTACCAGTTCCTTCATTACTTCCCTCCTTCGTTCCCTCCTTCGTTCCCTCCTTCGTTCCTTCCTTTGTTCCCTCCTTCGTTCCTTCGTTCCTTCGTTCCTTCGTTCCTTCGTTCCTTCGTTCCTTCGTTCCTTCCTTTCTTCTTTTCTTTCTTTCTTTCTTTCTTTCTTTCTTTCTTTCTTTCTTTCTTTCTTTCTTTCTTTCTTTCTTTCTTTCTTTCTTTCTTTCTTTCTTTCTTTGTTTCTTTGTTTCTTTCTTTCTTTGTTTCTTTCTTTCTTTCTTTCTTTGTTTCTTTCTTTCTTTGTTTCTTTCTTTCTTTCTTTCTTTCTTTCTTTCTTTCTTTCTTTCTTTCTTTCTTTCTTTTTCTTTCTTTCCTTTCTTACTTCCTTCTTTCCTTTCATTAATATATAATACATATTTTCATGTTGAAGATACATCTTGCTTACACTAGAGAAAAATTCATGAAAGAAATAAAAGTAAAGAATTATATGATTCAATTTGCCTTTAGAATCTGTCAATTCCTTCTATGATAGTGGAAAGCCTTTTATTTAATCATGAGTCTTTTGGATCATTCTGGATCCTTGTATTGCTCATAATAGTTAATTTATTCACAGTTGATCATCATACATTACATGGTTTTCCTAGTTCCATTTACTTCACTTTGCATCACTTCAAATAAGTCTTTAAAGATTAATTTGTGGTCTTACTATTCATTAGTTCTTACAATGCAATACTGTTCTTTTAAAATCATATAACTCAACTTGCTCAGCCATTCCCCAAATGAAAGATATTCCTTCAGTTTTCAGTTCTTTGTCATCAAAAAAGTAACTTCTTTAACTATTATTAACTATATAATCAAATTCTTTAAGAGGACTACTAGTCTGTTACTGAATTTTGTCTTTGGAAATCCTCAGTGGCTCTATTTAACCATTGTATTTCACACATTTGTAATCAAAGGGCTATTCTGGGGAGTTTCATTGTTTTTTATTTAGAATATTTTTTCCATGGCTACATGATTCTTAATCCCTCCCTCCTACTCTCACCTCTCCCCTACCAAAGCCAGCAATCAATTCCACTGAGTTTTATATGTATCATTGTTCAAAACATATTTCTATATTATTCATATTTGCAGTAGTGATCCTTTAATATCAAAAGTCTAATCACATCTCTATTGCACTATGTGATTGAGAATAAAATTTTGTAATGCATTGCTGGTTCCACAGTTCTTTCTCTGGATGTGGATAGTGTTCCTTATCCTAAATTCTTCAGAATTATCCTGGATTATTGCATTGTTGTTGGTAGAAAAGTCCATTACATTTGATTGAGCCACAATATATCAGTCTCTGTGAACAATGTTCTTCTGGTTCTGTTCCTTTTGCTCTGCAATGATTCCTGGAGGCCATTTCAGTTCACATAAATTACCTCAATTTCTTTATTTCTTTCAGCACAATAATATCCCATCATCAACATATACCAAAATTAATTAATCCATTTCCCAATTGATGGACACTCTCTCTTTTCCAACTTTTTTTTTTGCTACAGCAAAGAGCATTGTTATGAATATTTTTGAACAAGTCTTTTTCCTCATTATCTTTTTGGGGTATAAACCCAGCAGTGGTATGGCTTTGTCAAAGGGTAGTCATTCTTTTAAAGCCTTTTGTGCATAATTCCAAATTCCCCTCCAAAATGGTGGTACCAATTTATAACTCCACCAGCAGTGAATTAGTGTCCCAATTTTGCCACATTCCCTCCAACATTTATCACTTTCCTGTGCTGTCATATTGGCCAATCTGCTAAGTGTAAGGTGATATCTCAGAGTTTTTTTAATTTGCATTTCAATAATCAGGAGGTATTTAGAGCACTTTTTTATGTGCTTATTGATTGTTTTGATTTCATCATATAAATCACTGCCTATTCATGCCCCTTGACCATTTGTCAATAAAGGAATGTTTTGATTTTTTGTAAATTTGACTCAGTTCCTTTTATAGTGGGGACATTCAACCTTTGTCAGTGTTTTGCTATAAAAATGTTGCCTAGTTTGTTGTTTTCCTTCTAATTTTGGTTGCATTGGTTTTGTTTGTACAAACCTTTTTTAATTTGATATAATCAAAGTCATTCTTTTTTACATTTTGCAATATTCTCTATCTCTTGCTGGGTCTTAAATTCCTTACTTTCCCACAGATCTGAAAGGTATACTAATCTATATTCACCTAATTTATTTATTATTTCACTCTTTATATTTAAGTCATTTACCCATTTTGCATTTATCTTGGCATAGGGTATAAAATGTTGCTCTAAACCTAATTTTCCCCATAATATTTTCCAATTTTCCCAGCAGCTTTTGTCAAATAGTGAATTCTTGTCCCAAAAACTAGGGTCTTTGGGTTTATCAAAGATTAGCTTACTTAGGCCATTTACCCCTAGTCTATTCCATTCATCCACCCTTCTGTCTCTTAGACAGTTTTGATAACCACTGCTCTTATAGTGCAGTTTAAGATCTGGTACTACTAGGCCCCCATCCTTCACATTCTTTTCATTAGTTCCCTTGATATTCTCTATCTCTTGTTCCTCCAGATGAACTTTGTTATATTTTTTTCCTAATTCTATAAAAAATTTTTTGGATAGATTGATGGGTATGTAACTGAATAAGCTGATTAATTTGGGTCGATTGTCATTTTGATGATATTACCTCATCCTACCCATGATCAATTAATGTTTTTTCCAATTATTTAGATCTAGTTTTAATTGCATAAAAAGTGTTTTGTAGTGTTCATATAATTCCTGTGTTTGTCTTAGCAAATATATTCCTAAATATTTTATATTGTCTAAAGTGCATTTAAATGGAATTTCTCTTTCTAAATCCTGCTGCTGAATTTTGTTAGAAATATACAGAAATACTGATGATGTATGTGGATTTATTTTGTACACTGAAACTTTACTAAAGTTGTTAATTATTTCCACTAGCCTTTTAGTTGGTTTTCTGGGGTTCTTGAAGTATACCATCATATAATCTGCAAAGAGTGATAGTTTAGTCTTCTCATTGCCTACTTTAATCCATTCAATTTCTTTTTTTCTTTTCAAATTGCAACTCTTAGCATTTCTAGTACAATATTGAATAAAAGAGGTGATAGTGGGCATCCTTCCTTCATTCCAGTTCTTATTGAGAAAGCTTCTTACTTCTCCCCATTGCAGATGATACTTTCCAATGGATTTAAAAATATACTGTTTATTTTGAGAAATGGCCTTTCTATTCCTATACTGTCTAGTGTTTCCAATAGGAATGGTTTTTATTTTGTCAAAGACTTTTTCTGCATCTTTTGAGAGAATAATGTGATTTTCATTGGTTTCATTATTGATATGGTCAATTATGTGAATGGTTTTCCTAATATGAAACCATCCTTGAATTCCTGGTATAAATTCTACCTGATCATAGTGAATAATCCTTATGATAACTTTCTGGAGTCTTTTTGCTAGAATTCTATTTAAGATTTTTGCATATATATTCAATAAGGATATTGGTCTATAGTTTTCTTTCTCAGTTTTTGTTCTGCCTGGCTTTAGAATATGTACCATGTTTGTGTCATAAAAGAAATTTCATAAAACTCCTTCTTTCCTTATTTTGTCAAATAATTTTTATAGTATTGCTATTAGTTGTTCTTTAAATGTTTGATAGAATTCACTTGTGAATCCATTTCACCATGATGATTCTTCCATAGAAAGTTCCTTGATGGCTTGTTCAATTTCTTTTTCTGAGATGGTGTTGTTTAAGAATTCTATTTCCTCTTTGGTTAACCTGGGCAATTTATATTTTTTATAAATATTCACCCATTTCACCTAGATTGTCACATTTATTGCCATATAATTAAGCAAAGTAATTCTTAATAATTGCCTTAATTTCCTCTTCATTAGAGGTGAGATTGCCCTTTTCATGTTCGATACTGTTAATTTGATTTTTCTAGTACTTTATTTTACTTGTTTTATTTATGTACTATCTCCTAGTTTTATTTATTAGTTCAGTAGTTCTTTTACTTTCAATTTGATTAGTTTCTCCTTTTATTTTTAGAATTTTCAATTTAGTTTTAATCTGTGGATTTTTAATTTGTTCGTTTTCTAAATTTTTAAGTTATATGCCTAATTCATTGATCTATGCCCTCTCTATTTTGTTGGTATAGGCACTCAACAATATAAATTTTCTCCTGAGTACAGCTTTGGCTGTATTGATAGATTTTGATACGATGTCTCCTCATTGACATTCTCTTTAATGAAGTCTATAATTGTTTCTATGATTTCTTCTTTGACCTACCTGTCTTGAATTTTGTATATTTATACATAAATGAAATTATCTTATTTTAATTGGTTTTTGTAAACATGTTTTCTTCTCTGAAAATTTCAAAATGTAAAGCAATTTGTATTTAATATGAGAAAATGCTAACCTAGCACCACCTGCTTTGCTGTTCAAATATTAAATTTAATTAGTTATTCAGACTCTGACTAACATTTTCACTTATAAACCAATCTAATAATTTCTAGAGAAAATATGACATTCTCTGAGTACACAAAATTCTAGCTGGTATAAGTCTGGTATTGAATGGTATATTTTATTAGAATTTGTCATAGATAAATTCATGAATGAAAAAGCATTTTTAGAGACTGTGATGAGCCAAGCATTGTATTTAGTGATGGAGATACTTACTATTCTAAGACCCTGTCCTCCAATTGCTTAATATTAAAAATGGGAGTCATGCATATAGAGGAATGGTTGCCAGAATTATTGTTTTAGTGTGGCAAGTTATAGGGATCAGGCATGAAAACACAAAATATATTGGCACACATAAATGACTGTAATTTTCTTTATCTGAAACATGAGTGAGTTTAAATAATTTCTAAGGTCATTTATACCTCTAAACAGCATAGTCATTATCTTCAGAAAATAAGTTTTAAGTCAAAAATAGCATAGTTATGAGAGAGGTCTTTTGAGGGCACCATTTCCAAATATGAAGCCATGTATTCTTATGACATGGGTATTCTCTTCAGGTATATAGTTTATAAGACATCAACACCAAGTCAATTTTTTTCTCTAGGTTGATGATTTTATTGGTGTCTGGGTAGGTTGTTTTGAGAGTCCTACTGGAAAAATATGGCAGAAGGATCTTTGTAATGCATGACATTTATGAAACAAGATACTTTATATGCTTCCTCTGTCATCTTATACTTATTTTAATTAAGGTGTATGTTGCAATAATTGTCCTTGATTATAATCTCTGAAGAAACATGATGTTTCAATATAAAGCAAAGTTATTTTAGCACTGAATATCTGTCTGACCTTAGTAATTATTGTTGAGCAATGTTTAACTAAGTTTCTAAAGGGTATTTTGAATAATACATGAAAAATATTGCATATTTTTTAAAGAAAATGTTCAGCACAATACAATGGAATGGTTATTGGACGAAGAGCCAAGAATCCTGCATTCTAATTCAAATGAATAACTCTGGGTGTATCAGTCTCACTGAGTCCCAGTTTCAACATCTATAAAATGTTTCTCTTAAGTGCCAGCATCAAACCCATGTGATTCTTAAAACTCTGCCATATCTTTGTCCAATAATTAACAATGATGTGGTTACATTAAATAGCTTTTAATTTCATTCTAATATAATTTACATATATTCATATGGACATAGTTTTCTTTTGACTTCTGAGAAATCTTTAAGTTCATTTTGGTTTAAGAATAGTTTGTGGCCTGTAATTTTTCTGGTGAACATGATGTTAGAGGATTAGAGCTTTGGGTAGTTTTCTATTTTCAGATTTAAACTCCATTCTGACTATAATGCCAGTTAGGTTTCTTTTTGCCTAATTCATTTTTTTTATTCCTGTAAAAATAGACATGAAGATTAAGAACTTCTATGGCATATTTTGCAAATTTAAAATAGATTTTAAGATGTTTTCCAAGCTCATTGCCAAAACTGTATTCATAAGCTGAAATATTATTCTGAAAAGGCCAATATAATTGTCTAACAAATCGTTTATAACATAAGCCAACTCTGAAAATAAGTCCCAAATACCAAATAGTTCATGTTTCTTTCATTTTTATTTTTTTTATTTTTACTGAAGTGATCCACATATAAAACTTTTTATTGTAAAAGCAATAAAATAAATAAAGGTAGTTTATTAAATCCAGGTATGCAATATAAATGAATGCATTCTATATTAGGAGGAAAAAATATTCTGAGTTTCTAAACATTTTATTTTTGGAAGAATTTTTGTGGCTCAGAAGAATATTAAATATTAAAAAATGATCTTAAAAAGAATTTTAAGTATCCAGTCCCCCACACTCATTTTACAGATAAGGAATATGAAGTCTAGATAAAGTAAGTTATTGTATAACTCCAAATGACTAGTAAATGCCAGAAAGGAGCATAGAATTCTTGGCTCTTTACTATTCTTCTAATTTCCTTAACTATATAACACATTGTCTTTCTGCATATTGCAGTTCATCATATTACTATGATAAGGATTACCTTCATCTGCTAACATAGGAGCGTCATACTAGTCACTGAATAAATATTTGTTCAAATAAAGAATTATCCACCTTGAGGACTGGCCAATATGACAGAAAAAGGATAAATTTTGGAGAGGATATGGGAAAATTGAATAAAGCACAGTTTGTGGAATTGTGATCTGATCCAACCATTTTGAAGAGTAATTTGGTACTCTGCCAAAGGAACTCAAAAACTGTACTTACCCTTTGATCCAGTGATGTGTCTATCAGATATGTAACATAAAGAGATAAAAGGGGGAAAGGACATATGTGTACAAAAATATTTATATTTCTTGTAGCAAAGGTTTAGAAATTGATTATTTGTTCATCAATTGGAGATTGGCTAAATAAATTGTGGTATATGATTTTTAATGGAATGCTATTTTGCTCTAAGAAAAGATAAATAGGATGTTTTCTGAAAAGTCTGGAAAATCTTACATGGACTGAGGCAAAATCCTTTTCCTCCTCCTTCTCCTCCTTCCCTTTCTCCTCCTTCTCCTCCTCCTCCTTCTCCTCCTACTTGTCCTTCTCCTTCTCCTCCTCCTTCCTTCCTTCCTTCCTTCCTTCCTTCCTTCCTTCCTTCCTTCCTTCCTTCCTTCCTTCCTTCCTTCCTTCCTTCCTTCCTTCCTTCCTTCCTATCTTTTCAAGGGAGTAGTTAAAAGGAAGAAGAGTGTTTGGAATGGTTTAAAAAGTATTGTTAAAATTGTTTTACATAAAATTATTGAAAAGTGAAATGTTTTAAAATTAATAAAATTGAGAATTATTAAAGAGGTTGACAAAATGTATACAAACACAATGCAACATGAATATATTTTAAAAATCTAGATTTCAACCTCACAAAAACCTTCTGATATTAGAGGTCTACTACTCTATTTACTAAACAACCCCATTGCCTATGATTTGAAGTAACTTGCCCAAGGTCATAAAGTTAATAATTGCCACAGTCAAGATTTAAAGTTCGATCTTGGGAGTCCAAGTATATTTCTCTATCTAATTTAGTTCAAGGCTTGTCTGAGTGTGTTACAGAATGGGCTCACATGAAAAAAATATTCTCAGTCTCTCTCCTTCCCTCACCTCCCTCCCTCTCATTCCTGGCTCTCTCCCCTCTCTCTCTCTCTCTCTCTCTCTCTCTCTTCTCTCTCTCTCTCTCTCTCTCTCTCTCTCTCTCTCTCTCTCTCTCTCTCTCTCTCTCTCTGTCTGTCTGTCTTGTATGCATTGTTCTCACTGTATCTGGGAAAATACTCTACCATGTTAATATTTTCAACTCACTAAAGTGGTTGATTTTTCAATGAGGCAGATTGCACACCATGCATGAGTAGCTGTCCCCTATAACTTTTGTCCCTCAACTCCTATAAGTTTGTTAAATGAGGTCCATTCAATATGCTGAAATTCCTTCCTTACTTTTTGGCATTATAGATATACCAATGGAACACTGTGGCTCTTAACTCATCCTCTGTCACCCCTGCCAAGTGACCAGAATATTTTAATTTTGTCTGATTGTGTCTTTTACTTTTATTCTTCATAGTTCCTCATTTGTTAAATTTTGTAATCACATAAACCATGGATTTCTCCATTCTCTTTGTTGTGATATTTAATTACAGTTCTTTGGAGATAGATTTATTCCATGTCTTGGCTCATATAATGCAACACTAGTAGAATGCTATTATCAAAAAAAAGATAAAAAAAGGTTCTAGATTCCATACAAAACTTGGGTTTAAAAAGATTATATTTAATGTTTGGAAGACATCCAAGTCAACTCTCCCACTCCCTTCACCTCTGGGCCCACGTCGATCTATTCTATTCATTTGATTGTTTCTATGATCTATTTATTGTTTATGAAACATTATTGTTTTCTTTATTTTGTTTTTTCTAGATTATGTATCAATATATTTTTAAATGATTGTATTCTTATAGTTTGCAATCCATGATCTCTATCTCCATTCTACCTTTACCTCCTTGACAAGACATCTGGTAATATGAAATAGATTGCCATATTGTGAAAGAGGAGACATATTTTTGCACTAAAGAAAAATTTATAGAGGGAATAAAATGAAGAATGGCATGCTTCCATCTGCATTCATACTCCATCAGTTACTTCTATGGCAATGGATAGTGTTTTTCATCATGAGGCCCTTAGAGTTGTCCTCGATCCTTGAATAGCTGATAAACATTAAAGGAAGAAACATTGTCAACAATTACTCAGTAATGTTCAAAATCACTAATGATCAAGGATGAAAATTAAGAATATTTTAAGGAATTATGTTACATTGATTGAATGACAAAAAATAAAAATGAAATTTACTTTAGCAGAATTGTAGTGAAGAAGTTACCCTCATCAAACCCTCGTGGACCAAAAAATACCTTTGGTAGGTGACCTTTGGCAAAGTCACAATACATGCTGAAAAGTATTTTATGGATGTATGAGTGTGTGTGTCTACACACATTCACACACACACATATTCACAATCTGATACTAGTTGCTTTTTTGGCATGTTATTTCCCTTTCAATATCATAGCCATCAACCACACTTCCCTCTCCCTCACCCAAATGGTTTGAACTGCCCCTGCATATCTAAAGACTGAAAGGTGAATTTTTTGCTTCATCTTGTTCAGAACTAGGACTTTACACCCTGATTTTGTATGTAGCCACTCTTCCACTGCTACTTAGTGTTATTTTTCCCATATAGTAATGTGTGCTCCTGGAGGCCAGGAACTATCATGTTTGCTTTTGATCTTCAGTGCTAATTAGACAAAAGGAACATAATGAATACTCTTTCTAAATTCAAGCAGTGTAAAAAACTGAAAATAATCTAAATACCCAATAATTAGAGAACCTAATTTAACTCATTTATGAATGCAACTGAATAGTGCAATGCAATTAAAAATGATGAGTATGGAGACTACAATGAAATTTTAAAATATCTATATGAAATAAACAAAGGGAAAAAGGCAAAACCAGGAGAAAATAGAATGGATTATCATTTATTTAATCAACAATCATTGATTAAATACTTAACCATATTCAGGATGCTAAGCACAAGGACTACAAAAAAATTAAACAGGTACCCTTTCTCAAAAATCTTACATACTATAGGGAGAAACAAACTATTCATGTACAAATACACAAAATATTTAATAATATATTGAGCAAAGGCACTAGGATGAGATCATGAAAAAATTCATTTAAGAGGCAGCATTTGAACTGAACTTTGACAGAAAATAAGGATTCTAATTATTCCAAGAATTTGGGGACAATATGTCTTATAGTCCAGGAGAGAGATGATGAAGACCAGAACTTGGGTTAATGTCATTTAGTTAGAAAAAACTGAACATCTGTAAGAGATGTTGAAGAGTTAGAATTAATAAGACTATTTGATGATAGAGGAGTGAGAAGATGATGATGAGTCAGAGTGTGAGCCTGACCCCCTAGAAGGATGCCAGTGTCCTCAATAGAAATAGAGAAATTTGGAAGAATTATGAGTTGGGAAATATGATTAAAAGAGGAAAAAGCAATAAGAATAAACAGGCAAATCAGATGGAATATTATTTTAATATGATCTTCTTTGTTTAAAATTTTGCTATCTATTTAATTTTTACTAAACAAGTTTTAATGTTTGAATTGACAATTAATGTTTCTAATATGTTATTTATTTTGTTTTAAAAAGATTGAAATGGTAGTGCCCCATAGACACTGTTTGGATATTCTCTTAATATCCATCTCAAGAATTGGGAATGATATTGTCCAATGTTTCACTACATCATTGTTAAACCTACTGACTTCTTTCCTGCTCCTGAAAATATACTTATGTCTTTTCCATGCTAATAAAATACTTTTTCCATGTGACTATTCACAGTATCATTTTATATAGGCAGCTGGATGGTGCTATGAATAAATCATTGGACCTACAATTAGGAAGTTCTGAATTCTTTCCTGAATCAGACACTTAGAAACTGTATGGTCATGAATAGTCACTTAATATCTATCTTCCTCATTTTTTCTCAAATATAAAAATAGAAGAATAATAGGACCTATGTCACAGGGTTGTTTTGAGGATAACATGTGCTGTACATATTAGGTACTTAAATGATTTTTGCCCTCCTATTGTTCTTATATGTCTTTTCTTTTTCATATCTAAACTCCTTACAAAAAAAATTATCTACAGTCAATACTTCCACTTTTCAGTGTTTTCTAAACTTTATTTAGTCAGACTTATGACTGACTTCATTGTTAAGCTGAAACAGTTCACTCCAAGGTTATCACTAATTTCTTAATTTTCATTCTAATACATTTTTCTCAATCCTATTTGTTCTTGCACTCTCTCTGCTTTTTGCCACTATTAATCCCCTTCTTCTCATGAATATAATGTTCCCTCTAGGTGTTATGGACACTACCCTCTCTTAGTTTTCCCCTTACCTGACATTTTGCTCAATATTCTTCCCATTCTTGCACTATAATTGCCTATTAGTTGGGGGGCACTCCTGAGGATCTGCACATGGCTTCCTTTTCCCTCTACATTGTTTGCATTCATCAACTCTTATTAGTCTAATAATCATAATCATTTCCATAGTAGTGACTCTTAATAATTAGACAGCATGCAAAGAGTAGAAATCAATGGGCCATTGACTGCTCAAAGTAAATCAAGGAGCAATGAACCATGCAGGGTGGTGAGTGGAGAGGGCACTTGACTTAAAAGCAGTATAGACCTGCATTCAGATCCCATCCAGGGCATTTATTAAATGGGTAATCCTGTGAAAACCATTTAGGTTCTTTTTTTTTCACTTAGATTCTTTGTGCCTCATTTTTCTAAGCAAAGAAATTAAATGGTTGTATGATGTCAACCCTAGATTTCCCATAAACTCTAAATCTGGGATTCTGTATTTGTTTATGGGCATGTATGCATATACATATAACATGTATATACATAAATATATGCATTTGAGTATTATTTACATTATAATATCATGGTATTCACATATATTTATATATTACTCTTATTATTTTATGATGTCCATGTCCATATATATGTGTTTACACATACTTTTATATATGTTGTTATAATTTTTTCATTAGTCTGAGATAACTATACATCTATTTTCAAGCTATTGCCATGATCTAAATAATATATAGTCTTAAAGTAGTTTCAAAGTACTTGAGCTATGAAAGAACAAACTATAGCTTTTTGAAGGTTTAAGCATACAATTTGGGATCAGGAAAAAATAAATCAAATATATCTTGAAATCCTAGTTTGCTTCACCCTAGTTCTCCTCCAGCAGTCTCCACAACTGCAAGCTTGAAAGACAGCTGTCATATATACACTTCAATTCCTTTATCAGAAGGGCAGAAAGATGTAGGGTATTGAAACAGAATTTTAGAACTAGAACAAACAACAAATATTATCTTGTTCTCTTCCCTGTCTTAAGCTAACTTTCAAAAGAAAGTGAGGTCCAGGAAAGTTTAATGACATGCTAACTGGCATCCAATTAGAAAATGATAGCATTGTTGCTAAAATTCAGGTCTCCTGAATCTACAAAAAAAAATGTTCTTTCTACCCTTACCTTAAGACTCTGGGGGGAAAAAAGAAAAAAAAAATGGCTTTCTTTTTATAAAATGTTAGGGACTAAGTGGACATCCAGACTGCTTCCATACAGGTGTAATTGGCTATTTTGACTGAATTGATTTTAGTTTAGTCAAATAGGGTGGTTCAGTCAAACAACTGCACATTTTAACAAATTCTTATCCAACTCCTCTCCCCAAAACAAATTTACAAATAGATTGTTTGCTTGCCTGAATTGGCCAAGTCAACTAATTGTTTTGGCACTGTGTAGACATTTGTCAGAAAGAAGAGGGTCTAATCCTAAAATCATACTCTCTGAAAGAAGTTAACTATTTACACTCATTTTCTTGGGGAAATTGTAACCATGAAAAGGATGAAGAAAGCATGTAGGCCAGAATGACTCTGTTGCAAATAATCATTAGATATTTCTTATTTTTAGGACTTCAGGTAGAATTCAGGAAAGAGGAAAAAATGTTCTATTTTGAATCATAAGAATGGGAACTGGAATTGAACTGGAACAACAGACCTAATTCAGGTAGGGGTAGTTTGAATAAAAAGACATTTATTAGCAAGGATTACTGTGATCATAAGGAACACTGATGTATGGTGTATTTTGCCTAAATATTTGCAGTATTTTATTAACTCTAGGATTATGAGAATGAGAAACTAGAATTGGATATAAACTAAACAGTATAACCTTTATATGGAAGTGCATTTTTATTCTTTCATTTTGTCTTGGATAGAGAAGCACATCTGATGATCTTATGTAATATAGAATCATAAGTCTGCTTCTTGGTCCCTAAAACATTTTTAATAAGATTTTTGCATGCCCCTTATGTTCACATGCTTTGGTACTCTCAACAATATTCTCTTTAGGCTGGCAAATATATTCAAGTCTCTCTTTTTACTCAACTACTTTTTAATCAGAGAAATCTTTTTTATTGCTTGTGCTACCAAGAAGCATCCTTAATGCTGGCTAAATCTTTCTAAACCTTTTTGTGCTCATAAACTTTTCTCCTTGTTAATCCTTTGAAAAAAAGGAATATAACTAAAATGTATTTTGTGCATTCTACAGAAATAACAATCCAACAAAGAGATTAAGTTCTTGTTATCTGTATCTTTTTTGTGTAATTCTAAATTTACAAGTCCTTGTGGCTAAGTAAAAGAGTTAAATGCTAAATAAAAGAAACTGTATCATTATTTCATTTATTCAATATTTAAACTTGCAATAGAGACCAAATTTTAGGGACTTGCTTCACTGGGATATCTCTGAGGTAACATTTCCTTAAAGCTAAGATAAATACGCTTAGTTCTTCTCTCAATCCCAGGCATCCCTGTGGAGGTTTCCAGAATCACTTCTAACAAGATGAACTCTGATGCTGAACAAGACTTTCATGATTCCTTTTCAGCAAATAATGCTTTTATTCCTTTCAAAGTAATAAAATTGTTTCATTCACCCCTTTAGGAAAAAAATGAAAATACATATGATTACTTTAAAGGAATATCACAATATTCATTTCAGTTTGCAAAAAAACTTTAAATTCAAGAGTTAATAGTATTAAATGATAACATTAATATTTCATTACTTCAGAAATATATTGCATCTTACAACTAGTATTCATTATCTTGCTCTGTATTGGAAAATTTTTATTACTCCTTGCAAAAATTCAGAAAATAGTAAGCTCTGAAACTAATTTATTGGAAGTATATTGGAATCCCAATACAAATGTGGTATCAATTCCATCTATGTTAAACATTTTCCAAAGGAAAGGATGTTAAATTTCAAATACAAAACGGTGTATTAAAATAAAATTAACTTACACCTAAAACAGACTTACATTATAGCCACTTGGAATGGCTTTGCATAAGAACATTCCAATGTACTAAAACTATGTATAAAAATAATCAGAAGATCATTGATTAAATTCTAGAAAGTAAATGATCACTGGTTTAGCTCTAGAGCCAAGGTAGTAACATCCCCTAATGTTAGCAAAGTTACCTAACATCATACAGGTGATAAAGCAGAGGAAGGCTTAAGCTTTCTATGAAAACAATCATTAAAATGTTTATTTATTTATTGGTTGCTTCCATTAATAGTTCCAATTTTCCCCTCTTTTCCTCCCCTGCCTGCACTAGAGAAGTCATCACTTGCCAAAAAAAAAATAAATAAAATAAACACATATATTTAAACTGTTTTATTGTGTTTCCATTTGTTAGTTTTTCTATTGAAAGTAGACATTCAAAAATTATTAGATTAGTAGTAGTAAATTAATATAATATTTTCTTGGTTATACCCAAGTTTTCTTTTCATAACTTCATGTAACTGTGTTTTTTAAATTAATTTGATCATAATTTATTGTGGCACAATAGCACACCCATCTTAATCATATACCACAACATGCAAAGCCATTCCTCAATTGATAAACATCCCTTCAATTTTCAGTTCTTTGCCACCACAAAAATAGCTGTTATAAATATTTTATATTCTTTTCTTTTTTCCCTGATCATCTTGTTATAGAGTCCCAACAGTGATATTACTGAGCCTAATGGTATACATAATTTATAACTATGGGCCTAATTCCATATTGCTCTCCAAAATAGTTGGTTCAGTTCACAGTTTCACAAAGAAAAATCAGTGTCCCTATTCCTTCTACATCCTCTCCAATATTTTCCATTTTGTCCTTTTAATATTTTAGTTTATCTGATAGATGTGAGATGATATCTCATAACTTTTTTGATTTGCATTTCTCTAATCAGTAATGTTTAAAACATTTTCCTATGATTTTGTATGACTTTGATTTCTCCATTGAACAATTGTCATATATTTTGACTATCAGTTTGAAATAACTAATATTTTCTAAATTTGACAGTTGACTATATATTTCAGACATGAGACTTCTATCTGAAAAACTGTTCATAAAATTTTCCCCAATCTTCTGCTTTCCTTCTAATCTGGCTAAATGGATTTGACTTATAAAAATAATTTAAATTTATTATAATTAAATTAATTATTTTACATTCACAATACTATCAATGCATTACTTATTCTTAAAATTTTTCATCTTCAGTGATCTGATAAATAATATATTCCCTATTCTAATTTTGTCACTTCATTTTGCATTAGTTCATATCTTTTCAGGTGTTTCTGAAGTCTTCATGTTTATTATTTCTTATGATTCAATAGTATTCCATCACCATATTCCACAACTTGTTCTTCTAGTCTCCAAGTTGTGGAAAGCTCTTCATTATCCAATTCTTTATTACTACAAAAAAGAGGTGCCAAGATATTTTGTACAGGTAGGTCCTTTGCCTTATCTAAGTTCTCTTTGAGATTCACATGTGGTTTTAGTAATATCACTGGGTCATAGAGTATGCATAGTTTTATGGCACTATGAGCATGATTCAATATTGTTTTCATGAATGGTTGTATCAGTTCATAGTTGTACCAACAGTAAATTAATGTCTCCATTTTCCCACATCCCTTTGAAAATTTATCATTTTTCTTTTTGATCACATTAGGCAATCTGATAGGTGTGAGATATTAGTTTTCATTTCTCTTTCCAATTCAATACTGAATTGGAACATTTTTTCCAAAACTATAGTTTTAATTTCTTCCTCTGAGAAAACTTCCTATGCATCTTTTGACTGTTTTAAATTGGAAAATACTTTATATTATTATTCATTTGACTCAGTTCTTTATATATTTGAAAAATGAGACCTTTGTCATAGATATTTCCTAAAAATTACTTCCTCCAAATTTGTTGTTTCCTTGTAAAAAACTTTTAAATTTAATTTTATAAGATTTATCAATTGCATTTTTGTAATTTTCTCTATGCCTTATTTAGATATAAATTCTTTCCTTATCCATAAATCTAACACATGGACTATTCCATATTCCCCTAATTTGCTTACAATGTCACCCTTTATTTATAGATCAAGTACCCATTTTGATTTTATTCTGGTGTATGGTGTGAGATGCTTACTTTCTGCCATACTGTTTTCCAATTTTCCTAGCATTTTTGTTAAATAATGAATTCTTTTTGAAAAAGCTTAGTTCTATATGTTCATTGAAAATTAAATTGCTAATTACTTAGTCTATGCCACTGATCCACTATTCTTTTTCTTAGCCAATTTCAGATTGTTTTTATTGTTACTGCTTTATTGTATACTTTGACATTTGGTACATCTCCTTGCCCTTTTTTTCCAAGTGAATTTTGATGTTATTTTTCTAGATCTATGAAATTATTTTGGGCAGTTTGATAGGAATAGTATGGACCAGATAAATTATTTTAGTTAGGATTGTCATTTGTATTGTATTGTCTCAGTCTATCTGTTAGCAATTAATGTTTTCCCAATTGTTTAGGTCTGATTTTATTTCCATGAAGGGTGTTTTATAAGTATATTCATATAGTTGGTTGGTTGGTTTTGGTACTTATGCTTCCAGATATTTAATATTATCTCCTGCCATTGTAAATGGAATTTCTTTTTCTATCCCTATTTTTGTTTTTTTTGGTAGTAAATAAAAATGTTAACAATTTATGTGCATATATTTTATATCCTGCAATTTTTCAAAAAAAATTAATTATTTTTAATTGATTTTCTAACATTTAGTTTTTAAAGTATTTTTAAGATCTTCTAAAATCTCTCTTTGGGCTCATGACCAATTTTCATTTTTCTCTGATGGGTTAGAAATATATGTTTTAACTTCACTGTTTTCTTATTTGAATCCTGGCCTTCTCTATCACTCATAGTAGCTATGTATTATTGGTTTCTCCAATGCCTCTCAGTAGCAAAATACTTAAATAACTTAAATATGATTGGTAGATTTAAAAAATTTGGAAAACAATGAGATCAAGACATCATTTTTTTGCACATGGAGAGAATTGGACATCCATAATATTTGGTTTGTGTTTCACTTGAATGAGATCTCCATTTTGGGATGTCTAAGCCCTTCCTCCCAATTATTTTTGGCTAGACTGTTTCATACCCAACTCAACTACATCTGTGATTTAGGATTGACTCTGAGGCATTTTTTTTTAATTTCTGAAAGGAATTTGGAAAGTGAGGTAATCTCACACCTCATTTTGCGATCTTTTCACAATTATCTCTCCTATTTATTTAATCTTAAATTTTTTACTTTAAACATCTGTGATTTTATTGGCATTGATCTTTCCACAATACAGAATTTCACAGAGGATTACAACCTTTGTATCACTTTCTTCAAAAGTTTTTTTTTTTAATTGCCAAAAAAATTATCATTATTTGGTTGGCTTGACATGTCTCTTAAAAGTTGGTTGATAGACCATGAGCATAAATAATTTTCATTGGTTAGTTGTTGTCCTTTATACTCACTGTGAATGGATCACTGTGATGTCTTTTCACTTGTGCATGAAGTGGATTTAAATGGAGTAGAGATGCACAAAGGCATAAGCTCTTTCTTCCAGAAACATCAAAGTCCAGTGGCAAGAAAAAAACATCAAGATGACTGGTCATGACTCAGGTAGAAATGATAACCTTGATTTCTTCTATATCTAACAGAGCTCTAAGTGTTCCAAAGTACCCACTTCCACCACCTTTATGGCCTTTGGAACAAATTGTTCTCATCTGCCCATCTTAGGCAAATCTCCACATGTTTAGGATAAACACTTCCCTCTCAACTCACAGAAGTGTTTGAGGTTCATTGGTTACTCTTAAAGTGCTTTAGCCTACCTGCCAAGACAATTTTACCAGTGTATGGCCACTATGCATGCTACAGCTTCTTGGAACTACAAGTAAGAACTCGGTAGCAGGTGGACCTCAAAGGAACCAAAAGCAGCTCTGAAACTGGTCCAAAAAGCCCTCAAACAAAACATAATAGTCTTCCCTGAATATCCTCTATCACTAAAATATTTTCATTAAGTACCATATAGGCACCACCTTTGAGGACTTGTGATTACCTTTATACCATGATGAGGAATTAAAATGAATATGATTTTAGTGGCAAATACCTAGTTTATACTATAAATATACACACACATATAAACACATGAACACAATATCACAGTAGTCTACAAACATCCAATTCTTTCTTTAAACTAATTTAAAAACTACTAAAAATTATAAGCAGGCATTATCTCAGGAACTAGATATGTCCTCATTTCTTTGTTTTTTCTTAGATTACAAGAACTATCTAAGTCATACCCTTCCTTTAGTCCTGGCCCTGTTAGTTACAACATGAGGAATGTTAACTTCAGAAGACATTAACCATCTATTAAAATTTTTCTTGTTGCTAGTTTCTGTACCAGACTCTCTTCAGTATTCTCTCTTCAATACTGAATATGATAGTTATCCTGTACCTAAATTTCTGAGGTTCTGGCTGTGATTTTCCCTTCTTTCCAGGTCAAAATTGTGAGACTATACTATTGTTTTATCAGTTCCTTATCTGATCAAGTGGTCACTTTCTTTATCCTTAAACAACTCTTCTTATGTTCCTGGTTGCAATAGGACTGAGTTGGACCCACCAATGTTAAGTGAATTCTTCACTCTCAAAGCTTTTTGTGTAAGAAGAGCCAGCTACTCTTTTGTAAAATAAGAAACTACCAAATTCTGTTATGCCATTTAAGCAGACAAAATATTAGTACAACAATGTGTTACTTTGCCCCAATCAAAGATTATGGATGTCCAATTCCCTCCATGTGCAAAAAAATGATGTCTTGATCTCATTGTTTTCCAAATATTTTAAGTCTACCAATCATATTTAAGTCATGTAAGTATTTTGCTACTGAGAGGCATTGTGAGAAATTCAACCCAAATCACAATGGATATTAGTATTAAGTACTGTGAAACTGGTTTGTGTATTGGCATGATTTGTCTAGACAACCTCAATGGGAAATGGTGATCCAGAAGTGAATGGACTTCCTATTGCTTCAAGAAGAGCATTACTCTTTGATGCACCCATGTACCTAGTCAAGGTCTCAGCACTCACAAGGTAACATGGTAGAATGTATTGGACTTGCACAGAGGAGGACTTGAGGTAAAATATTACTTTTTTCTATCATAAAATATCATGTAACCTTGAAAAACTACTACAACATTATTGGTCTTTATTTTTTTTTTTTACTGAAAGATGGAGTTAGGTGTGTTATAGTAGCTTTGAGCTTGCCTTTAAAATCAGGAAGGTCAAACCTCAAGTCCCATCTATGACTGTAGTCTCTCTCAGAGGGGAGAGAAGCCACAAGGTAGGAAGATAGAGACAGGATAGAAGTTTTTGATACCACGAGGGGAGTGACGGAGTCCTATTAGAGATATGAGGTGGTCAGAATGAGTCTTTATTAATACCACACAGGTCAGAGAGATGAATAGAGAAAGATTAAAGATGGAGCTTGGCCAGAGGCCAAGCTACTGCAAGGACAGCCATCAGCTAGCCTGAAAGGGAGAGAGGGCGAGAGAGGGGGGCGAGGCGGAGCTTGCTGGGCCATAAATACCATTTGCTACGTAGTACATAGGGATGACCCTCATTGGTCAATGACAAGGCATAGGTGTGGTTTCTCTTAACCAAGTGAGAACAAAGAAACTTGTTTTCCCGCCTAACGTGGGAGAAGCTGGGGTCAAGGGTCAGAGGCCTTCCCAGCCATGAGCAATACTGCACATGTTCAAGACTGAGCATGTTCTCTTTTAAGGCAATCTGACTGCTACATATGACAAATAGTGACTCTGGGACCCTAAGCAAGTTAACCTCTCAGTGCCCTTGGGAAACTTTCAAGACAGTAATCCACAGAGCAGATATGATCTATGGTTCTAGAAAAGGTTCCTTAGTAGAAGCTGTCTATATTCCCATGAAATAATAGATTTCAACAACAACAACAAAAAAAACATTAAATGAAAATAATTTAAAATGCTTTGAAAACCTAAAAATGAAGCCATTATTATTACATCTAGTTCTAGTATCCCAAATTCTGGCCTACACACACACATATATAGTCACCAATTTTTTAGCACTTTAAAATATTTTAAAATAATTAATATATTATGATAAAGAATACTATCCACATTCAGAGAAAGAACTATGGGAGTAGAAACATAGAAGGGAACTGTATCCTTGATTACATGATTCGATGGGGACATGACTAAATGATCACTCGTTTGCAAATATTAATAATATGGAAATAGGTTTTGATCAATGATACATGTAAAACCTAGCGGAATTGTTTGTGGGCTATAGGAAAGGGAGGAAAGAAGGAAGGAAAAGAGTATGAATCATGTAACCATGGAAAATATTCTTAATCAATTTAAAATTATATATGCATATGTATATAGTTGAATGTGTATATTCATATATATACATGCACATATATTTATGTACAGACATGTGCATATTAGCTTTAATAGTTAAAAATAATACTAAGACTTTTGGAATACCACATGTACTATATATTATATTATGTTACTATACATAACATATGAGAAATATATAATAAAACATTATATATGCATATACATTAATATATCACATACAATGATCATATATATTCATATGAAATTATAGTTTAAAAATTTGAATGCATAAGTTGCTCAGCAAATACTATTCAGACATAATACAATTTATACCTCAATATTAAATTGGTTTCCTATTGTGTTCTTTTTCCTAAAATTAAATTCTCTCTCCAGTTATTTTTGCATTCATTATTAATGAATACAATCATTCATTGCATTCATTCAATGCATGAATATCAATTCATTATCAATTCTGCCATCAATGATACCAGGTTACAAATAATGTAAAATAAAATCTTTATTTTTTTTTTCTATTTCACATTTAGGACCTTTATTATTTTTCCCAATATTATCTTTAAAAAATAATAAAGATTCTAAATATGAGTATATGAGTATATATATACATACACATATATTTATACATATTTACATTGAAGATAATATATATAGATATTTAAATTAATGTACTTTTAATATAATCTAAGCTGAAAAAAGAAAATATTTCATAGTACATGTTATATAACTTCCTATTGTATTTTACTGTAGTGGTTAAATAAATTTCTCAGTTCTAGGTTATATTCAAAGCTCAGCTTGCCTATGTAGAACTATAATCACATTAGTTCTCTTAAAGCAGATTTGGTTGCTCTCATGAAAAATAAAAAGCTGTTCTAGAGAATTTAAATGGAGAGAGTTTGCATTTGATTACAAATCTGTACAATAATGAAATCAGTCTCCTGCAAAAGCTAACTATGAGAAAGAAATACATTGAGAAAAAATTATATTTAAATAGACAACTTAAGAGGGAAAATTAATCCTTGGTAATTCAAATTACAATCTCTTCTAAAGATCATATTAAATCATGTAGCACTTTAGTGTTGGCAGGTATGACCTCTTACATTGCCAAAAAGGAGGTCAAGGGAACTCATGTCCTCAAAACTAATGTTTCTTTCTACTTAAAAAAAAAATATTACATTTACTCTCTGTCAGTTACAATGGATTATTAGGAACTGGACAAAATGGCCTTTCCTTGTTCAGTATGTACAGTATATTGCATCTCTACATCTGCCCATTAGGGCTTTCACATGTAGTACCTTTTCCAAGCACAGAAACACTATTTTCTCCTTTCTTTACCCTCCTTTTCCATTGGGACTCATTCTTCCTCATCCAATATGCTGAAGATTTTGCTTCTTTCTTAAAGACTAGAAGAGTTATTATTGCCTTTGTGTTCATTAGTATACATCATGTATTCTATCCTAATTTCTTCTTCTTCCCTTGTCCCAGCTTTTATACACTTTCCCATTTTGAAACCCAGAAAACAAACAAACAAAAAGATTCACATAAAGGAGATATGGTTTAATATTAAATCCAAAAAGTTTTAAACTATTTTCTCCATATTCACTTCTTTCAACTAATGCTTTTGATCATTTACATTTATGTACATTTATATAAAAATGCCTCAATGGTCTCTCATATCATTGTTCAATGATGTATTTATTTATTCTTTTTGTATTTTTGTTGTCTGTTATCTTTGATTTCTCTAGGCATGATTTTCTATATAAAAATGCCTCAGATGTCTATTTTAATTGAATATTTTTATTTGTTCATTTTGTTAGAATAAGTTCTGCCAGGATAGGTCACCTTGAAGTACATCTTCAGCTGTTTTTCTCTTTGGAAGTCACTATTACATTCAATCTCTGCTTTTGTATTAGTGCAGAATAATCATATATTATTTTAATTTCCTTTCCTTTATATTGAAGGATTTTCTCCTTATTACATTTAAAATGTGTTTGTAAATTTTGTTGTTATTTTTAAATTTTATTTACCTAAGAGTTAAAAGCATAGTTTTAATTTAGTTTGGTTTATTTCTGGAGGAAATCTGTAGATTCTCTTAATTATTGTTTTGGAGGTATAACAATTCTGGGCCATTTTCTTGTATTATATTTTGCATTACATTGATCAGGTTTTTCAACCAATATAATACTGCATAAATAGGAAAATCCTGCTAGCCTCTAAATAGTCTTACAGATCACTGTTTATGGACAGCATGTGTTCTTTTAATGCATTTTTTTGTGTGTTTCTTTTTCTTTCAGATTATCTCCTACTTCCATATTTTTGAATTTCCAATCAGTTATCCACATTTTTGTGAGAATTGAAATCATTAGTTCAAGTTTTTCTACTTTGACAGTAGTTTATGCTGTACAAATGAAAAATAAAATCTTCTCCCACAATTCTTATTTTTCTTTTAAACCATTCAAGATCATCTTTCTGTGGTTCCACATATATTTGGAGATCCACTAGGTTCTCTGACTCATTTGATACTAAATGATATCCCCTAGTCTTAGAATATTTACTTACATATGTGATTTTGCTAGAACTGGAAGTCATATTTTCTTCTGCTATTAATATTTTCAATTGTAAGTACTTGTACTTATATTCAAAGTTTTAAACTACATTTTGTTCATTGTGGGATATTTAATACTTACTTCCTTCCCTTTTGAGGATAGTTTCTTAAAGGGCTAGAGCCCCAGGAGAATCTTTAGTAACTTGCTACTTACCAACCTCAATCTCTTGACCCCAAGTGACTTCTATGGAATGGAAGATATAATGGGGCCAAGATGGATGCTCAGAGTATTCAGTAGAGTGCCACAATATCTTGGTGAAGTACCACACAATCACTCTTATGTCCTGCCACTATTCCCTCTGTTTTGGCCAAATAGAATGTACTTTGTTGTTTTTACAGTATGAACACATTTCTGCCTGTTGAATTTCTCAGTCACTGAGAGGAGGTGCAGGTTTGGAGGGAGCAGTGTAAAGTATTGTTCTCTTATGAACAACTACATTAACATGTGGCAGTTGGCTGGGAAATGATTACAATACTCTGAAATTTTCAGAGCCATCTTTTCTTTCCTTTTCATATATTACAGTTTCTCAAGTCTTTCTCTAATGATTTGGCACCTATTTCCTTTCAATGGTTTATTATACAAAAATATTATTATTTTTTAAAAAAAATTGAGTATATATCAGATCTTTTTTTCTGCCTTTGATTTCCTTACATTAATGATCATATGTTTATTTTATCATCTTGGTGATATAGTGGATAAAGCACCAGACCTGGATTCAAGGAGACCTAAGTTTAAATCTGGGCTTAGGAACTTACTAATTATGTGAACTTGAACTTAACTTGTTAGCTTCACTTTCATCACTGCTAATAACACCTATCTACAGGGTTATGGTGAATGGTCAAATGCAATAATAATTTAAAAGCATTTACAACAGTACAAGATATCTCTTTAGTACTATATAAATGTTACATTATTATTATTGTATCCTTTAAATTATTTTTATTATTACTATTTCCATGTTACTAGGGATTCTAAGTATTCTACACTAATCAACTTATATGAGTATTGTATAAATATAGAAACATTAAATAAAAGTAACATCTAATAGAAAATGTAAAGAATATTAGAAAGTTGAAAAGGAGATAAATCCATGTAATTAATTAATAGTTGCATTATAGAACATTATAAAATATCTTTAAATTTTTTTTCATAACATTTTTCATGACATTCTCAAGCCATAGTTGTTGAAGTCATTTAAATCCACACATATCCCTAAAAAAGCAGTGCTTTTAAAAACAGGTAAATAATTAAAATTGTTATGCCCAGTTGTTCTTCTCATGTTTAGTTCATGGCCCTTAATTCTAGCTTGATTTATTAATAATTTTAGGTTTTATTCATTAATAGCAACATATTTGCCAATATCTAAACTGCACTAACAAGAGATCTTGACATACTTGCTTATTGTAAAATGGTTTGTTTTGTTAGGGAACATAGAAATAAGTATTTATGAAAGGGAAAGAAATTAAATCCTACTGTTTTCTTTAACATTTAGCTTTACAAAGACTGAAATAGCAATAAAAGAAAATTAGAATTTTGTCATGCTTCCTTTGAACAGATGCCATCCTATAATAATAAATGAACTTGGATAACTTAATTTCACAAGTAAGCTGACACACTGGACAAATAAGATATGTATTCTTAGTAACTTTTGCAATGAGAATAATAACCCACTTATATAAGAGTATCCTTATATCAACAGTATGTAGCACAATATCTAGCAATTAGTAGGTGATAATCAAATTGAAAAACAATTTTTGAAATTTCTATATGAGAAGATTTTAAAAGGAAGAAGCATGGAACTTCCAGTATACTAATACCTATGATATTAAGAACTAAACTTAAAAAAATTGAAATTAAATAGGAGACTGTAGTGCCTTAGTATCCTTATTTTTAATATGACAGATTCAGGGAATCAAAAGATTCTGCTTTGAATTATATAGTGCTTTACTACTATTGGTCAATTATATGATTATCAAGATAAATCATGTTTGCCTGTGAATTCATAATTATGTTAAATGAAAAGAAGAGTATTTCAGGATAGAATTGTGTTAGCTGGAAGAAGGTCAATTATTCATCTTTATTTTCTTTTATCTGAGCTTTTTTTTTAATTAGGGCAGGGGGAAATGACTTAAGTTAACCAATAATTCATATTATCTAAAGAATTTTCTTAAGAGCAAGAATCGATAGTCTTTAGATGACAAGAGATTAAGGGAAGAACTCGATGGAAGGAAATTGAAGTGTAATTATTTTTAAAAGCAATATTCATGACTGAATTTTCTTAATTTTTAGGCCTTTAAAAACTATAAAGAATGTTTAGAGATGGATTTAGATTGGGGAAATGATTGGGTTTTGCTTTTAAAAGATCACTCTACTGCAAATATGAATAATATGGAAATAGGTTTTGAACAATGCAATGCTATATATATAACCCAGTGGAATTGCTTGTCAGCTGCAGGAGAGGGGAGGGAGAAAAGTCATGAATCATGTAACCATGAAAAAATATTCTAAATAAGTTAATAACTTGAAAAAATTAAGATCTACAGAACCATAAAAACACCATAATACAATGAAGCTGCAATAAGTGAACCTCAATATAGTGGACAACTGTATTTTATAAATCATATATTAAATATTATAAATACATAAATTTGGAGATTTAATTTTTTATATTGGCATGACCTATTCATCAATACTAACTATTCCCCCAGTTGTGTAGGCTTTTTAAAAATTTCTTTGATGACTGCTTTCTAAATAAATCTAAACATGTATTTTGTGTACTTTTGGAGGTTCATCCTCAGATATTCTATACATTTTGCAATTATTGAAATGTATTAATCTTTATATTATTGTTTGTTATGTTTTGCTATTATTACAAAGAAGTACTGTTGATTTTTGAGCATTTATTTTTTAGTCTGCAAATTTGCTGAAGCTATTGTTTTATTATGTATCTTTATTGATTCCTTGGAGTTTTCAAAAATAACAAGACAGACAAGGACAGTTGTATCTCTTTTTCCAACATCTTTATTTATTTAATTATTTTCTCCCAACTTATTTCTACTGTTAGTATTTCCAAACATATATAAATTAATAGTCTGTCAAAAGGGAATTCATGCTTCACACATATGTTTTGGAAAATATTTTAGAGATTCCTCCTATTTGTAGTGCTTGCTTTTGGTTTTAGATAAATATATTAGTATATATCAGAAAGGTATTTCTGTGGCTTACTTTGTAGAATATATAGTATATGATGCATATCTGTGTCAAAGGTATTTCACCTATACTGAAATAAGCATGTGGTTGGGGATATTTTTTGTTTCAGTATTCCTATTTATGTTGATTAAAAAAATATTGAACTAAGTTCGTCTTGATCATTAATGAACTATATGTTGGATAAATTATTGTAATTATTTGATAGGATATTTAATATTTTTATTGAAATAGTCATTAAGGACATTGGCCTATTGTTTTGTTTCTATTTTTCTTTCTCTGGTATAGATACTAGGACTATGTTTTTTCTCTTAAAATTATTCCCTTATTGTTGGTTCTTTTTCATTTTAGCATAATTTGTGAAGTAGAGTTACTAACTATTCTTTAAAAATTCATATAGAAAATATTTTACAAGAATACACATGTAAAACATATATTGGATTGCTTAGGATCTCAGAAAAGGAGGAATAAATTAAGAGAGTGGTTGAAAGATAGGGAAAGATTTTAGGCTTCAACTTTAAAAAATGAATGTTCAAAAAACTTTGATAGAATTCCTCTCAATTCATCAGGTCTAGGGTGTTTATCTTTTCTGTTGCTATTTCCTTTACACCTAGATCTAATACCCCATATGAGGTTAGATTAAGAACTCTCTCTGATCCTCTGATAGTTTGGGTACTTGATTTTTTGAAAACATCTCTCTTTTTCTTTTTTTTCTTTTTTTTTGTTTTGTTTTTTAATCCTCCTTAAATATGCTTTATTTTGGTAAGTGGTAGTGTACTAGAGACACAACTTCAAGTCAAGGAAAATTCCACTAAGCTTTCATATGAGGTAATTTGATCAGATTCTAGTTTTGATCATTTCATTTTGCCCTTATACATTCCTCTCTATCCTCAGCAAGATAAAGAGCAAGCATGAATACAGAACTGAAGATTGTTTCCTATCAACAATTTTCACTTTAGTAGAAATACATTTTTTGTTGAAATCTTTTTTTTTTCCAATATACCTTCTTTTTTTTTAATATTATTTTATTTGGTCGTTTTCATACATTATTCACTGGAAACAAAGACCGTTTTCTTTTCCTCCCCTCCCCTTCCCCCTCCCCCCCCCCCGCCTTTCCCTCTCCCATAGCCGACGAATGATTACACTGGTTATCACATGTGTTCTTGACTCGAACCCATTTCCCTGTTGTTGGAGTTTGCATTATAGTGTTCATTTAGAGTCTCTCCTCAGTCTTATCTCCTCCAACCCTGTAGTCAAACAGTTGCTTTTCAGCGGTGTTTTTACTACCACAGTTTATCCTCTGCTTGTGGGTAGTATTTTTTTTAGATCCCTGCAGATTGTTCAGGGAAATTGCATTGATACTAATGGAGAAGTCCATCACCTTCGATTGTACCACAATGTATCAGTCTCTGTGTATAATGTTTTCCTGGTTCTGCTCCTTTCACTCTGCATCACTTCCTGGAGGTTGTTCCAGTCTCCATGGAATTCCTCCACTTAATTATTCCTTTTAGCATAATAGTATTCCATCACCAACATATACCACAATTTGTTCAGCCATTCCCCAATTGAAGGGCATCCCCTCATTTTCCAATTTTTGGCCACCACAAAGAGCGCAGCTATGAATATTTTTGTACAAGTCTTTTTGTCCATTATCTCTTTGGGGTACAAGCCCAGCAGTGCTATGGCTGGATCAAAGGGCAGACAGTCTTTTATCGCCCTTTGGACATAGTTCCAAATTGCCCTCCAGAATGGTTGGATCAATTCACAACTCCACCAGCAATGAATTAATGTCCCCACTTTGCCACATCCCTTCCAGCATTCATTACTTTGCATAGCTGTCATGTTAGCCAATCTGCTAGGTGTGAGATGATACCTCAGAGTTGTTTTGATTTGCATCTCTCTGATTATAAGAGTTGTAGAGCACTTTTTCATGTGCTTATTAATAGTTTTGATTTCTTTGGCTGAGAATTGCCTGTTCATGTCCCTTGCCCATTTGTCAATTGGAGAATGGCTTGATTTTTTGTACAATTGATTTAGTTCTTTATAAATTTTAGTAATTAAACCTTTGTCAGAGGTTTTTATGAAGATTGTTTCCCAATTGGTTGCTACCCTTCTGATTTTGGTTACATTGGTTTTGTTTGTACAAAAACTTTTTAATTTGATGTAATCCAGATTATTTATTTTGCATTTTGTAACTCTTTCTAATTCTTGCTTGGTTTTGAAGTATTTCCCTTCCCAAAGGTCTGACATGTATACTATTCTGTGTTCGCCTAATTTTCTTATAGTTTCCTTCTTTATGTTCAAGTCATTCATCCATTTTGAATTTATCTTGGTGTAGGGTGTGAGGTGTTGATCTAAGCCTAATCTTTCCCATACTGTCCTCCAATTTTCCCAACAGTTTTTATGAAATAGTGGATTTTTGTCCCAAAAGCTGGGATCTTTGGGTTTGTCATATACTGTCTTGCTGAGGTTGCTTGCCCCCGGTCTATTCCACTGATCCTCCTTTCTGTCTCTTAGCCAGTACCAAATTGTTTTGATGACCGCTGCTTTGTAATATAGTGTGAGATCTGGGACTGCAAGACCCCCTTCCTTTGTATTTTTTTTTTCATTAATTCCCTGGATATCCTTGATCTTTTTTTCTTCCAAATGAACTTTGTTATGTTTTTTTCTAAATCAGTAAAAAAATTTTTTGGAAGTTCCATGGGTATGGCACTAAATAGATAGATGAGTTTGGGTAGGATGGTCATTTTTATTATATTGGCTTGTCCTATCCATGAGCAGTTAATGTTCTTCCAATTGTTCAAGTCTAGTTTTAGTTGTGTGGAAAGTGTTTTGTAGTTGTGTTCATATAGATCCTGTGTTTGTCTCAGGAGATAGATTCCTAAGTATTTTATTTTGTCTTGGGTAATTTTGAACGGGATTTCTCTTTCTAGTTCTTGCTGCTGAGCTGTGTTGGAATTATATAGAAATGCTGATGACTTATGTGGGTTTATTTTGTATCCTGCAACTTTGCTAAAGTTGTTGATTATTTCAATTAGCTTTTTGGTTGAGTCTCTAGGATTCTTTAAGTAGACCATCATGTCATCTGCAAAGAGTGATAATTTGGTCTCCTCCTTGCCTATTTTGATGCCTTCAATTTCTTTTTCTTCTCTAATTGCTACTGCTAGTGTTTCTAATACAATGTCAAATAATAGAGGTGATAATGGGCATCCTTGTTTCACTCCTGATCTTAATGGGAATGGATTTAGTTTATCCCCATTGCAGATGATATTAGCTGATGGTTTTAGATATATACTGTTTATTATTTTTAGGAATGACCCTTCTATTCCTATGCTTTCTAGTGTTTTTAGTAGGAATGGGTGTTGTATTTTATCAAAGGCTTTTTCTGCATCTATTGAGATAATCATGTGGTTCTTGTTGGTTTGCTTGTTGATGTGGTCAATTATGTGGATAGTTTTCCTAATGTTGAACCAGCCCTGCATCCCTGGTATAAATCCTACTTGATCATGGTGGATGACCCTTCTAATCACTTGCTGGAGTCTTTTTGCTAGTATCCTATTTAAGATTTTTGCATCTATATTCATTAGGGAGATTGGTCTATAATTTTCTTTCTCTGTTTTTGGCCTGCCTGGTTTTGGAATCAGTACCATGCTTGTGTCATAAAAGGAGTTTGGTAGGACTCCCTCTTTGTTTATTATGTCAAATAGTTTGTATAGTATTGGGATTAACTGTTCTCTGAATGTTTGATAGAATTCGCTGGTGAATCCATCAGGCCCTGGGGATTTTTTCTTAGGAAGTTCTGTGATGGAATTTCTTTTTCGGATATGGGATTATTTAAGAAAACTATTTCTTCTTCTGTTAGTCTAGGCAATTTATATTTTTGTAAATATTCATCCATATCACCTAGGTTGGTATATTTATTGCCATATAGTTGGGCAAAGTAGTTTTTAATGATTGCCTTAATTTCCTCTTCATTGGAGGTGAGATCCCCCTTTTCATCCTTGATGCTATTAATTTGCCTTTCTTCTTTCCTTTTTTTAATAAAATTAACCAGTACTTTGTCTATTTTGTCTGTTTTTTCAAAGTACCAGCTTCTAGTCTTGTTTATTAGCTCAATAGTTCTGTCACTTTCTATTTTATTAATTTCTCCCTTAATTTTTAGGATCTCTAGTATGGTTTTCTTCTGGGGGTTTTTAATTTGTTCATTCTCAAGTTTTTTGATTCGCATTTCCATTTCCTTGGTCTCTGTCCTCCCTAATTTGTTAATATATGCACTCAGGGATATGAATTTTCCTCTAAGTACTGCCTTGGCTGCATCCCATAAGGTTTGAAAGGATGTTTCGCCGTTGTCATTTTCTTCAACGAAATTGTTAATTGTTTCTATGATTTCTTCTCTAACTATCCGATTTTGGAGTATCATGTTATTTAATTTCCAATTAATTTTTGATTTGGGTCTCCATGTACCCTTGCCGATCAATATTTTAATTGCCTTGTGATCTGAAAAGGCTGCAGTTAATATTTCTGCTTTTCTGCATTTGAGTGCCATGTTTCTATGACCTAGTGTATGATCTATTTTTGTGAATGTGCCATGTGGTGCTGAAAAGAAGGTGTATTCTTTTTTGTCCCTATTTATTTTTCTCCATATGTCTATTAATTCTAATTTTTCTAAGATTTCATTCACCTCTTTTACCTCTTTCTTATTTATTTTTTGATTTGATTTATCTAAATTTGATAGTGGTTGGTTCAAGTCTCCCACTAATATGGTTTTACTGTCTATTTCCTCCTTCAATTCTCCTAGTTTCTCTATTAAAAATTTGGATGCTATACCATTTGGTGCATACATGTTGATTAGTGATATTTCCTCATTGTCTATACTTCCTTTTAGCAGAATATATTTACCTTCCCTATCCCTTTTGATCAGGTCTATTTGTACTTTGGCTTTGTCAGATATCATGATTGCAACTCCTGCCTTCTTTCTATCGGTTGAGGCCCAAAAGGTCTTACTCCAACCTTTAATTCTAACCTTGTGAGTGTCAACCCGTCTCATATGTGTTTCTTGAAGACAACATATGGTAGGGTTTTGTGTTCTAATCCAATCTGCTATTTGTCTGCGTTTTATGGGTGAGTTCATCCCATTCACGTTCAAAGTTATGATTGTTATTTGTGGATTCGCTGGCATTTTGATATCTTCCCCTAGTTCTGACCTTTCTTCTTTAGCTTTCTTCTTTTGAACCAGTGAGAAAGTGTCAGTCCCCCTAGTCCCCTCCCTTGAGATGCTTCCCTTTCTAGCCCTTCCCTTTTTATGCTCCCTTCTCCTTCCCCCTCTCCTTCCCTCCCTTTTTGTACTCCCTCTCCCCTCCCCCTCCTTGATTTTCCTTTCTTTCTTGCCCTAATGGATAAGATAGTATTCAGGATCCCACTGGATCTAGATGTTCTTCCCTCTCAGATTTGATTTCACTGAGAGTAAGGTTTAAGTAATTCCACTTCACGCTCTCTTCCTCTCCTTCTCATATGAGAGTTCTTCCCCTCCCCTTCCCATGTGTATCTTTATATGGGAAAGATTATTCTATTGATCCCCCCCCTATTTCTTGAAGTTAATCTTAGTATTATCGCGGTTCCCCCCTCCCTTTTCCTTTCTTTGCCCCAACTTTCCCCAAATCTTTTTAATGCCCCAATCTTTCCCTATGCATGTTTCTTCTAACTACTCTTATGATGATACAATTTATGAGAGTTACTGCTAAAATATATTGTATGTTCGGTCCTATTCATTTCTTGTTTTTGTTTCTTTTTTTTTTCACTTCCTGGAATACAGACCTACTAAAGGTTACACATTGTTTTTGTCCTTTTGTGCTTTGATTAATATTGCTTTCAAGAATGATTGTTTCAGTTCACAGATCCACCAATGATGTATAACTGTCCAAATTTTCCCAGATCCCCCCCAACATTTACCATTTTGATTTTTGGTCGGGTTAGCTACTTTGATAGGTATGAGGAAGTATTTCAGAGTTGTTCTAAACAATAGAGATTTGGAACATTTTTTTAATATGACTACACATATGTTTGAATTTCTTTCTCTGAGAACAGCATGTTGTTTCCTTTGACCTTTTTTCATTCAGAGAATACATTGTATTCTTATAAAATGGACTCAGATTTCAATATATTTGAGAAACATGGCTTTTTGCAGAAACACGTGCTATAATTTTTTTCTCCAAATTTGTTGTTTTTCTTCTAATCTTGGTGGCATTTGTTTTATTTGTTTATTTGACCAAGGTTTTTATTTTAATTGTCTATTTCATTTTTTATGTTCTCTATGTCTTCTTTGGTCATAAATTATTCCTTTATCCAAACTAAAGGCATAATAGTCCAGCTTTTCCATGTTCCTCTAATTTGTTTATAGTGTCATCCTTTATTGAGTATCTAATATATGGTGTGAGATGTTGCTCCATGCCTAATTTCTGCCATACTACTTTCTAATTTCCTAGCACTGGTTTTCTCAAATAGTAAGATTTTTTTTTTTCCCAAAGAAGCATAGATCTTTGGGTTTATCAAACACCAATTTGCTGTGTGGACATTAACAGTCATCTCTTGATTCCATTGATTCAATTGATTGACCTTTCTATTTCTTAGCCAGTATCAGATTTTTTATGATTACCACTTTTATAGTTTGATATCAAGTAAAATTAGGCCTCATTCCTTCATTCTTTTTTCATTGAGATCCTTGATGTTCTTTGCCTTTTGTCCTTTCAGATGAACTTTATTGTTATTTTTGTAGTTTTCCTAAATAAATTGTGGGTACTTTAATTGGTATGACACTGAACAAATAAATTAATTTAGGTGTACTTTACATTTAAACTATATTAGCTTGGCTTATTCATGAGAAATTAATATTTTTTCCAATTGTTTAAATCTGGCAGAACCAATATGGCATAGAAATCTAGAATTTCTCTCAGAATCTTTTCAAACTAACCTTAAAATAGCAACTCAAAATGAATACTGGGGTCACAGAATTGACAAGGGGACACAATGAAATAATTCTCCTATAGAAAATAACTCAGAAGGTAGGCAAAGAGGGTCTAGTTCATGAGGTAAGAGTGAAACCAAAAATAAAATTGATCATGGAGAAGTGAAAACCTCCCACCCACCCCACCTCCTCTGCCAGTTTCCAAACCTAAAACAAGCCAATTTTCTCTTTATTTTCAAGTTATCCAATTTGGTGTTTAATTGGGGATTTTTAATTTATTCTTTTTCTAATTAGGATGAAGTTGTTTAGCTTCCAATTACTTTTTAGACTGCCTTTGGTTGATTATAATTTTTTTTACATCAATGTACTTATGAATTTATTATTATCAATATCAAAATTCACTCCATCCACATCTGCTTGTCCCACAATATTCTCATCAATAAGATACAATTACTTTACCACCATCATTTATATAATTTATATATGTACATATATAATATATAATTTCATTCAATAACATTTATCACCCAATGTTCTATGGCCATCTCTTATATTAGCTTTACATTGTTTAGATATTTATGAAACACATGGACTGTCTATTAGCCCATATATTTTAAAATTTGAAACTTTTAATTGTTTTATTATTATTTTTATTTTTATTTATTATTATTTTATTTTTTAAAATATATTTTATTTGATCATTTCCAAGCATTATTCGTTAAAGACATAGATCATTTTTTTTCCTCCCCCCCACCCCCCATAGCCGACGCATAAGTCCACTGGGCATTAGATGTTTTCTTGATTTGAACCCATTGCTTTGTTGATAGTATTTGCATTAGAGTGTTCATTTAGAGTCTCTCCTCTGTCATGTCCCCTCAACCTCTGTATTCAGGCAGTTGCTTTTCCTCGGTGTTTCCACTCCCATAGTTTATCCTTTGCTTATGAAAGGTGTTTTTTTCCCCTGGATCCCTGCAAGTTGTTCAGGGACATTACACCACCACTAATGGAGAAGTCCATTACGTTCGATTATACCACAGTGTATTAATCTCTGTGTACAATGTTCTCCTGGTTCTGCTCCTCTCGCTCTGTATCACTTCCTGGAGGTTGTTCCAGTCTCCATGGAATTCCTCCACTTTATTATTCCTTTTAGCACAATAGTATTCCATCACCAACATATACCACAGTTTGTTCAGCCATTCCCCAATTTATGGGCATCCCCTCGTTTTCCAGTTTTTGGCCACCACAAAGAGCGCAGCTATGAATATTTTTGTACAAGTCTTTTTGTCCATTATCTCTTTGGGGTACAGACCCAGCAGTGCTATGGCTGGATCAAAGGGTAGATATTCTTTTGTCGCCCTTTGGGCATAGTTCCAAATTGCCCTCCAGAATGGTTGGATCAGTTCACAACTCCACCAGCAATGAATTAATGTCCCTACTTGGCCACATCCCCTCCAGCATTCATTACTTTCCTTTGCTGTTATGTTAGCCAATCTGCTAGGTGTGAGGTGATACCTCAGGGTTGTTTTGATTTGCATCTCTCTGATTATAAGAGATTTAGAACACTTCTTCATGTGCTTGTTAATAGTTATGATTTCTTTATCTGAGAAGTGCCTATCCATTTCCCTTGCCCATTTATCAATTGGAGAATGGCTTGATTTTTTGTACAATTGATTTAGCTCATTATAAATATGAGTAATTAAACCTTTGTCAGAGGTTTCTATGAAGATTTTTTTCCCAATTTGTTTTCCCTTCTGATTTTAGTTACATTGGTTTTGTTTGTACAAAAGCTTTTTAGTTTGATGTAGTCAAAATTATTTATTTTACATTTTGTGATTCTTTCTATATCTTGCTTGGTTTTAAAGCCTTTCCCCTCCCAAAGGTCTGACATGTATACTATTCTGTGTTTACCCAATTTACTTGAGTTCCCTTTCCCCCAGTCTATTCCACTGATCTTCCTTTCTGATTCATAGCCAGTACCAAATTGTTTTGATGACCGCTGCTTTGTAATATAGTGTGAGATCTGGGACTGCAAGACCCCCTTCCTTTGTATTTTTTTTTTCATTAATTCCCTGGATATCCTTGATCTTTTTTTCTTCCAAATGAACTTTGTTATGTTTTTTTCTAAATCAGTGAAGAAGTATTTAGGTAGTTCAATGGGTATGGCAGTAAATAGATAAATAAGTTTGGGTAGGATGGTCATTTTTATTATATTGGCTCATCCTATCCATGAGCAGTTAATGTTCTTCCATTTGCTCAAGTCTAGTTTTAGTTGTGTGGCGAGTGTTTTGTAGTTGTGTTCATATAGTTCCTGTGTTTGTCTTGGGAGGTAGATTCCTAGGTATTTTATTTTGTCTAAGGTGATTTTGAATGGGATTTCTCTTTCTAGTTCTTGCTGCTGAGCTGGGTTGGAGATATATAGAAAAGCTGATGATTTATGTGGGTTTATTTTGTATCCTGCAACTTTGCTAAAGTTGTTGATTATTTCAATTAGCTTTTTACTTGAATCTCTAGGATTCTTTAAGTAGACCATCATGTCATCCCCAAAGAGTGATAACTTGGTCTCCTCCTTGCCTATTTTGATGCCTTCAATTCCTTTATCTTCTCTAATTGCTACTGCTAGTGTTTCTAGTACAATGTCAAATAGTAGAGGTGATAATGGGCATCCTTGTTTCACACCTGATGTTATTGGAAATGCATCTAGTTTATCCCCATTGCAGATGATATTAGCTGTTGGTTTTAGATATATACTGTTTATTATTTTTAGGAATGACCCTTCTATTCCTATGCTTTCTAGTGTTTTTAATAGGAATGGGTGTTGTATTTTATCAAAGGCTTTTTCTGCATCTATTGAGATAATCATGTGGTTCTTGCTAGTTTGCTTCTTGATGTGGTCAATTATGTGGATGGTTTTCCTAATGTTGAACCAGCCCTGCATCCCTGGAATGAATCCTACTTGATCATGGTGAATGATCCTTCTGATCACTTGCTGGAGTCTTTTTGCTAGTATCCTATTTAAGATTTTTGCATCTATATTCATTAGGGAGATTGGCCTATTGTTTTCTTTCTCTGTTTTTGACCTGCCTGGTTTTGGAATCAGTACCATGTTTGTGTCGTAAAAGGAGTTTGGTAGAACTCCCTCTTTGCTTATTATGTCAAATAGTTTGTATAGTATTGGGATTAACTGTTCTCTGAATGTTTGATAGAATTCACAGGTGAATCCATCAGGCCCTGGGGATTTTTTCTTAGGAAGTTCTTTTATGGCTTGTTGGATTTCAATTTCTGATATGGGATTATTTAAGAATTTTATTTCCTCTTCTGTTAGTATAGGCAGTTTGTATTTTTGTATATATTCATCCATTTCACCTAATTGGTGTATTTATTGCCATATAATTGCGCAAAGTAATTGCTAATGATTGCCTTAATTTCATCTTCATTGGAGGTGCTGTCCCCCTTTTCATCTTTAATGCTGTGAATTTGCTTTTCTTCCTTCCTTTTTTTAATTAGATTGACCAGTACTTTGTCTATTTTGTTTGTTTTTTCAAAGTACCAGCTTCTAGTCTTATGTATTAAATCAGTAGTTCTATCACTTTCGATTTTATTAATTTCTCCCTTAATTTTTAGGATTTCTAGTTTGGTTTTCTGCTGGGGGGTTTTAATTTGATTGCTTTTGAGTTTTTTCATTTGCATTTCCAATTGATTGATCTCTGCTCTCCCTTGTTTGTTAATATAAGCATTCAGGGATATGAATTTACCCCTGATTAGCGCTTTGGCTGCATCCCAAAAGGTTTGAAAGGATATTTCACCATTGTCATTTTCCTCGATGAAATTATTAATTGTTTCTATGATTTCTTCTTTAACTAAACGGTTTTGGAGTATCATATTGTTTAATTTCCAATTGGTTTTAGATTTGGTTTTCCATGTACCATTACTAATCATTATTTTTATTGCCTTGTGATCTGAGAAGGCTGCATTCATTATTTCTGCTTTTCTGCATTTGTGTGCTATGTTTCTGTGACCTAATGTATGGTCAATTTTTGTGAATGTGCCATGTGGTGCTGAGAAGAAGGTGTATTCCTTTTTATCCCTATTTATTTTTCTCCATATGTCTATATATTCTAATTTTTCTAAGATTTCATTCACTTCTTTTACCTCTTTCTTATTTATTTTTTGATTTGATTTATCTAAATTTGATAATGGTTGGTTTAATTCTCCCACTAGTATGGTTTTATTGTCTATTTCTTCTTTCAATTCTCCTAGTTTCTCCATTAGAAATTTGGGTGCTATATTATTTGGTGCATACATGTTGATTAATGATATTTCCGCATTGTCTAAGAGTCCCTTTTAACAAAATATAATTACCTTCCCTATCCTTTTTGATCAGGTCTATTTTTGCATTGGCTTTATCAGATATCATGATTACCACTCCTGCCTTCTTTCTATCAGTTGAGGCCCAGAAGGTCTTACTCCATCCTTTAATTCTGACCTTGTGGGTGTCAACCCACCTCATGTGTGTTTCTTGAAGACAACATATGGTAGGGTTTTGGATTCTAATCCATTCCGCTATTCGTCTATGTTTTGTGGGTGAGTTCATCCCATTCACATTCAAAGTTATGACTGTCATTTGTGGATTCCCTGGCATTTTGATAACCTTCCCTAATTCTAAACTTTTCTTCTTCGGCTCTACCTTTTAGTCCAGTGATTTACTTTGAATCAGTCCCCCTTATCACCTCCCTTGATGTTTCCCTTTTTAGTCCCTCCCTTTTCTTCCCTTTCACTCCCTCCTCTCTTTCCCTCCCTTTTTGTTCTCCCTCTCCCCCTCCCCCCCTTGGTTTTCCCTTCTCCCTACCCTTTTTGGGTAAGATAGAATTCAAGATCCCAATGGATCTGGATGCTTTTCCCTCTCAGAGTTGATTTCCCTGAGATTGAGGTTTAAGTAAAAAAAAAAATCCCCCCTCTCTTCCTCTCCTTCTTATAGGAGTTTTCTTCCCCTTCCCTTCCCATGTGAATCTTTGTGTGAGAACGATTATTCTATTTGGTCTTTCTTTACCCCCTATTTATACATTACATTTTCCCCACATATTAGGATACATAGATTGATATAAATGTAGTCCTTATAGAAGAGAGTTTGAGTAAAAGAAGAAGATAACATTTTTCCCCTTTTCTTAATATTTACCTTTTCAGGTATTCCTTGCTCTTTGATTTTCGGTATCAAACTTTCCACAGAGCTCTGGTCTTTTCTTTGCAAAAAGTTGGAAGTCTTCTATTTTGTTCAATGCCCATTCTTTCCCTTGGAAGCATATAGTCAGTTTTGCTGGGTAGCTGATTCTTGGTTGGAGACCCAGCTCTCTTGCCTTTCTGAAGATCATGTTCCATGCCTTACGATCATTCAGAGTAGAACTTGCAAGGTCTTGTGTGACCCTGATTGGCATTCCTTTATATCTAAATTGTCTTTTTCTGGCTTCCTGTAGGATTTTTTCTTTTGTTTGTGAGCTTTGGAATTTGGCAATTACATTCCTGGGAGTTGTCTTTTGGGGGTTTATTGTAGAAGGTGTTCTGTGAGCTCTGTCAGTGGCTGTATTGCCCCCTTGTTCTAGAATCTCTGGGCAATTTTCTTTGATTATATCTTGTATCACCATGTCCAGTTTGGTGTTTATTTCTGGCTTTTCTCGGAGTCCAATTATTCTTAAATTATCTCTTCTCCCTCTATTTTCCAGATCTGTCATCTTGTCGGTGAGACATTTTATGTTCTCTTCTAATTTCTTGGTATTTTGGCTTTGCTTTATTAATTCTTGCTCTTTTACACGATCTTTGTCTTCCAGCTGCCTGATTCTGGCCTTTAAAGCCTGGTTTTCCTTTTCAGTTTCATCATACTGGTTTTGTAGATGCGTGAATTTCTTTTGCATTATTTCCAACTTTTCCTCCCAGAAGGCTTCCATCTTTTTGGTCATTTCTGATTCAAATTCTTCATAGGTTTGTGGGGAGTTTCCATTTCCTTTGGAAGGTTTTGGAGCATTTTCTTGTATATCATCTTCTATCTGCTCTGTATTTTGTATTTTGGCCCCATAGAATGTTTCCAAAGTCGCCCCTTTCTTCTTATTTTTCTTGGTATTTTGGGGCTTCTGTGCTTCTGTGGAGTTTGCCATCTCTGAATGTGAAGGATTAGCTTTTCTTATCTCTGTCTAGTGTTCAGAGGCTTTAGTCCTGGGCAGATTGTCGGTTCTATGAGCTTTCCCTGGGTTAAACTGAATATGCCTCACTGGAACTGGAATGGAAGGGTCGGACCAGGGGGCCACACTCTCCCCCGGCTCTCTGGGTCGGGTTGCTTTCCGGAAGTTGCCTTCAGAATAGCTGGCCGTGAGGCTGTTTTGTTGGCCTGCGGGGGGATGGGCTGCGGCTTCCTGGAGCTCCGAGGGCAGGGACTTTCACTGAGACATGGATAGCAGGATCCAGCCCGTGAGGCTGTCTTGCCCGCCCTGAGGGTTGCTGTTGTTTCAACCCTGCTGTCTGCGGGGGGGAGCTCCGAGGGCAGTGACTTTCACTGGGACTCGGATAGAAGGCCCTGAGGGTTGTTGTTCCGAGGACCCTGCTCTCTGAGCCAGGCCGGGCTGCGGCTTACAGGAGCCTTGGACTCTGCGCTCCTACCCCTTAGGTCCGAATGATCTCGGGTTCTGGCTTTTGAGGGGGGCCGTACCTTTTGATCCAGGTCAAGGTCCAGGAGGACAGTTCCCAGGGTCTGTGCAGTTGATCGTTTTAAATTTTGGCGCCTTAGGAGCTTATAGTTTGAGATCGGTCGGGAAGGGTTTTCCAGAGATCTGAACTTTAGCTTTCTCTAAGCAGCCATCTTAACCGGAAGTCAGTTGATTATAATTTTTACAGCATTAAGGTTTGAAAAATATGTATTTAACCTTTCTGCTTTTCTACATTTGGACAGCAGGTTTTTATTGGCCTATTATATCATTATTTTTGTTACAGTGCTATGGACTGCTGAGGAAAAAGAAATGAGTTCCTTTCTATTCCTGTTCAGTTATCTCCATAGTTCTATCATATCCAATTTTTCTAAGGTTTAATTTACCTCTGGTTGAGGTCCCCCACTAGTAAAATTTTAGTATTTTCTCTTGTAACTGATATAACTTTTCCTTTAAGAATACTGATGGGGGGGGCAGCTGGGTAGCTCAGTGGATTGAAAGCTAGGCCTAGAGATGGGAGGACCTAGGTTCAAATCTGGCATCAGACACTTCCCATCTGTGTGACCCTGGGCAAGTCACTTGACCTCCATTGCCTAGCCTTTGCCACTCTTCTGCCTTGGTGCCAATACACAGTATTGACTGAAAGACAGAAGGTAGGGTTTAAAAAATGAATATTGATGCTATGCCATGTGATGCATATATGTTATTGTAGATGTCTGTGGTGCTTTTCATTTTGATGCAATTTTCTTGCTTATCTCTTTTGTTCAAATTATTTTTTCCTTTTGCTTTATCTAAGATTATGATTTCTACCCCTGCTTTACTTTTCACTTTAAAGCCTACTAGATTCTAGATTTTGTTTTAGTCTCTTACTTTACTCTGTGCATCTTGCTGTTTTAAAATGAGTTTCTTGTAGACAGCACACTGCAGGATTCTGTTTTTTTAATCTACTCTTCTATCCTTTTCCATTTTGTGAGTGAGCTCCTACCATTCACATTCACAGTTATGATTACTAATTTTGTTTTTCCCTCCATCTTAATTTTCCCTGTTTAGTATTCTATCTCTGTCTCTGCCTCTCTCTCTTTCTCTCCATCTCTCTGTCCATATCTCTGTGTGTCTGTGTTTCTCTCTCCTTTTAGCCTTTCCCTCTTCACATACATTTTGTTTTTGAAGAGTATCTCCCTTCATTCACACTCCTTTTTGTCCTTCCCTGCATCCATTATTCTCTCTACTCTTCTACTTCCCTATAGGTTCAGGTAGGTTTCTATAGCTGATTGAGAGTGGGTATTATTCCCACTTTTGGCTAGATCAGATGAGAGTAAGGATCAAGCATATCACTCCCCCATTCTCTTCCAGAGTATTTGCCACTCATGTGTCTCTTATAGAGAGATAGTTTATCCCCTTCTGTCTCTCCTTTTATCTTCTTCCCACATATTCCTTTTCCCATTTTTTTTATATTAGACCATCTTATTTAGATTTGTTTTTTCTTTCAACATATACCCTTTTCATTTCATAAAAGTGATATAGTTTTAAGTATCTTAGAAAATTAAAGTCTTAGGCACTTTAAGTATCTTGCATAATTTAAGTTTCTTACCTTTCTCAAGTATAGATATCTACAGATCTTTTATAGATATCTTAATTATTTCAGACATCACCTTACTATCTAATGTTGTCATTTTAACCTTATCAAAACCTTTAAATTTTCTTTTTAGGCTTGTCTTGAGTATCACATTTGCTCATTGAATTCCCTTTAATCCTCTGTATTTTTTGGGAGGGGGTCAGGAAAGTCTGAAATTATGCTAATTAATTGAATGTCAATTTTACTTTCCCTGCAAGATTATGTTCAGTTTTTCTTGGAATGTAATTCTAGGTTGTACTTCTAAATCTTTTGCCTTTTGGACTATAGTATTACATGCCTTCTGGTTTGTTAGTGTAGAAGATAAATACCATGTAATCCTGACTGTGGCTCTTCTGTATTTCAATTATTTCCTTCTGGCAGCTCAAATGACTTTTTCCTTGTCCTAGAAGTTCTGGAATTTGGCTATAATAGTCCTTTGGTATTTTTATTTGAAGTCTCTTTCAGGAGGTGATCAGATCAGTAAATTCTATCCATTTCTATTTTGCTTTTATTCAAGGATAAGAAATTTCCTCAATAATTTCTTAAAATACATTTTCTAGGCTCTTGCTTTTATAATTTCTTTAGAGTTATGGTGTAGATTTTCCCTCTTGGATTTATTTTACAGGTCAGTCATTTTTTTTCCATTTTTCCAGTTAGGTATTTTAGATTTTCTTTTTTTTTTCATTTTCTTTCATTACATTCTGATATTGTATGGCTGTATTAGCTTCTATTTTTCCAATTCTGTTTTTTAGGACATTATATTCTTTCTTGAGTTTTCCTGTTTCCTTTTCCAATTGTCTAATCCTACTCTAAACAGTAGTTTTCTTTATTTCTTTGTTTCTTCTTGTTTTCTTTTGTTCTTGCATTCTTTCTTGTTTTCTCTCCATTTCCATTTTTTCCATTATGTTTTTAGGGAGATGTTTATTTTAAAGTATTTTTTGTGTTCCCCTTTCCTTTTGTGCTATTCTAGTTTTTAGGAATTTTATTGCTTTAATTAATTTTCCCCAATCTGTGGGTTTTCCCTGTCAATTCTCTTATTTGTTTTTTTTTCATTCTCTCCCTTCTCTGATTTATCTAATCTCTGCCTTTTCTCTATGTTCTTCATACAATAAAAGCTTCCAAGATATCCATTCTACAGGCTTTTCTGCCTATGCATTTTGTGCCACTGTCTTATAAAGCTAACTTCATGGATTTTTGTTTTTAATTTTGATTTTTTTTCAGAACAATACCAATTATTGAAGGTGTTAGTGAGGACATGATCCCTTTGGTAAGGAATTCTTATTTGTTTCATCATCACCCTCTTATTTATATAGTCTCTTTCTGAACCCTTTCTCTATATTTCCTGGAAGTATCCTCAAGGGGTCAATGATCTTCTACTCTGCCATGTTCCAGTTTCCCTCATGCATTTCAACTCCAACACACTCCTCTCACTCAAAGACAGGTGGACTTTTCTGGCACCAAAATCCCTGGGCCTCATTTTTGTGATATCATCATCTCCCTTTACCAATAGGAATCAACAATGGAACCCTCTCCCAAATCCAAAGTAAAGGTTCCTTCCTTTCCCTCATTTCCAGGCTCCCCATCTCATCCTCACTCTGTCCTCTGTAAGCTCTCCTCTCTACACTGGACTGGAAAGCAAAAAAGAATAAGAAAAAATAAGACAAGAGCAAATCCACAAGCAATAAAAGCATGGGTCAAATCACTGTTGGAGATAATGGAAGAGATGCTTTCATAAAAAGAATTAGCAATGAATGAGGCTAAATAAAGGGAGGTACCCGAGTGACTGATAACTATGATTTGTCTGTGTAGTGTGGACTCCTTGTAGGGAAGGTTGTTAGTGATGTGCAATGAGTGCAGTGATATCCAAAACAAGGGGCGAAATGAAGGGGTTAGGACGGTTTAAACTGTTGGAAATAATTGTAGGGCATAAGTGCCTGGACCATCATACCAGTCAATAGTCATATTAACAGGAAGAATAATAAAGGGTGGTTATTTAACAATAAATACAATGATAGCAGGAAAGGAGGGATTAAGACAATTTGTTTAAATACATCAAGAAATTCTGTAAGTCGTTGGGGGAACACATTGTACAATCAGTGCATAAACTTGAGTGGGTTTGGAAGTTTTCATGTCACTAGAGCACAATAATACAATATGGGGAGAGAAAAGCAATGAATTTCAAGATAGAAAAATGAGTAATGGGAGATAAGGGACCTTCAATGGCAGAAATACCAGGGGGTACTGATAAAATGGCTAGCATAGCAAGAATTAAGGTGGCAGTGCAATCAGGAGGTATAAATTGTTGCTTGTCCATTCTTTGTTTTGCTTGGGCTGCAAGTGTCCTAATTTGTCTTCAAGTTAGTAGAGCATCTTGTTGTTTAGCACAGTCTCGGTATCTGCATTCTCCCAGGCTTGTTGTTAGGGTGGGAGTCATGGCAGGAATAGGTGAATCCTTCTGGAATTCAAGTGTGTATGAGAGTACTTAGGGGGAAAACACAAAGAGATCCTTGCCCCCAAAAGAGGGCTGGGACTACCAATGATTAATAATGATGGTTTTCCAATTGACCTTTTGTCTTTTTTTAATCATACTACATCTCTACAGAGAAAACAAAAGTCATCTTACATTCATTGCTAGGCTTTCATTTGGCACTTGTGTATTACTCCTTATGTTTTTGCTGTTCACCATCTACTTTCATGTGCTCTTTCTTTTTGTAATATATTCTCACAAAAGTAGCATTCACCTATAGACATTTCCCTAAAGCAACTCCCAGATTTCTGCCTTTACTCTTGTCTCTTTGAGCACATTTAGAAAGATGCTCTTACTGGTCTTTTCGATAACACTCTTTCTGTTGATATTGCTGTCTGCATATATTCACTATTTTATTTCTATTTGGGGGGCTTTTGAGATGCAAGTAAACTCTTTTAGTACAGTTTTTATTTCTTTTAAAAATATTTTCCATGCTTGAGGATGTAGACTCTAAATGAACATCCTAGTGCAAACATCGACAACATGGAAATAGGTTCTGATCAAGAACACAAGGGATACCCAATGAAATTGCTCATGGGCTGCAGGAAAGGTGGGTGGAGGGGAGGGAGGGAAATAATGTGATTATTGTAACCAAGGAATAATGTTCCAAATTGACTAAATAAATTAATTCAAAAAACTAAAAAAATAAAAATATTTTCCAGATTAAATGCTAATACAATTTTTAATATTTGTTTTCTGACATTTTGTGATCCATGTTCTCCCTGCTTCCCTTTTTTCCTTTTTCTTCCCCATGATGGCAGGTAATATGATATAGGTCATACATCTGTTCTCCTAAATATATGTTTTCATATTTATCATTTTGTGAAAGGAGCCACATCACAGTAGAGAAAAATTCATGGAGGAAGTAAAATGAAAAAAAAATGATATGTTTCTGCCTTCACTTAGACTCTCTCAGTTCCTCCTTTGCCAGTGGATAGATTTTTTTCAATATCAGTCTCTTGGAGTTATGTTGGATCCTTGCACTGCTGATGATAGTTAAGTTATTCATATTTGATTATTATACTTTGTTTTTATTGTATACAACCTTTATTCTGGTTCTGTATACTTTGCTTTCTAATATTTCATGTCTTCTTTTCTTTCTAAAGATATTTAAAATTATTCTTTATTACTGAATGCCCATCTTTTATCCCTTTTTGTTACTCTCAGATATGTAGTATAAGTCACCCTAAACTGTGTCCTTACTGCCATTGCCCTTTAGAATGCATTATTCCATCCCCTTCTTTTTTCAGTAAGTACTGAATGGTCTTGTAGTATTTAAATGTCCTTTTCTTTCTATTAATGGTCTTTCTCCTGGTGGTTTATATAGTCTGTACCTCATTTATATAGTTTATGGTTATATAATGACTATACTAAATTATATCATTAATTGAATTCAGATATTCAATATTGTTTGAATAAAATCCCTGAGAATTTCTGCCAATCCAAGGTCTATGCTTATTTAGGAGTGTTACAAGGGAATCACTTTAAAAGACTGATATATATTAATTTAAGGTCGCCAAGGAATCAGCTATGTAATTCCTAAATGAAAACTTAAGTCAGCCGTCAATCTTTTATGGAGTTTAATTACAATAGGAGGAAGTAATTAGAGATAGAGAGAGAGAAAAGGGAGAGAAGGAAATAGGGCTTAAATACCCCTTCTGTTTAGGCTGGGCCAAAAGGCCCAAGCCCTTAGATAGCTGGGGCAAAGAAAAGAGATCAGTCCCTATTACTCACGTGACCAAAATGGAGAAACAGTCTCAGAGGCCCCCACCTTCAGCTTCCTTCAGAGCAAGCTTCTCAGAGCCCACACGAATCACACCGACCAACTACTCCACCCCCTCCTCTAGTCTTCAGACCCTCCTATCTTTTTGGAAACCATCCAAGTTCCTCCCCTCAGTTCTCCCATCTCCCAATCACTGTTCATCAATTTCCCTGTGCCAATGGAGGCTCTAACTTAACCCAGGACCGCCCAGAGGTTTCTGGCTTTTGCACATGTCTGTTGAAGGTCATATTTTCAAATGATTAAATCTTTGCTCCTTTGCTACAGCCCTTTCTAAATCCTGTTAACCTGAGTAGGGTAGAGATTGGAATAATTAAATTTTGATCTAGGCTACAGCCCTTACTCAATCCTGTTAGAACTGAATAGGGTGGAGATTTATTCCAAGTATCTCCATTGTATCAATTCTAAAATCAATCATGACTCAAAGAAATTCCTGTTCTATGCTTAAGCATAGGTCAAAGTCCTTTCCATTATTCAGCAAAAGGTTTCTGTCCTAAAGTAATCTTAAGAAGGGAAGAGAAAGAACCTCCCATGCCAATGGGGTTCCCATTCCAATAGACTATCAGTAAGAAATTTTCCAAGTATGAAATATCCCAATGGTGAAATTTCCAACATTTATAAGTCTAAGGAAATTTGAGGTTTACAGGAGGTTTAATCAGGCACTAGCATGCCAATTGGATTTAAGAAGAAAATGACTAGAAGTAGGAAGGCACTTACTAAGCAGGTACTTATTAAGAACTTGTTGATTGATTAATCATATCTTCAATGTCTAAATTAAAATTAAAGGCTTTGGGTGGAGAAAAGGGTTAACATCAAAGATTGTGAAGAGTTATGGGTCAGATACAGTAATAAGGGATGTGAAAGGGGGAGGAATGAAGAGACATTACATCAATTCTTTTCTTACAAATCTTCATTGACTCCATATTACTTAGAACAAAAAGTAGAAACTCTTTTATTTTTTAATTCCAAGCCACTCAAACATTTTCTTCATGCTGTCTTTCTCATTACTCCTCAAATGTATTCCGGGTTCCAATGAACGACACTATTAACTATTCTCTGAACATGATTTCTCTATCACTATACCCAGAATATTATTTATTCTATTTTCTCTTCCTGAATTGGAAAGAACTAGTTCCTTGCTGGCTATCAAAATCTTTCCTATTCATTGAGATAAATCATTAACAATACTAAACTTATGAAGTTCCACCCACTTCTCTTTGCCTCTCAAAATTCTCCCTCCCTCTTTTCTTCACTGTCTTTTTCTTTGCCTTTTCCCTTGTTTTTCCATCTGTCTGTCAGTCTCTAACCTCTCCCTTTGCTTTTAAAAGTCTTGTCACATGTTTTCTTGCTTTGTGGAAATTCTGTATATGTTAAAGACTGCACATCTTATGATATTTTAATCCTTTCTAGTACCTTGCACATGGTCTATGTTCACTAAATATTTATTGACTATTTGTATATATAAGGGAAAGAAGAAATGAATAATTTAGGATCTGATTCCTAAAGTTTCATCATACAACATCAATAATAATAGTCACAATTTTGGTTCTTTTTATTCAACAATTTTCATTTGATAAACTGAAGGCATTTGATAAATTTTAACTAACAATAAGGTACTTAAGTAGTGTTGTCCTAGATGTATATAGGGAGAAATATATTCCATTGAGAAATAATTCTAAAAGCCACATTATAAATCATTCCAACTATTCGAAACAGGATTTTCTTGTCAGGAATTTTTGTTAAGCTTTTTTCATTGGCTTAGTTGTCTTGATAAACAGCAAGTCAGTTATCAACCCCTCTGTGATTCTTTTTGTACAGGAATCCCTTGAGGGTATTGAAACTTGTGTTATAGGGCAAAAGAATGATTATTCTCTCATCTGAGGCAGTCCTTATTAGAAATTGGGGTGTGTGTTTGTGTGTGTGTGTGTGTGTGTGTGTGTGTGTGTGTGTGTGTGTGTGTGTGTGTAGGGGAGAGTTTGGAAGCCATGCTTTCAGATGAGTTCTGGAGTGTCCATAGACTATGAGATCAAAGAAGAGTCCCAACTTAAACAAGGCATTTGCTGCCTCCAGCCCTGATATACTTTGACCAAACATCACTGACTGCTAGTGTATTATAAAGGGGAGGTTAAATTGTAACCTGAGGGGTTAAGACCTTCAGGATAGAGGGTGAAAGAGTGGAGAGGACCTCCCTTCTCAAAGCGGGGTTCATGGGAGACAGCTGAAGTTTAAGGTTGGCTCAGAGAGAGGAGAGGGGGTTTGAAGATTTTCCCCCTTCTGCCTTCCCTCCTTAGCTAAAGGTGCTCTTCCCAAGTTGCTCTTATCCCTCTTGTCCCCCCTCCACTACTTGAGACCAAAGGGTCTCCCCTTGATCTGTTCACTCTCACTCAGCTTGGGGAACAGATAACTTTTAATGTCAACTCAATCAGGTAATACAAAAGAAATAATGGGCAGGGAAGAATGGGAAAAGGAATGTGGGAAAAGGGGGTCCCTGTCTCTATCTAAACCCTTTCCCCTTCCTCTTCAAGTTTGGAGGGACTGCAGGCCTTGGCAGTCTGTGCCCTCTGAGAGAAAAGAAAGTCAAGTTGACTCACCCCTGGGCAACAGGAGCTGAGGTAAAGTTTGCTCAGGTTTCTCTTCAGAAAGTCCATTCAATTGGGAAGTGTGGGGGGGAAAGATTACCAGTCACCAGCAGGAAAAATGGGTAATCCTCAGGAGAAAGATTTTTGTTCACCCTCTCCCTTCGGCTCTTCAAGACTGAGTCCCACCAACTCCTCTACCAGCCAGAATATTCTCTACCTCCAGATTCTAACCTCCTGGGGCCCTTCCCCCATCAAGGTGATCAATTTCACATACTCTTCAGCTTGGCACTTTTTCCTTAGGTCCAGCCTATGTCACACTACATGCACTTTTTATGTGTTGTGTGAGCATACAAACATTTTAGTGAAGCAAGATGGAAAATGTAGAAAGGCAATATCAGGTAAGGTTTTGGAGCACTTAAACTGTGGCTACATTGGATTCCTTTTTTTCTCCCTCTCAGTGGTCTCCCTCTCATACTTAATTTGTCCACATTATTACTTTTATAGACTTAAAGGAATACAGGTACTTCAAGGCTAAGTCTGACCTCATTTTACAGATGAAGAAACTGAGATCTATAGCGTTTGAAAGGCATGACCCAATTCATACATGGTAAATGCAACAAAATTAGAAATTGACCTTTAACCTTTTCATTTTAACCCCTTATGCTTACATTTCATGACACTCCCTTTGGGAGTTTGTGTGGTAATCCTGAAGTCTCCTGGGTGTCTATGTGAAAATCTTTAGTCAAGTTCTGAGCTACCTTAGAGACTGATAACAAAGTATAATCAAGAGGAATTCTAAGTGAAGACAGTGTGTCCTGCAAATTTATTCTAGCACTTCTTCTGCTCTTTAGTGACCAACTTCAATTTCTTCTGCTTTAGAAGTATGCATAACATTGAACATATATTATAACTAACTCTTAATATTCCTATTGGAACCAGCTTCTTGTGTTTTGTAGTATGTATAGTTCAGAAAAAGTATCATGAATTAGGCAGAAATCAAACATGTTGATTTAGTAGAAGTGTGTCAATATAGGGAACTAAAAGTATCTCACCACATCCATACCTTAGTAGCTTTCTGACTTTCTACCAGAATTCCTACCAATTTCTTAAGAAATTATGATTCAAATTGAGTTCAAAAGGTTGGTATTGACATTGTATATTACTTGGATTTCCCATTTTACTTTCCTTGTTTATAATAAGTGAAAAAGAAATTCAATAAAATAAAAATAGCAACCAAGTTTGGCATCTACCCAAAAAAGAAGATAAATGATTTTTCATATGTATTCTTTTAGGACAAGATAGATTATTATAATTTCAAAGCATTCAATTCTCATTTGATATAATTAATATGAATAAAGTAAATGACTATAACAAGTAATAGATAATAAATATTATATATAATGGGAGATATTATTATCAGTGGAATCTCTTGCTCAAAGGAGATAGCATAATTCTAAATTGTTTCCCAGAATGGTCAGCCCAATGCACAGCTCCAGGAAAATTTGTATTAGTTCACCTGTCATTCTTTGTTCCTCATCCATGCCCAAATTTTATGAATAAAAAAAGAATACACTCATATTTCTTGGTGAATTGGGTTAGAGGCCTAACATTGTATCTGAATGGCCTTAGTTATAAGAAAATTCAGGATAGATGAAAGACTTGGTTTATCATACTGCTAATGGAAAAGGTGAATACTTTTCTGGGGAACGATTTTCATTGCAAGATCAGTAATTTTTTGAATATGATCATGATATCTTGAGCATAAAATTGAGGAACTTAGGACAAAGATGATGCTTTCATAATTGTTTCCCACTATAGGAAAAGAATAAAGAATAAAAAGGACAAGTTTAAAGAATTAAAAGCTGATTTAAAAGATGATATTTGAGACCATTCATTAAACCTTTTATATTTTAAGCCCATGCTAAACTACTTTTATTTCCAGGCAAATGATCAGCTAAATTACATTCCCTGAAATGAGGAGAATAGTAAGATGTCCACTTAGAGAGGGGATAAGAGTTTTCCATAATATTCTTTATTATATTTCTTGGGATATTATAAATATAATCAAAATAGATATGAAGTGAAATGAAAGGTGAAATAGAGAACACTATAATTATATCCCAAGCTTGAAATCATAAAGGATAACTGAAATCCAGAAAAAAAGTATAGCAGTAGCATTAACTAGAACTTCACAAACGAAAAAAAAAATCACAGGAGCCAATAATATGATACATAGCTTAAGATAACTATTCATTAAATATGAAACCTCAGTGAAAGACCAGATTTAAACAAGTGTAATTGCTCCATTTCTAATGCATAATTTGTTTCTCTTTTACTCTTTTTTTAATAGAAGTGAATTGAAAAAAGAAGTATAATTCTTTGTGAAAACAGGCACAAACAAAAGTTACTGGAACTTTTAATTCATGCATCTATTCTGCAACTTAATATGATGCAAATAAAATGGATAAAATGTTCATAGCCTTTAAGAGAGATTACACTTATAGAAATATATTCCCAAGGAGATCATTAATTAAAAGACTTCATATGCACCAAAATATATTTAGCAGCATTTTTCTGGTAGCAAAGAACTAGGCAGAAAGGAGATACTAGTATCAATTCATGAAAAACTAAATAAATTGTGTAACATGAATGTAATTCAATTTTACTTTCTCCTATGAAATGGCAAACATAATATATTTAGAGAAAAATAAAAATATGTAAATTATACAAATAATTAAGTAGTAACATATGTGCATATGTAAATATAATTATTATATATATGTAGATGGAAAAGAAAACTTACAAAATAGGAATACCAAGATTTTTTTAACCCAATGAATTGAAATAAAAAGAAACCTCACCTGATATTTCATTCTTTATTTTTTTCTTTCCCTTTATCCGATTTAACTACTCTCTGGTCAAAGAAAAGTTCAGATTATTAGCAGTATTTGGGTAAAACTTACCTACCTGAATATAGTATTTATTAGTGAATAGGTTGAGGAATAAAGAGAAAACATATTTTTTTTTTGTGGTTCACACAGTCATATAATTGGAGCCTACAGCTGATCACATCAGCCTGAGTCTTATTCTGGTTTTCTTTTAAATTTGATGGTCCTCCTAGATCTTTCCTTTCATTAGCTACAATTAAGTTCTGCTTTCTCTTCTTTCTTGGTTGTTCTTGTTCCTTTTATTATTCTGGCTCAGCTAATGATATCACCACTAATTTCTCTTCATTCACAGACCTTTAATTTTTTGTGTCTTTAATTTCCTGTTTTTATAAAGGACCCAGAGGGTGGAAACAAGTCCTTTTGTCCATCTAGATAGCATTCCTCTTGTGTATATAGAGGTGTCTGGGCCTATCACCTGATATCAAGGAATAGTGCTTATTTCATATTAAGAGCTTATAAAATGCTTATTGACTACTGGAACACAACAAGCATTTATTGTTTGGATTAAAAAAAAAACACAAAAAAGAATAGAGTCCATAAATTATAAGGCGTCTGTTTTCTATTTTTAGCAACATTTTGGAATACATCATGAAAGGAATTGGCAAATAACTTTTTTTTGAATACTTATCATGCTTGCCCTCACTGCAGTTTTTTAGATTGTTCAGAAAGCTCTACTCCTGGAAACTCTCTTCCTTAGACTCTTGTGACTGCGTTCTCCTGTTTTGTCTTGGGTTTATAACCTCCCTAAATATATTTTGCTGACAAATATCCATATCTGTTTCTATATGCATGGCTTTACCTTCAGGCATGCTTCCCACCCCCCTCATTTTCTTTTAATCATTTGCAATATGTTCAATTATCTATTTTCAGGTAATTCCCAAATTTATCTATCTAGCCCTCATCTTTCTTCTGAGTTCTAATATCTCATTATCACTTGCCCGATGAATAATCTCAAACTTAATAGCTCATAGACATCTCAAAGAAAACAAGCTCAAAATTGAGTTATTGTTCCCAATAAGGCGATATCGCCTAAATTTTTAGAATATAGTTATAACCATGCCATTCTTTTTTCCCAGAAAACCTTTAGTGATTTCTAATTTCCTTTTAGTGAAATGCAATTATTTGAGAAATCAAGGCCTTCATAAGATGTGTCCACATAATATTTCTAGAATCATTAAATATTGTTCCCTTTCATATTCTATATTATTATTATATTAATATTTATAATATTATAAGATATATATTCTACTTATTCCTCACCAAAGACAATATTACTTTTCCCAAATTTGCATAGGTATCAGGAATTTAATCTCTCCTCTACTTCTTAGGATTTCTAGTTTACTGTAAGGCTGAATTCCATTGTAACTCCAAGTTAATATTTTTTGATTCCCTAGGTGTTATTGTTTTCTCTCACCCTAATTCATTTATTATTTATTTTTGCACATATGTATTCTACCTGATATGGGGAATATGTATCTACATAGACAATTGTAGCTTTCAGAAACCCCAGCAGTACACTTCCTAATTAGAAAATTAAGACTAATTTTATCTTGGGTATTACTCTTTTCTTTTTTCTCTCCTGACCAAACACTCTTCCATCTCTCTGTTCCAGAAATGGCTGATAATTTCTCAGGGACTCATAGGATGTGTTGAAATCTGGCCTCACCTGGCTATGAGCAGAGCCTCACTTCACTTACTTTAAGTGAGGTAGGAGTAATAGATTGACCAACTCAATGACCTCCTCACTCTTACACACACACTGAAATGGCCTACTCTAGTGGAAAGAGCCCCGGGCTTAGAGTCAGAAGAAACCAGGAGTTCAAATCCTGCCCCAATTACGCACCAGCTAGGCCACCACTGAAAAGTCACTCAGCTTCTTTGAGACTCGATATCCTCCTTGGTAAAATTGGGACAATAATAGCCCCAACCTGAAAAGTAGTTCTGAGACTCAAAGGAAATAAGTAGATCAAAACAGCTTAAAAGGCACCTACTGCATGCAAGGTTCTCTCCTAAGCAATGAAGCTGCAAAGACATGAATGAAACAGCCGCTGCCCTCAAGGAGACGATGGAGGGAAAGTGCTTGTGAACATGGAAATGGAACTAGTTTGGGGGATGAGGAGGCCAAACCTGTGATTTCATCAATAGAAAGGACTACTAGGGAGAAAACTTCATCCACTAACACCAAATGGCAATTTCTCAGCCCCCCAGAATCTTAGTGGGTTGTTTGCAGGGTACTGAGAGGCATTTATTTATTTGTTTCTTTTTTTTTTAATTTTATAATATTTTATTTGATCGTTTCCAAGCATTATTCATTAAAGACAAAGATCATTTTCTTTTCCTCCCCCTCCCCACCCCCAGTAGCCGACAATTCCACTGGGTATCACATATGTCTTGATTCGAACCCATTGCCATGTTGTTAGTATTTGCATTAGAGTGCTCATTTAGAGTCTCTCCACTGTCATGTCCCCTCAACCACTGTAGTCAGACAGTTGCTTTTCCTCGGTGTTTCTACTCCCACAGTTTATCCTCTGCTTATGAATAGTGCTTTTTCTCCTAGATCCCGGCAGATTGTTCAGGGACATTACACTTCCCCTAATGGAGAAGTCCATTACATTCGATTATACCACAGTGTATTAGTCTCTGTGTACAATGTTCTCCTTGTTCTGCTCCTTTCGCTCTGCAACCCTTCCTGGAGGTTGTTCCAGTCTCCATGGAATTCCTCCACTTTATTATTCCTTTTAGCACAATAGTATTCCATCACCAACATATACCACAGTTTGTTCAGCCATTCCCCAATTGATGGACATCCCCTCGTTTTCCAGTTTTTGGCCACCACAAAGAGCGCAGCTATGAATATTTTTGTACAAGTCTTTTTGTCCATTATCTATTTGGGGTACAGACCCAGCAGTGCTATGGCTGGATCAAAGGGTAGATATTCCTTTGTCGCCCTTTGGGCATAGTTCCAAATTGCCCTCCAGAATGGTTGGATCAGTTCACAACTCCACCAGCAATGAATTAATGTCCCTACTTTGCCACATCCCCTCCAGCATTCATTAATTTCCTTTGCTATCATGTTAGTCAATCTGCTAGGTGTGAGGTGATACCTCAGAGTTGTTTTGATTTGCATCTCTCTGACTATAAGAGATTTAGAGCACTTTTTCATGTGCTTATTAATAGTTTTGATTTCTTTGGCTGAAAACTGCCTATCCATGTCCCTTGCCCATTTATCAATTGGAGAATGGCTTGATTTTTTGTACAATTGATTTAGATCTTTATAAATTTGAGTAATTAAACCTCTGTCAGAGGTTACTATGAAGATTTTTTCCCAATTTGTTTTCCTTCTGATTTTAGTTACATTGGTTTTGTTTGTACTAAAACTTTTTAATTTGATTTAGTCAAAATTATTTATTTTACATTTTGTGATTCTTTCTATGTCTTGCTTGGTTTTAAAGTTTTTGGCCTCCAAAAGGTCTGACATGTATACTATTCTGTGTTTACCCAACTTACTTATGGTTTCCTTCTTTATGTTTAAGTCATTCACCCATTTTTAATTTATCTTGGTGTAGGGTGTGAGGTGTTGATCCAAACCTAATCTCTCCCACACTGTCTTCCAGATTTCCCAGCAGTTTTTATCAATTACTGGATTTTTGTCCCAAAAGATGGGATCTTTGGGTTTATCATATGCTGTCTTGCTGAGGTCTCTTTCCCACAGTCCACTGATCTTCCTTTCTGTCTCTTAGCCAGTACCAAATTGTTTTGATGACTGCTGCTTTGTACTATAGTTTAAGGTCTGGGATTCCAATGGCCCCATCATATGTGTTTTTTTTTTCATTATTTCCCCGGATATCCTTGATCTTTTGTTTTTCCAGATGAATTTTGTTATGTTTTTTTTCCAAATCAGTAAAGAAATATTTGGGGAGTTCAATGGATATGGCACTAAATAGATAAATAAGTTTGGGTAGGATGGTCATTTTTATTATATTGGCTCATCCTATCCATTAGCAGTTAATGGTTTTCCAATTGCTCAAGTCTAGTTTTAGTTGTGTGGAGAGTGTTTGGTAGTTGTGTTCATATAGTTCCTGTGTTTGTCTCGGGAGATAGATTCCTAGGTATTTTATTTTGTCTAAGGTGATTTTGAATGGGATTTCTCTTTCTAGTTTTTGCTGCTGAGCTGTGTTGGAGATATATAGAAAAGTTGATCACTTATGTGGGTTTATTTTGTATCCTGCAACTTTGCTAAAGTTGTTGATTATTTCAATTAGCTTTTTGGTGGAATCTCTAGGATTCTTTAAGTAGACCATCATGTCATCTGCAAAGAGTGATAACTTGGTCTCCTCCTTGCCTATTTTGATGCCTTCAATTTCCTTTTCTTCTCTAATTGCTACTGCTAGTGTTTCTAGTACAATGTCAAATAGTAGAGGTAATAATGGGCATCCTTGTTTCACTCCTGATCTTATTGGGAATGCATCTAGTTTATCCCCATTGCAGATGATATTAGCTGATGGTTTTAGATATATACTGTTTATTATTTTTAGGAATGACCCTTCTATTCCTATGCTTTCTAGTGTTTTTAATAGGAATGGGTGTTGTATTTTATCAAAGGCTTTTTCTGCGTCTATTGAGATAATCATGTAGTTCTTGTTGGTTTGCTTGTTGATGTGGTCAATTATGTGGATGGTTTTCCTAATATTGAACCAGACCTGCATCCCTGGTATAAATCCTACTTGATCATGGTGAATGATCCTTCTGATCACTTGCTGGAGTCTTTTTGCTAGTATCCTATTTAAGATTTTTGCATCTATATTCATTAGGAAAATTTGTCTATACTTTTCTTTCTCAGTCTTTGATCTGCCTGGTTTTGGAATCAGTACCATGTTTGTGTCATAAAAGGAGTTTGGTAGAATTCCCTCTTTGCTTATTATGTCAAATAGTTTGTATAGTATTGGGGTTAACTGTTCTCTGAATGTTTGGTAGAATTCACTGGTGAATCCATCAGGCCCTGGGGATTTTTTCTTAGGAAGTTCTTTGATGGCTTGTTGGATTTCAATTTCTGATATGGTATTATTTAAGAATTCTATTTCTTCTTCTGTTAGTCTAGGCAGTTTGTATTTTTGTATATATTAATCCATATCACCTAAATTGGTGTATTTATTGCCATATAATTGGGCAAAGTAATTTTTAATGATTGCCTTAATTTCCTCTTCATTGGAGGTGATGTCCCCCTTTTCATCTTTGATGCTGTTAATTTGCTTTACTTCCTTCCTTTTTTTAATTAGATTGACCAATACTTTCTCTATTTTGTTTGTTTTTTCAAAGTACCAGCTTCTTGTCTTATTTATTAAATCAATAGTTCTATCACTTTAGATTTTATTAATTTCTCCCTTAATTTTTAGGATTTCAAGTTTGGTTTTCTGCTGGGGGTTTTTAATTTGAGCGCTTTTGAGTTTTTTTTATTTGCATTTCCAATTGATTGATCTCTGCTCTCCCTTGTTTGTTGATATATGCACTCAGGGGTATGAATTTACCTCTGATTACAGCTTTGGCTGCATCACAAAAGGTTTGAAAGAAGGTCTCGCCATTGTCATTTTCCTCAATGAAGTTATTAATTGTTTCTATGATTTCTTCTCTAACTAAATGATTTTGGAGTATCATATTGTTTAATTTCCAGTTAGTTTTTGATTTGTTTTTCCATGTACCATTACTGATCATTATTTTTATTGCCTTGTGATCTGAGGAGGCTGCATTTATTATTTCTGCTTTTCTGCATTTGTGTGCTATGTTTCTGTGACCTAATGTATGGACAATTTTTGGGAATGTACCATGTGGTGCTGAGAAGAAGGTGTATTCCTTTTTATCCCTATTTATTTTTCTTCATATGTCTATTAATTCTAATCTTTCTAAGATTTCATTCACTTCTTTTACCTCTTTCTTATTTATTTTTTTATTTGATTTATCTAAATTTGATAATGGTTGGTTTAAATCTCCTACTAATATGGTTTTACTGTCTATTTGTTCCTTCAATTCTCCTACTTTCTCCATTAGAAATTTGGGTGCTATATTATTTGGTGCATACATGTTGATTAGTGATATTTCCTCATTATCTAAAGTCCCTTTTAACAAAATATAATTACCTTCCCTATCCCTTTTGATCAGGTCTATTTTTGCTTTGGCTTTATCAGATATCATGATTACCACTCCTGCCTTCTTTCTATCAGTTGAGGCCCAGAAGGTCTTACTCCATCCTTTAATTCTAACCTTGTGGGTGTCAACCTGCCTCATGTGTGGCTCTTGAAGACAATATATGGTAGGGTTTTGGATTCTAATCCATTCTGCTATTTGTCTACGTTTTTGGGGTGAGTTCATCCCATTCACATTCAAAGTTATGACTGTCATTTGTGGACTCTGTGGCATTTTGATAACCTTCCCTAATTCTAACCTTTTTTTCTTAGGCTCTACCTTTTAGTCCAGTGATTTACTTTAAATCAGTCCCCCTTATCCCCTCCCTTGATATGTTTCTCTTTTTAGTCCCTCCCCCTCTCCCCCTCTTTCCTTGCCCTTTTGTTTTCCCTCTCCCTCTACCCCCCTTGGTTTTCCCTTCTCCCTACCCTTATTGGGTAAGATAGAATTCAGGATCCCAATGGATCTGGATTTTCTTCCCTCTCAGAGTTGATTTCCCTGAGAGTAAGGTTTAAGTAAAAACTCTCTTCCTCTCCTTCTTATAAGTTTTCTTTCCCTCCCCTTCCCATGTGAATCTTTGTGTGAGAAAGATTATTCTATTTGGTCTTTCTTTTCCCCCTATTTACACATTACATTTTCCCCACATGTTAGTATACATAGGTTGATATAAATGTAGTCCTTATAGAAGAGAGTTTGAGTAAAAGAAGAAGATAACATTTTTCTCCTTTTCCCTTTCCATCATATTTACCTTTTCAGGTATTACATGCTCTTTGATTTTTGATATCGAACTTTCCACAGAACTCCGGTCTTTTCTTTGCAAAAACTTGGAAATCTTCTATTTTGTTGAATGCCCATACTTTCCCTTGGAAGTATATAGTGAGTTTTGCTGCATAGCTGATTCTTCGTTGAAGACCCAGCTCTCTTGCCTTTCTGAAAATCATGTTCCATGCCTTATGATCATTCAGAGTGGAACTTGCAAGGTCTTATGTGTCCCTGATTGGCATTCCTGTATATCTAAATTGTCTTTTTCTGGCTTCTTGTAGGAGTTTTTCTTTTGTTTGTGAGCTTTGGAATTTGGCAATTACATTCCTGGGAGTTGTCTTTTGGGGGTTTAGTGTAGAGGTTGTTCTGTGAGCTCTGTCAGTGGCTGTATTGCCCCCTTGTTCTAGAATCTCTGGGCAATTTTCTTTAATTATATCTTGTATCACGATGTCGAGTTTGCTGTTTATTTCTGGCTTTTCTGGAAGTCCAATTATTCTTAAATTATCTCTTCTCCCTCTATTTTCCAAATCTGTCACCTTGTCAGTGAGATATTTTATGTTCTCTTCTAATTTCTTGGCCTTTTGGTTTTGCTTTATTAGTTCTTGTTTTAAAGCCTGGTTTTCCTTTTCAGTTTGGTCATACTGGTTTTGTAGATGTGTGAATTTCTTTTGCATTATTTCCCACTTTTCCTCCCAGAAGGTTTCCATCTTTTTGATCATTTCTGATTCAAATTCTTCATGGGTTTGTGGAGAGTTTCCATTTCCTTCTGAAGGTTTCAGAGCATTTGCTTGTGTTTCCTCTTCTGTCTCCTCTGTGTTTTGTATTTTTGCTCCATAAAATGTGTCCAAAGTTGCCCACTTCTTCTTCTTTCTTTTGGAATTTGGGGGCTTTTGTGTTTCAGTGTAATTTGCCATCTCTATCTGAGTGGGGAGGATTAGCTTTTCTTATCTCTGTCTGGTGTTCAGAGGTTTTAGCCCCAGGCAGATTGTCCTTTCTATGAAGTTGTTCTGTCTTCCTGGGGAAGCCAGGAATTGCTGGTGTGTCTCTGGTTTGAATTGAGTGTGCCCAGAGGCAGGGACCTGAGACTGGGATGGAGGGATCCAGCCAGGGGGTTATAAGCTCCCCCCGTCTCTCTGTTTCCCTGCTGCCTGGGTGCCCCCTCAACTGGGTCAGGTTGTTTTTGGGGTGCGGCCTTCTGAATAGCTGGCCCTGGGGTCCTTTTGCCAGCCCTAAGGGTTACTGTTGTTTCTGAATACCCTGCTCTGTGAGGGGGAGGGGCCACAGCTTCCCCGAGCTCTGGGAAAGGGCTCCTGATAAGAAAATTAGCTTTCCCTGGGTTGAATTGCAATTTGGATGGGAGGATCCAGACAGGGGGTTATGAGCTCCCCCTTCCCTCTCTGTTTCCCTGCTGTCTGGGTGCCCCCTCGACTGGGTCAGGTTGTTTTCAGGATGTGGTCTTCAGAATAGCTGGCTCCCAAGGCCCTTTTGCCAGCCCTGAGGGTTGCTGTTGTTCCACACGACCCTGCTCTCTGAGGGGGAGGGGCCACAGCTTCCCAGAGCTCCAAGGGCTCCTCCCATGGGGTTATGAGCTTCCACATCCCTCTCTGTTTCCCTGCTGTCTGGGTGCCCCCTCGACTGCGTTAGGTTGTTTTCAGGATGTGGCCTTCAGAATAGCAGGCCGTGGGGCTCTGAGGTTGCCTCTGCTGCCTCGAACTCGGTGCTCTGGGTTGGGGGGGATGGGTCCTAGGACCTTCCTTCTGCCTGCCCCTTAGGTCCGAGTGGTCTCGCTTTTGGGGGGGGGCGTGCCTTTTGATCCAGGTCCAGGTCCAGGAGGAGGACTCCCAGGGTCTATGCTGTTGATTGTTTTTAATTTCGGTGTCCTAGGAGCATTCAGTTTGATATCGGTAAGGAAGGGTTTCAGGAGATCTGAACTTTAGCTTTCTCTAAGCTGCCATCTTGACCGGAAGCCACTAACTCTTAATAAGAAGTTATTCTTAAATATAATTAATTATTAAATAATAAGGGAAAAGCAAAAACTTTCCTTAAAAATAGAGGAGAGGGCAAAAACTGGGATTATCAGATGAGAGACTACCTGTAGAAAGATGGAACACACATTACCCAAAACTAAGTCCATGAATATGAAAACTCATGTGTTCAGATGTTCTTTGCAACATATAGATTTATAGTAAATGCTGAGGTGTCTGTGGTAAATTTAAGGATAATTATTCCCTTTATTACCCAGATAATTTAACATCATTTTAGAAATGATAACCATTACACGTCGGCTTTGGGGGGTGGGGGGAAGGAAAAGAAAATGATCTATGTCTTTAACGAATAATGCTTGGAAATGATCAAATAAAATATATTTAAAAAAATAAATATGAAATGAAATTGAAACATTAAAAAAAAAAGAAATGATAACCAAAGCAATAAAGAAGAAAAAGTATCTGAAGTAATAAGAATGGGCCAATGTGTAAAGAAACTATCATTTTGGGGGACAACAGATTGGTATATGTGTTAAATTCTAGAGATTCCACTAAAATTTTTATTGTAAATATCAATGATTTTTAAAAAGTAGCTGGATATAAAAATAAACCCATTTACATCATCATTTTTATATATCATCATGAAAATCCTACAAGAAAAGATAGAAAGAATACCCTATTTAAAATAATCACAGATTAAAATGCTTGGGAGTATACTTGCCAAAATAAATGTGAGAACTACATTGACATAATTATAAAATAAATTTTATAGAAATAGAAAAATTTTAATAATTGTAGAAAAATTAATTGGCAAAGCCAATATTATTAAAATAACCATCTTACCTAAACTAACTCACTTAATCAATGCTTTTCCAATTAAATTAGCCCAAATTTTATTTTATTGAGTTTGAAAAAATAATAAAATTCATTTAGATGAGAAACATTTCAAGAATATCAAGAGAATTAATCAAAAATGTAAAAGAAAGTCTAATAGTACCACATATTTCCCTGTATTATAAAGCATTAATTATTTTAACTATCTGGTATTGGCAAAGAAATACAAAGATAGATCAGTAGAATAGAACAGACACATAACAAAGAATAATAAAAGATTACAATAATGTGGTCATTGACAAAAGTATAGATCTAAGTTTTAAAAACTCACTATTCGGTAAAAATGGCTTGAAAATATTGGAGAATAGTTTGGCAGAGTCTGGGTATAGCCCAATATCTTACACAATTCACTAAGATAAGATCAAAATGGCTACCTGATATTGACATAAAAAGCGATATAAGCAAATTAGAAGGACATGGGGCATAGTAACAAAGATTTATATACCAAAGGAATTAATGAGTAAACAAAAGATGGAGTGAATTCTGAGATGATGTAAAATAGATAAATTGATCATATTAAATTTAATAGTTTCTATACAAATAAAGCCAATGAAGCCAAGATTAGTAAGAAAGCAGAAAACTGGGAAAGTATTATAGAAAGTTTCTTAAATAGAGGTCTCATATCTAAGATATATATATATATATATATATACATATATATACACACACATATATATATAGAGAGAGAGAAAGAACATTTTCAAATTTATAAGAATAAGAGCCATGCTAAATCAATAGTAATTAGAAAAATGCAAACAAAACAATTCTCAGATATTTCACACCTATCAGATTGTTCAAATGATAGAAGAAGGAAATGACAAATGTTGGAGAGGATGTGGAAAAAATACATACTAATACACAGTTGATGGAACTTCAAATTGATCAGAATTAAGAAAAATAACCCAAACCTTACATGATATTTGTAGAATTTCTCTTTGTGATAGCAAAGAACTGGAAATTTAGGGAATATTCATTAACTGACTAATAACTGGACCAATGATAGTATGTTATTCTAATGGAATATTACTGTAACTGTGACATAACTAGTCTTGTTTCTGTGCTTCAAATTCACCAGAGTGATCCAAATCAAATATATAGTTCTTTAACCTGACACAAGTAATTAATATAAAGTTTCCTCATAATCTTTCAAGAAATCTTTGTTTTCAAATTTCACAATACTGACTTTCAAAGGTCTAAAAATTAGTCATACTCAAAATTGCTGCTTGAGAAAAAAATCTACATTCTAAACATGTTTATCATTAGAGAATATGTTTCCCTTTGATGAGCTGGTCATTCTTACTTCCTCTTAGAAGTTCTATCTGAATGGCTCACTTTCGCTATAGTTCTCTTAGCTTTCTTTGGGTTTCTTTAAGTGGCTTTCCACTCTCTTTCAAAGTGTTCTATTTCTGCTGCTTTCAACAAATAAAATGCCCACATTAGAAAGGAGATGTAACTTTCATGTGAAATACATTTTGTCCTGAGCAAAATACAGAGACAATATTTGTGAACTCTGTGAACTGACCCAACCATTCTGGAGAGCAATTTGGAATCATGCACAAAGGACTTTACAACTGTGCATACCATTTGACCTCGCAATACCACTTCTTGGTCTGTATCCCAAAGAGATCAAATATAGGGGGAAAGAACCTAACTATACAAAAAGCATTTATTGCATCTATTTTTGTGTTGGCAAAAACTGGAAACTTATAGGATTTCCATCAGTTGTGGAATTACTGAAAAAATTGTGTGTCATGTGCTTTAAGGCCCATTGTGCCTTAAGAAATGGTGATCATCCAACCATTCTGGATGGCAATTTGGAACTATGCCCAAAGGGCAATAAAAGACTGTCTGCCCTTTGATCCAGCCCCACCACTGCTTGGGTTGTACCCCAAAGAGATAATAAGGAAAATACTTGTAGAAAAATATTCATAGCTGCACTCTTTGTGGTGGCAAAAAGTTGGAAAATGAGGGGATGTCCTTTGATGGGGGAATGTCTGAACAAATTGTGGTATATGTTGGTGATGGAATACTATTGTGCTCAAAGGAATAATAAACTGGAGGAATTCCAGGTGAACTGAAATGACTTCCAGGAATTGATGCAGAGTGAGAGGAGCAGAACCAGGAGAATATTGTCTGAGACTGATACACTGTGACACAATCGAATGTAATAGACTTCTCTAACAGTAGCAATGCAATGATCCAGGGCATTTCTGAGGGACTTATGAGAAAGAACGCTAGTCATATACAGAGAAAACTATGGGAACACAGAGGAAAAATAACTGCTGGATCACATGGGTTGATGGGAATATTATGGAGGATGTAGAATAAATGATCACTCTAGTGCAAATATTCATAATATGAAAATAAGCCTTGATCGATGATACATGTAAAACTCAGAGGAACTACTTGTTGGCTATGGGGGCGGGGGCTAGTGAGAGGAGGAGAGAGAAAGAACATGAAATATGTGACCATGGACAAATATTCTAAATGAATTAATTAAATCAACTTTTTCAAATAAAAAAAATGGTGATCATGACAGAGCTGAGAAGGGAAGCCACTCTCATGCTTATATCCACAGCTACCACTAGCCCCACATACATAGCCTCCACCTAGAGCTTCCCAGAAGCCCAGCCAGGATTGCCACCATTGATCTGAGCCCTCCCCTTTGCCATCTAGTTTCCACAGGCTTCCAGGCCCGGGAGAGCTTCCAACATGGCCACCTTGGCTAGTTCTCACTTGAATGAAAGTATCAAGCAGCAGTACTTGAACCTGCCTCAAGGCAATAAATTCCATGTTATGTATATCTTGATTGCTGGTACTGATGAGGTGCTGTGCTGTAAAACCCAAACCCTAGACTGCGAACCCAAGAGCATTGATGATCTACCTGAACAGAATTTTGATGTCTCTAACACTTGTCAATCTGAAGGATCTAACAGTGATATGTACCTCATTCCTGCTGTTCTGTTCTGAGACTCCTTCTGAAAGGATCCCAACAAAGTAGTTCTCTGTGAAGTTTTCAAGTATAATCTAAAACCTGTAGAGATTACTTTGAGATATACCTGTAAACAGATAATGGATTTGGTGTCCAACCACAGACCCTGGTTTGGTATGGAGGAAGAGTATACTTTCATGGGAATAGATGGACAAGCTTTTGGTTGGCCTTCTAATGGCTTCCCTGCACCCCAGGATCTTTATTATTGAGGTATGGGAGCTGACAAAGCCTATGGAAGAGATATAACAGAAGCTGTTTACTTTGCTTGCCTATATGCTGGAGTCAAAATTGGGGGGACAAATGCTAAAGTGATGCCAGCTCAGTGGGTGCTCCAGATTGGACTTGTGAAGGGATTTGTGAATGGATTTAATCCCTTCACCTTGTGAAGGAATTAAAATGGGAGATCACCTCTGGTCATTGGCTTTATCCTCCATCTAGTGTGTGAAGATTTTTGAAATGATTGTATCATGTGATCCCAAGCCAATCACTGGGAATTGGAATGGATCTGGTTGCCACACCAACTTCAGTACCAAGGCCATGAGAGAGGAGAATGGACCAAAGAATATCAAAGAAGTAATCCAGAAACTCAGCAAGAGATACTGGTGTCACATCCAAGCCTATGATCTCACAGGGGGTCTGGACAATGTCCGACACCTGACAGGTTTCAATGAGACCTCCAACATCAATGAGTTCTCTGCTGGTGTGACCAACCATGGTGCAGCATCTGCATTCCCAGGATGGTTGGTCAGGAGAAGAAGGGCTACTTTGCAGATCACTGCCCCTCTGCTAACTGTGACCCTTACACAGTTTCAGAGGCACTGATCCATACTTGTCTCCTCAATGAGACAGGTGATGAACCCTTTCAGTTAAAAAACTAAGTGAACTAGAGGTACAGATACCTTTTATATCCCCCACCCCATAACTCTTTACTCATGCCCTCTTCCACCTCACCTGTCTCCTCTTCCACTTTTCTCTACTAGATGTAACTCAGGGCACAAGATACAACATTTTTTTGTGTCCATAGATAACTCCTTGCCTTTCTTTTTGTGGGGGAAGAGGAGTAGAATTGGGTGATTGCTTTTAATCTTTTCCCATTATTGAGGACTTTTTGAAGACTGAGAAATAGTATGTTAGTGGGGAAAAGGGGTTGGGGAACATAACCACTGCTTCCATCTAATTGAATTTGTACATCAACAAAGATTTATGCTTCCAGGGGAAAAATTAAATAAAAGAATAAATATTTGAGAAATAGGTAGAGGGAGAAATTTCTTATTTTTTTGTGGAATGGAGAATAATATTAAATTCATACATGAGACTGTAAAAACAAAAGAAATGATGATTATGATCACAAAAAATGTAAGAGACTTATATGAAGTAAGAAAAATGAAGTGAGCAGAACTAGAACATTGTACACAGTAACAACAATAAAACACAATGATCAAGGGTGAATGACAATGATTATCAGCAATGCAATTATCCAGGATACATGTTGAAAAAGGAGGAATTGACAAATTCTAAATATAGGTGGAATCATGCCATTCTTCATTATTTCTGTCATGAATTCTTCTGTAGTAAGAATTTTGTCATCATATTGTGAAAGGAGACGCTATTACAGAAGAAGTGATATGTGTCTCCTTTCACAATATGATGAACATAGAAACAAGTTTGATATGATAGCATATACATAACCTATATCATATTACCCATCATCTTGGGAAGTGGGGTGGGGTGGGGAAGGAGGGGGAAGGATCATGATTGGCAAATGTCAGAAAATGATGAGTGATAATTGTATTGACATGTAATCTGAAAAAAAGTTAATTTCATAAAGAATATGATTCTTGGAAACTTTGGTAGGTCTTTCTCAATTATGATTATGGATAGAGGTTAATTTTGTTGTTACTATAATTACATCTTTAAGATAAATGGCCATTTGCAATGTAGTGTCTTGGAAATAATACTAGGTTTGAAGTCAGAGGACTTCAAATCAAATGCTATCTTTTTTTTTTTAAACCCTTACCTTCTGTCTTGGAGTCAATACTGTGTATTGGCTCCAAGGCAGAATCGTGGTAAGGGCTAGGCAATGGGGGTCAAGTGACTTGCCCAGGGTCACACAGCTAGGAAGTGGCTGAGGCCGGATTTGAACCTAGGACCTCCCATCTCTAGGCCTGGTTCTCAATCCACTGAGCTACCCAGCTGCCCCCCAAATGCTAACTTTTTAACCATGTGTGTGACTTTGGTAAAGGGATTTATCTTCTCTGCATTGATTTTGTTATGTAAGGGGAGAAAGTATGTCCTTGTTTGTAGCTATTTCCTCTTCCCTTTCTCTTATATCTCCCCTTTCCCAATTTTAGGGAGTCTTTTCACTTTGCTACTATAATTCAAAACTATTTTTCTTTTTGTATCTCTTTCTAGAAGAACCTTCTTCCACCAAAAAGATTCTCACATTGATTGGATAGGATATGTCTATAAGATTCTGGTAATGGATATAAGCACATTCATCCATAGGGTAGTACTCTCCAAGAAAGTCCCTGATATTAATGCAAAGCGCCTTCTCTTTTACAATGGCCATTCCTAGAGGTTCTTACTTGGTCAGAAAAATCTAGATGCTTCATATTGGCTCATTATTTTTAATTTTTTTGACAACTCTTCAAGTGTTATTTTACATTTTTGTTAAATGTGACTGCGTAAGGGGAGTCATAGTTAAGCCACAGCTGGGAAGCTCATTTTGTCAATCTTAATGCTGTTTAAATCCATCTTAAAATGAACATGTGTCAATGTAACTATTCTAAAAAAAGAATACTCCTGCTTTGTTTTGGGAGTAGGATAATATAATGACAGAATATGAAATTGCTTCAGGTTTTAAAGGAAAAATAGAAAATTAGGAAAGTCTCACCTCCAAATGGAAAAAAAAAACATATTTGGCAGTAGGCTTTACAATTGCTCAGTAATAGCTTTTTTAACATAAAGGGATTCAAAGGGATAAAAACATGTTTATGTGTAGTCCTTTTCATTAAAGTCATTGCCATGTCTTGGATCCAACTTGCTTTGCAAACTGGTAATGAAGGGAGCAACACAGGGTGTGAATCCTGTGTGCTAGACAATTGTGGGTGGGCTGTTGTTATTTTTTTAGGGAGAAGATATCCACATTTTAACCATTAAAAACTTCCGAATTAAAAAAAACCAAACTAAAAAGGTTGAATTCCCCCCAATGAAAAGGAAATTAATTTTTAGGAACTCGGTGCCCAATTATATGTCTGTAGCTTCAGTCATTCTTTAATGTAGTCTATTTTCCATAAGGTAAAATGAAAGAATAAACCAAAAGCCAAAACTGTTTCTGTTTTTCCATATCACCACAATGTGACAGATCATTATGGTGGACAATGGGTAAATCTGACTGCATATGAATCTGTTCTTTTAGTGGACTCAACTTCAGGTCAAACATGAATATCTCTCCTGTCTGCTAGAAAGATACTACAGAAATGGAGCAACTACCAACCTTGGCAATATGAGGGTAGAAATTTGAGAGTGATAAAACAAATTATCAAGATGCAAGCCTTGGCCACATGGTATAGAGTAGTCTTTAGGCTAAGAGACAATGGAAAGTGAAGGTTATTGTGGTAGAGACATGAAGAGAGAGAGGTTTTCCAGGACAAGCCAAGATGCAAGAACAAAGGCTGGGGACCTGTCTGCCAATCAAGTAGAAAGTTCCAAACAGAATGTTCCCAGGAGTTGGCAGTTGAGCCTGACTGAAGGGGAAGAAGCTGAGAACTGATCCCAGATAGCTTCTGTCCATGGGTGAAGGACCCTTGCAGGGCTGGCTTGGCTTTGGGCTTTCTGATCAAGGGGAAACCTCTGCTCTCTCTGAGATTTGATTGATCAAGATTTGGAGGAAAACCAAGCTGAAGGAGAAACTTTTCTTGGTGACTTTGTGAAAAAGAAAGAAGATTTTAAGCAGTTGTCCTCCATCCATCTCTCTAACTGTCTCTCTGTCACAGTTTGTGACAAGATCGATTATTTCCATAACCCTCCTAAGTTTTCCTTATAGTTTAGGGAAAACCTTATCCCTCTTCCCTCAGTTTCCCATCCTGTTGTTATACCAATAAACCCCTTACCTGAGAAAATAAAGGAAAAAGTTTTTCCTCATAAATATAATAGTCCTGTGGGGGAGGGGGTGAATCCCAAGGCTTCAAGAAGAAACTTGGAGGGAGAGGATTGGAGAAGGGAGGGAGTGAAGGGAGGATGAGGTTAGGAAATATATTTATCTACTAGTCATCAGTAGGGAACAGTAGGCAAACCCCAGAGTATTCCCCTTTAGCAGTATCCCTGTGGCAGCATTCCCCTGTAGCAGTATCTCTCTCTATGTCTGTAGTACCTCTACCTACATTGTAACTAAGTACCATGAGGTGTGTCCCCATACTAGTAGAAACTTTCTCTAGTCTGTCAAAGTACCATTGCAACAAGAAATAGTTTCCACAGATTTACATTCTATTTCATTATCTTGTTAGATAAAGAAGCCTAGGTATATTTAAACTACATACACATATTGGCTAAAAGGCTCACTGAAACCTTTTATGAACATTACTATAGAAGTTTTATCATTCATTTGTGCTTAAAATGTAATGAAATAGGGTTATCCAAAACTAAAAATGTTAGTTTAATAACTGATTTATTTTATTAAACTTTTACATCAATTTCCACAAAAATGATATGAGACCAACAAAGGAATATGAGCTACAGGACACTTTAGCACATGTTTCTGAGATCTAGTTACATCTTGGAGGCACCTCAAAAGCCTTTCAAGTTCTATCTTATTTTCTTTTTTTGGTGAAAACTGTTTATTCTTTTTTTTTCTATCTTATTTTGCAGTAGAAGAAACTAGTAGGTCAAATGACTTACATAAAGTCACATACATATTATGAGACATGCAAGTTGTTACCAAATCTTCAATTCAGAAGTAATCCTCTTTCACTATACAAAATAATAGAAACTTTGATGAAATGCAATAGAAAGTGTATGATCCCCGGATAAGACAGAGTAATAGATAGAGGTGCTGCAGTGTGTGCCCTTAACCTAGTGAGCCATATTCAACAGTTCAAGCTAATAAGGTCACCTTTACAAAAAGAACAGGTGAGGCATGGAAATTTCAAAAGATTGGATAATATTGATATGAGAATAGATATAGGAGGCAACTTTCCACCTTAGCCAAGCTCCAGGGAATCTTCCTGAACTTGAGTTAATAAAAGGGAATGCAAATGAGATAATGGAGAATACTTAATCAATTCTTCTTAAATTGACCAGTCTTTTGGTGGTGATGGGGATTATGCTGAAGTGTGTGAGAAAGAATGTGAATGAATAGTCACCTAAACCCAAGAGATTCTTCAGAATATTTGTTGGAATGATTTACTGTTTTTTATTGCTTTTCTTATTACTTATTATATGTGGCCATCAATTATGATTTCTCAATGTATTCTTGGGCCTGCAAAGCATATATCCAAAAGGGAATGGATTCAGTGATAACAGGCTTTGCAGAACTAACCAAGAACTGCAGATTGGCCCCTCAGTGACTAAACTCTAGTCTATGTTCTGGAAGGCTAATCAGGGGTGCATATAAAGAAATGACATCAATGCTCAAGTGCATTTTGAACAATATAAATCCAGACAAGAATTGTCAAGTTCCTTTAGTATATTAAAATGCCAAAGGTATTATAAGGAAAAAGAGGATAGCCAATTCATTAGATAAACCAAATATGAGAAATTTATAGGGAAAATAAGGTAGGAAGCAAGAATGATACCAGCTATTAATAATAATAATAAAAATATTTATATACTAGTAACTATGCCACAGGCACTGTGCTAAATGTTTTACAATTATTACCTCATTTAATCCTTACAAGAACCTGGAAGGTAAATGCTATTATTATTTATATTTTACATATGAGAAAAACCGGGGTAAACTGAGATGAAGTGACTTGTCCAGAATCCAAGCGCTGCTAAATGTCTGAGGCCATATTTGAACCCAGCTCTCTATGACTCCAGGCCCAGGGCTCCACCACTGTTGCAACTAGCAGCCTTCATGCTATATAGCTACAAGATGTAATTTAGATTAACATATACTTGCAGAGAATATGTGATGAAACCATAGAGTTCTATGTAAAGGGAATTTAATTAAGCAGCCCTTCATTTGTAGAAGCAGAAGAATCCCTTTAGATCAATACCCTGCAATGGTGTGATTTATAGTAAAAATATATGTATATAAACAGATTAAGAATGTAATCCCTGGGCAGTACCTGAATTATAATTGTTTTTAGTCAGTCAAAAAGCATTTTATTTGTTTTGTTCCCCAAGCTTTTAAAAAATTAATTAATTAGTTTAGAATATTTTCCATGGTTACAAGATTCATGTTCTTTCTCTCCCTTCCCCATCCCCATCCTGTAACTGATGCACAATTCCACTGAGTTTTACGTGTGTCCTTTGTCAAGACCTATTTCCATATTATTGACAATTACACTAGGGTGATTGCTTAGAGTCTATATCCCCAATCATATCCCCATTGAACCATGTGATCAAGCAATTGTTTTTCTTCTGTGTTTCTACTCCCACAGTTTTTCTCTGGATGTAGATAAAGTTTTTTCTCATAAATCCCTCAAAATTGTCCCCAATCATTGCATTGTTGCTAGTAGAGAAGTCCATTGCATTCAATTGTACTACCATGTATCAATCTGTCTCTGTGTACAACATTCTCCTGGTTCTGCTCCTTTCACTCTGCTTCAATTCCTGGAGGTCCTGAATTATAATTTCAAATGTGTGTATTGTTATAGTAACTTTAAGTGTATGTGTATTGTCATATTAATCAAAATAAGTTATTATTATTCTTAAGTGTGTGAACCCATTTTATACTGTATTTATATCAAATGAATAACATAGGAAGTTATAAGGACCAGAAGATAATTAAAATGACTCAGAGCCTTTGTAGGAGTCTGTAGGAGTGAGGATTCCTTGAAAAGAAAGTGGGTTTGGAGACAGATATGAAACTACAAAAGCATGTGTATTTTGTAACTCAATGTCTCAGCTTTTGAACTGGAGAGTAAACTTGAAAACATCTGGTCCTGTGAGTTCTCTGCTCACAATGAAGACCCAGAAGGGTATCCCAGTCTCTCTCTCTCTCTTTTTAAACCCTTACCTTTCATCTTGGAATCAATACTGTCTATTGGTTCAAAGGCAGAAGAGTGGTAAGGGCTAGGCAATGGGGGTTAAGTGACTTTCCCAGGGTCACACAGCTGGGAAGTCTCTGAGGCCAAATTTGAACTTAAGACCTCCCGTCTCTAGGCCTGGCTCTCAATCCACTGAGCTACCCAGCTGCCCCCTCTCAGTATCTATTGTTTACAGTTCCCAGAGGCTGAAAATATCTTGAAGTAATATTATTAGCATCTTATCATGTATAAACTGTTTTGAAATTCAAGAAGTCATCTATAGTAAATGTTTTGCTAATCTTCCTTTTATGATTTAAACTGAAAAAGACTTACTTTCCAAAACAAAAGAGCAAGTGATCCACAAACAATGGCTTGAGATATTATAATATTTGAGATTCTTTTCAATTCCCAAGTTTCTAGTTCTTTTAGAGAATTTCTTCAATAATAGGTCAACTTTCACCCCTAACATTCTGTTGAAAAATGACCTGAAGAAGTCTAGAGCCAAATTATCCAGGAAGCTATATCTTTCTAGAGAATCCCAATATGGCCAAATTGAGAGCCCATGGAAAGTTGTTTCCAAACATTATAGTAACTCAGGTGATAAATTTATAATTTGACAGGACACTCAAAATGGGCAATGAAGCTTCTGTCCCTAGTATGAGATCCCTAACTATACTACCAAACTTTGATCATAATGGAAGCTGTTTCATGTCACACAATGCAGTTTCTATTCAATATAGAAAAGTCTTTCGTTTTTTTTTTTGTGACATACTATTTGACACTGTGTTTCTGGTTAGGATTGCTGTGACTTTTTCTGAAAATTCAATACATGAAATATATCAAAATCAATACTTTTGGCTCTTAAAGTGCATGAGACTGAAATTGTAAACTTCCTCCTTTCTTCACTGAAATATAGGTGCTGACTTAGTAGACATAAGGCACCTATATAAGTTAAAATGACAACACAAACAACGGAAAAAGTTTCCTATTTCTAGGCCAACTCATGGTCATTTCCTAGATGATGAAATAATACACTTTCTCTGAGTCCTTACAAAATTTTCATCCTACAAAATATATAACCTTCTCTGTGTTCTAGTATATAATACTTTGTAGGGATTATTGCAGATGACAGAGCTTCCCAAAAACTGTAGGAATAGGAATAAAAGAATGTGGAAAGGAAATTCCTTAGTACTTTATGAGATGGATTGTATGCTGTAAAGAGGATGGAGCTTTTGTTAAGACAGCCTATGAGATGCATGGTCTGTTAGTGAATATATCAGATGTTTCTACAATGTTATTCAACTCTGTTAGTGAGAGGGGTTAGCCAATGGACATTCTCAGCAAGAGAAAGGAGATTGTTGAGATACTAGGGAAATGCTAGGACTTAGAATAAGTAGTTTTCTTAAGTTCTCCATTGATTACTCCTGTTGTCCTTGACAGTTACTTCTTAAAATCAAAATGATCAAAAAGTATAAAAATACTTTACATCATTAATAATTAAAGAATGAAAATTAAAGCAACTCTGAAATTTCAACCCATATCCATTAGATCAACAAATTTCACTAAAGAGGAAAATCACAAATTTTAATTCTTGTTAAGATAGGTGCTACAGGATGTTATTGTTAGTGTTAAGCATTGGCTTAACCATTCTGGAAAACACTTGGTAACTATATGTAGAAAGTCACCAAATTGTGCATTCCTTATGAACCAGTTACACCACTTTTAGACAGTATCAAAGAAAGAGGCAAAAGTACCTATATGAACAAAAATATTTATAGCATCTCTTTTCATAAAAGCCCCTTCTTCAAGACAAAATGGATCAAGACAAATTTTCTGCAACAGATGATCAAACTGACAATAATTGGCTCAGATCAAATCTCTATCTTTACTTCCCTTAATACAGCTTGCTGTATCCTTTGACTAGGTTGGTGTAACTTCATGGTCTCCTAGGTGGAAGAAAAAAATGTTCCAAAAATAGTCAGTATATTTTAGTTTTTGTAGGATGTATGAAGAAAATTAAAAGTTATTATTTTATTATATTCATAATACATTATATACATATTACATAAAATATGTTACTAAATTAAAAGTAATCACTGCCCAAAACTCATTTACATTTGGAGTGTGAGCACACCCATCTGAGCTAAATTTTACTATATACATACATTAGTCATAAGCAAACTTCCTTATGTTAAATGTTTAAAAAGCTAAGGGCACCTTATTTCATCCCAACATTGAACATGAACTAATAATGTGCTGGACTCAGACCCCCTCATACTATTACATACTACAAATATGGCGGTGTCCTCAGTGTCACATGCATACTATAATTATGCATTACAAAAATGGTGTTTGACACAACATTAATTGGTGCTGGAGCAAGGAGAATTAGAAATGGTATTAAATCTTTAAGATTTTTTTTTCTTTTAGCATATAGTATGAGGGTAGTTTCATAAGGTTCCCTTTAAATCCAGTTTCTCCTCCATTTCTCTCTCTGTTCTAGGTTTGTGTAATTTTTAATACAAATGACTTTTGCAATATGCAATTTTTCTGAATACTTGCACAGGCATATATTTGCTATTAGTTAGTATCTTGAACTTTTTTCAACCTGTAAAAGTATACAGCTAATTCTGAAAGGTAAATTGCATAAATTCCACATATTTTTCAATAATCACTTCTATGGGTAAGCATTCTCAAGACAGGTTAATCTCTGACCACTAATATATAAGAATATTGTTTACTGTTAACCATTAAAATGCATGTACCCACTCAAGTTTCATCTTTTTTGTCCTTTTCCATAGTTGAACTTCTTTAAAGTAGTGATAGCTATGGCCACAAATAAAAGAATCAGTCTATGTAAAAAAAAAAGTTACATTATTATAATCTTTAAGTTGATTATGTTTTCATGATCCTTTTGGGGAAATAATTAATTTTTTTCCAAAAATGATCACACGGTGAAATATAAAAAATGGAGACTTGAATCCAGGACTTCAATCCCCAGGAGTCCTTGCTCATTTCCCAGAATGCCTTGTAACCTCTTCTGGGCCAAGAGGGAGATGGGGTATTTAACCTGGTTGTAAAAAGGCTCTAGCCCTTTTTTCCTACTTCCACTGGCAAACAGACTCATGATGTGAGTGAAATTTGGGTGGGCCTCATGGCCCACCTAGCACATCCTTCTCTTGCTTGTATTTTCTTTAACCTTTGACCTTTAATAAACCTCATAAAAATAATACTCCTTGCAGAGAGAAAATAATTTTCTACTTGCCCCAGCTTCCACCAAATTTTAATCTTTACAGTTCTGGCAACCATGAAGAGACAGTTGGATAGTACAAAAGCATGAATAGTACCTACAGAGAGAATGATTTGATTGTGATTTTGGAAGAAAAGGAGTGTATCAATGTGTAGAGATCAAACAGAACTATGCATGAACAGCATGTGCCATCCAAGAGAGAGTCCAAATGGGTAGAAGGTAGAAATAAGCAGCAGGACTGAAAGGCAGACATCACATACACATGCTAGCCAAGACATTTGATTCTAGAGCCTCAAAGAGACAAAATAGTTTTCTGACCTGAGGCATGCTCTCTCTCTACTAAAAACAATGTTTGGTGAGAAATAATATTGAGGGACAAATTATATTGGATTGTGGGCATTTCTCCTGTCTTTTTTTTAATTTTGACTATATTCTTCTGCTACAAGTGAAAATGGAAGAATCATGAGTATTGTAAATGGTTAATGATGTCCATTTTGTTTATGAGTACAGAGAACTTTTAGTAATTGGCTAAATCCCTTGTCATTTTATTTCCTATTATGTTTTCATTAACTGCTCATTGCTTCTTGTTTTCATATCTTTTTTGTATACTGTCATATTATATTGACAATGTCTCTCAATAAGAGTTTGACTGATGTCCCAAAATTACACAGGGGTCCACTGAGGAAATAAGTCTATTAGAAACCCAAAGCTTCATGCATATATGCAGATTGCACTAATATTCAAGTACTACTTATGTTATATAGCATTGTAATGTCTCCTTTATATTAGTGACTAAAAATTTGAGATTAAGATGTGCAAAAATAACAAAAATCACTTCAGAGGAATCTGAGACCATGTAAGATCTCCTTTAGTTACAAAATATCATACCTGTAGAAACACATTTGGTTTATATTAGAGAATAAATTAATAAATTGGACGTATTTTGAGGTAAACCTCATCTTAACATAATTGGATGATTTCCCTATATTGATAGATATAGTAAGGGTGTATTGGAGTCAGATGTAATTGGTTTGGAAGACCTAGATGATTAATTTTTTCCTGTGAGGATTAACATCTCTGAAATGTTTTATCTTTACAAATCTTTATAAAGCACTTGATTTATTGTTTTGTTGGTTTTCTAGACTTAAGAAGTAATACAATTAAAATCTATATTTATATGTTTAAAAAATTCAGAGCCCCATTGTTAAACATTTATTGCATACACCCATATATTAACCTAGAAATACTTCTTGAGTTCAGTATAAGTGGTATAAAAGGCTCAAAGAATAAAGTAATCCTAAGACTGAATAATAATAAATGATAATGAAGTTCTTTTTTACTAATTATAACCATAATAATATAATAAACAACAATATTAATACTCCACCATAATAATACAATTATATAAATAATAGCCTATTTATATAGTGCTTTAGAATTTTCAAAGTGCTTTAAATCTATAATCTCCTTTGAGCCTTATAACACTGGCTCAAGGCTCTTTACTTTTAGTAAAATTATAATAAATACTAAAATTCTAGTTGAGTCACTTTCAGATTAATGATCTGCTTTCAAGTAGCTATCTCTCTTTAATCTTGATATTCTGGATATTCAAATTTTTCAGGTTTTTTAGATTCATATATACAAATGGCCATTGCCTATATCTTCAATCATGCTATAGAAGAGAGCTGATTAGTTTTTGGATATCTGATGTCCAGAGAGTCTAATTATGAATAACCATAATATTATACCAAAAGTTATTGGAGAAAGGAAATTATGGCTATAAGGAAGTTCTCTGATGAGTTCAGATTTCAAAATGCCTTTTAAAAAATATTTAATTGGTCATATGACTACAGAAGAATTAAATAGGTGAGTAAGAATGAAGTCAGGAAGTCTAACTTAAAGACTAAATTGGAAATTGTAAATAGAATGAATGCTGCAAAATAATGTGTTGATTTTAATTACAAGAAAATGAATTTATCATTGTAACTGGAATTTTAGAGCAATTTATGATTCACATAGCACTTTATATACAATATATACAATTCATTTGAGACCTCTGTAGACCCTGTGAGGTTGATTCTACACTTATTGTAACTTGCTTATAATTCCAATAGTCATATCTTTGTTTATGTCCTCCATTAAGAAGAATAATCTTGAAATTGAAAAGAATAGAACAATATTGTTAAATTAATTATAATTCATATTAAATAAAAAGAGTAAAAAAGGGCCTGAATACTTTGATTTATTTGATATTTGCTAAATAATTACTATGTGCATGGTGTTGGATACATGAATGAGACAGAGAGAGAGAGAGAGAGAGAGAGAGAGAGAGAGAGAGAGAGAGAGAGAGAGAGAGAGAGAGAGAGAGAGAGAGAGAGAGAGAGAGAGATTCAGTATTTATGGTGCCAAGCACTGGAAGGAGAAATTCAAGCAATAATAAAAGCTGTCATTGCCTTCAGGATGATTTTCTATAGGAGAAGAGAACATATGAGAAGAAACTGGAAATGAGGAGTTGGAAGTAATGAAATTTCCAGAATAGCTACAAGATGAGAAGTGGTCTGGGACTAATGGACTGGCCCCAATGTGAAGGCAATATTCTTGTTAACATTGGTACTTTCTCATATGGAGATTCAGAGAGAAATGACGCTGAAATGTGAACAGTTCATTATCTTCATAAAACAGAAAAAGAAAGTACACAAATACTAACATGAATCCATTACATGGAGATTGTTTAATTTTACTTGGATCAAACCCAGGTGAATGATATAATATATAAAGGACAAGATAAATAAAGTCCACATCCATAAATAATGCATTTATGCTTTTCAGTAACACTTTGGAAATCACTTAAAAATGGTGAAATTGCAGAAGGCTGGAAATGTGAAAATATTTCTTTTTTCTTTTTTTACATTATTTTGTGTTTTAGAGTTAATACTAAATTAGTACCCAAGCAAAAACAGCAGTAAGGATTTAGCAATCTGGGTTAAGTGACTTGTCCAAGGTCTCACAGCAGTGTCCAAGGTCAGATTTAAATTCAGGTTCTCTTGACTCCAGGCCTGGTGCTCTATTCACTGAACTACTTACCTAGTTGCTCCTTATTTCCCTATTTTAAAAAATTAGAAAGTATAAGGTAATGGAATTGAAACCAATATAATATAGCATTGTAGGATTTTTTTAGCACTTAAGGAAAAAGTGGTAAAGTGGAATCCTCATAAGTTTGCTAAAATAAAGTCATGTACCAGTAACTAACCTTTAAATTTTATAGAAGTTGGTGAATAAAACAGTCATCATCAATCTCCATAAAGCATTGAACAAAATTCTATATTCTAAGTCATTTTTGAATACATTATTCTGGTCTATATGCAAATTTTTCTTGTGATTCTACTCATTCTTTTACATCAATGACTCCCTTGGGTTTCTTGAACTTGTCATTGTTTTCCATAATAATATATTTCATTGCATTCAATACTGATTTCTTTTATCCTTTTTTCAATTGATGAATACCAACTTTGTTTCTTTTGCTAAAAAAAAAAAAGCTAAAACTATTTTTGCACATATAAATCTTTTCACTCTGTGTTTTTCCTTTTTCTAGTCTCCCTAATATTATTATTAGAAAAAAGTAAACTTTGCTACTTTGAAGCAAATTTTTAAGGTTGTATAAGTCAGTTAAAATAATACTCAAGCACTTCCCTTACTTCCTCCTCTTTTCCAATTCCCTATCAGATGTCCTCTTCTCCTAATAGAAAATAATCTTGAAGGCAGTTAAAGCCTTTATTATTGCTTAAATTTCTACTCCCAATGTTTAGCACCTGTCATAATAACCATGAAAGGCTATTGCTGTCCCCTATATATAGGTAACAAAATTAAAACTGGATGAAAGATGGTGGTATTGGCCGCTAGTAGCATCCAGTAGCACCAGAGGTATAACCATTCTAATTTGAACTGAGTATACATGGTTGGAATTTATTTTGAATTTGAGGAATATAGTCTTCAAATTCTTAACTGCTTATTGAACTTGTGAACACTTTATGCCAATATTCCCCTCCCCAACACTCTCTCTCTCTCTCTCTCTCTCTCTCTCTCTCTCTCTCTCTCTCTCTCTCTCACACACACACACACACACACACACACACACACACACACACACACACACACCTTTTTATCTAAAAGGAAGAGGAAAGTTTCCATAGTATCTATAGAACATGTATCTGTCTCACACTCATGAGGCAGAAATTTAGATCATCCCCCTTTTAAAATTATCTGGGCTCTACCTTTAATGTCATAACTCCACCAAACTACATTTCTAGTGAAGAGATCCCTTATCTGGGATAGATAATAAGGACAGAGTACCCAAGACAAATAGGTTGGAGACACAAATCATATAATTTTTCAAACTCTTAACCAGTTGCCTTTCCAATCTGTTCAGATATCAGTAGATCACACAAAGCCATTGAAAACCAGGGAGAAAGTCCCTGGTATTCACAAAGGAGTTATGTGCTTCTTTATTTGAGTCCTAATATGTCTTTCCAAATATGAAATTGGTAGGCAATAGTCTTGGAGGGCATATTTGGAGGAATGAGTTAGTGTTCTTTTTTTCCCTTTCTGGTTTCAATCATTAACTATCATGCTTATCCTTAAATGCCTCAAGTCACACTTTCATAGAATATCAGAAAAGCCAGATATTTACAGGTGACTTCAATCACTGCCTTAAATAAAATAGTTATTTTGGGTTCTCCCAAATAAGGTCTGTATTTGTTACATTTTTTAAAATACTATTTTTAAAAGTCAATTTGAAACTGAAGAGCTTTTTTAATTTTGCATGATCTTTCCATTCTTGATTATTCCTGATATTTAGCTACTTGGCTTCTCTCCTGGCAGAGATGCTTGCGTTTGACAATTATCTGCTTAAGTTCCCAAGGAACCTGGCTCTATCTCCATCATGAGCTTATCTGGAGTCTGCTAACATTTTCTAATTTTCTGGAAGGGGAAATCTTGCAAGAATAAATGAACAGCTGAAAGCAATTAAGGGATTCTAGCAAGAACAGCTGTCACTGGAAGATCTCAAATGCAAACCAAACCATTGCTGAGAAGACTTGAGATGTCTTAGGATTTGAGATGGTGATGAGAAGTGATGGGAAAAAGGCATAGGTTCTGTATAACTTCTCTGGAGACATAATTAAGCTATATTGCATGATAAGCATGAAAATAAGATTCAAAGTTGAGTTTCTCATAAAAAGTTCCCAAAGTACTTCAAATTAATGATTGGTGACATTTCTAAGATTTGGATCAATGTTGAACTGTTCCTTCTTTGTAATGGCAAAAGTGGGAAATCTCAACAGCGAACAAACTATACTTAACACATCTCCCTCAATTCATTTGTATAACAACTATTCTGTTATGGAAATCACAGGCCTATGTTTATGCCTCACTGAAAATGGCCACTTTCTATAGCTTAATAGTTCAATGTGATTGTTCCTTTTAAACTAGAAACCAAAGAAAAAGAAAATCAAATGTTAAATTAAAGAAATAAGCTTGTTTAGTTTTTTTTTTGCAAATTTGCCAGACTTTTCAAGTGTTATGAATAGTGCTTTGATTATGAGATGAATCCAATGTTTAGGGTTTTTTTTTTATTCTCAGTATTTAGCTTAGAAAACCAAAGTATTTTATCATAATCTCTGTATTTATAATTGAGTTAGTTCCTGGATAACTGAAAGCAATCTTGAACACAATGTTTGGTAAAACAAACCTTATGTTTTAGAAGCATTTTTATTGTTGCCTCTGTTGCTATTATATCCAGAATCAGGCTTTTCTCGTGTCAGTAAACTTTCTGTGTGGAAAGTCCCTTCACCTATGCATAGCAATGAGTCAATTATAACTTATAGGCTTAGGAAAGATTATTATTTTATTGTTACCTTAAGAAAACTAATATTGACATTAATTCATGTTATCCTCCATTTTCTTGGGCTGTCAAGATAATTTTATTATATAACAAAATAAATATGAGAAAATTATGCCATAAAAAAGCTAGGAACAAGCTAGGAAATCTTACACTCATATTATTCTCTGAAATAGAATATGGCAAACTATGATCTTAGAACTATTAAGAGGAGATTAATAATAAATATTGGGAGGTACATACTTGAAAGATAAATAAAGTATAGCATGATGTTGGAGATCAAAGAATAAAGGAAAGAGATTGATTAAGGTGTAATTAACAAGCCACAGTGATGAAATTGCTATTGATGTACTACAGTTACTGAGTTGTCATTTTTGAAGATTTTGTGGAAAGGAAACAAGTCTGACAGTTTGTGGGGGAAGGGGCAACTGGGAGTGGCCAACCATTGAATCTGGCATCCTTGATTCCAGATCGGCCATTTGAAGGGGAACCCATACATAATTGCCAAGAAACAATATAACTAGTAGAAAAGCCAAGAAATGATTTAAAAGACACTCCCCTAGAACATCCTGATATTGAAATATATACCGATGGTTCCAGCATGATAGTTAAAGGAGAAAGGTATACTGGAGCAGAAGTAGTAATACAAACAGAGACATTATGGTATGCGTCCTTACCAAAGCATGTGAGCTAGTTGCTTTGTTAAATGCTTTGCAAATCAGTAAAGATAAACGGGTCAATATTTACACAGATTCCCAGTAGCATTTTCAGTAATTCATGCCACAGCAGAAATTTGGAAATATAGAGGATTTTTGACAAGTGCAAGCAAAGAGAATGCATATGCCAAAGTAATAATGCAACTTCTTGAGGCTGTTCAACTTCCCAAGGAAGTGGCAATAATCCACTGTAGATCACACACAGGGGCTAATGATCATGTGTCCTTAGGAAACCATAGAGCTGATATTACAGCAAAATTTGGAGCTAGAGAAGGACCTTTACATGTATTGAATTTCTCAATAGTTGAACAGGACAATCTAATTAATGCCTATAATTAGCAGGAAATTCAATCATGTATAAAGAACTTAGGAGCAAAACAAATAAGAGGAATATGGTTTTCAGAACTAGGCAAGCCCATCCTGCCTAAAAATTATTTTATCATGTGTGCAATGCAATACATGCACAAGGACAGTGTAGAACCCAAGCTGTGATCGATTCAGTGAGACGATTTTGGACTGCACCAGGAATATCCTCATATGCCATAAGGGTTTGTCAAAAATGTAAAATTTGTATGAAGTTCAATCAGGGAGTTTATAAGACCAAAGCGTTAGGAGGTCATCCCTTAGCATATACTCCATTTGAATGCATACAGATAAAATTTATCAAATGCCAAAAGACAAAGGGTTTAAGTATTGCCTTGTCATCATAGACAGACTGACTGGATGGCCAGAAGTTTTTCCTGCAAAAAAGAACAACACAGCATTTGTGGTAAAATCCTATTAAAAGAAATCATACCTAGATTTGGGATTCCCTCAAAATTGGACTCAGACAGTGGAAGTCACTTTAATCAGTCAATATTAAATGAAATTTATAAAAATCTAGGAATAAAAGCTACATAACACACACCATATCATACCCAAAGTTCAGGGCAAGTGGAGAGATTAAATAAAGACATTAAAACATTGATAGGAAAATTTTGTGCAGAAACACACCAAAAATGGACAAACATTCTGCCATTAGTTCTGTTCCATTTTAGAACACGACCCACATCTCTCCATTTGAGACGCTATATGGACATGCAATTTGACAAGGAAGGATGTGTAAACCAGCTTACATTGCAATAATAGGTGGAGATTGTCAATTAACAAATATATATACAAGTTTAACAAACAAGAATAGCAAAGTTGCATGAAATGGACTTAATACAACAAACAGTACCCCTGGATTACAATTTGCACAACATCAAACCAGGAGACATAGTATACTTAAAACATTTCAATAGAAAATTGGATACAGACATAAAATAGACTGGACCACATGAAGTATTATTTACTACCCCAACAGCTATAAAAAGTTGCAGGGAAAGACTCATGGTTTCACTGTTCCCATGTGAAACCAGAAAATATTCTACACCACTGTAACAGACATAGAAGATAATTAGACAACAGATAGTGCTGAGAAATGAAAACAAAAACTGATTAACATAAAAGTACAACACAAAGATATAATATTGACACATAGTGTTCGAGACAACTTTCCAGGCCAGAGGAAAAGCAACCCAGAGGAAAAGCAACCCAGAGGAAAAGCATCCCAGAGGAAAAGATTTTAAACCAGCCCAAAGGAAAAGAATCAAGAAAAGATGCTAGAGGCAAGAAATAATGAGGAAAAGCTGAAATGGAAAGCTAAGATTTTGAACTTTGTAAATTTGTTTATATAAGAAGAAGACAGATTAAAAATGAGACTTATGTGTAAGACTGAGTGTTGAAATAATAAAACAAAAGCACCAGAAAGATAGTTACATGAAATGGTTTATTCTTACATAAAATAGAGATGGTTCAAAATGTTGAAAACTTTTTTATGTTTCCTTATGAAGTAGATTGACCAAGTATTTTCAAATACATCACATTATCTATTATAGATTCCTCTAAACAATATGTAATTTAAAAGCTAGTTCTCATTTCAGTACTATTATGTCCAATATTTTTCTGCAGTCAAGTTCAAAATTGTCTCAGCATATCATGAATATGAAGATAATAAGAAGGTAATTACCATAACTGCATTTTATCCAGATGATTACTGGGGGAGAGAAAAATGATTGGACCTTAGAGTCATTGAAGGAATTTCCTTAATATAAAATCCATTAAAATAGAAAAGCTTGTAAATATGCAACATTTAATTTGAAAATAGAATATCATTATATAAATATGCCAAATCTCAAAGCTAGGAAAAAGTACCTATGGAGAAACTTAAAATAACAATCTCCTTTATTCATGATGTTCTTTTAAAAATTAAATTATATAAACACTGATGTTGGATTTGTTGGCAACATTTCCTCAATTTTTCACCGTTATTTTTAATGATAGGAAGAGCAGATGCATCTGGAAATTCAGAAGAAAACAGTGCAAGGTCAAGATAATAATGTCTTTTATTACTAAGCTTTCAAACTAAATCCTTAACACAAATCCTTTAATTCATAATGCAGTATTTAACAAAGCTTTTTTGCTTGCTGAGTACTTTGCACATTTCATTTGCCCAATAGTTCCGTGAAGGAGGTGCTATTATTATTATCATTTTAAATGATGATGTAACTAAAGAAAACAAAGTTTAAGTGACTTTGTCCAGTATTAAAGAAGTATGTAAGTGTCTGAGGCAGGATATTATATCAGGTCTTACTGATTCAAACTCTAAACATTTACTCTTTCTCTCCTAGGTGCCCTGATAAGGTAGTAACATGTGGCTTAAGTTTTCTTGATAAGCTATGAGGCAAAGTCCAAAGTAATAAGTACAGAGGAAAATAGCTATAGATGGCTTGATGAGAAAAAAGAAGTTTGAAATAGACTTTAGAATGTTTAATAGAGAATTGGTCATAGGGTAACTAAGTGGCTCAGTGGACTGATAGTCAAGGCTAAAGATGGGAGGTCATGGGTTCAAATCTTGTCTCAGACACTTCCTAGATTTGAGACCCCAGAAATTCACAAGCCCAAGTTGACTAGTCCTTATTATTGTTTAGCCTTTGAAGCAAGGTATAATATTCATTCTAAGACAAAAGACAACTACTTTTGAAAAAAGAATTAATCAGGAGAGAATGTCATATAGTAGTGAGTACCCAATGAAAATTAGATGATAAAAAATTATAATGGATACAGTCAGCACAATTATATGACATTCTTGAATAGTATTCAAAATTGGAGAAAGAGTTCAGGAAAAGTGGGAATAATTGTCAATTATTTTTGTAATAAATGTTATTGACAGGAAAAGAGCATTGGGGAAAATTTAAACAAAACAAAAATTAAGTGGTACACTTGAGTTGAAAATAAACTTCAGAAATGGGACAAACTCACCCATAAAATGGAAAATGATTTCAGGGTTGATTAAAAGCCAGAATGCTATAAAATTCTATCTACTAAAAAAATAAAACATGGAGACATACACATAGAAAAAAGGTAAAGGGATATAGCAGAATCTACTATGCTTCAGCTAAAGTGAAAAAAGCAGGAGCAACAATTATGATCTCAGACAAAGCAAAAGTGAAAATTAACCTAATAAAGGAAATTAAATATTGATAAAAGGAACTATAGATGATGAAGTAATATCAACATTAAACATATATCCACAAATAGGCATAGCATTCAGATCCCTAATGGAGAAACTGCATGAGTTATGAGAGGAAATAGAGGATAAAACTATATTTGTAGTTGATATTAATGATCATATCTAAGAATTGAATAAATAAAACAAAAAATCAACAAGAAATAAATTAAAGAAGTGAATAGAATTTTTAAAAATTTGGACTTAAACATCCAGGTAAAATTGTACAGGAATAGAAAGGAATGTAGGCTTTTTTTCCGCAGTACATGGAAACTACACAAAATTTGTCATATGATACGACATATCAGCCTTACAACCAAAAGCATAAATAGAAAGTGCATCCTTTTCAGAACATAACACCATAAAAATTACACTTGACAGAAGGTTGGAGGAAAAAAATAAAAATTAATTTGAAATTTAAATATCTATCTATATCTATCTATCTATCTATCTATCTATCTATCTATCTATCTATCTATCTATCTAAGACCAAGTAGGTCAAAGAACAAATCATAGAAAATATTAATAATTTTATTATAGGGAATGATAAAAAGGTGAAAACATACCAAAATTTTTGGGACCTAGCCAAAGTAGTACTTAGGAAGAAATGTATATATCTAAATGCTTGCATCAATAAAACAGAGACAGAGCAGATCATGAGTATTCAACTAAAAAAAAATCTGGAACAAGAACAAATGAACAAACCCCAAATTAAGTGCCAAATTAGGAATCTTGAAAATTAAGGAAGTGATTCATAAAATCAAAAGAAAACCATTGAATTAATAAATAAGACAAGGATATTGTTTAATGAAATAATCAATAAAATAAATAAAGCTTTGATTAATTTGATTACAAATATAGAAGACAACGAAATTAACAGTATTAAATTGAAAAGGACCAGAATACAACCAAAGAAGAGGAAATGAAAGCAATTATTAGGAGCTATTTTGCCCAATTATATGCTAATAAATCTGACATTCTCAATGAAAAAGGTTAATATTTAAAGAAATGTAAAGTGCCCAGATTAACAGAAGAGGAAATAGAATGCTTTAACAAGCCAATCTCAGAAAAAGAAATTCTAACAGCCATCAATGAACTCCCTAAGAAAAAATTCCCAGAGCCAGATGAATTAACAAGTGAATTCTACTAAATATTTAAAGAGCAATTAATTTTAATATCATATAAACTATTCAGACAAATAGCTGAGGAAGGAACTATCAAGTTTCTTTTGTGACAGTAATATGGTATTGATTTCTAAGCCAGGAAGAACAAAAACAGAGAAAGAAAACTATAGACCAATAACTCTAATGAATATTGTTGCATAAGTTTTAAGCAAAATACTAGCAAGAACATTACAGTGATATGTCAAAAGGATCATATACTATGGCCATGTGGATTTGATGCCAAGAATAAAGTGATGGTTCAATATAAGGAAAATTATCAACCTAATTGATCATATCAACAACAAAACCAATAGAAACCATATAATTATTTCAATAGATGCAGAAAAAAATTGACAACATACAACACCCATTCCTATTAAAAACACTAAAGAAGGAGAGAATGGAAAATTCAACAAAATGGTAAATATAATCAATCAAAAAACCAGCACCAAAAATTATATTTAATGGGAATAAGTTAGAAACATTCCCAATAAGATTGGGAAAGAAAGAAGCATGTTCTTTATCACTACAACAATTTCAACTCAATATTGTACTAGAAATGCTAGCTATAGTAATAAGAGAAGAAATTGAACAAATTAAAATAGATAATGATGAAATAAAGCTATTTTTCTTTGTAGATGTCATCATGGTATACATAGAGAATATAAGAGAATCAACCAAAGATCTAATTGAGACAATAAATAACTTTAGCAAATTTGCAGGCTTTAAAATAAATCCACATAAGTAATAAGCATTTTTTCTATACTACCAATAAAGTCCAAAAGCAAGAGACAGAAAAACCCTGTTTAAGATACCTGTATACAATATAAAATACTTAGAAATATACTTAGGAATTTTATGATCATGAATACCAAAAAAAACGTTTTTTTCATATAAAGAATATACATAACTGGAAAATATTAATTGCTTTTGAGTAGGATGAGCCAATATAATAAAAACAAAAAATCTTCCTAATTTTTCTTATTCAGTGCCAAAGCAATGAAATCACTTAAAATGATCTCCTGACACTAAATTACGGACTTCAGGTCAAGATGGCAGCTTAGAGAAGGCTAAAGTTCGGAGCCCCAGAAACCCTTCCTTACAGATCTCAAACTGAATGCTCCTAGGGCATAGAAATTCAAAACAAATAGCAGAATAGACCCTGGAAACACTCCTCCTGGACCTGGATCAAAAGGTACGGCCCCCCAAGAGTCAGAGCCCAAGATCACTCGGATCTAAGGGGAAGGCAAAGGGAAGGTCCCAGGACCCATCCCCCCCAACACAGAGTGCTGAGTCTGAGGCAGCAGCAGGAACCTCAGGGTAAGCAGGGGGGCCTAGGGAGCCGGCTGTTCTGAGGGCCGTCCCCTGAAAAAAAACTGACCCTGTCGAGGGGGCACCCAGACAGCAGGGAAACAGAGAGAGAGACAGGAGGAGCCTGAAGCCCCCTGACCAGATCCTTACATCTGAGTCTCACTGAAGGTCCTTGCCTGAGGGCATACTAAGTCTGAGGTTAATCTTATCACCAGCTCTAAGAGCTCCTGGAAGCCACGGCCCCTCCCCCCTCAGAGTGCTGGCTGAGGCACAGAAACAAGGGCCAAGCCATAGAATGGACAATCTGCCTAGGACTAAAACCTCTGAACACCAGACAGAGATAAGAAAAGCTAATCCTCCCCACTCAGATAGAGATGGCAAACTACACTGAAGCACAAAAAACCCAAAATTCCAAAAAGAAGGGGGTGAATTTGGACACATTTTAAGGAGCAAAAATACAAAACACAAAGGAGATAGAAGAGGAAACACAAGCAAATTCTCCGAAACCTTCAAAAGCAAATGGAAACTCTCCACAAACCCATGAAGAATATGAACCAGAAATGATAAAAAAAGATGGAAGCCTTCTGGGAGGAAAAATGGGAAATAATGCAAAAGAAATTCACTCATCTACAAAACCAGTTTGACCAAACTGAAAAGGAAAACCAGGCTTTAAAGAAAGAACTAATAAAGCAAAGCCAAAAGACCAAGAAATTAGAAGAGAACATAAAAAATCTCACTGACAAGGTGACAGATTTGGAAAATAGAGGGAGAAGAGATAATTTAAGAATAATTGGACTCCCAGAAAAGCCAGAAATAAACAGCAAACTTGACATCGTAATACAAGATATAATCAAAGAAAATTGCCCAGAGATTCTAGAACAAGGGGGCAATACAGCCACTGACAGAGCTCACAGAACACACTCTACACTAAACCCCCAAAAGACAACTCCCAGGAATGTAATTGCCAAATTCCAAAGCTCTCAAACACAAGAAAAATCCTACAAGAAGCCAGAAAAAGATAATTTAGATATAAAGGAATGCCAATCAGGGTCACACAAGACCTTGCAATTTCTACTCTGAATGATTGTAAAGAATGGAACATGATCTTCAGAAAGGCAAGAGAGCTGGGTCTTCAACCAAGAATAAGCTATCCAGCAAAACTGACTATATACTTCCAAGGGAAAGTATGGGCATTCATCAAAATAGAATATTTCCAAGTTTATTGCAAAGAAAAGACCAGAGCTCTGTGGAAAGTTCGACACCGAAGAACAAAGAGCATGGAATACCTGAAAAGGCAAATATGAAGGATAGGGAAAAGGAGAAAAACATTATCTTCTTCTTTTACTCAAACTCTCTTCTATAAGGATTACATTTATATAAATCTATGAATACTAACATGTGGGGAAAATGTAATGTGTAAATAAGGGGAAAAGAAAGACCAAATAGAATAATCTTTCTCACACAAAGATTCACATGGGAAGGGGAGGGGAAGGAAACTCCTATAAGAAGGAGAGGAAGAGAATTTTTACTTAAACCTTAATCTCAGGGAAATCAACTCTGAGAGGGAAAAACATCCAGATCCATTGGGATCTTGAATTCTATCTTACCCAACAAGGGTAGGGAGAAGAGAAAACTAAGGGGAAGGAGGGGGGAGGTAAAACAAAAGGGGAAGGAAAGAGAGGGGGAGGGGAGGGAACAAAAAGGGAGGGACTAATAAAGGAAACATATCAAGGAAGGGGACAAGGGGGACTGATTCAAAGTAAATCACTGGACTAAAAGGTAGAGCTGAAGAAGAAAAGGTTAGAATTAGGGAAGGATATCATAAAGCCAGGGAATCCACAAATGACAGGCATAACTTTGAACGTGAATGGGATGAACTCACCCATAAAATATAGACAAATAGCAGAATGGATTAGAATCCAAAATCCTATGATATGTTGTCTTCAAGAAACACACATGAGGCGAGTTGATACCCACAAGGTCAGAATTAAAGGATGGAGGTAAGACCTTCCAGGCCTCAACTGACAGAAAGAAGGCAGGAGTGGTAATCATGATCTCTGATAAAGCCAAAACAAAAATAGACCTGATCAAAAGGAATAGGGAAGGTAAATATATTTTGTTAAAAGGGACTTTAGATAATGAGGAAATATCACTAATCAACACGTATGCACCAAATAATATAGCACCCAAATTTCTAATGGAGAAACTAGGAGAATTGAAGGAAGAAATAGACAGCAAAACCATATTAGTGGGAGACTTAAACCAACCATTATCAAATTTAGATAAAGCAAATAAAAAATAAATAAGAAAGAGGTAAAAGAAATGAATGAAATCTTAGAAAAATTAGAATTAATAGACATATGGAGAAAAATAAATAGGGATAAAAAGGAATACACCTTCATCTCAGCACCACATGGCACATTCACAAAGATTAACCATACATTAGGTCACAGAAATATGGCACACAAATGCAGAAAAGCAGAAATAATAAATGAAGTCTTTTCAGATCACAAGGCAATAAAAATAATGTTCAGTAATGATACATGGAAAACCAAATAAAAAACAAATTGGAAATTAAACAATGTGATACTCCAAAATCATTTAGTTAGAGAAGAAGTCATAGAAACAATTAGCAATTTTATCGAGTAAAATGACAATGGCGAGACATCCTTTCAAACCTTCTGGGATGCAGCCAAAGAGGTAATCAGAGGTAAATTCATATCCTTGAGTGCATATATCAACAAACTAGGGAGAGCAGAGATCAATCAATTGGAAATGCAAATAAAAAAACTCGAAAAAGATCAAATTAAAACCCCCCAGCAGAAAACCAAACTTGAAATCCTAAATTTAAGGGAGAAATTAATAAAATTGAAAGTGATAGAACTAATGATTTAATAAATAAGACAAGAAGTTGGTACTTTGAAAAAACAAACAAAATAGACAAAGTATTGTTCAATCTAATTAAAAAAAGGAAAGAAGAAAAGCAAATTCACAGCATTAAAGATGAAAAGGGGGACAGCACCTCCAATGAGGAGGAAATTAAGGCAATCATTAGAAATTACTTTGCCCAATTATATGGCAATAAATACACCAATTTAGGAGAAATGGATGAATATATACAAAAATACAAACTGCCTAGACTAACAGAAGAAGAAATAGAATTTTTAAATAATCCCATATCAGAAAATGAAATCCAACAAGCCATCAAAGAACTTCCTAAGAAAAAATCCCCAGGGCCTGATGGATTCACCAGTGAATTCTATCAAACATTCAGAGAACAGTTAACCCCAATACTATACAAACTATTTGACGTAATAATCAAAGACGGAGTTCTACCAAACTCCTTTTATGACACAAACATGGTACTGATTTCAAAACCAGGCATGTCAAAAACTGATAAAGAAAAGTATAGGCCAATCTCCCTAATGAATATAGATGTAAAAATCTTAAATAGGATACTAGCAAAAAGACTCCAGCAAGTGATCAGAAGGTTCATCCACCATAATCAATTAGGATTTATCCCAGGGATGCAGGGCTGGTTCAATATTAGGGAAACCATCCACATAATTGACCACATCAACAAGCAAACCAACAAGAACCACATGATTATCTCAATAGATGCAGAAAAAGCCTTTGATAAAATACAACACCCATTCCTATTAAAAACACTAGAAAGCATAGGAATACAAGGATCGTTCCTAAAAATAATAAACAGTATATATCTAAAACCATCAGCTAATATCATCTGCAATGGGGATAAACTAGATGCATTCCCAATAAGATCAGGAATGAAAGAAGGATGCCCATTATCACCTCTACTATTTGACATTGTACTAGAAACACTAGCAGTAGCAATCAGAGAAGAAAAAGAAATTGAAGGCATCAAAATAGGCAAGGAGGAGACCAAGTTATCACTCTTTGCAGATGACATAATGGTCTACTTAAAGGATCTTAGAGATTCAACCAAAAAGCTAATTGAAATAATCAACAACTTTAGCAAAGTTGCAGGATACAAAAGAAACCCACATAAGTCATCAGATTTTGTATATATCTCCAACTCAGCTCAGCAGCAAAAACTAGAAAGAGAAATCCCATTCAAAATCACCTTAGACAAAATAAAATATCTAGGAATCTATCTCCCGAGACAAACACAGGAAATATATTAACACAACTACAAAACACTCTCCACACAACTAAAACTAGACTTGAGCAATTGGAAAAATATTAACTGCTCATGGATAGGATGAGCCAATATAATAAAAATGACCATCCTACCCAAACTTATTTATCTATTTAGTGCCATACCCATTGAACTCCCAAAATATTTCTTTACTGATTTAGAAAAAAAAAACATAACAAAATTCATCTGGAATAACAAAAGATCAAGGATATCCGGGGAAATCATGAAAATAAAAACACATTTGATGGGGGCCTTGCAGTCCCAGACCTTAAACTATATTACAAAGCAGCAGTCATCAAAACAATTTGGTACTGGCTAAGAGACAGAAAGGAAGATCAGTGGAATAGACTGGGGGAAAGCGACCTCAGCAAGACAGCATACGATAAACCCAAAGATCCCAGCTTTTGGGACAAAAATCAACTATTCGATAAAAACTGCTGGGAAATCTGGAAGACAGTGTGGGAGAGATTAGGTTTGGATCAACACCTCAAACCCTACACCAAGATAACTTCAAAATGGGTGAATGACTTAAACATAAAGAAGGAAACCATAAGTAAGTTGGGTAAACACAGAATAGTATACATGTCAGACCTTTGGGAGGGCAAAGACTTTAAAACCAAGCAAGACATAGGAAGAATCACAAAATGTAAAATAAATAATTTTGAATACATCAAATTAAAAAGCTTTTGTACAAACAAAACCAATGTAACTAAAATCAGAAGGGAAACAACAAATTGGGAAAAAATCTTCATAGAAACCTCTGACAAAGGTTTAATTACTCAAATTTATAAAGAACTAAATCAATTGTAGAAAAAATCAAGCCATTCTCCAATTGATAAATGGGCAAGGGACATGGATAGGCAGTTCTCAGATAAAGAAATCAAAACTATTAATAAGCACATGAAGAAGTGTTCTAAATCTCTTATAATCAGAGAGATGCAAATAAAAACAACTCTGAGGTATCACCTCACACCTAGCAGATTGGCTAACATCATAGCAAAGGAAAGTAATGAATGCTAGAGGGGATGTGGCAAAGTAGGGACATTAATTCATTGCTGGTGGAGTTGTGAACTGATTCAACCATTCTGGAGGGCAATTTGGAACTATGCCCAAAGGGCGACAAAAGAATATCTACCCTTTGATCCAGCCATAGCTCTGCTGGGTCTGTACCCCAAAGAGATAATGGACAAAAGACTTGTACAAAAATATTCATAGCTGCGCTCTTTGTGGTGGTCAAAAACTGGAAAATGAGGGGATGCCCATCAATTGGGGAATGGCTGAGCAAATTGTGGTATATGTTGGTGATGGAATACTATTGTGCTAAAAGGAATAATAAAGTGGGGTAATTCCATGGAGACTGGAACGACCTCCAGGAAGTGATGCAGAGCGAGAGGAGCAGAACCAGGAGAACATTATACACAGAACTAATACACTGTGGTATAATCAAACATAATGGACTTCTCCATTGGTGGCGGTGTAATGTCCCTGAGCAATCTGCAGGGATCCAGCAGAAAAAACACCATTCATAAGCAGAGGATAAACAGTGGGAGTAGAAACACCAAGGAAAAGCAACTGCCTGACTACAGCGGTTGAGGGGACATGACAGGGGAGAGACTCTAAAGGAAACCCTAATGCAAATATTAACAACATAGCAATGGGTTTGAATCAAGAACACATGTAATACCCAGTGGATTCACGTGTCGGCTACGGGGTGTGGGGGGGAGGAAAAGAAAATTATCTTTGTCTTTAATGATTAATACTTGGAAATGATCAAATAAAATATTATGAAATTTTAAAAAATGATCTCCTAGAGGGAGAAAAATAATAAAATTCATATGGAAGAACAAAATACTTAGCAGATTAAGAAAATTAATGAAAAGAAGGAAGGTGGCTTAGTTGTAATGGATCTCAAAATATATTATAAACTGGAAAACATCAAAATAATCTGATATTGACTAAGCAATGGAGTGAAGGATTATTGGAATAGATTAGGTACTCGAAATATGATGAAAAATGACCTGAGTAACCTAGTATTGACCATCGAAAAGATACAAGCTTTTGGAAGAGGAAATCACTGAAAAAAACTACTTTGAAAATTACAAGACAGTATGGCAGAAATTGGGCTTAAGCCAACAAGTCATGCTTTATAGCAATTGAAAGTCAAAATGGGTACATGATTTAGGAATAAAGGATAAAACTGTAATAAATTTAGGAAATCATGAAATTGTTTACCTATCAGACTGAGGGATAAAGCAAGAATTTAAGTCCAAACAAAATATAGAGAACATTATGTAATGTAAAATGAATAACTGACTACAGAAAATTAAAAAAAAAAGAAAACCTCTCCCTGAACAAAATCAATGTAAACATTATTAAAAGGTAAGCAACAAATTGGGGAAAATCTTGTAACATGTCTCTGAATGTGTTTCATTTCTGAAATTTAAATAGAATTGCATGAAATTTATATGAATATATGCCATTTCCAAATTGACAATTGGCCAAAAGATGTGAAGAGGCAATTTTCAGATGAAGAGATTAAAACTATCTTTAGTAATATGAAAAATTGTGTCATATCAATATAAATTAGAGAAATGAAAATTAAAACAACTCTGAACTATCACTAATACCCCTGATATTGGCTTACATGACAAAAAAAGAAAAATGATAAATGCTGGAGGGGAACATTAAAAAATCTAAACTCTAAAATCCATTGCTGATAGAGATGCAAACTAATATAACAATTTTGGATAGCAATTGGGAACTATGCCAAAAGAACCATCAAGTTATGCATATTCTGACTCAGCAATGCCAGTTCTAGGTCTGTATCCCAAAGAGATTAAAGATAGGAGAAAATAATTTACATGTACAAAAATATTTTCACAGTTCTTTTTTTGTGACAGCAAAGACATGAAAGCTAAAGGGATGTCTACCAATTGAGGAATGACTGAATAAGTATTGGTATGTTATTCTAATGGAATATTAATGTGCCATAAGAAATGGCAAATTAGATGTTCCCCCCAAAATCCTGGAAAAATCACATGAAGTGATGCAAAGTGAAGTGAGCTGAATCTCGAGGATGTTGTACACAGTAACAACAATAATCTTTGATGATCAACTATGGATGACTTAAATAGACCAAATGCCAAATAAAGGATATCAATTTCCATAGAAGAAATAAGTCCAAATGCGGATTGAAACACCATTCATTATTTTATGTCCTCTAAGAATTTTTCTCTAATTTAAGCTAATTACCTTAATAATCTTTGGTATGGAATAGTACTAAGAGGGAGAAAGAACATAGATTGCAAAATATCAGAAAATGAATATTAAGAAATTGTGTTGACATGTGATCAGTAAAAAATAATTATTTTTTTAAAATTACATGTAGAATTTATTATGTGTTTTTTTTTAATATATTTTATTTGATCATTTCCAAGCATTATTCGTTAAAGACATAGATCATTTTCTTTTCCTCCCCCCCAACCCCCATAGCCGACGCGTAAGTCCACTGGGCATTAGATGTTTTCTTGATTTGAACCCATTGCTTTGTTGATAGTATTTGCATTAGAGTGTTCATTTAGAGTCTATCCTCTGTCATGTCCCCTCAACCTCTGTATTCAGGCAGTTGCTTTTTCTCGGTGTTTCCACTCCCATAGTTTATCCTTTGCTTATGAATGGTGTTTTTTTCTCCTGGATCCCTGTAAGTTGTTCAGGGACATTACACCGCCACTAATGGAGAAGTCCATTACGTTCGATTATACCACAGTGTATTAGTCTCTGTGTACAATGTTCTCCTGGTTCTGCTCCTCTCGCTCTGCATCACTTCCTGGAGGTTGTTCCAGTCTCCATGGAACTTCTCCACTTTATTATTCCTTTTAGCACAATAGTACTCCATCACCAACATATACCACAGTTTGTTCAGCCATTCCCCAATTGATGGGCATCCCCTCATTTTCCAGTTTTGGGCCACCACAAAGAGCGCAGCTATGAATATTTTTGTACAAGTCTTTGTGTCCATTATCTCTTTGGGGTACAGACCCAGCAGTGCTATGGCTGGGTCAAAGGGTAGATATTCTTTTAGCACCCTTTGGGCATAGTTCCCAATCAGTTCACAGCTCCACCAGCAATGAATTAATGTCCCTATTTTGCCACACCCCCTCCAGCATTGTAAAAAATAATTATTATAAAAACATAAATAAATTTCAACAACATAAGTTGGAGAAGGCTTGGATAGACATTAATTCACCTGACAGACATTTTCAAACTTTAATGTAACTTAAGCCTTGCTTGCCATCATTTGTCTCAACCTCCTCTACACTTGAACTAGAAATATGGAAAGTGGGCTGCAAGACTCTTTCCAATTTCTTCCTTTATAGATGGGAAAATCTGGACTCTTGGTCTCCTTACAGTGAATCTTCTTCTCTTCCCTTTCTCAATTCCATGTAACAAACTGCCTCTGTACCAGATACCTTATGGTATCTCTTCTTCTTAGCCACATATTAGTTTAATGGTTCCTTGAGGGGAAGCACTGTCTTTATTTTTTATTAAGTTTGTCCCCAACACTTATTACAGTGCCTATGACATACTAGATATAGTAGTTAATAAGAGTTTGTTGGATTAAATTGGATTACATTGGATAATTAAATGTAAATCAAATATGAAACTAATATGATAAAACAGTTTAAAATGCTCCATAGATTCTCCAACAGTGGGAGGTGTAGTCAAGATGGCAGCATAGAGGCAGCAAAAGTTCAGACCTCTGAAAACCCTTCCTTACCAATTAAAAATCAAATGCTCCTAGGGACCCGAAAACCAAACCTAACAAAGGGCAGAGCCAAGGAACCCTCCTTCTGGACATAACTTAAAAGGTATGCTCACCAAAAGCCTGAATATGAGAACACTCGATTTTAAAGGGAAGGAAGAAGTAAGGTCCCATGACCCCTCCCCTACCTAGAGCACTGAACCTCCAGCAGAAGCTGGAATCTCTTGGCAAGCAAGGGTACTAGTCTGGAGAGAGTACCTTGTGGGCAAAGTTGTGCCAGGCTAAGGGCTCTGAACACAGGCTGTGGGGAAGCAATTGGAGAAGAAGAGCAGAGAAGTGTAGACACTCCATATTAGCCCCCTCTTCCTTAGGTTTTGGCCTCAGGGCACATCCAAGTCTACAAGCTCAACTTTTCCAGGCTTAATCTTATCAAGCTTTCAGAGAGCAGGGAAGCTCAAGCTCCAACACTCCTCCACCACAGACTGCTTTGAGAGCTTTGCTAAGTTCCAAGGGTGAAGGTTGACAGAAAAGGTCAAACCCACAAGTCCAACACATAATGAGAGGAGCAAGAGGACAGGCAACTACAAGGGGAAAGAGGGGAAAATATGAGCAAACACAGAAAAAGAAAAAAAGAAATTACAATCAACAGCTTCTATCCAGACAATGAACAAAGAACAAATTTAACAGAGGAGAATCAAGGAACACCAAGCAAAAACACAGAAACTCTAGCAAATTGGACACAGGCTTTGGAATAAATCAAAATACAATTCAAAACACAATTAAGAGAGGCTTAAGACAACTGGGAAAAGACTTAAAAAGCAAGATAAGTCATCTGGAAACAGAAAATAGTGTCCTGAAAGCCAAGATAAATCAGCTTGAAAATGAGGCAAAGGAGATTAAAGATTAGAAGGAGAAGGATGACCAAAAATTCAGAGATGAAATTCAGTCTTTAAAAACCAGAATTCAACAATTAGAAACAAGTGACTTCACAAGGCATAAAACAAAATCAAAAGATTGAAAAGTTGAAGAAATTATTAAAAATCTCATTCACAAGACAGAAGAACATTGTTACAGGAGAGACAATTTAAGAATCATTGTTCTACCATAAGATAATGACAAAGGAAAAAGCCTGGACATCATCCTACAAGAGATTATCCAAGAAAATTGTCCCAACATTCTAGAACAAGAGGGAAAAGGGAAGATTGAAAGGATTCACAGATCACCTCCTGTACTTAATCCCCAACTGACACCACCCATGAATGTTATAGACAAATTCAAGTACTATCAGACCAAGGAAAAAATATTACAAAATGCTAAGGAGAAGTCACTCATATACTGTGGAACTACAGTGAGGATAACATCTCGTCTGAGGCTGCATCTACACTGAAGAACCAAAAGGCATGGAAAATAATATTCCAGAAAGCATGGGAAGTAGGTCTACAACCAAGAATCAACTACCCAGCAAAACTAACTGTATTCTTATGGAAGAAAGTATGGACATTGAATAAAATAGAAGAATTCCAAGCATTTGTAAAGAAAGACCAAGCCTAAACAGAAAATGTGATACCCAAACACAGGACCCAAGAGAATCATTAAAAAGTAGTTAAGAAAGGGGGAGAAAAGGAAAACAAAACAAAAAAATTTTTAAGAGACCCAATAACTTAAAATGATATATAACCCTATAAGAAAAGAGGATGTTGGTAACTATTAAAAAATTTTATTATCACTTCAGTAGCTAGAAAAATTATGCTTCAAAGGAACAGTGACAAACTATAGGATGAAATGTCAAAACATAAATATGTATATAGATATATGCATATATATTAAAAAAGAGGTTAATGGAAGAAAACAAAATGGGGTAAATTTATATGTCACAAAGAAGCATATGGAGAGAAGAGTGGAGAACATCAATGCACTGGAAGGGCAAAGAGGCTGGAGATAGTAAATACTCAATTCTTACCTGCATTGAAATTGACTCAAAGCACAATCCAATACTTTGGGGCAGGGAATTGATTTGGGTGCTATAGGGTAGTAGAAGGATAACAAATGGACTGGTGGGGAGGGAAGCAATACAAGGAAGGGGTGGGTGGGGGTAGTTTAAAAAGACTGTAAAGAAAATAAGAGGGGAATATAATGGGAGGGGTAAAAAGGGAAGTAAAAAAAGGGTGGGAATTAGGGGAGAGGATTAAAAGAAAACTACTGGTGTAGAAGGAAATAGTGAAAGAAGAAAGGGCAGGACTAATAGTAGAAATCAAAATGCTGGGAAATACACAACTGGTAGTCTTAACTTAGAATGTGAATGGAATGAACTCACCCATAAAACTCAATCAAAGAGAAGAGTGGATTAGAAACCAAAACCCTACCATATGCTGTCCAAAAGGAAAACACATGAGGAAGGTAGACACATATAGGGTATAAGTAAGAGGATGGAGCCAAATCGATTGGGCATCAACTGCTAAAAAGGAGACAGGAGTCACAATCATGATATCTGACAAAGCCAAAGGGAAAAAGAAATTATCTAGTCAAAAGAGATAGGGAAGGTAATTACATCCTGATAAAAGGTAGTATAGACAATGAGGAAATATCAGTACTCAACATGTATGCACCAAATGAAATAGCATCCAAATATCTAAAGAAGAAACTAGTGGAGCTAAAGGATGAAATAGATAGAAAAACTATACTAGTAGAAGTCCTGAACCTTCCTCTATCAGAACTAGATAAATCAAACCAAAAAAATAAATGAGGCAAGCAAAGTGAACAAAATCTTAGAAAAGTTAGAGTTAAAAAATATATGGAGAAAAATAAATAGGGACAATAAAGAATTCACCTTCTTTTCAGCAGTTCATAGTACATTCACAAAGATTGACCATGTACTAGGGCATAAAAATGTTACAAACAAGTGCAATAGAGAATAAATAAGAAATGCAAACTTCTTAGATCACAATGCAATGGAAATAATAATTAGTAAGGGTAGATGAAGAGGGAAATAAAAATTAATTGGAAATTAAACAATATGATTCTCCAAAATTGTTTAAAAAACAAATCATAGAAACAATAATTTCATTGAAGAAAATGACAATGATGAGACATCCTTTCAAAATATATGAGATGCAGCCAAAGTAATACTCAGGGGGGAATTTATATCCTTGAGTTCATATAATAACAAATTAGGGAGGTCAGAGGTCAATTAACTTAGAATGCAAAATAAAAAACTAGAAAGTGAACAAATTAAAAATCCTCAGATAAAGATTAATTAGAGATTCTAAAATTCAAAGGAGAAACTAATAAAATTGAAAGTCAAAGAACTATTGATTTAATAAATAGGACAAAAAGCTGGTACTTTGATAAAACAAATAAAATAGACAAAGTACTTGTCAATCTAATTAAAAAAGGAAAGAAGAAAACTAAATTGACAGTATCCAAGATGAAAAGGGTTCCCTCACCTCTAATGAAGTGGAAATTAAGGCAATCATTAAAAATTATTATGCCCAATTATATTGCAATAAATATGACAATCTAGGTGATATGGATGAATATTTAAAAATATAAATTGCCTAACCTGACAGAGGAAGAAATGGAATACCTAAACAATCCCATATCCGAAAAAGAAATTGAATAAGCCATCAAAGAACTCTCTAAGAAAAAATCCCCTGGACCGGATGGATTCACAAAGGAATTCTATCAAACTTTCAAAGAACAATTAATACCAATATTATACAAACTATTTGACAGAATAAACAAAGAAGGAGTTCTGCCAAATTCTTTTTATGAAACAAATATGGTACTGATTCCAAGACCAGGCATGTCAAAAACAGAGAAAGAAAACTACAGACCAATCTCCTTAATGAACAGAGATGCAAAACTCTTAAATAGAATACTAGTAAAAGATTCTAGGAAGTGATCACAATGGTTATTCATTATGATCAGGTAGGATTCATACCAGGAATGCAAGGGTGGTTCAATATTAGGAAAACTATCCACATAATTGACCATATCAACAAGCAAACCAACAAAAATCTCATGATTTTCTCAATAGATGCAGAAAAATCCTTTGACAAAATACAACACCCATTCCTATTTAAAACACTAAAAAGCATAGGAATAGAAAGGCCTTTTCTAAAAATAATAAACAATATCTATCTAAAGCCATCAGCAAGCATCATCCACAATGGGGATAAACTAGAATCCTTCCCAGTAAGATTAGGAGAGAAACAAGGATGCCTATTATCACCTCTATTATTTAACATTGTACTAGAAACACTAGCACTAGCAATTAGAGAAGAAAAAGGAATTGAGGGTATTAAAATTGGCAATGACGAGACCAAGCTGTCACTCTTTGCAGATGACATGATGGTCTACTTAAAGGATCCTAGAGAATCAACTAAAAAACTAGTAGAAATAATCAACAACTTTAGCAAGGTTGCTGGGTACGGAATAAACCCACATAAGTCAAAGGCATTTCTATATATTTCCATTGCATCTCAACAGCAAGAATTAGAAAGTGAAATTCCATTTAAATTTACCCTAGATAATATAAAATACTTAGGAATCTATTTGCTGAGTCAAACATAGGAAATATATGAACAAAACTACAAAGCACTCTCCACACAATTAAAACTAGACCTAAACAATTAGAAAAACATGAATTGCTTATGGGTAGGATGAGCTAACATAATAAAAATGACAATTCTACCCAAATTAACTTACTTATTTAGTGCCATATCCATTGAATTACCAAAAAAAAAACTTTTTTACTAAATTAGAAAAAAAAAAACATAACAAAGTTCATTTGGAAGAACAAAAGATCAATGACATACAGAGAAATGATGAATAAAAAATGTGAAGGAAAGTGGCCTTGCAGTCCCAGATTTTAACTCCATTGGTGGCAATGCAGTGATTTTGAACCATCCCAGAGGGATATAGGAGAAAGAACACTATTCACATTCAAAGGAAAAACTGTGGGAGTAGAAACACAGAAGAAAAACAACTACTTGAATACATGGGTTGAGGGGGATATGATGGGGGATGTAGACTCTAAATGCCAACATCAACAACATGGAAATTGGTTCTGATCAAAGACACATGTAAAACCCAGTGGAATTGCATGATGGCTATGGGAAAAGTGGGGGGAAGGGAGGGAGGGAAAGAATATGATTCTTGTAACCCAAGAATAATGTTCTAAATTGACTAAATAAAATTAAAAAAATAAATAAATAAAAATAAAACAGATCCATGATCACATGTTTACTATTAGAGGCAATTAGGTGGCTCCGTGCATTTATAACTAAGTCTATAAACAGGAGACTCTGATTTCAAATCTGACCTTAAATACTTGCTAGTACTGTGACCCTGGGTAAGTCACTTAACTCCCATCACCTTGTCCTAACTTTTCTTCTGCCACAAAACCAGTACATCCTTATTGTGTTACACAGATAACTACTGGACTGATGTGATTAATACATAATAAAATGACTAAATGAAAGTTTTCACATTTAAAATGCTCTGATATTACCTAGTGTTTTAAATACCTATCTTAGTATATACTAAATTAAAAGTAAAAAAATAAAAAAAAAGTTGGGGAGAGGTTTGTTTTGCTTTTCCCCAAGGAGCTATCTGCTTTTTCTCACTATAATGTTTCATTTATTTCAATGACAAAAAGATCATTATTTTTAAAATTTTGTCTTTTTTGTGAACTTTATTCTTGAGGGTGATGTAGCAGACTATAAACATAAAATTAAATTTTAGCAAAATTCATGTTTCATTAAAGCATTTCCTAAAATGGTAACAACTTATTTTATATTTCTAAATTTTAAAAACCAGAAAGTTTTCTATGAAACAAAACCTATTTAAATGGTTATTATTTAGCTGTGATTTAGAAGAGAATCTTATATCATTGTTTCAGATTCTTTTCATTTAAAAAATTAGGACAATGCTTGGTGTTCTATTTGAAGTCCATGAATTTTAATGGAATTAATTTTTTAATATTTAGGTGAGAAAACAAAGCTGTAGGTAAAGGGAAGAATCCTTAAATACTTAGTCTACAATCAATCTTTTCTTGGCATGTTTAATTCTATATAGTTTAATTAATCAATTATATGAACATCATGGGACATCTCTTTTGTGAAAAAGACATTAGCTACCATCCCTCCCACCACCAGCACAAATAGCTGATCATCTTTTACCAGCTGGACAGCCAAGTCAGAGAAGCTGAGGCAGTACAGAGTTATGAAGGAGATACATTGTATGCAGCATATATTGGATGACAAGTAATTCAAGAAACGTCTATACCTATACCTATACCCTCATAGAGAACCAATGTGCACAAATTGATGTACAATTTTCTCACTATTTGTCTTACATTTTTAAAGTTTATCTGATATGTAAATGTGATTCATATAACTTCACATGTATAATATAGATATATTTCTTAATTTCTCAATGGGTGGATGATAGGTGGTATGAATATAGGAAATTTGGTACATACATTTTAAAAAGAAAAGAATAATTTAAATAAATAATTTTAAATGGATGGATGGATGGCATATGATATAAAATATATGTGTGTATACACATACATTTGGCATAAAGTTATCAAATTATTTTAGAAATCAATTCAGTAAATATTCATTTCCTTTTTAGATAATTTATAAAACTTTATCACTATTTCCTAGTTTATCATTACTTTTAAAAAATATTTTCACATTACATGTAGATATAATTTTATACTCCATGCTCTCTTCTTCCCTTCCTCACCTTGACCCCTAAAATGATAAATAATATGATGTAGATTACACATGCGCTGTCATGTAATGCATATTTCCATATTCATCACATGAAAGAAAACATCTATTGCTTAATCAAGAAAACAAAAAAGACTTCACAAAGGAAATTTGTGAATAATAAATATAGTTTGTTTCAATATACATTCAGACTCCATCAGTTCCTTCTGTGGTGATAGATAGCCTTTTATATCCTAAGTCCTTTCGGATTGGCATGGATCCATGTGTTGCTGATAATAGTTGTAATTTAAGTTGATCATAGTACCTTATTTCTGTTAATACGTATAATGTTCCCCTGGTCCTGTTATCTTCACTTTACATCTCACCGTACAAATCTTTTCAACTTTTTTATGATGATCATATTAATTATGGCATAATAGTGTACCATTGCAATCATATACCACAACTTGCTCAGCCACTCCCCAATTGATGAATATCACTTCAGTTTTCAATTCTTTGCCATGACAAAAATAGGTGCTATAAATATTTTGCATAAGGAGGTTAATTTCTTCTATCTTTGACCGCTCTGAGATACAGACTTAGAAATGATATGGCTGGTTCAAACAATACTTTAATTTAGGTGAGATACTTCTCCTTTTTTAGTATAAATTCAGTTCTGACACTGTAGAGCCACTCATTGTTTTTCCTTCCCTATTTCTGAAAGATATTCCTTGATATTATTGCTGACTGATATGTAATTTGCTATCACTTTATTTAAAACCATTGGGTGATCATTTAAAGTCTATATCCCCACTCATATCCCCATCAACCCATGTGATCAAGCTGTAGTTTTTCTTCTTTGTTTCTTTTCCCACATTTCTTCCTCTGGATGTGGATAGAATTCTTTCTCATAAATCCCTCCAAATTGTTCTGGATCACTGAACTGCTACTACTACAAAAGTTTATAACATTCAATTATACCACAGTGTATCAGTCTCTGTGTACAATGTTCTCCTGATTCTGCTCATTTCACTCTTCATCAGTTCCTGGAGGTTGTTCCAGTTCACATGGAATTCCTCCAGTTCTTTATTCCTTTGAGCACAATAGTATTCCATCACCAACATATACCACACTTTGTTCAACCATTCCCCAATTGGCTGGATCAATTCACAGCTCTACCAACAATGCATTAATGTCCCAATTTTGCCATATCCCCTCCAGCTTTCATTACTTTCCTTTGCTGATATGTTAGCCAATCAACTAGGAGTGAGGTGGTACCTCAGATTTGTCTTGATTTGCATTTATCTAAAAAATCTTTCCTTTCCCAACTATCTAACAAGTATACTATCCTGTATTCACCTCATTTACTTATAGTTTCCTTCTTTATATTCAAGTCATTCACCCATTCTGAGTTTATCTTGGTGTGGGGTGTGAAATGTTGATCCAGACCCAATCTCTCCCATACTATCTTCCAATTTTCACAGCAGTTTTTATCAAATGGTTGCTTCCAGCTTTTTCTCCAATTGGGAGTTCTTGTTCTTTAAATTGTTATTTTCTTTTTGAACTCTTTTCCACTTTTCTTGTCAGAAGGCTTCCATTTTTTTTGATAAATTGATTTAAATTCTTCAAGAGCTTGTGGCCAATTTCCAGTTTTTTGGAAAGTTTTGATGCATTTATTTATATTTCCTCTTCTCCTATTTCCTCAGTAGTCTGAATTTTTCCTCCATAAAAATTTTCCTGGGTCAACATCTTCTTGTTTTTCTTTGTGTTGGGAACTTGTTGTTCCTGGGCACTGTTTGCAATAATCATGGTGTTTTTTTCCTTCCCTTTTCAGTCATAAATCTGAGTGAGGAGGTCAGGCTTTCTATGTATGGAGCTAAGGAGCAAGGTTTTACCTGAGGTCAGTCTCTGCAGCTTCTGTTGTTTTCTTCCCTTCTCTGTGCTATCTCCCCACAAGTGCCCAAGGTCTGTGCTCTTCAACCTGCTGAGGTTTCAGGTCTAGCTGTTCTTAGGGGTAGGTCTTTAGTGGTCTTAGTCAGCTGCCAAGGAGTTAGAGGTGCCCCTCACTCACTCACTGATTCTAGCATGTGCTGGCTCTGACTCAGGCTTCCTAGGAGGGGTGGATGAGTGTTGATCAGCTCGCATTTTGGTGAAAGTTTTTTTACCCCATTATAGTTTGGAAATGCCCAAATCTCATGTACTCTCAATGCTATACCCTACTGTAGAGTCCCTTTGTTCATATTAATTTGTTGGGGTTTTTTTGGGCCTTTAGAGGTAGCCTATATCAGTAGGTGTTGAGGAGAGGAAAAGTTCTGCATCTAGACTGCCACTATATTTACCCATGTGAATTTTAAAACTATTCCACCCTAATCAGACCATATTTTAGAAGATCTGATTTAGCTATTTCCTGATCAATAACAATAGAGATACTTGGACTAACAGAATCAGGTCTTGGGAACTCTACATTTCTCCACCCTCCTTAGTTTAACAAGATTAGGAAGGTCTGCACCAAACTCAGGGATTAAGTATCTGAGAAAAATGGCCTTCAAGAGACATGTGCAGAAAAAGCAGACAGACCCCTGGGTGGTCCTAAGTCAAGTTAAGCTATCATTGGTACAGATGAGATGTAGGAAAGTGACATAAAACCATCTATATAAAGCACATCACTGGCTCTCTTTGCCCTTTTCCCTTGGAGAGGCGACTCTGGCTGGCAGCGAGCTAGGTGTTCTGACATCTTGGAGTGGTGGCAGTTATTTGTTTGGGTTTGATGGTGAGTTTGCCCTTGAGCTGATTCAAGTTCAGGCATCTTAGCTGAGCCCCTTTGGAGGTCAGGCTGATTCCTTCCTCCTTCACACTCAAAACCTTACTTTCTAGATGTCCTAATCTTCCCACTTGGTACTAGCCCCTTCCCTCTTCCTTCTTCTTAATCTCCTCCACTATATCAATTAAATCACCATAAAATTTCCAGCTGACTTGGGTATTTTATTATTTTGGATTTTCCCTGGTGACCAAATTAAATTTAGATTTTTAAGTTACAAAACTAAAATTATCCTTTACACCCTGAAGGCTTTGTCTAAATAGTCTTTGACCATGTTTAAACACTTTCATTTTCTTGTTTTTTCTCTCTTTCTCTCTCTTTTTTTTTGCTATTGGTAGTATTTCTAAAACTATGAACAATTAGCTTGCTTGATATTTCCAGTCAATACATTTTATTCCATCTTGCATTCCTCTACTTCACACAGATTTTCCCCACTCATTCTGGAATTGGCCTTTTTTATTATTCACATGTAATAATATTTCTTGCTACCTTCAAATTTTAGCTAAAGAAACATTTTTCTGGAAGTCAGCTTTGATCCTCTCAATTGCTACTATGCTTTTAACTGAAATTGGTTTGCTTATATGTTATGCTGATTTTTGTTCATGTTCTACTTCACCCAGCTGAATATTCCTATTGGGATTGGAAATGATTCTTTTATTTTCTTGGTTTCCCAGAATATAGGCCAATTTTGGCATATAATAGACACCTATATGAAGGATGAATTCGCTAAAGTATTTTTTTTCATTATTTTTATTGTTAGCTCAGAGTTTCAAATAGATGCCCTACTTTTTCACTTTTTTAAAAATAAGGAAATATACAGATTTTATTTTCCAACCTACTTGTAGGGCCCTATTGTTAACTTACTTTTATACTTCTAATGCTATTAATATTAATTGGTGTTATGTTTTATAAAGGACTAAATATCAAATGTAATTATGTGACAAATTATTTTATGCATGTAATTTATTATATTTATTGTTTTCCTCATACTAAAATTTATTCTTATACTTAATTACACAATCTTCTTGAAAATAATGAATAAAATCTTTGGTATATTTTATATTCTATTTATCAATGCTACTTAATTCTTATCTAACTGAATACTTTCTAGCAATTTATCATACTGACTGAGAACTTCTTTCTCCTAGAGCATTTAAAGAATTAGTTCTGTATTTGCCTCAGAAACATTTAGGTAGGATTTCTTCTTTCATTACATTTGGATATAATTTATATAGTATAAGGTTTCTGTGACTATTTGATGAAGTTCAATTATGAATAAAGCTTATTCTATAGCCTATTACATGGGCTTATTAATGGATTGTTTAATTGTCCCTTCTGAAACAAATTACTTTATATAAATTATTTTCTACTTTTTTCAATGTAGGTATTTTATAATATTATATTCATTTATTTTGTAAAAATTCCCAGTTTTGGTAACTCTACTCAATAGCTTTGTCCCAGAATGGTTGTGAATATATTTTGCTTAGGTGATTGACCCTTCTCTACTTCTACCCTCTAATTCTGGGCATTTGATTTTTCTCTTTTTTCTCCTTTCGAATAAATTTACCAAATATAAATCTAATTGGTATTTTTAGAGCCAACTCAATTTTACCAGTTAAGTTATTAGTTCTTTTTTTATTAAATTTTGTAAAATTTACAGATGAAAACCAGGAGGAAAAGTCAAAAAGTTGGATTATATAGTCAATATCACAAAAGAGCTTAGCATGATAGAGTGTTTGTATTAATGCTAATGAGATGGAAATTAATAGGGATATAAGCAGAGTCATACCTTGATTAAAAACAAATTCATATCTATAACATGTTAGAGGTATGGGGCTAGATAATAATTCTTTGAAAACATCTAGGAGAAAGAGACCAGATAAGATCATGAACTATAAAGAAGTAGTATACCTAAACTTTCTCTCAAAACTATTCCACACCACCAGAAAATCCATTAGAAAGCAGAAGTTTTAACTACAAAAGTTTTTCCTTATTTTTTTTCAGAATGACAATGTCAAAGCTCTAGAAAATGGATAACATGTACTAAGGTATGAATACACTAGAGTGGAGAGATTATTGATCCAAAGTGGTAGAAAGGAAAAAGAATAGCCAATAGGGAATAAAGCATCATCCAATTCCTCACCAATACTGGGGAGTCTAGGATAAGGGTGAAAGGAAAATAAGTAACAGCAATAGTGGCCAGGGAGACAGTGTTATCAGGAGGGATCCAGGTCTCAAAGAGTTCCAGAAATTGGAAGAATAGGGAAAGGAAGAAGTTTAAGATGAAGACAAATCTATTATAATTAAGTATAGAGCAGTCATTTCAGAAGACTCAGTGAAAGGGGTGGGGAGATTTGGAATAAGGTATTGATAGAATTAAGTGCACAGACAGTTGAAGCTAAAGAAAGGTATTTATTTGTATGTTAATATAAATAATGGGTACAGAGTAACTAGGGGAAAGGAGTATGGCAGTCATTGAGTAATAAACTATACAAGAGAGATTCTGTTGAGAGATACACATAGTCTATTTTTGATGTCCAACCCTCCTATATCTTCTGTTCCACTAGAGGTTTCAGGAAGTTCATCTTATAGCAGGCAGAGAGACAAACTTTATCTGTGCTGATCAAAATCTTAGGAGATAGTCAAGAAAGGGGTTTTATCCTTGGACTGACCAGGACTGGAGAAGACCCAAAAGGAAAGTGAATCTGGGAATTAGATTGTGCTAGAGCTGGCTCTGAAGAATAGGAAATGGAATTTTTGACCCTAAAAAGTGGCCCTGAGCTGCTGGAGATCACCCTGGAGCAGACTTAAAATAAAGAGTAGTCATACTTCTTGCAAAGAAATGTAAAAATAAGAGAAGGAAATAGGGTTTAATACTGAAATGTTTTGAAAGGGGGGAGGAATTCAGAGAGCTCCTGGCAGATAGACATGATATTCTCAATGAAGTAGGAGATTAAGCAGTTTCCTCAAGTGTGAGTGAGGTAATGATAAGAGAGGCAAATGGTATTTTTAATTTTTAATTTCCATATATGTATAAATACATTCTTTATATTTATCTTCTAGAATTCTTTTGTCTCCTATATTACTCTTGCTGCACTTACCTTATTTCATTATCTTTTTTTTTTCTTTTTAACAAAATACACTTCCAACTTATTTGAGATACAAACTGAACACCTAGATAAGATAATAGCCTTTACTAGTGAACATTAGACAACTTTCAGCAAGTTAGACACAAGGAGCTACATAAAATACTGGAAACTTATAACAATAATAATTGCTACATTTATAACATAGTATGAGATCCAGTAGATATAAGACACCTTCCTCCATATTTTTTATTAATTCCCTTGATATTCTGTTTTTTTTTCTTCCAGATGAATTTTGTTATTATTCTTATATTATATATTTTATTCTATTATATATTATAATATATAACATATATATTAAATTAAATTAGAATGTTATATATTTTTATGTAGGAATTGTGAGGTAGTTTGATTCCTATGACACTGAATAAAAAACTTAATTTAGAATGAATTTTCATTTTTATTATATTGGTTCAGCCTACCAATGAGCAATTAATGTTTTTCTAATTGTTTATATAACAAATAAAAGCAGTGATTGTAACAGTTAAAAGAGTGGTTGCCTTAAACTGTGACAGTGAAAATATGGTTTCAAGACAGTGTCTTGAGTTAAATCAAAAATAAAGTGGTCTCCATGGGAAAATTCCCCCAATATTAAATACCCAAGTCAGCTGGGTTTTATGGAGATTTTAATTAATACAAATAAGGAATTAAAGAAAGGGAGAGAGACAGAGTAAGAGGGAATAGTAGGAAAAAGCCTAGGCCAGCCTAGGCCAGCCTAGGCTTAAGCCTTAAGAGAAACCAGTCAGTCTTTAATCCACTCACCACAAGATTTGTCCCAAGCAAGATTCTAGTGTTCAGAGAGACCCTCCAGTTTAGCTCCTCAGCTCCACTAAATTCAGTCACCAAGCCCTCCAATTCAGCTTTGGCAAGCTGCCTCCTTCAGAGGCCTAAACCTCTTCCCTTTAAAGAAAATGTTCTCCTATGTCACCTCCCCTAAGTTTTCACATCTACCAATCATAGTAGATGTTTTCACAGGACTGACCATTCTTAATTCACACCTGAGTAGACTAAAACTTTTGAGTAAACTAAAACTTTTGAGTAATTCACACCTGAGTAGACTAAAACATTTGAGTAATTCACACCTGAGTAGGCTAAATCTTCACACCTCTTTAGTTAAGCTTGTCCCTTGCAAGTTTGCAAGTTGCCTGACCTTTTAGTGATTAATTTGACCTTCATAGGTACTTACGACCCTTTTGTATTAGATTTAAAAATAGACCTAGCTTAAGGGATTTTGCCTCACTATAAGTATGGGTTAAGTACTTTTTCATTGTTCAGTAAGGAGTTTTACAACTTTAACTTCCCCTAAGATCTTTTCTGGAACAAAATCAAAATCTTGGATTTTTATAAAAATACAATCTCAAACAAAAAAAATAAAAAATTTTGGATTTTAAATTAAAATACATGATCTAGGCAAAGTTATAAGCATTTATTAATAAAATGAGAGAGAAAGAGGTGAAAGATAGATAGATAGATAGATAGATAGATAGATAGATAGATAGATAGATAGATAGATGGATGGATGGATGGATAGATAGATTTTCTTTAAGGAAAGATCAGTCTGAATAGAACTTGTAAAGTTTAAAATAGGATTTTGACAAAATAAGAGAGCAGCTTTAATAATTCATTTTAATGAGAATATGCTAGAGTTTTAAATTAATATTATCCCTTTAAGACAGAGTAAAGAAAACTTCTAGCAGCTTTTAACAATTAACAATTTAGTTTAAATAAAATAAAGATAGTAAAATAATATAGTAAAGGAATATAGCAAAGGAGAAAAATATAGAAAAGATGTAGAGAAAGAAAATGTCCTAATGTCTATACTAGTTATCCTACAACAACCTATAGTTACCACTGCCTATATACTATAATTATTACTACCCATAACTACCACTAATAACAACCACCCCACAAAGTTCTAACCCAATCCAGCCCAATCAAAAAAAAATGTAATCACTGTTCCTCTTAACCTGCCCTTCATTTTATCATCCCTACTTCCCTATTAGATAAGTTATATTTTTATAAACAATTTAGTGCTCAGATAGATTCCTGCCTATTTAAAACAATTTCTATTAAAGTGAAGTTCAACCATTGTTTGTGATACTCCCATTTCTCCTCCATTTTAAAACCTCTTCTCTGTGTACCAATTTTACATGAGAAAATTTTCACCATTCTACTTTAAACTCCAGGTCATTATGATTATTTATTACAAAGTATTCTGTACCTAATCATTCCAACCTATCCACCTCTCTATTTCTTCATGAGTACAAGATTATTCTGATGATTGCTTATTTATAATATAGTTGGAGATCTGGTACTGTTATGACATCTTCCTTTATATTTTTTCATTGACTTTCTTGATATTCCTGATCTTTTGTTTTCAATATGAATTTGTTATCATTTTTCTAGCTCCATAAAACAATTCATTGGCAATTTGATAAAATACTGAAAACATAAATTAACTTAGATAGAATACTTGGCTGGGTCAATCCATAACCAATTAATATTTCTCTCATTACTTAGATCCAAATTTACATAGGGGTTATATTTTGTCAAAAAGTTTTTTTCCCTGAAGCTAATATGGTAATATGATTTTTTGTTAATATTATTATTTATATGATTAATTTTGCTGATAGTTTCTCTAATATTGAATTAGCCCTGAATTTCTCATACAAATCTCACTTGTTCATTTTGTATAATATTTTCAACATATTATTGTGCTCTCCTTACTAGATTTTATTTAATTTTTTTGCATAAATAATCATTTGGAAAGGGACAGGATATGGACTCAATAGATAGAAAGCCAGACCTGAAGACAGGAAGTCTAGTTTCAAATTTGTCCTCAGATACTTCCTAGCTATATGACCCTGGAAAAGATACTTAACCCTAATTGCCAAGGCTTTACTGCTTTTCAGCCTTGTAATAGGTACTTAGTGTTGATTCTGAGACATAAAGTGTTTCATTTTTTAAATTGAAAAGTAATAATTAGAGATGTTATTCTACTAATGCATTGCTGGTAGAGTTGTGAATTTATCTGACTATTCTGCAGGGCAACTTGGAATCATGCCCAAAGGGCTTCAAAAGAATGCATGTCTTTTGATCCAGCAATATCACTTCTGGGATTATATCCCCCCAAAATTTTTTTTAAACTGGCCAAGGTAATGTTTGTACAAAAATATTTATGCTTGTGCTTTTAGTGTTAGCAAAAAAAAAATGAGAAAATGAGCGGATGTCCCTCTACTTAGGAATGGCTGAACAAATTGTGATATACAACAGTGATGGAATACCATTGTGCATAAGGAGTGTTAAAAGGATGGATTTATATAAGAATTGGAAAGACCTACAAATCTCAGGGCTGAGAGCTATAGAAGCTTCTATTTCTATTGTTTCAGCCCTATAAGGGTCATAGCCATTGTTGCAAGCCCATGGTCTGCAGGGCAGTTGGCCAAACAGTGTCATAAATCTCTCCTTTCAATCCCTTTCTTATATCTAAACTGGAAATAATATATATATATATATCTCACTTCAACCTTTTTTTGGCTATGCTAGTCCAGATTTCAGTCTTGGTAGTTACTTTAGTGTCATTTGGAGGTGAATATTGAGAGAACTGGTCTGTTATGATTCTCTTCAACAACTTGACTCTACCCAATAAAATCTTAAAACGTAATGCAAGCTTGAGTTATTGTAAAAAAAAGAACACATTTAAATGTTGACTAGAAAGTAAAGAAGCTATCAGTCACAATGATGAGTATGTTATACTTCACAATGTGTATATAAAGATCTCTGCCCATAAGTTTAATTTATAATCTAGCATTATGAGTCTCCTGCAAATCAGTTTCTTTTTTTTATGTGTGGAAAACTGAGAAATAGTAAGTTTGAGTGCTATAAAGGATCATATTGGGGGCAGCAGGTAGCTCAGTAGATTGAGAGTCAGGTCTAAAGACAGGAGGTCCTGAGTTCACTTCTGGCCTCCAATACTTCCCAGCTCTGTGACCCTGGACAAGTCATCTGATCCCTATTGCCTAGTCCTTACCACTCTTCTGCTTTGGAACCAATACATAGTATTGATCCTAAGACAGAAGGTAAGGATCTCTTTTTTAAGGATCATATTAATAGACATTGTACAATGGAAAATTGAATTCTTGTCATTCTCAAGCCATCATTGTAATTTTGTACCCAACTACATAGACTCAGAACCTGGATGATACCTTGCAAAAATCTATTTTCCCAAGTGTTTTACTATATTATTTTCAAGTTCATTAAATGAAATGAAGAAAAATGCTGTCACTATAAAGCTGGTTGTGTGGAATTGGATCACAGACCACCTCTCAAATAATATAAAGAATGACATATATAAATGCAATTATTTGAGTTTCCATTAACTCAGCCACATGCACTAATTTGCAGTATTCCAGAAGGCTCTAAAAATATCTCATTATTGTAAACAAATGTAAAAAAAATAGTGTCTACACACAGAGTATAGTGCTCTCTTTCCCATTGACATTAATAAATTAAACTTTTTCCCACCTAGATTTTTATTGCAATACATTTGGATTTTACCCTTGATATCCATATAATCCACCATCCCTTTTGTTTTTTACTCTGTTTTCCATTTGATGACTTTTGCTTTTAAGATCATGATCTTCAAACCACAGTCTTCTACTTTTTTTTGATACTTGTGTGGCAAGAAATGCAAATATATTGAGAGTGCTTGTTAAACTCAGTGTCAGAAATCTCCCCACAGCTGAACTAAGCTTCTCTATTACTATGCTTGATATAACCAACCGAGGCCAAAAGAAGGGACTATCCTTTTCCAAAAAACTATTAGTGTAATTTTCTACTTATTGTTTTAAAAATACTCTCAGGGGCCTATATTTGTTCTATTTTCCAGCTATTTTTTGAAGAATTTGTTTCTTCCCAACTGTTTGTTTCTCTCTCTGGTTCCTATTGATTCTCCCAATTTATGTTCCTGGCCAGGTACATTTTATGAATTGGAATCATAGTTGATTGAACCTTCATTAGTTTTTCTAAGTCATCTCATAAACACAACTCTAATTGAATTTGGCAAATATTGGTTAAACATCTATTATGTTTTAGCTTCCTAATAAAGTCAGAGAAAATACAAAGAAAAAATATGAAAAACAGTCCCTACCTTCAAGAAACTTCTGTTGGGGCAGGCAATGCATACATAAAGAAGGTTTCTTTTTAAAGATCATGAGAAGGGGAGAATCATCTAAGTCATAACCCTTCAAATATTCATAAAACATGGCCCTGATATTATCCTTGAAGTTGGACTGGAATTCTAAGAGGGAGATGGGGAGGACCAACTGAAATTTAAGCATTGTCAAACCCAATTGTCATATTTAGCTGGGGCATAAAATATAAAAAGTAGAATAATGTCAGAAAAGTCTAAAAGGATAAAATAGTTGTGGATCTTTCTTAGTGACTCCTGACCTTAAATATTAAATAAATAAATCTATTTTAGTCAAGATTACATGCATTATTAAGTATTTTTTGCAAGGACTAGGAAAAGATATGTAGATACAAATGTATGTGTGTATGTATATATGTGTGTATTTACCCCTTTGGGTATACATGAGAGAAATGGAGAGAGAGATCCATTATTTAATAAGAAGAAAAGACATGGACATAAATGACTGATACAAGGAAGTGAGATAAACTACAGAAGCATAAGAGTTTAGTAAGCCATTTCAAGATGAATGATATGGCAAATTTAAGAAGAGGTAAGTTACTTTTATCTGTCAATATCAGGGAAGAGGTGTGATATGACACAAGTTTTGGTCTATGAAGGCAGAAGTCAATCATAACCATAATAACTAGAACTTAGGTAATACTTTAAGATTCACAAAGTAGTTTACAGGTTACTTCACTAGATTTTCACTGCAACTTAGTGGAGTAGGCAATGGTATAAATCTGCATTTCATAGATAAGGAAAAACAGATTAATAGTTTAATGGATTTGCCCAGAGTCACACAGCTATTAAGTATTTAAGGAGAATTGGAATCCATGTGTTCCTATTTTTCTAGTCAAATATTCTACCCAATGTATGACATTGGCATCCTAGATTGCCTATGTCACACACCTCTCACATTGAATCACTTACCAAATCTTCTAATATTTGCTTATTGCCTTTTTTCCAGTCATAAGGCCAGCATTGTTCCTCAGTAGCTATAATTTAGGTCATGTAAATTTGTTTTCTTGCCCCAAGTCCTTCCCCATTCCAATTCAAATTACACATAAGTGCCAAAATGACTTTCATAGGAGCAAAAATCATATCTAAACCCTGTATCTTATAAGGGAACTATTACAAACAAGGTAATAATAACTTGCTAAAATTCAAATATGGAATCAAGGACAAAGCTGGGATCTGAACACAGGAATTTATACCACATATCTGTGTTTTTATTTGTAAAAGTGTTTGACACTTGCCTTGCAAGAATTTTTTGAAGAAAGTGATTACTAAACTTAAATATCTATATAGATGTCCTTGTTAATGTCAAGTTTGATTAACTATATTTTATTGTACTTTGGTATTTATAAGCATTTGAAGGAAAAACCATTATAATTACAGATGGAAATGGGTATACAAAGAAATAAAGATGGAGGGAGAAAGACAGAGAGAGAGATCTGTCTCTATATTAAATATATATATATATATATATAAAGATATTTGTAGATAGATACATAACCATATATCATCTATCATTCATCTATCTATCTTCAATATAACCAATTTATCTACTCAAAAAGTTATAACTTCTTGCCTCTAATATAAAATCTAAACTGCTTCATTTAACCTACTTAGTCTTATGTCACACAAAATCTTACCATATTTTCTAATTAAATCAATATATTTTTTTTATCATCCATGCTCATTCCCAGTTCTATAGGTTGCTTCAAGGAGTTTTTCCACCTAACATATTCTCCCTCTTACTTCTTTATTTATCAAAATCTTACTTATCTGCCAAAGCCCATATTTTAATTCTGCTTTTCTTTAACTTCCAACACTTCAATGAATGCTTTTCCTCATAACCCATAAAATTTATTGTTAATTTTTATCTTGTAAAGAAAACAGAACCTAGGACAATTTGGATCTGAAGACTTACTAAGAGGGAAAATGTTCATATTTCCCAAATATTTATGTACTTTCCTAATACTCTTTTTAGGAACATTTGTTTGCAAGTGGTCCACTGGTTCACTAAGGATACCTCATCTAGTAATATCTCAGAGAGCAAATAAGCAGAAGGTATGAGTTTATATTCTAGAGTTACCCACAAGTTTGTTTCCCTTTTTTAAACCCTAGAATAAAATAGTTTCTCTTTCTTTTACAAATTGAATCCATGGAGTGAAATGCTACTAGCAATGAAGGAAACAATATCAAAATTCATTTTCTTAAAATATTTTTTAAATGGAAGTAGATGGTCGTATCCTATGCTCACATCAAATTTTCTATGAATGTATGTATAATGTATCTCTATGTCTGTAGGGAAAGGATTACCTCATATCATTCTGGAAGGAGGAAAGAGGCAGGAGGCCCAGAGCAATCCTGCCTCATCTGCCATCATTTTATTAGCTCAGACACATACTATGTGCTGCCTGCTTTCTGTATATATATTCCTGGCCACTCTGATTCCTGCCCAACCTGCCCTCAGTTGTGATCAGATTAGAATAAAATATTTTCAAAGTAAACCACAGATAAAGTCATAGATTTTTATTGATCAAATACCTGTAAATATATGTTTATCATAATGAAATTGGGAAAAAAATGCAGCCATACAATACATGTGAAAGGTATAGATCCTGCTAGAGTTAGACTGTAATTCATGTAAATAAGATATTCTAAACCTCCTTACCATAACTATTTAAGGATACATAACATAGTTTGTAGTAGTATAAAGAATATGAGAAGACCTTGATTCCAGCAATTATCAGGAAAATCATGATGAAATAGTCAATTAAATCATATGGGCTCCATTTCTCACCTAGAAAAATGGCATGAGTGCTTGCATTAAATTTTTCATGGAGTTGATATTAAGAAAGAACTTAAGATATCTAAAAGTGCTCTGAAATTGTATTATCAATTTATGGGGAGAGAACAAAGTTTATTAGTATTAATATTAGTATTATCCATCATTACAGTGGGTAGATAGTAAGCATTAAAAAATCTTGAATTTATATTGTAAACTAAGGCATTGCCTCCCAGAGCTTAGGTCTCTCTTCCCCAGAAGGAGAGCTTTAATTCTAAGCCCCATGACAAACACAGGCCTCACCTGAGACCTTCCTCCCCCTTTACTCAAACAGGAAGAAAACCAAGAGATATCAAGTGGCTTTAAGATTAAAATGATCTTTATTAAGCAAGGACAAAGATGCACATAGTAACAAAAAGAACAATGGATAGCTGCCTGACAATTATGTTTATAATTCTTAGTAAAGGGAGGTGAGAACGGAAGTAGGAGAGGCTGGTCTAGAGAGGGATCTGAGATGGTATGGGCAGAGGATTCCCAAGAAGAGGATAACAGTTTCTCAGGTGCATTAAGGAATGAAGGCATTTCTAATACATATTTTTTAGCATAAGGCAGCAAGGAAAGGGTGTGAAGTAACTGTCTCAAAGTTTCAGCAATACAATAACCCACTGATGTCCAGATGTCCCACACTTGAGAGCAACTGATAACAGTTATTCATTTTTAACAGCAATTGGAAGTCTGGAACCAAACATGTTTATAAGGACCTTCATCTTATCTGAAATATTTTGAGAACTGGTATGGAATGAGCCAATAGTTATAAACCAAATTTAGTCATGTCACAGGACTAAGAGATATTTTCCCTGGTTACCTCAGCTTGGCTATTACTTTCAAAGACAGTTTCTTCAGATTATTTTGGTTCCAAAAGGAGTCAATATTTGCCAAATGACTCTGATTCCTAGGTAAATGGAGCCAGACTTATACATTTATCACACTTCAGGATAATAAAACATTGGAACCACAATCAGGATTACACAAAATTTAGTAGTCATTATGGAGTGGAGGACTATGCATGGAGGACTATGAGTGGAGGATTTGCAATATGATATAGCAGAAGGGAAATGAACTAGGGTTACATCCAAGAATACCTTATTCAGGAAAGCAGTATAATCCTAAAGGGGGAAAATTAACATTTAATGAAATAAAGAACATTTTACCTTTACAGATGAATAGATCAGAATTGAATAGAAAATTAGACTCTCAAATACAAGATTTAATGAGAGGCATAAAAGGTAAATCATGATGAACTTAAAGTTAAACTTTATACATACACAAATAGGAAAGCAATATAAAATTATCATCAAAGACTTTATCTTTATCAAGGCAATAAGAAGGACCTTACTTAGAAAGAGGGCATTGATGTGTGTAGAATGATATTGATATGAGTTCAACAAAAAAATGAAAGTATGAGGAAGAGGAAAGCACTGGAGAAGGGGGGAAGGGAAAAGAAAAATGGGAAAGTTATCTAATGTAAAAGAGGCACAAAGGAAGTTTTGCCAAGGAGGGGAAATTAAAAGGCCAGGAAACACTTAAATATCACCTTCAGCTGAACAGGATCAAAGAGGAAGGTGCATATATGTATTTACATATATGTATATAAAGGTTTATATACATATGAATATGTGTATGTATATACACATATATTTACATGTGTGGGGTGTATGGGGTGCTCAGGGAGGAGTAGTATCTCTGGTATGGAGGGTTTGTCATGCCCTCTTAGGGCAGCTCTCCAGCCTCTGACCCCCACCTGACACCCAGCTCTCACTTGTGGCTCCTAGTAGCTGCTAGCATGCAGCAGAGGCCACACCCCGGCCAAGGGCTTCCACAGGCAGGCTAAACCTTGTGAGGGTAGCCATCGGGTCATCGACCCCTGGTGAACCAGGGCTTTGCTCACCCAGCATGTGAACACTGCTTCAGCTGAACAGACGGAAGAAACCAACAAGAAGGTTCAATGGCTGAGAGGGCAACGCAGCAAAGCACTGTGGAGTGCTTAGGGCGTGTTGCAGCACAAAGGACAATACGGCCATCCAATGCAGTTGAGGAAGTCTCCAGGTGTAACTATTTTTTGTGCCACTGGACCCAGGCTTCCAACACCGAGAGAGTGGGACTGTCTCTGTGCATCGACTTTCCCACTTAAATCTCCCTCATGCACAAGTGTCTTTGTGCACACTCATCTACATCACAGATGAAAGCGCACAAAGACAATTGTCATCCTCAATTACCGAGAGACTACTACTACTACTATTTACATGTGTTGATTAATTGTTATCAATGTTATCAATATCTACTGCTGAGTATAAAAAGTAATCTTACTCAACAGGGAAGTAGGAGGGAGAGGGATTAAGAAAAGGAGTGATTTGAGAGAAAGCACAAGTAAGGGGAGGCAGTTGTCAGAAGCAAAACAGTCTTTTAAGAGAAAGTGAGAGTGAGAGTGAATAGGATAGATAGAAATAACATAGTTAATCATAATGGTGAATGAGAATTGAGTGAATTCATTCATAAAATGGAAGCTGATAAGAAAATTGTTCAGAAATCATAATGCAACAATATTTGCTTGCAAAACTATATTTGAAACAGAAGATAATAAATAATAAAATAAGTAAATTAAGTAAAAATAAGTAAATTAAGGGGCTGATGATAATCTATTATGCTTTAGCTTAAGTGAAAAGAGTAAGAGTATCATTCTTGATCTCAGAAAAATCAAAAGCAAAAATTTAGATTCTAATTAAAAATGATTATCATAGAAATTCAACTTGACTAAAAAATACCATAGATAATAACATAATATCAATACTAAAGACATATAAGCCAAATGACATAGAATCCAAAACCATAAGTCCTTACCTTTCTTCTTCCTTAGAACCAATTTTAAGCATTGGTTCTAAGACGAATATGTAAAGTTTTAAAAAATTCTATATTGCAATTTTAATTTTCATATATATATATATATATATATATCTGTTTGTGAATAAAAAGAATTTTGGAAAGCTTACATATTAAAGACCTTAAGAAAGTTGAATGGAAATAGAAAGGACTATACCTATCATTTAGCTATACATGTCACCACAAAAATTGATCATGTATTAGGACATAAAAATGTCAGTAACAATTATAGAATATAATAAAAATGCATATTTTTCAGAACACAATTCAATATATTTAATAAGGAACCTTAAAATCAAAGAATAAAAATTAATTGGAAACTAAATAATCTCATCCTAAAAATGAGTAAAATTCAAATCATAAAAGCAATCATTAATTTCATTAAACCAATGATTATAATGATACAACAGACTAAAATCTGTGACATACAGCCAAAGCATCATTACAGAGAGGAAAATTTATGTCACAAAATATATATCAGTAAAAGATAAGGGAAAAAAAGATCAATGAATTGAGCATGAAACTAAAAAAACTAATAGAACATATTAAAATTATGAAACAAAAACATAGAAATTCTAAAACTCAAAGAAGAGATATAATAGGAAAAAAAAAGACTTGAAATGGTAAATAAAATTTGAGCCTGGTTTTATAATGGAGGAATAAAGTAGATAAATCATTAACAATGACCAGATGCAATGTGTACCAGGAGTACAAAGTTAGTTCAATATTGAGAAAGCTGTAAGCATAAATGACCATAACATTAACAAATGCAACAACAATTTTAATAATTTATAAATATACATAGCTCTTGATAAAATACAAGAACTATTTCTATTCAAGGCATTTGAAATTAGAGTATAAATGCAGATTTTCTTAAAAGAATAAGTAATATAACTAAAACCAAGCTCAATCTATAACAGTTGATAAACCATGAATTTTATATCATAGGTAAATTAAAATATGTATTATCACTATTTCTTAATATCATACTTGCAATATTAATTAAAGCAAGAAAACAAGAAAAATACATTGAAAGAACAAAAGGTAATAGAGAAATAAAAGCATCATTCTTTGCTGATGATGTTATGAAAAATAGGGATCCTACATTTATTATTATCTGCTGAGATTTTATCTTTAGAGATTACTCACTATGTCTTGGGAAAAGAGTTATGAGATCTCTTGGGGGCAATTGATATGTAAAAAGATGGTAGGACATGAACTAAGACTGTAGATTTTTATGCAAATGAGATAAAAATTATTAATGAATGAAAAAAGGTCAATGATTAACTGATATAGATATAAAACAATTCTTACCATGTGACTATAACTTTTCTATTATTTTGCAGAAATGGTGATTCCTCATAGTGGGATAGGAGGACGAAGTGGATAAAGGAATACAATTCACAAAGAAGTCATGTAACATTTTTTTACATTTTTATATTCAGAGACTGATGACATGCATGTGTATGTATGCATTTGTGTATATGTGTGTATGTGTGTGTGTGGTGAATCAAAGAATAAAAGTCTAGAATACATAGAAAAGGAAAATAAATGACAAAGATAATGGAGCAAGGAAATACCTTCTGCAAATAAAATCAATAAAAATAAGAAAAATGAGGAAGAGAAAAAGAAACAAGATTTTTTTTTTACAAATTAGGTGAGGAATGGAAAAAAGGAAAAAGAATTAAAGGGTAAGATAGATGAAAAGATAAACAATAAAAACACCTCTAAACCTAGGAGTGCTGGGAGCCATCCAACCCACACTGTTTGACATGGTCACAGTTGGAAACTGGAGATTGCAAAGTGTCCCCCAAGAAGGATGGAAACACTTATGCCCCTTCTGTGTGTCTTCTCTCACTAACATCCCTTATTATTGGAATTGTTCCCCAGTAGAAAATATATGAAAGTAATATGCTTGCAGGGTTAATACAGATGTACCACTCTATCCCCACAGAAAAGCACCAGGAGATTCCACTTACAAAATTGAACCTAAGAATTCTTAGGTACTCATGTAGATAGGGCCCTCTTTTCTAGTCATAAAAACTTCTGGCAAATCTGTGCTCAGAATTCTCCAAACCCATGTACAGGCCAAGAACAAGCTTCTCTCACCTAAAACTGGGCCATCTTGATTCTACCCTCTGACCCCACAGATAGCAGCAGTGTTTTGTTGATTATCTCCTTAGGCTTTGTGTTTGTTGTTGGAATTCATGTAATCAAAATATGTATCTGTGTAACTACTGAGGGTATAAAATAAAGCCAAGCCTAAATGAAGGTGAAGCAGATCCCTGTGAAGTCTGTGCTACAGGTTGAATCTTTCAGCTATCTTCCTGTTCATTATCTTCTAATGCTGTCACACCCAGTCAAGTACCCCATATAGGGGGTAAGGGTTAAATTCAGGAAGGGTGACTTAAAGTTGAGTTGAAATAAATCAGAAATTGATTATTTTTAAAAAGATTAAACTAAAGTAACTATCCCCATGCCCCATGTAAATAAAAGAGACAAAATAAATCCTAATGTGTAAATAAATAGAGAATATTAGAAGAAAATAAAAATCTAATTGCAATAATTTTAAAGGTTAATGGATTAAACAGTCCAATAAAATTAAAAAAGAGACAGAGTGGTTAAGAAAACTAAATCATACAATCTGTTCCATAAAAGAAATATATTTTAAAAACAAAGTCATACACAGGGTACAAACTGGATAACTAGATAAGTTTTAACATATATCAAGTAAATACAAAAAAGAAAAAATAGTTCCAATTGTGTGTTCAGACAAAGCAAAAACATTCAAAATATTAAAATGAATGAACAGGAAGACTACATTATGCTAAAAGGAACAATATGTAAACTAATGAAAATATTAAACCTATAAGTTCTAAATGCCTTGATTAATAAATTAATAAAAGAAACAATTGATCTATTAGAAGGAAGTGATGGAATAGTGACAATTTCAGCTCTGCTCACTTGAGGGGAAAAAACTAACAGTCGGATAAATAATAGGATATAAAACTGAACAAATTGATTGAGAACATAAAACTAAAAGAATTATGGTATCTAATGGGACTGCAAAATAACATATGTATATCTCGGTACCACATGAAACTTTTACAAAAACAGACCTTGTATTAGGGCATGATTTTATCAACATGCAAAAAGGCAAAAAATAATAAATAAATAATTTACAGACTTTGACACAATAAAAATAAAATCACTCCAGAAATCACAAAAATAAAGACTTACGACTTCCGGTCAAGATGGCGGCTTAGAGAAAGCTAAAGTTCAGATCTCCGGAAAACCCTTCCCGACTGATCTCAAACTATAAGCTCCTAAGGCGTTGAAATTCAAAACGATCAACAGCATAGACCCTGGGAATCCTCCTTCTGGACCTGGACCTGGATCAGAAGGTATGGCCCCCTTCAAAAGCCAGAACCCGAGATCACTCGGACCTAAGGGGTAGGAGCACAGAGACCAAGGCTCCGGGAAGCCGCAGCCCTACCCTGCTCAGAAACCAGGGTCGTCTGAAACAACAACAACCCTCAGGGCCTTCTATCCAAGTCTCAGTGAAAGTCACTGCACGCGGAGCTCCGGGAAGCCGCAGCCCACCCCCCCGCAGGCCGAAGAAACAGCCTCACAGCCAGCTATTCTGAAGGCAACTTCCGGAAAGCAACCCGACCCAGAGAGCCAGGGGAGAGTGTGGCCCCCTGGTCCAACCCTTCCACTCCAGTTCCAGTGAGGCATGCTCAATTTAACCCAGGGAAACCTCATAGAACCGACAATCTGCCCAGGACTAAAGCCTCTGAACACAAGACAGAGATAAGAAAAGCTAATCCTCCACATTCAGAGATGGCAAACTCCACAGAAGCACAGAAGCCCCAAAATACCAAGAAAAATAAGAAGAAAGGGGCGACTTTGGACACATTTTATGGAGCAAAAATACAAAATACAGAGGAGATAGAAGATGATATACAAGAAAATGCTCCAAAATCTTCCAAAGGAAATGGAAACTCTCCACAAACCCATGAAGAATTTGAACCAGAAATGACCAAAAAGATGGAAGCCTTCTGGGAGGAAAAGTTGGAAATAATGCAAAAGAAATTCACACATCTACAAAACCGGTGTGATGAAACTGAAAAGGAAAACCAGGCTTTAAAGGCCAGGATCAGGCAGCTGGAAGACAACGATCGTGTAAAAGAGCAAGAATTAATAAAGCAAAGCCAAAATACCAAGAAATTAGAAGAGAACATAAAATATCTCACCGACAAGGTGACAGATTTGGAAAATAGAGGGAGAAGAGATAATTTAAGAATAATTGGACTCCCAGAAAAGCCAGAAATAAACACGAAACTGGACATGGTGATACAAGATATAATCAAAGAAAATTGCCCAGAGATTCTAGAACAAGGGGGCAATACAGCCACTGACAGAGCTCACAGAACACCTTCTACAATAAACCCCCAAAAGACAACTCCCAGGAATGTAATTGCCAAATTCCAAAGCTCACAAACAAAAGAAAAAATCCTACAGGAAGCCAGAAAAAGACAATTTAGATATAAAGGAATGCCAATCAGGGTCACACAAGACCTTGCAAGTTCTACTCTGAATGATCGTAAGGCATGGAACATGATCTTCAGAAAGGCAAGAGAGCTGGGTCTCCAACCAAGAATCAGCTACCCAGCAAAACTGACTATATACTTCCAAGGGAAAGTATGGGCATTGAACAAAATAGAAGACTTCCAACTTTTTGCAAAGAAAAGACCAGAGCTCTGTGGAAAGTTTGATACCGAAAATCAAAGAGCAAGGAATACCTGAAAAGGTAAATATTAAAGAAAGGGGAAAATGTTATCTTCTTCTTTTACTCAAACTCTCTTCTATAAGGACTACATTTATATCAATCTATGTATACTAATATGTGGGGAAAATGTAATGTATAAATAGGGGGTAAAGAAAGACCAACTACAATAATCTTTCTCACACAAAGATTCACATGGGAAGGGGAGGGGAAGAAAATTCCTATAAGAAGGAGAGGAAGAGAGGGGTTTTTTTTACTTAAACCTTAATCTCAGGGAAATCAACTCTGAGAGGGAAAAACATCCAGATCCATTGGGATCTTGAAGAAATTCTATCTTACCCAACAAGGGTAGGGAGAAGGGAAAACCAAGGGGGGGAGGGGGAGAGGGAGAACAAAAAGGGAGGGAAGGAGAGGGGGGAGTGAGAGGGAAGAAAAAGGGAGGGACTAAAAAGGGAAAAATCAAGGGAGGGGACAAGGGGGACTGATTCAAAGTAAATCACTGGACTAAAAGGTAGAGCCGAAGAAGAGAAGGTTAGAATTAGAGAAGGCTATCAAAATGCCAGGGAGTCCACAAATGAAAATCATAACTTTGAACGTGAATGGGATGAACTCACCCATAAAACGTAGACTAATAACAGAATGGATTCGAATCCAAAACCCTACCATATGTTGTCTTTAAGAAACACACATAAGGCGGGTTGACACCCACAAGGTCAGAATTAAAGGATGGAGTAAGACCTTCTGGGCCTCAACTGATAGAAAGAAGGCAGGAGTGGTAATCATGATATCTGATAAAGCCAATGCAAAAATAGACCTGATCAAAAGGGATAGGGAAGGTAATTATATTTTGTTAAAAGGGACTCTAGACAATGAGGAAATATCATTAATCAACATGTATGCACCAAATAATATAGCACCCAAATTTCTAATGGAGAAACTAGGAGAATTGAAGGAAGAAATAGACAATAAAACCATACTAGTGGGAGACATAAACCAACCATTATCAAATTTAGATAAATCAAATCAAAAAATAAATAAGAAAGAGGTAAAAGAAGTGAATGAAATCTTAGAAAAATTAGAATTAATAGACATATGGAGAAAAATAAATAGGGACAAAAAGGAATACACCTTCTTCTCAGCACCACATGGCACATTCATAAAAATTGACCAAACATTACGTCACAGAAACAAAGCACACAAATGCAGAAAAGCAGAAATAATGAATGCAGCCTTCTCAGATCACAAGGCAATAAAAATAATGATTAGTAATGGTACATGGAAAACCAAATCTAAAACCAATTGGAAATTAAACAATATGATACTCCAAAACCATTTAGTTAAAGAAGTAATCATAGAAACAATTAATAATTTCATCGAGGAAAATGCAAATGGCGAAACATCCTTTCAAACCTTTTGGGATGCAGCCAAAGCGGTAATCAGAGGTAAATTCATATCCCTGAATGCTTATATTAACAAACAAGGGAGAGCAGAGATCAATCAATTGGAAATGCAAATGAAAAAACTTGAAAGCAATCAAATTAAAACCCTCCAGCAGAAAACCAAACTAGAAATCCTAAAAATTAAGGGAGAAATTAATAAAATCGAAAGTGATAGAACTATTGATTTAATAAATAAGACAAGAATCTGGTACTTTGAAAAAACAAACAAAATAGACAAAGTACTGGTCAATCTAATTAAAAAAAGGAAGGAAGAAAAGCAAATTAACAGCATTAAAGATGAAAAGGGGGACAGCACCTCCGATGAAGATGAAATTAAGGCAATCATTAGAAATTACTTTACCCAATTATATGGCAATAAATACACCAATTTAGGAGAAATGGATGAATATATACAAAAATACAAACTGCCTAGAATAACAGAAGAGGAAATAGAATTCTTAAATAATCCCATATCAGAAATTGAAATCCAACAAGCCATCAAAGAACTTCCTAAGAAAAAATCCCCAAGGCCTGATGGATTCACCAGTGAATTCTAACAAACATTCAGAGAACAGTTAATCCCAATACTATACAAACTATTTGACATAATAAGCAAAGAGGGAGTTCTACCAAACTCCTTTTACGACACAAACATGGTACTGATTCCAAAACCAGGCAGGTCAAAAACAGAAAGAAAACTGTAGGCCAATCTCCCTAATGAATATAGATGGAAAAATCTTAAATAGGATACTAGCAAAAAGACTCCAGCAAGTGATCAGAAGGATCATTCAGCATGATCAAGTAGGATTCATACCTTGGATGCAGGGCTGGTTCAACATTAGGAAAACCATCCACATAATTGACCACATCAACAAGCAAACTAGCAAGAACCACATGATTATCTCAATAGATGCAGAAAAAGCCTTTGATAAAATACAACACCCATTCCTATTAAAAACACTAGAAAGCATAGGAATAGAAGGGTCATTCCTAAAAATAATAAACAGTATATATCTAAAACCATCAGCTAATATCATCTGCAATGGGGATAAACTAGATGCATTCCCAGTAAGATCAGGAGTGAAACAAGGATGCCCATTATCACCTCTACTATTTGACATTGTACTAGAAACACTAGCAGTAGCAATTAGAGAAGATAAAGGAATTGAAGGCATCAAAATAGGCAAGGAGGAGACCAAGTTATCACTCTTTGCAGATGACATGATGGTCTACTTAAAGAATCCTAGAGATTCAACAAAAAAGCTAATTGAAATAATCAACAACTTTAGCAAAGTTGCAGGATACAAAATAAACCCACATAAATCATCAGCTTTTCTATATATCTCCAACACAGCTCAGCAGCAAGATCTAGAAAGACAAATCCCATTCAAATTCACCTTAGACAAAATAAAATACCTAGGAATCTACCTCCCAAGACAAACATAGGAACTATATGAATACAACTACAAAACACTCGCCACACCACTAAAACTAGACTTGAGCAAATGGAAAACATAGGACGAGACAATATAATAAAAATGACCATCCTACCCAAACTTATTTATCTATTTAGTGCCATACCCATTGAACTACCAAAATACTTCTTCACTGATTTAGAAAAAAACATAACAAAGTTCATTTGGAAGAACAAAAGATCAAGGATATCCAGGGAAATAATGAAAAAAAAAAACGCATATGATGGGGGCCTTGCAGTCCCTGACCTTAAACTATATTACAAAGCAGCAGTCATCAAAACAATTAAACAATTTGGTACTGGCTAAGAAACAGAAAGGAAGATCAGTGGAATAGACTGGGGGAAAGCAACCTCAGCAAGACAGTATACGATAAACCCAAAGATCCCAGCTTTTGGGACAAAAATCCACTATTCGATAAAAACTGCTGGGAAAATTGGAAGACAGTGTGGGAGAGACTAGGAATAGATCAACACCTCACACCCTACACCAAGATAAATTCAAAATGGGTGAGTGACTTAAACATAAAGAAGGAAATCATAAGTAAATTGGGTAAACACAGAATAGTATACATGTCAGACCTTTGGGAGGGCAAAGGCTTTAAAACCAAGCAAGACATAGAAAGAATCACAAAATGTAAAATAAATAATTTTGACTACATCAAACTAAAAAGCTTTTGTACAAACAAAACCAATGTAACTAAAATCAGAAGGGAAAGAACAAATTGGGAAAAATCTTCATAGAAACCTCTGACAAAGGTTTAATTACTCATATTTATAAAGAGCTAAATCAATTGTACAAAAAATCAAGCCATTCTCCAATTGATAAATGGGCAAGGGACATGGATAGGCAGTTCTCAGATAAAGAAATCAAAACTATTAACAAGCACATGAAGAAGTGTTCTAAATCTCTTATAATCAGAGAGATGCAAATAAAAACAACTGTGAGGTATCACCTCACACCTAGCAGATTGGCCAACATAACAGCAAAGGAAATTAATAAATGCTGGAGGGGATGTGGCCAAGTAGGGACATTAATTCATTGCTGGTGGAGTTGTGAACTGATCCAACCATTCTGGAGGGCAATTTGGAACTATGCCCAAAGGGCGACAAAAGAATATCTACCCTTTGACCCAGCCATAGCACTGCTGGGTCTGTACCGCAAAGAGATCATGGACAAAAAGACGTGTACAAAAATATTCATAGCTGCGCTCTTTGTGGTGGCCCAAAACTGGAAAACGAGGGGATGCCCATCAATTGGGGAATGGCTGAACAAACTGTGGTATATGTTGGTGATGGAATACTATTGTGCTAAAAGGAATAATAAAGTGGAGGAGTTCCATGGAGACTGGAACAACCTCCAGGAAGTGATGCAGAGCGAGAGGAGCAGAACCAGGAGAACATTGTACACAGAGACTAATACACTGTGGTATAATTGAACGTAATGGACTTCTCCATTAATGGCGGTGTAATGTCCCTGAACAATTTGCAGGGATCCAGGAGAAAAAAACACTATTCATAAGCAAAGGATAAATTATGGGAGTGGAAACACCGAGGAAAAGCAACTGCCTGAATACAGCGGTTGAGGGGACATGACAGAGGAGAGACTCTAAATGAACACTCTAATGCAAATATTATCAACAAAGCAATGGGTTCAAATCAAGAAAACATCTAATGCCCAGTGGATTTACGCGTCGGCTATGGGGGGTGGGGGGGAGGAAAAGAAAATGATCTATGTCTTTAACGAATAATGCTTGGAAATGATCAAATAAAATATATTAAAAATATATATAAATAAAGACTTACACCCACATGGAGACTTACCAATGAAATAATAGTGATCAAAGTACACATAAAAAATTAAAATCATGTAAAAATTACTATGATCAAACAAAATGCCAAAATATCTGTGAGGCAGAAAAGCAGTCATTCAGGGAAGTGGTAATTATATCCATACAAATAAACATTAACAAAATGGGGAAATGGGTATAATAAGCACCTACTTTACTGAGTTGCAGGAAGATCAAATGAAACAGTATATAGTCCTTAGTGTAATGGAATATTAACAGTAATTAATCACTTAACAAATGCTTCTATTTCCTTTCATTCATCCCTACTCCTTTGGAAGAAATTATCTTTACCCAGTTCATTTTAATTTTCCTCTCTACTTTATTAAACTCATATTTTTAGTTATCATGGATCTCTTTTAGGAGAGTGGGAATTCTTCTAGGGGTTAATACAATCAGCACTATTTCACTCATGAAAAGGTGCATGTAAAGACATCTATAGATAGCTGAGATTCAGAATGTGCAAGGGAAATAAAATTTAAAAAAAAGATGGTAGAAAAAAACTCATCTGGAATGGATATTTACTAATAACCAAAGTTCAGTTAACAATCAAGAAGAACCAAAGGTTGCCAAAAGGGCAAATTTAATTTCACAAGTACTGTAGAGACTATATACTTTGAAAATTTTTACTGCCAATGTGTAATGCATAAATTAAGATATAACACCAAAGGGATTGGGGGAAAGACAAGGTAATTTGGCAGGAGAATTACACTAAATACTAAAATAACAATTTGTTATGTAATCATAACAAAATATGTAAAGAAGTATTACTGAACACATTCTATGATATAAATATGGTCTTGATACATAAACTTGGAGGTACAAAAGAAGGAAAAAATAAAGACAATATTTCTAATGGACATTAAAAGAAAAAAATAAATAATTGGAAAGGAGATTACAGCAATATTTCACAGAAATTGTTATTTCCAAATGAATTCACTCAAGAAATGTAGGGTTAGTTTATTAATAGGAAAACTATTAACAAAATTAGTCATATTAAATATTTGAATGGGAATGAACACACAAAAATAAATGAACATTTTCTCAATGTGATTAGTGCTATTTAAAGGAGCTAGTAATATATGTAATAGGTGATAGAGGTTGGCTCTAGAGAAAAAGTGCCAGACTGAAGAGTATGTTAAATTGATCACCTCAACAGGGGAGGGGCCCCAGGAGTGAATTTCCTGAGGAGGGATGACTCTGGCTGGAGAGCAGTGAGGGTCTCTCCATCTTGAGACATCAAAGAGAGAAGGTGGATAAAGACTTTCTCCTGAGGATTATCCATTTTTCCTACTGGTGACTGGAAATCTTTCCCCCAACATTTCCCAATTGAATTTATTTTCTGAAGAGAAACCTGAGCAGACTTTACCTCAGCTCCTGTTGCCCAGGGGTGAGTCAACCTGACTTTCTCTCAGGGGGCTCAGGCTGCCAAGGCCCGAGTTCCCCCCAAACTTGAGGATGGAGGAAAAGAGTTTAGATAGAGATAGGGACCCCCTTTCCCCACTTTCCTTTTTCCCATTCTTCCCTGCCTGTTATTCCTTTTGTACTATCTGATTGAGTTAACATTAAAAGTTATCTGTTCGCCAGGCTGAGTGTGAGTGAATAGATCAAGGGGAGACCTTTTTGGTCTCTAGTAGTGGAGAGGGGACAAGAAGGACAATAGAGAATTGGGGAGAGCAGCTTTAGCTAAGGAGGAAAGGCAGAAGGGGGGATAAATCTTCAGACTCCCTCTCCTCTCTCTGAGCAAACTCATTGCATCTGCTGTCTCCCCTGAACCCCACTTTTGTGGGAAAAAGAGGGGTTCTCTCTCTTTCCCCCTCTCCATAACAAAAGCCCAGCCCTCCCTTGGGGGTACATCCCTTCATTCCTTCTTTCTTACTTTTTTTTTAAAAACAGTTTGGCAACATCACTCCTCTCCGCACCAGTCTTCTCTCCTCAGGAAATTCACTCCTGGGGCCCCTCCCCTGTTGAGGTGATCAATTTCACATACTCTTCAATCTGGCACTCTTTCTCTAGTGCCAACCTCTATCACAAATGAGAATATATTATTTACCTTTTCAGTAAGATGAGAGATAAAGCAAGAATACCTATTTTCCCCCTCACTATTATTTGATTCACTAGAAATTTTAGGTATAATAATCAGACAAGAAAATAAGGAAAAGAAACAACAATTTCCCAACAGGAAACAAAGTTATATTCATTTACTCTGAAGATAAGATAGCTTACTTAAAGACCACAAAAGGGACAATTAAGCTGTTAATTTAAAATTTTACAAGCAGCAAAGATGTAGATCTAAAACAAGTATACCTAAACCATGAACATTTCTGCATATTTCCATTAAAATGCAATAGGAGAATATATTAAAAGAAAATAAATTCTAATTAGCATAACTACAGAGTATTTCAAAGTTTTAAGCTTTTACCTACCAATACATAAATAGAAATTATATAAACATAAGAGTTCAACATGTTTTATGGAATAAGAGAGATATAAATAATTGCAAAAACAATTAACTTCTCATTTTAAGCTTAGCCAAAACAACAAAAAGACAATAATATCTAAAATTAATTTAATTGTGTCATGCCAGTCAAGGAGTCATATAAATACTTTATAGAGATAGAAAAAATGAAACTGAAATTAGCATTCAGAAACACAAAATCTATTGGAGGGAGGAAAAAGTAGGAAAGAAAGTAGCCTAAAATGTTCAGACTTCACTTTATACTATGAATCAGCAAACATTAAAATAATTTGGTATTGATTAAGAAATTGAGAAGTCAATCAGTGGGGCCGATTCAGTACAGAAAATACAGAGGCAAATAAACATGATAATCTGGTGCTGGATAAACACAAATATCCCAACTATATAAGTAAAATGATAACATCATTAAAAATGCTGGGAAAACTGAAAAAAAAAGTGAAATATAAACCATGTATAGATAAATACTCATCCCATATACAAATGGATGAATGGCCAGTGTAAGATTTAAATTAATATCCAATAACTCTAAGTATCATACTTTATAAAGTTTATTAATAATCACTTGAAGCAGAGGAAATAAAAAGAAAAATGTAAAGCCTGAGTAAAACAACACCTGAGTAAAATTCCCCTACCTCTCACCTCACCCCACCTCCACAGTCATGTTTCCAAGAGGAAAGAGCAAAGGCAGAGCAACACAAAAATACATCCTACATACATTAGCACTTAAGATGAGAAGAAACATGGGAAGCTGGGAAAGAGAGTTAAGGGTAGCAAAATTCTAATTATTCACCAGGAAATAAAAGATAATATTGTGAACAAAATCAAGGAACAGAGAAGAAATTATTTTCAAACTTATGGATAATAGAAGAGTCCATAAACAAACAATAAATAAAGATAATTAAAAACAATAAGATGGATAATAATAATTAAATATAGTTTAGAAGATTTTTCACCAAAAAAATAAATGCAGCTTAAATTTGAAGAGAAACAGATAATGGTGAGGGATGATTGTTGTGAGTTTTTCTAATATCTTATTTCCACGTTATATGAGTGAATGATAAGCTTTGTTTCTTATTCAAATAAAGTAAAAGATTTTTAACAATCAATGTTCTAAGGAGAAAAAAAAACAATCAACAACTCTGTGAAAAAATGCTCCAAATCTTAATAATTAGAAAAATGCAAATGAAAGCAACCCTGAGGTTCTATTTTATGCCTCTTCATTAACAACAACAACAAAAAGTTAAAACTAGAGGGACCAAAGGAAAATAGTAAACTCATTATTTTGTTTGGGCATATGATTTGGTCCAGGCATTGTGGAGAAGAATTCTCCCCAAAATGACTAAACTATGCAAACCCCTTGACAAAAATAAATGCTACTATATCACAAAGAAATGGAATAAAAAACAAAAATCATGCATGTTTACAATTATTTTTTAACAATTTGTAGAGTTAAAAATAATGCATATGTGTGATTTCACATAAGAAATATGAATACATATTTCTAAATTTCTGTGATTGTGTGTAAGCACACACAAAGTCTGCACTGTAGACATGCATGTATCAACAGACATACACATATATTTGTGGTGCTCAAGCAGAAAAAAATTTTTTTTGTTGACTTGTTAAGGTTTTGCTTTTGGTTTACTTTCTTTTTCAGTAATGTAGATATGGGTGGTATAAACAAATTACTATTGATGAGACTATTTAAAATTAAACAGAATTGATAAAAAGAGAATTTTGGAATAACATTCAATTTTTAAAAAGTGTACTTTTAATAAACTAATTTGGTTAATTGCTTTTAAGAAATGTGACTTAGATATCTGGGTAAACATGGAGGCAGTCTAGATGCAGGACTTTTCCTCTCCTCAGCACCTAGCAATATAGACTGCCTCAAAAGACCAAAAAACAAAAACAAAAAAAAAAAAACAAATTCATATGAATGAAGGGTCTCTACAATAGGGTGCAGCATTGAAGGTACATGGGATTTGATCATTTCCACATTATAAGAGGATGTAAAATCTCACACCAAAACTCAAGGTGATCTACCCTCCCTCATTCCACCTACAGAGCCAGAGTCAGAGACAGTGTGTACTTTAATCAGTGAGTGAGTGAGGGGCACCTCTAGAGTGAGTGAGGGGAACCTCTAGTTCCTTGACAGCTTACTAACACCACCAAAAACCTACACTTTATAGCAACTAGACATTAAACCCCAGCAGGCTGAAGAGTGCAGACCGTGAGTGCTTGTGGGGAGATAGCACAGAGAAGGGAAGCAAACAACAGAAGCTTCAGAGATTCAACAGATGGAATCAGGCAAAATCCTGGCTCCTTAGCTCCATACTCAGAGAGCCCGCCCATCTCACTCAGAATTCTGACTGGAAAGGGAAGGAAAAACCACCACAGTGATGACAAACAGTGCCCAGGAACAACTTCAAAACACCAAGAAAATCTACAAGAGGGTTGACCCTGGATAATTTTTACAGATGAAAAAACCAGGCTACAGAGGAAATAGAAAAGGAAATACAAATAAATACACCAAAACCTTCCAAATTTGGAAATTGGCCACAAGCTCTTGAAGAATTTAAATCAGAGATTATGAAAAAGATGGAAGCCTTCTGGCAAGAAAAATGGGAAATAGTTCAAAAAGAAAATAACAGTTTAAAGACAAGAACTCCCAATTGGAGAAAGACCTGGAAGCCACAAAAAGCAGGATAGACCAAACTGAAAAGGAAAATCAAAAGATTATAGCAGAAAACCAGTGCTTAAAGACCAGAATTAGGCAATTTGAAGCCAATGATCTTGCAAAACAGCAAGAATTAATAAAGCAAAGTCAAAAGACTGACAAAATAGAAGAAAATATAAAATACCTAACTGACAAGATGACAGATCAGGAAAACAGATAAAGGAAAGAATATTTGAGAATCATTGGTCTACCTGAAAACCCAGAAATAAACAGAAATCATGATATCATACTACAAGAAATTATCCAAGAAAACTGTCCTGATGTTCTTGAACAAGGGGGCAAAATAAACAATGAAAGAGTTCATAGAACACCCTCTACACTAAATCCTCAAAAACAACTCCCAGGAATGCAATTGCCAAATTCAAGAGATTCCAAGCTAAAGAGAAAATTTTACAAGAATCCCAAAAGAGACAATTCAAATAGCAAGGAGCACCAGTCAGGATTACACAAGATCTGGCATCTTCCACACTAAATAACCACAAGGCTTGGACTATGATACTAAGAAAGGCAAGAGAAATGGGTCTTCAACCAAGGATCACCTATCCATTAAAAGTGACTACATACTTCCAGGAGAGAGTATGGGCATTCAACAAAATAGAAGATTTCCAAGTATTTGTAAAGAAAAGACAAGAACTAGGTGGAAAGTTTGATATCCAAACACAAAGATCAAGAGAAACATTAAAAGCAAATAAGAAAGAGAGGGAAAAGGGGGAAATGTTTTCATTTCAAATTTCTTCTTTAAGATCTTCAATATGATCCAATTATTTATATTAATATGTGGGGAAAATGTTATTTGTAACTCTCAAAATTATATTCACTATTATAGTAATTAGAAGAATCATTCACAAGAAGAGATTTGATTAATAAGTGCTATAAGATGGCATGCAACAAAAGAAAAAGGGAGGGTGGAATCAAAGATGGCACCAAGAGATACTTGAAGAAATAAAATAAGTAGGATAATCTTTATCACACAAAGATACATATGGGAACAGGAGGGAAAGAATACTCTTGTAAGAAGAAGAGGAAGAGAGTGCTAATAAGTAATACTTAAACCTTATCTCAGTGAAATGAATTCTGAGAGGGAAGAGCATATAGATCCATTGGGGTATTGAATTCTATCTTACTCTACAGGGAAAGAGAGAAGGAAAAACTAAGGGGGTAAGAGGGCAAGGAGTACAACAAGGGAGGGAAAGAGAGGGTGGATGGCACTTAACAGACCCTAAAAAATAAGAAGGGAACAAAAAGGGAGGGGGAAGAAAGGGAAGCATATTAAGGGTGGAGTTTAGGGGGACTGATTAAAAGCAAACCACTGATTTAAAAGGATATAGCAAAAGAAGAAAGGATAGAATTAGGAGAGGATATCAAAATGCTGGAGAATACAGAAGTGGCAGTTATAACTTTGAACGTGAATGGGATGAACTCACCCATAAAAAGAAAAAAAAATAGGATAGTGGATGAGAAACCAAAATCTTACCTTATGTTGTCTACAAGAAACACACTTGATCTATATATCTCCAACACAGCTCAGCAGCAAGAACTAGAAAGAGAAATCCCATTCAAAATCACCTTAGACAAAATAAAATACCTAGGAATCTACCTCCTAAGACAAACATAGGAACTATATGAACACAACTACAAAACACTCGCCACACAACTAAAACTAGACTTGAGCAAATGGAAAAACATTAACTGCTCATGGATAGGACGAGCCAATATAATAAAAATGACCATCCTACCCAAACTTATTTATCTATTTAGTGCCATACCCAATTGAACTACCAAAATACTTCTTCACTGATTTAGAAAAAAACATAACAAAGTTCATTTGGAAGAACAAAAGATCAAGGATATCGAGGGAAATAATGAAAAAAAAAACACAATTGATGGGGGCCTTGCAGTCCCTGACCTAAAACTATATTACAAAGCAGCAGTCATCAAAACAATTTGGTACTGGCTAAGAAACAGAAAGGAAGATCAGTGGAATAGACTGGGGGAAAGCAACCTCAGCAAGACAGTATACGATAAACCCAAAGATCCCAGCTTTTGGGACAAAAATCCACTATTCGATAAAAACTGCTGGGAAAATTGGAAGACAGTGTGGGAGAGACTAGGAATAGATCAACACCTCACACCCTACACCAAGATAAATTCAAAATGGGTGAGTGACTTAAACATAAAGAAGGAAACCATAAGTAAATTGGGTAAACACAGAATAGTATACATGTCAGACCTTTGGGAGGGCAAAGGCTTTAAAACCAAGCAAGACATAGAAAGAATCACAAAATGTAAAATAAATAATTTTGACTACATCAAACTAAAAAGCTTTTGTACAAACAAAACCAATGTAACTAAAATCAGAAGGGAAAGAACAAATTGGGAAAAATCTTCATAGAAACCTCTGACAAAGGTTTAATTACTCATATTTATAAAGAGCTAAATCAATTGTACAAAAAATCAAGCCATTCTCCAATTGATAAATGGGCAAGGGACATGGATAGGCAGTTCTCAGATAAAGAAATCAAAACTATTAACAAGCACATGAAGAAGTGTTCTAAATCTCTTATAATCAGAGAGATGCAAATTAAAAACAACTGTGAGGTATCACCTCACACCTAGCAGATTGGCTAACATAACAGCAAAGGAAAGTAATGAATGCTGGAGGGGATGTGGCCAAGTAGGGACATTAATTCATTGCTGGTGGAGTTGTGAACTGATCCAACCATTCTGGAGGGCAATTTGGAACTATGCCCAAAGGGCGACAAAAGAATATCTACCCTTTGACCCAGCCATAGCACTGCTGGGTCTGTACCGCAAAGAGATCATGGACAAAAAGACGTGTACAAAAATATTCATAGCTGCGCTCTTTGTGGTGGCCCAAAACTGGAAAACGAGGGGATGCCCATCAATTGGGGAATGGCTGAACAAACTGTGGTATATGTTGGTGATGGAATACTATTGTGCTAAAAGGAATAATAAAGTGGAGGAGTTCCATGGAGACTGGAACAACCTCCAGGAAGTGATGCAGAGCGAGAGGAGCAGAACCAGGAGAACATTGTACACAGAGACTAATACACTGTGGTATAATTGAACGTAATGGACTTCTCCATTAATGGCGGTGTAATGTCCCTGAACAATTTGCAGGGATCCAGGAGAAAAAAACACTATTCATAAGCAAAGGATAAACTATGGGAGTGGAAACACTGAGGAAAAGCAACTGCCTGAATACAGAGGTTGAGGGGACATGACAGAGGAGAGACTCTAAATGAACACTCTAATGCAAATACTATCAACAAAGCAATGGGTTCAAATCAAGAAAACATCTAATGCCCAGTGGACTTACATGTCGGCTATGGGGGGTGGGGGGGAGGAAAAGAAAATGATCTATGTCTTTAACGAATAATGCTTGGAAATGATCAAATAAAATATATTAAAAAAAAGAAACACACTTGAGGCAGGTAGACACTCACAATGTTAGAATTAAAGGTTGGAGCAAAATGTATTAGACATCAACTGATAAAAAAAAAGGCAGGAGTTGCAATCATGATATCTGTAAAAATAAATCTAACTAAAAGGGATAGGAAAGGTAACTACATTCTGACAAAAGGCAGTATAGACAAAGGGGAAATATCAGTAATCAACATGTATGCTCCAAATGGTATAGCATCCAAATTTATAAAGGATAAACTAGTGGAGTTGAAGGAGGAAATGTATAGTAAAACTATACTTGTGGGAGACAGGACCTTGCCACTATCAAATTTAGATAAATCAAATAAAAAAATAAATTAGAAATATGTAAGAGAAGTGAATGAAATCTTGGAAAAAATAGAGTTAATAGATATATGGTGAAAAATAAATATGGACAAAAAGGAATGGACTGTCTATTCAGAAGCACATGATACATTCACAAAGATTAACCATGTACTAGGGCATAAAAACATGGCAAACAAATGCAGGAAAGCAGAAATAATAAATTCAACCTTTTTGGATCATAATACTTTAAAATAATAATCAGTAATGGTACATAGAGAGAGAAATAAAAAAATTAATTGGAAACTAAATAATATGATTCTCCAAAATTGGTTAGTTAGAGTACAAATCATAGAAACCATTAATAATTTCTTTGAAGAAAATAACAATGCTGAGATATCCTTTCAAAATCTATGAGATGCAGCCAAAGTGGTACTCAGGGGAAAATTTTTATCCTTGAGTTCATATATTAACAAATTAGGGAGGTAAGAGGTCAGTGAATTGGGTATGCAAATCAAAAAATTTGAAACCGAACAAATTAAAAATCCCCAGATGAAAAATAAATTAGAGATCCTAAAAATTAAGGGATACATTAGTAACATTGAAAGTGGAAGAACTATTGAACTAATAAATAAGACTAAAAGCTGGTATTTTGAAAAAAAAAATAGACAATGTACTGGTCAATCTAATAAAAAAAGGAAAGAAGAAAACCAAATTGACAGTATCATAGATGAAAAAGGAGACCTCACCTCCAATAAAGAGGAAATTAAGGCAATCATTGAAAACTATTTTGCCCAATTACATGGCAACAAATTAGGCAATCTAGGTGATATGGATGAATATTTACAAAAATATAGATTGCCTAGATTAACAGAAGAAGAAATAGAATACTTAAATAATCCCATATCAGAAAAAGAAATTAAATAAGCCATCAAAGGACTCCTTAAGAAAAAATCCCCATGGCCTGATGGATTCACAAGTGAATTCTCTCAAACATCCAAAGAACAACTAATCCTAATACTATACAAACTATTTGACATAATAAGCAAAGATGGAATTCTACTAAATTCCTTTTATGACACAAATATGGTACTGATTTCAAAGCTACACAGGTCAAAAAACAGAGAAATAAAACTACAGACCAATCTCCTTAATGAATATAGATGCAAAAATCTTAAATAGAATACTAGCAAAAAGACTCCAGCAAGTCATCATGAGAGTTATTCATTATAATCAGGTGGGATTTATACCAGGAATGCAAGGATGGTTCAATATTAGGAAAACTATCCATATAATTGACCATATCAACAAGCAAACCAACAAAAATCACATGATTATCTTAATAGATGTAGAAAAAGCTTTGAAAAAATACAACCCTCATTCATGTTGAAAACACCAGAAAGTATAGGAATAAAAGGTCCTTTCCTAAAAATAGGGAGGAATAGAATATGATTCATGTAACCAAGAAATAATGTTCTAAATTGACTAAATAAAAAAATTTAAAATTAAAAAAAATAAAAAAATAAATGTGACTTTTATATTGACATTATACTATAGACAACTAAACAAAAGATGAAATAAATAAGGTTTTTGGGAAATATGGTGTAGTGTTATTATTTAATAGCATTGGAAATTTTTCAATAATTCATATATCTATTAGATTTTTCAATTAAAAAAACAAGAAAAGTGAATAAGGTATTCCCTATGCTTATTAATAATTTTATCTTTAAAATGTAGAAGAATGAGCAATAAGTTCTATTCTGTGTCTGATTTTTATTAATTGGGAAGGAATCATTGCTGGTATTGAAATAAAAAGAACACTTAAGGTATGAATTACTATAGAGTATGTGAAAAAAGAAGTAAAGTAGTTCTGGAATCATATATATATTAGCCCCATATTTTAGGAAATCATTTCAATTGGTTCAAAGGAAAATCAAATATATCATGTACTAGTAATGCTACAGGGAAAGTCAGAGTAAAACTAGATGTTCAGGAATGAAATTCTAAAGACTCAAATGGAAATGATTCTAATTAGGATAGGAAAATCAAAATTGTCTAAAATAAAGTAGGAATCAGTCAATTAACTCAAATTTAAAAAGAGAGAAATGTACAGAAGATGAAAATTCAAAATAAAATATTATGAATATACATATATTATCAATAAATTTATATATCAATATATTACCTATGTTGTGAATGTATATTATTATAAATATATATTACTGTGATTATTGAGTCAGGAGGGATAAAACACAGAATAATATAAAACTGACAAGGGACTAATGAGAAAGAGCCAGAGAGTTTATAGAAGAACATCCCCAAGACTCCTTGGTAAGATAGAATAATATCTTTATCATTTTTATAAATATATGGGGAGTCACTTGGCCCTTGGCATTCTTCAAGATTCAAGGTGGATGAATATGTAGCAGACTTATACCCCAAACAGAATACAGGGCATTATAAATGGGGTGGAGCTTATTCAAGTTTAAATTGTTGAAGAGAATATATGGGTCTGGGTATGAGCCCACTAATATAATAGGAAGAGCAACAATAGACAGATTTGAAAAGCAAGGAATGGGAATGGGATTTTGGGGAGTATGTTTAGATAAGAAAGGTTTACATTGTCTTCAATAGTTTGCACCATATATTCATTCAGGGCACTTTTGCATTAAATATTTATGGCTCAAACACATGTATGTGTTTGACACATGTGAGACACATGGATGTGTCTCACAAACACAAAATAATTTTTGTTTTGTTTTGGTTTTAGCTCCACTGGGAGAGAAAAAAAATATTGAAGAAGGTTTCAGACTTTTGCTTATGTAGATATTACAAAAATAAGTAACAACAGAGAAAAGAACAAAAAGTTCATATTTGTTTCTGCTGAGAAGAATTACCCTTGCCTTGGGAATATAACAAAATTGGCTAGAGAGTTAAAATCCAAGAAAAGACATCATAAGAGGCCACCTTACCTGCTCTTGATGAATTCAAATCACCTAGAGTTCAGATTCACAACATTTTTTGCTACTAAAAGAAACAAATAGATGTATTTGCTAGATTGTTGGTGGCATTTGAAAAGTCATGGAAAATGGGAGAACTATCATAAAGTTGGAAAAATGGCAAAAGTATCTATGTTCAAAAAGAACATTGTGAGAAAGAACAGACTACCACACACAAGCCAAAGAACTTGACTTCAAATCTCTGAGGAAATTCTAGAATATATCCTTGAAAAGATGGCTGAATAAATCCCAATGTGAAATTATTGATTACAAAGAGCCATTAGGGTTCCATTAATAATATATTGAGATAACTGTTAATATCATTTGTTAAAAAAATTGAATGAAAAATTTTGAATTGGTAAGCTAATAGATGAGCAGAATGCAAAAAAATTGAATCAACCTAAAATTTAGCACAGTTTTTTTCAGATACCCTCATACTATTCTTGTGGAATTGATGGAAAGATATAAATTAAACAGTATTATAATTAAATGGATTCAGAATTGGTTCTATGACAAGACTTAGAGAGTAATTTTTAATGATTCAATGTTACTGTGGCTGTATTTCTCCCTTGCAATACCTTAGGGATTTGTGCTTGTCCCTACACTGGTTAAAATTATTATCTGTTACTTAGAAAAGATATAAATAGCATTTTCATAAAATTTTCAGATGACACAAAGTAGGGAAACCAACATGCTGGATGTTTCAAAAAAAGATCTTGACAAGTTAAGGCATTGGGCTGGATCTAATTATATAAAACTAATTAGAGATAAATGTAAAGGCATATTCATTGCTAAACTTCATAAGAACAAAACAGGGACTGCATTGTCAGGCAGCAAATATTCTGAAAAAGATATAAAAGTTTTAGTGAACTGCAATTTTAATATGAGTCATCCATCCAATATTCTGGTGAATGTTATTATTTCCTTAATACAGAGAGATATATGTTCCAGGAATAAGGAAATGATAGTGCTGCTCCCAATGCTCTCATTATATTTCATCCAAAATTTTGTGCTCAGATCTGGATACCACACTTTTGTAAGGATATTGATAAGCTAAATTGTGTGCACAACATCTTTCCTATTTATAGCTGCTAAAAAAGAAATAGGCTGTTTCATGAAATGGTAGATTTCCACAAGCAGAGGGAAAAAGACTTTGGTTTGAACTTTCATTAACTTTGCCAAGTGCCTTAATACCCATTTATCAACCAAGGAAGAGTTAACTAAATGACTTTTTCTTAGCTTTAAGTCTAAAATTCAATTATATCTCTTTGGAGATTTTCAAGCAAAGCCAAATTGGTAGTTGTTTTACAGTGGGGATTATTTTCCCCGTAAGGGTTGAAGTAAACTATTTCTGAAGTACTTGCCAAATCACAAGTTACATAATACTATGCAGTATATCATAATCAACAGGGAATAAGCATTCCCTTTTAAGACATCATATATGACAGTGTAGAGCTTTTTCTTAGTGAACATGTTTGATATCTTACTGGATATTGATAATAAAAGGATTATTCAATGTTATCTTTTTTCTTACATATGTTAAAGGTTTGTATGATGTTTACTTATCTATAGACAGCATGTAAGTCAAATGACGATAGTGTTTTCAAAATTTTTCTACCTCTGGCATAGATTTTTGTTTTTTTTCTTTGAAAGTATGTTTTTTTAAGATGGAAGGGACCTTGGGTACTTAGAGTTAGTTAAGTATGAATGCAAATGTTGACCTCAACAATAAAAGAGAAAATAACAAAGTGTATCAAAACCCAGAATTCAATAATATGCTATACACAAGAAACACATATACATTGGGAGACACAAGTAATAGGTTAGAGCAAAATCTATTTCACTGCAGCTGAAGTAAAAAATAAAACTAAACAAAACAAAACAGGAGTAGGAATTAAAACTTCAGATAAAGCAAAAGTTCATCTAATTAAAAAAGAAGATTTCTGATAAATGGTACCATAGAAAATGAATTAACATCAGTATTAAACATATACACACAAATGCCATGGCACTGAAATTTCAAAAATAGAAACTATGAGAATTAGAGGAGGAAATAGACAGTAAATCTATACTTGCAGAAACACATAAATCAAACAAAAAAGAACTCAATGAGATAAATAAAACTTTATAAAAGTTGGATATGATAGACCTTTGGAGAAAACAATGGGAATAGAAATGCTTTTACTTTTTTATAATTAGCACATGACAAAAAAATTGACCATGTAATGAGGCACAAAGCCTCACAAAACAAATGCAGAAAAGCATAAATATAAAATTCAATCTTTTAAAATCATATTCCAATGAAAATTACTTTAAACCAAGGGGAGAAGAAAGAAGAAAAATAATTGGAAACTATAATATTATCCTAAAGAATAGTGGATCAAAAAACAAATTATAGTAATAATTAATAATTTATTTAAAAGAATGAAAACAAGAATACCACATACCATTTAGCCAAGCAGTACTTGTGTAAATTTTAGATCTCTAAATGCTTACATCAATAAAAAAGAGAAAGAGCATATCAATAAATTGTGCAAGCCATAATAAAAAAACCCAAGAAACAGAATAAATTTTAAAACCTCCAATTAAATACCAAATTGGAAACCCTGAAAATAGAAGGACAGATTAACAAAATTAAATGCAAGAAAACCACTAAAAAATAAATAATACAAGGAACTGGTTTTATTTAAAAAATAGTTCAATTATTAGTTAATTTGAAGAAAAAAGAAAAAAAGACAATCAAATTTCTATTATCAAAAATAAAAATGTTAAATTAACAACCAATGAAGAGGAAATTAAAGCAGCTCTTATGCATACTTTTCCAAGTTTCAAACCAACCAATCTGATAGGTAAAGTGCAGTAGATGAATATATACATTATATATCTTTGAATACACATACATCTATGTATATAGGAAAAAAAATAGCAGAAGAGGAAAGAGAATACTTAAGCAACACCATTTCAGAAAAAATAAGCTTTACAAGTCATCAATGAATTCCCTAACCAGAAAACCCCAGCTCAGATTTAATAGCAATTTAATTCTATCCTAATAATTAAAGAGCAATTCATTTTAATATTATATAAATTAATTGGGGAAAGGGTGAAGAAGGAATATGACACAAATATGGTAGTGATATCTAAACCAAAAAGAGCCAAAACAGAGAAAGAAAGTTATATACCAATATACCTAATGAATATTGAGAAAAAAAATTTTTTTAACGACCAAGGAAATTCTAACAATATATCAAAAGGGTCATTCATTACAACTGGTGGGATTTATTCCAGTAATGGAAGGATGGTTCAACATTAAGAAAACTATTCTGTCTTTTCTTTGAAGATTTCTCTAGTTAGCAATGAGATGAAATATTATTTGGGGGGTGGGGGAAGCTGGGTATCTCACTGGATTGAGAGTTAGGCCTATAGATGGGAGATCCTAGGTTCATATCTGGACTCAGACACTTCCCAGCTGTGTGACCCTGGGCAAGTCACTTGACCCCCATTGCCTAGCCCTTACCACTCTTCTACCTTGGAGTCAATATTGACTCCAAAAAAAAAAAGAAATATTAGATGGCTGAAGTTTTGTTTTGTTTTGTTTTTCACTCTAGTTCTTTTGGTCTCTAATTATAGTGATTATTTTATCTAATAAAATTGATTAGTTAATGTGATGATAAAGCAATTTCCTTTTCCCTTCTAAATTATTTTTTTATTTTCTATTTGAATAGGTCATGTTAGTGATGTATTTGTATTCAATTTTTTTCAACATAATTATCCTAGGTTTCTATTAATTTTGAGTTTATAAACAGTCAGTGAGCATGATTATATTTAGTAACTAAGTGTTTTTCTCTCTCCTTAGTACTTACAATTGTCTGTGATATTTCAACATAACCCTTTGAAATAACTCTCTGGGAAAAAAAAGCTTTGTGATACATAAAAATAATCTTGAAATATATTTTCCCAAATATTTTTCTATTTTTGTCACAGCTTTCATATATGTCATCTTATATTAATATGTTCAATTGGTGAGTTCTATCATGTTCCTTATATAATGTTTGTATCTCTTTCTTAGATGTCATATATATTGTTAAATAAGTTAAAATATCTTCATACATTTTTATACATAGGAAGTGCAAGAAAGATGACAAAATTTCTTATGATATGCTGTTTCTACTGTATTTTTGTTACTTAATTGAACTGACATCCAGAACTTGTGAACCCTCTCTCCTTTTAACTTCCATTAAAATTCAGATCATGTCATTTTCTTTGAGTTCTTTCTTGATTCTATGAGTTTTGTAATTCCCAATTTCTTTCTATTTCATTTTTATTTTATTTTAAATTCTTTATTTGTATAAAAATAATTTCTCTCCATAGGAAAATAAATGTTTGGGGAAAGAGATGTTTGTGTATGTGTATGTGAAAGAGTATATATGTATGTATATATCTATCTATCACAAAATATTGTTTTTTGACATATACCTAGTAAGTTCATTATATTATTGAATTCATGAAATTCAGTTGATTTGTTTTGACTAAATAGATCATCACCTAATATCTATTTTGCTGGTCTTGAATGTTTATATAAATATCAGTTTGTTGTCAGACAGTAGACTCAACTAGTAATCATGTCTGAATTTCTGGAACAATAGTTATTATTTGTCAAACTGTGTGCTCAGTACCTTTAAATTTAAGAACTGAGTGACTTCAACATCATGATGAGGCTTTGGATTTAAATTCTGGTGTATGTACTGATGGATTATTCATAATTAAATTATATGAATAAAATAATCAATGTAAATTCTATGAATGACATTTTTCTTCAGTAGAATGAAAATCAAAACTAGATTAATGATGACAAATATTTACATAATAAGCAAGATAGCAGGTTGTTATAGTAGTTCCTTATTTTTACAACCTCTTATTATTATCCTGGTGAAATTATCTTTATATTTTTCTACTCTGAAATTTGTTTTATTCTTTGGATCAGCAAATTTTTGTCACTACACTGAACAGAATCAGGATAACAAGTAGTGCTCTAACAATAAAATTATAAAAATTAATAACTGAGAGAGATTTACAAACTCTAATTAATGTAATGACAAACATGGCCATCTAATGACACTTTCCTTGAATATACTTATTTATTATAAGGGTTTAGTTCTCTTCTTCCCAATTCCTTATGGAGGCAAAGATATAAGGAAAAGCAAATACATAAGTAAATAACACTTGTTAATTTAAATTTAAAAAGTTATATCTACTATCCCTTAACAAGTCACTGAAAGAATCATAGGAAATGAAAATAATGATATTATATTAAATTAAAAGGATGTTAACAAAACTAATGCAGCCAAAATTAGAAGGAAAGAAATAAACTGGGGGACTATCTAAAAGTAAATATCTTTTATAAAGGTGTTATTTCTCAAATATTTGGGGAACTAAACCAAATTTATAAAAATTACATTTTATCCAATAGATAAATGGTCAAAGGATAAGAAAAGACTGTAGGTAGAAGAGGAAGTCAAAAATATAAATAGTCACATAAAAATGCTCTACTTCACTATTGATTAGAAAAATGGAAATCAAAATAACTGAGTAACCACTTCACACCTGTCAGATGGGCTAACATTGCAGAGAAAGAAAATTACAAATGTTGTAGGAGGCATAAAAAAATAGGTAGACTAGTGTGCCATTGGTGGTGTTTTCAACTATTTCAACTATTATGGAGAATGATTTATAAAGGTGTCCACTATAGTGGTGTCACTATAAAAATGTATATACCCTGTGATTCAGCAATAAAACTGCTCTTTCCAAAAGAAGTCAAAGAAAAGGGGGAAAGACATATTTTTACAATGTATTTATGGGAATTACTTTTGATTGTGGCAAAGAATTGAAAAAATGAGGAGACCCATCATTTGGAGAATGGCAGAAATAGTTGTGGTGTATGATTTTAATGGAACTGTATGAAATGCACTATAAGAAATGACCATCAAGATGGTTATAGAGAAAGCTGGAGAAACTTATATGAATCAATACAAAATAGTGATCAGAGCAAGGAAAATATTATAAAAAGAATCACAATATTTTAATGATGATGAAGTGTGAAAGACAACTACAGATGAAGATAATAATTCAAGACAATTCCAAAGGACCCGAGATGAAAAATGCTATCAATTTCCAGAGAGGGGACTGGCAAATTCTGAGAATAGATTGAAGGATACTTGCTTTATTTTCCTTGCTCTGTTTGAATGTGTGTTTGTGTGGGTGGTGTGTCTGTATATAATTTTTTTCAACATGGCTAATCTAGAAATATCTTCTGAATGACATTACATATATAATTTATATGATATTACTTGCCTAATCAAAAGATACATGATATTTTGAAGAGAAGGAATAATTTTGGAAATCATATTTTTAAATGATGAATGTTTTAAAAATTACAAATAATTAGAAAGTAATGAAATAAGTAAATATATTTAAATATACTTAAATTTAAATATTTACAGTTTAAGTAAATTTAAAGTATATTTTAAAATAGTTTTGTGAACACTTTTCTACTAGATCAGAGTTGAGATATTTATATATAACTCAAACTTTATATTTTATATTACCAAATAAAATTCTATAACATCTTCCTGTGGAAGAGTATTTTCCTATATTTTTCATTGCATTGATTATTTTTCCATTTATAATCTTGTATAAATGAGGTTAGATTTTGACATTTGGATTTTGAATTCTAACTAATTCTTACCACTGCTAACTTTGTGAACCTGAAATTAGTTTTATAAAAGCTTCATCACTTTAAATCTAAACTATTCCTAATTGAGACTTTATATTTCCAGAACCTGGACTGTTTTTTTTTAAACAATATCATTAATTGAGATAAAGAAACAAACAAACAAAAAAAAACAACAAATAACTCCTACATGTGAGTAAGTTGTTATTACTATTTTAATTTGTGGCTTTTTATATTATCTTCAAAAATTAAATAAAAAAGCAACAGAAGGCAATCTATTGTAGTTACCTTGATGTATTTACTTATTTAAAGATATCTGATATAATATATAAAAAGGTAATAGGAAAGCAATGATTTTCAGAACATGTCAAGTATATAACAATGATTTAATATGATTGTGTGGGAGTAGAAGGAAATATGTATCATATGAGTGTCTAAATTCTTATTACAGCTTATTATCGACAAAAGTAAATAGTAATGCTATCCTAACTTTTACTGATTTTAAAAAGAGAGAGCACAGATATCAATGCTTGATTTTAATGAGTTGTCACTATGTGATTTTTGAAATAGAATATTTGATCTACTCACCAATATTTTGATAAGTATTGGAAAGTGATTATGCAGATTTTATGCACAGGCATGAGGAAGTATTACAAAATTAAAGCTCTAAAATATCCCAGATACTGTTTTTTTTTCATTTTTTTTAATATTTTACAAATGAGATACATTTAGGTAAAATGGCTTGTCCAAGGTCTTAAAAGTAGGAAGGTGGAATTTGAACCTAGGTGTTTTGATTTCAAATCCAGTGCTTTTTTTCTATCTTTGTATAATTGGCAAAGTCACACAACTAATACTCAGAGAGGCAATATGATATGTAATAGTTGATGAAATCCAGATCTTGAGGTCATAGAAAATTGGTTAAATTGCTGCTTCAAACACTTACTAACAGTGACAACAAACAAATCATTACCTCTTCAACTCAGTTCTGAAATAAGTCCTGAAATGCTTATAAAGTGTAAGACCTTGGACTAGTTATTTAATCTCATTGTACCTTAACTCCCTTGTCTGTGAAATAAGGGGATTGAATATGATGAACTGAATGTCACTTTTAAGTTTAAATCCATAATCCTGTGATCATATTTGGTATATTGCACATACCAAGATTCATATTTACATTTTTCTTCTTCTGGAATTAGATAAGATAACCTTGTAGCAATAATGGACTGCTCTATGAATCACCTGCTAATTTATGTGTGCTGGCAAGGGAGACTGACATGATAGAGGAAGAATTTTTTGGGAAAATATTAAGATAAAGTAAGAAAGACCAATTACTCTGGCATAATAAGAAGGAATCTTATTGAAAAGAAAAAATTAGATCAGATGTTATTTAATATAAATTTGAAAATCTTATAATTCAATCTTTATATTTTAGATTTATAATGTGGGTCAGTGGTTTATATCATGGCAATTTGAAAAACACATTGTATATTTGACCAATGTAAAAACAATAGTGAAATTCATGGGATGGTAAATGCTTTTTTAGATCATCAAAATTTTATTTAACTTAAACCATTTTAAAATTGTGAATAAAATAAGAAAAAATATAGAAAATTCTTCAAACAACTTCAAAATAAAACCCAGGATATTTTCCATGTGTGGAATTTCTTATACCTGTGGTATGAGACAGATGTAAGTGAAGATAGTTTGCAATGAAGTGCCTTCCATTTTTTTTCTAGTTCATTTCTGAAGAGATTACTCAAGTCAGAAAAAAAATTAAGGTAAGCCATGCCAGTTCAATAGGCATAGGCCAAAAAAGTGGATATTCGAATTTAATAGTAATTCACAAAATTATCTAAAGAAAATATCATTACTCTAAATAACAATTTGATCCTTGAGTCTTTTGCCTGGTATTTTAAAAGTTATGGCTAATTAAAATGACTTTGGGGACACAATTCCTTTATCTTTATAAAATACTTGTTGAAGAAAATAGAAAAATACCTGGTGACAGAAACAAGGTAATGAAGTAGAGAAAGCACTGAAATGAGCTTTCTCAATATTTCATTTCAAAAATTTTTAAATAATTTCCTAAAAATCAAGTCTGGAGTGGCAGAAAAAAAAAGGCAAAGGAGAGATATTCTTCCCACCCAAGACAAGTTACCAAATTGGGAAGAGAGATCCAGGTGATGATTATTGTGCATCTTAACACCAATGTTTAATGATAATCACCTCTGAACAGCTTGGCTACTCTGATCAGTACAATTTCAAAGGACTCAAATGAAAAAATCCTACCTACTTCCAGATAGAGGAAACTGGTGAACTCAGTGAAAAAGTATAATTTTATTTATTTTTATTGCCTTTATTTGATATGACTGATATATAAATATATTTCATGTGATTTTTATTTATATCATTTATGCCATTTTGTTTCTTTTTCTATGACTAGAAGAGAGTTGCAATGGAGGGAAAATTTTGAAACTTGAAATTTAAAATTAAATAAAAATTTTAAATAAATTTATTTTAACATTCAAAATGCAAGAGGATTGTCACAAAGACACAATTGGGAATTTTATTATGAATTTGTTAACCCATTAATATTCATGCAACTCCTTTAGCAGTATTCAATATCATGTTATGAAGAAGGAACTTAGAATGCATAAACTTCAAATAATCTAAGATTCAAATTTGGTAAGGTATCAATAATATTAACATAAGGGTTTAAGAGGAAAGGATTTAAAGATAGAAGACAGTGTCCTAAACTTAGTAGAGTATAGAATCAATATTTTAAAAGGAAGAAAGTGATGTTAGAATAGGAATTACATGGTGGGGAAAAAAGAAGAGAACATGAGTGAAGTCTTTGATAAGGCTCAAGATGAGGAAAGAATTTACTTTTAATTAAGAGAAGCTGAGGAGATTTCATTAAGGGAATAATATTGTACTTGATTAAATCATAGGTGGTCCTTTTGTGAAGTTATGTTAGGGATATTAGGGCATGGATATTGGGAAGGTAGATAGTGAAGTAATTGAAATTTCAAGATTAGCAAGAAAGACATATCATTAATGCATTAGTAAATAGTTTAATTTGGAAGGAGTATGGAGTTTATGTCAGCAATTATTGTAGTGTCCTTAAACATTAAGTAAATTAGGGACAGAGTTTTGGGTGCATTTAATGTCAGATTAAATAATTTAGACATTATATAAAATAGTATGAGGTAAGCCAAAAAAATACCTCGACAATGCTATCTGAAAGTTGTTGAGGAGGCAGAGTCAAGATGGAAGCTTAGAGGCAGTGAAAGTTCATACCTCTGAAAACCCTTCCTTACTGATTACAAACTAAATGCTCCTAAGGGACTGAAAATCAAACCTAACAACAAGACAAAGCAAAAGAACCCTCCTGCTGGACTGAACTTAAAAGGTACACCCCCACTCTCCCCCCCCAAAAAAGCCTGAATTCAAGAACACACCTGGTTAAGGAGAAGGAAGAAGGAAAGTCCAAGGACCCCTCCCCTGCCTAAAGCACTGATCCTCCAGTGGTAGCTGGAACCTCTGGATGAACAACAGTGCTGGTCTGGAGGGAATACCTTGCAGACAAAGCTGTGCCAGGTTCAGAACATCGAACACAGGTGGTGGGGAAGCAATTGGAAAAGAAGTGCAAAGCTGGTAGCCTAGTTTCAGCAGCAGAGACAGTTCATATTGCCCCCCCTCAACTTCCCTAGATTTTGGCCTCAGGGCACATCCAGCTCTACAAGTTCAAACCAGCTGCAACTAATCTCATCAAAGCCTTCAGAAGACAGGGAAGCTCAAGCTCCAACACCCCTCCCCCACAGACTGAGCTGAGAGATTTGCTGACTAAGCTCCAAGGGTGAAAACTGACTGAAAAGCCCAAAACCAGAGATCCAAACCATAATGAGTGGAGCAAGAGTGCAGGCAACATGGAGGGGAGATGGGCCAAATATAAGCAAACAACAGAAAAAGAAAAAATAAATTACAATTAACAGCCATTTTGGCTTTCAAGACACTATTTTCTTGTTTTAGTTCAAGTGCCTCCATTTCCAGATGACTTATCACGCTTTTTAAGTTCTTTTCATAGTTGTCTTCAACCTCTCTTAATTATGGTTTGAATTGTGTTTTGAGTTCTTCCAAAACCTGTATCCAATTTGCTGGAGTTTCTGTGTTTTTGTTTGGTGTTTCTTCATCCTTCTTTGTTACATTTGCTCTTTGTTCATTGCCTGGATAGAAGCTGTAAAAAAGCCAGGTATGAAATCCAGTCTTTTAAAACTAGAATACAACAATTAGAAGTAAATGACTTCACAAGGCAGCAGAACACCATAAAACAAATCAAAACAATGAAAAAATTGAGGAAAATATGAAGCACCTCATTCACAAAGCAGAAGATTTAGAAAATTGTTCCAGGAGAGACAACTTTAGAATCATTGGTCGTAAAACCACGACAAAAGAAAAAGCCTAGACATCATCCTACAGGAAATTATCCAAGAAAACTGCCCTGATATTTTAAAATAAGAGGGAAAAGGGGAGATTGAAAGAATCCACAGATCACCTCCTGTACTTAATCCCCAACTGATAACACCCAAGAATGTTGTAGCCAAATTCAAGAATTATCAGATCAAGGAAAAAAATATTACAAGCTGCTAAAAAGAAGTTATTCAGATACAGTGAGGATAACACAGGATCTGGCTGAATCCACACTGAAGGATCAAAAGGCATGGAATATGATATTCTGGAAAGCAAGGGAACTAGGTCTACACCAAAGAATCAACTACCCAGCAAAACTGACTGAGGTAAAGTGAGGAGACTTTAACTGGTAACCTGAAAGACCTGAATGATTGCACTGTTTCCAGAACTGAGAAGCCAACAGTAACAGTGACAGATATGACTCTGGTTGTGATCTCTCATGGATTATAAATTATTTTAAAATGCTTTATTGTTTGCTACACTGTTTAAAAAGTATTAATCAATAGCTTTGATGTTTATCTAAGCTTAAGATATTTGGGGGTATATATATATATATATATATATATATATATATATATATATATATATATATATATATATATATAATTATATAAATGCCATATTATAGCTATAGAGAGATATAAAGAGGAAGAGGAAAAGAGGGTGAAAATGAGCAAAATTTCATGGGGGAAAAGTTTCCAGTTGATTTAATAATTAATATTTAATAAACCATTGTAGGATTCCAAGCTAAAAAAAATGTTGTCCAAAATCATATGAAACTGTGTGGAAAAATGGATAGAGAGCTTGCATTGCATCCCCCAAAACTTGAGATCAAATCCTTTCTCTGACACATACTGACTCTAGATCTCTCTTATAAAATACCCCAGACAACTCTCTAAAATTCTCAGAGAAGTCTTCCAACCCTATAGATAGAGGCAGTTTCTTTAACTACAATTGTCTTATGCTGATGCAATCCCAGGTCTCTATCCCTTCTTAAAGTCTTACTTTGAAAAATCAATAGGCAGATGATGAATACTTCTAACCACTAAAAGCAGTTGCATATAAACATAGTGTGAATACAAGCAAATCGAAATAATGATGGTAATGTTTAATTTCCTTTGGTGGATATACTTTGAACAGTGTAATAAAGTATATCTGAAGACTGTGGGTTATTTGGAGATATCCCAGGGCTGGGTATTGCAATTAAATCCATGCTGGATTGCTGTGCAAACACCTCTAGGAATTTGTAATTTCTAATTAGAGATTTGCTTAACTACTAGGAATTTTGGAATCGTCACCCACCCGCCAGGTTTGCCAGCTGATGAACACCATGACTACTTAAGCAATTTGTAGTACTCTTTTCTAAAAAATGACTCTCTGTATAGTAATTAACACTATTATGGCATCTTCAGCAGCTAAACTGTACCACACTATCAGCAGTTATATTTTTAATCACTCCATTTTCTGCATCTGGCATTAAAATTTATGCTAACACTAATAATAAAGGGGTATAAGATTGGGACCCCATGCAAGTGCCCATTAAGGAATTATCACACTTTTATTTATAACACTTAAATAGCAGTTAATACTGCAGGTTTATAGCATTCCTATCATTTAGATATGGGATGCAGCATTATATGAATACTTGGGGAGGTAAATTACCCCAGATGGTATTCAGGCATTTGCCATATGGTCCAAGGTTGGCCCAAAAGGGAAATATTGACTGACTGCTCAACTCTGCATTCAATTCACTCCTCCCATTCCTCACGTAATCACTGATCTCCAGAGATTTCTATGTTGGAGTCTCTTCTTAGTGTCTAGTCATTATGAAAGTTATTCTGAATTTCTGGGTCAAAACATGCTGAATTTTCTTTACTTCACAGAAAGATCCTTAATCATGTGTATTTCTTATGTATCTGCTTTGATTTTGAAACATGACAAAATTTTCTTTTTTTATGAGTTAGCAAAATAGATAGATAATCATGTCTCAATGATCTTGCAAAAATTACCTACAACTCAGAAGGTAATTCTTGGGATGGTCAAATAAGACAACAAATAAAATGCTTTGCAAATATTGTTATTATTTTTATTGTTGTTTTCTGATTCAGTTCATATGGAAATGATCCTAGGATTAATTTGTATCCTATTATTGTTATTAATTTGTATATATATTTGTACATATGTTACATAGGTTATTTTGTATATAATATCTAGTTGATTTTCAATCAAGTAAATTATTTTATTTTGTAATTTTGTATCTCAATATAAATATAAGCTTTTAAGGGCCTCTGTAACCTTATTGAAAGGATCTTTACTATAATATAAATAACAGATATGAAAACAGAAATGTTATGAACATCTAACTAGTTCCTTGTAGTTTTGGTTTCTTTTATATCCCTATATTTTGAAATTATCTCATTCTCGGTAGCATAGAGTTTATCATCATTTGGTATAGAAACATATATTTAAATTTGGGAAAAATTCAAAAATTATTAATCTTTTCAATCATTGTATTTGTGTAATTGTGCACTGCAATTAAGTCTTTGATAATAGTCCAATCTAATAGTGTCTTCCTGGTTATATTGAGGTCTACATTTTTAACAGGAAGGATTATCATCTGTCTATTGTGACTAAAGAATCAAATAATAATGACAAATTTTAGTATAGGTCATTCTTTTGTAGGCTTAAATTTTATTTGTCTCCAATACAACATGGAACTTGATTCTATTATTTCCTTTCATATTACATGTTTTAAACTAAGTTCAAATTCCTTAAGTGTAACTTTCTATAGTTCATTGTGTCAATGATCTAGTTCTAAATTATATTTTAATAAAATAATTAGGGTCATCATAAAATAATTTGGATGACTCAGGAATTTTGTTTAATGTTTCTTTTTCAGCATTTTGTTGACAGTTCAGGTGAATGACACCCTTTGCATTTTAATTATATACTTACATCTTAGACATTTCTTTAGCTTTCTATAGGATTAAACAGTTCCACTTGCATTTGATAAATCCACTGGTGGGTATCTATTATAAACTTTGTATATTTCTCAGTGAAATGATATATGATTATTCTAAATATATTTCCATATTTTAACTTGTTTCTCTTTGGCTCTAAGATCATTCTTCAATTCTCTTACTTTTTTAGTGATGAAGTATTTAATTTTTTTACAGATATTGAAAAAAAACATAGACTTTGTTCTTCATTAATTTTTTTTAATTTTTCATTTATTTTCACTTTTATTTAGAATATTTTCCAGGATTACAAGATTGATGTTTACTCCTTACTTTCTTCTTCCCTCACCCAAAGCCAACAAACAGAAACACTGGGTACATGTATCATTGTTCAAAACCTATTTCCATGTTATTCATATTTGCAGTAGTATGATTCTTTAACATGAAAACCCTAATCATATGTTTTTCTAATGTTCTTCTGGTTCTACAGTTCTTTCTCTGGAAGTGGATGGTGTTCTTTCTCCTGAGTATGCTCAGTTTTGCAGTATAAGTGACTCTGGGTTGTAAACCCAAATCATATGCCATTCTAAATATCATGTCCCATGCCTTACAATCCTTTAATATAGAAGTTACTAGGTCCTGAATGATCCTGATGATAGTTCCATGGTATTTGAATGGTTTGTTTCTGGCTGTTTGAAGTATTGTTTCCTTGGCTTGGTGGCTCTTGAATTTGGCTATTATATTCCTCAAAGTTGTCAATTGAGGATTTCTTTCTGAAGGCGATCGGTGAATTCATTCAATTCCAATTTTATTTTCTTGTTCAAGGATCTCTGAACAATTATCTTTAAAAATGTCTTGTAACATGAGATCCAAGTTTTTTTTTTTTCTTCATCATGGCTTTCAGGTAATTCAATAAATCTCAGATTGTCTCTCCTAGACCAATTTTCTAAGTCAGTTTTTTTTTTTCAGTAAGATATTTGATATTTTCTTCAGTTGGGTTTTTTTTCTACTCCTTTGATTCTGCTTTATTGTTTCTTGATTTCTCATGAAATTATTAGTCTCTATTTGGTTAATTCTGATTTTTAAGACATACTTTTCTTATGTCAGTTTTTGGTTCTCCTTTTTCAATTGGCCCATTTCTTCTTGCATCACTTTCATTGCTCTTCCCCACTTTTCCTCTACCTCTAATAAATGGTTTTTGAGGTATTTTTGACCTCTCCCAAATCTGTGTCAAATCCATATTTTTCTTTTGCACTTTGGGTGTGTTTCCTTTGTTTTCACTGTCCCCTTCTGTGTCTGCACCTTGCTCTTTGTCTCCATAAAAAGTCTTTAAAATTAGATGCTTTTTTGATTGTTTGATCATTTTTCCTATCTAATTATAGTATACTATTTATTTTTCCTGGGAAGTTAGGGTACCCTCTTAAATTACGGTCCCTCCTTGAGACTATTTTCCACTTATTTTGGGGGTTGTTACTAATTTACCATATGGTCTGAGGGTTGAGTGTTCTGAGAGTCCCTTCCCTCTTCTGATTTAATTGACCCTTGAGATGCTGTTAGCTTAAAGACTTTCCTCAGGCTTGGGTGTAAACTTTTGATCTCAGGTCTGATCTTGATCAGGTCAGGTGCTAATCAGATTCCAGCCCCAGGTTTAGGCTTACATTTTTTGGTCTTAAGGTGTTCTTGATTCAATCAGGTACACCATTAATTGCCCTGTCCTGGATCTCCACCTTTAGGTAAAAATATTTCAGGGAGGTTCCCTCTGAGAACTATGTCTTCACCCCAAACCATGGATTATGTCCTTGCCCCAAATCCAGACTGGGATTATTGACTTTGCTCTGGATCCATTTAAATCAGTCCCCTTCAGCCCAGATTGCTTTGGGCTGGAATACTAGACTTTTAAACAGGATTGAAATTTCAAGCAATGTTTCTTGATTTGGAGCTCTTTTTGCCTTGCAGCATCTCCAGTTCTGAGTTAGATTAGGCTTAAGTTCAGAAACTATGAGAGCAGATGTATGGGGAGGTGGGGGTGTGGTTAGCTCTTGACTTGCTCTTCACTCACTGCTATGTCCCCTGATATCTCTGCTCCACTTTCACCTCAGTTCTCAAGATTGTCTCTGCCTATCTCAGGCTACCTTTCCCTCTGACTCCCTTGGTTCTTTCACTCCTATATTCATTTTGTGGCAATATTTTACTCTTGGTTGGAGAGGATTTTCATGGTGAAACTTAAAGTTTCTGCCCTAGTTACTCCTCCATCTTGGCTCCCTTCTTTGATGTTTCATAATTATTTTAAGATACTTTCCAAAATTATCATCCATTTCATACTTCAAAAACATTAAGATTTGCATTGCTTAGTTGTTAATTGCTTTACACATAGTCCCATCACTCACCTTTGATTGCATAAGGCCAGGAAGTTGCTTAATTTATTCAAGTGAAGTCTCTACTTTATGCTCAATGTTTTTTTTTCCTGAGGGAGACAAAGTTTTTTGATATCATTATTTTACTGGTGGTTTAAAGTGGTGTCTGATTCAATTTCAAAACCTTAAATTTCTTTCATTTTTTCATGTGCATTAAGAAATTAACTTAATGAAGTACTAATAATATTTTGATGGCATTGAGAATCATTCTATTAGATGAAGAATCAATATAATGGGTTCTTTTCCTTCCATAGTGGAAGCATTGATGTAATTCATGGGCATCAAGTAATTAACGAATACATTGATTTCATACAACTCTACTTATAAGTGGAAAATCATCTTTTATTCTTAGAAGAGATGATGATATATTTAAAAAGATGATATGATATATAATCCTTGAAAGATGATACATTTTATATAAATTAATGTTAACATTTTTGTGTTGGTGATATAATTTACTAAGACACAGGACAACAAATTTCTATGTGGACATCAAATATCTAACATTCTCAATATACCAACTTTTTAATTTTTCAAATTAATGTAGAAATAATTTTCATCACTTCTTATCTGACATTTTGTAAAAATAAAAAAGTGTTCTCCTTTCCATTACTCTTCCTTCCCTGAAGCAATAAATAGTCTGATACAGGTTATATAAGTGCTGTCATGAAATACATATTTCCATATTACTCATGCCATTAAAGAAGAATCATATTGCACATTCAAGTAAAAAACAAATGAAAGAAGTGAAGTAGATATTTGAATTTCTTTATCTGCATTCAGACTCGAATGATTTCTTACTTGACTATGGTTAATTTTTTATCTTCTTGAGAATCTATGGGATTTTCTTGGAACTTTGTATTTCATATAATATATTCATGCTTCATACTTGATCATTATACAAAATTTCTTTATATATTGTTTACCTTGTTCTGTTCACTTCAATTTTTATCAGTTCCTATAAGTTCTTCCATGTTTTTCTGAACTCATCTTGTTCCCCATTTTTTATGGAGCAACAATATTCCATTACAAATATATGTAACTATTGTTTATTCAGTTCTGAAATGCTGAACATCTCCTCAGTTTCCAAGCTTTTGCCACTACAAAAAGAACTATTATAAATATTTTTGTACAAGTTAGGTATTTTGTCCCATCTTTGATATCTTTGAGATACAGATCCAGTAGTGGTATAGATGCATCCAAGGGTAAGCAAAGATTTATGGCCCTTTGGGCTTGGCTACATATTGATCACCAGAATGGTTGTTCGTTCACAGCTCTATGAATAATGTATTAGGGTCTGACTTTTCCTCAATTCCCTCCAACATGTCTCATTTTCTTTTTTTGTTTATTTTAGTCAAACAGATTAATGTCAGATTTTATCTTGCATTGTTTTAATTTGCATTTATCTTATCAAAACTTATATAGAGCATTTTTTCAAATAACTTGAAATAATTTTAATTTCTCTACATTTTTTGATCATTTATTATTTATGTAATGCTTTGTATTCTTATAATTTGAGTCATTTCTCTATTTATTTGAGACATGGAGCTTTTTAAAGAGACACTTGCTATGAATAACTTTCAGCTTTTTGTTTCACTTCTAAATTTCTTTACATTGGTTCTGTATGTATAAAATGTTAGTTAATGTAATCAAAATTATTTATTTCATTTTTCATAATATTTTTATATCTCATATGGTCACACATTCTTCCCTTATCAATCAGTAGGTTGTTTAAGATTTTCCATATTCCCCTAATTTGATATTGCCCTATATTTCTAGATCAAGAATTCATTTTAGTACAAGGTGAGAATGTCAGTTTTTGAATAGTTTTTTCCATGGTTTTTTTAGTTTTCCCAGGAGTTTTGATATAGAACTGAGTTCTTCCCCATCAATAATTTAGATCTTTAAATTTATCAAACACTAGTTTAATATGGTCACTTACTATTGTGTGTTGATTACCTTACATAATCCATAGATTCCGTCCTCTACCTCTTAGCCAGATTATTCTGATGATTACCACATTATATTACAATTTGACATCTGAGATGATTAGATATTCCTTCACATATTTTTAAAATAATTTTTGAATATTCTAGACTTTTTTCTTCTAAGTAATTTTGTTAGGATAATTTCAGTTATAGGAAATATTGATTGGGAAGTTTGATAGGAATGGCATTGAACTAGTAAATTAAATTAGAAAGAATTATCAGTTTTTATGGTGATTCAGCCTACTGATGACCAATGAATGTCTTACCAGTTGTTTAGGTATGATTTTATTTTTGTGAGAAGTGTTTTGAAACTGTGTTCATATAGTTGCTGGATTTTTTTTGGTAGGTAGAACCCCAGCTATTTTACACAGTTATTTTAAATGGAATTTCTCTGTATATCCTTTGTTATTGACCTTTATTAGTGATAAGTAGAAATGCTGATTTTATTTTTTATATCATGCAATTTGGCTAATATTGTTTTGATAAGTTTTTTTTTGTCATGACTCTAGGGTCTGTATATATATATATATATATATATATATATATTTATATATATATGTATATATATATATATATCATCTACAAAGAGTAATAACTTTGTTTCCTTGTTGCCTATTCCAATTCCTTTTCTTTAATTAACTTTATATATATATATATGTATATATATATCTATCTATCTTGTGAGAGTCAAATTTCATTACTGAATTTTCTTTTCATCTCTGACCACTTTATCATTAGTACCTAGAATTTCTCTTTCTCACTGAATGTAAATTTCTTTCCCTAGATTTTTATGTTCAGTTTTGTTAAGGATGTGACTCTTAGAGGTTGTCCTAGATCTTCATCTTGCAAAATATCATTTTACATACCATCCAGTCTTTTAATATAAAAGATTCTATGCCGTGTGTAATCTTGACTATCTTCTTGAAGAGTGAATGAATTTTTTTCTGGTTGTGTGCAGTATTTTCTCTTTGGCATTTTAGTTTTGGAATTGGTTATAATAGTTCCTAGATTTTTAAGTGTAGGATCTCCTTCAGGACATGATGCATGGTTATTTCCATTTCTATTTTCCTTTCTAGCACAATAACATTATGCAATTTTCTCTAATAATTACTTGTAATATAGAATCTAGGCTCTTTTTTTAAGATCATGGTTTTCAGATTAACAATTCTAATGTTATCTCTTCTGAATGTATTTTTAAGGTCAGGTATTTTTTTCCAAAGAGATATTTTAGATTTTCTTTTATTTTTTCATTCTTTTAAACTTGCATTATTGCTTTATGAAATCTTATGGATTAATTATTTTGCGTTTGTCTGATTCTGATTTTTAGGGAGGAATTTTCTTCTTTTAGACTCTGCACATCCTTTTGAAAAAGTTATTTTCCTTTTTGATGTTTTTATTTTCTTTTTATGAAGCTGTTTTCTTCAGTGAGTTTTTGTTCTAAGCTGTTGATTTTTTCTCTCTTTTTTCTAATTTTTTCATTCAAGTACCCCATTTCTGGGGTATAGTGTAAACCTTAAAATTCCTTAGACTTATAAATGTTGGAAATTTCACCATTGGGAAATTTTATACTTGGAAAATTTCTTACTGATAGTCTATTGGAATGTGAACCCCATTGGCATGGGAGGTTCCTCCTCCTCCCTTCTTAAGATTACTTTAGGACAGAAACCTTTTGCTGAACAATGGAAAGGACTTTGACCTATGTTTAAGCATAGAACAGGAATTTCTTTGAGTCATGATTGATTTTAGAATTGATACAATGGAGATACTTGGAATCAATCTCCACCCTACTCAGTCCTAACAGGATTGAGGAAGGGCTGCAGCAAAGGATCAAAGATTTAATTATTTGAAAATATGACCATCAATAGACATGTGCAAAGCCAGAGACCTCTGGGCGGTCCTGGGTTAAGCTAGAGCCTCCATTGGCACAGGGAAATTGATGGACAGTGATTGGGAGATGGGAGAACTGAGGGGAGGGAACTTGGATGGTTTCCTTAAAGAGAGGGGGGTCTGAAGGCTCAGGGGTGGTGGTGGAGGAGTTTTTCTGAGTGGTTGGAGTGTGCTCTGAGAAGCTTGCTCTGAAGGAAGCTGAAGGTGGGGGCCTCTGAGACTGTTTCTCCATTTTGGTCACGTGAGTAATAGGGACTGATCTCTTTTCTTTGCCCCAGCTATCTAAGGGCTTGGGCCTTTTGGCCCAGCCTAAACAGAAGGGGTATTTAAGCCCTATTCCCTTCTCTCCCTTTTCTCTCTCTCTATCTCTAATTCCTTTCTTCCTCCTGTTGTAATTAAACTCCATAAAAGATTGACTGCTGACTTGAGTTTTCATTTAGGAATTACATAGCTGAATTCCTTGGCAACCTTAAATTAATATATATCAGTCTTTTAAATTGATTTCCTTGTCACAATAGAGAACAGTCTCTCAAGTTTGTACTGTGTTCTGTTCCACTTCCCGGTGTCATTTCAGCTGTCTCAGAAAATTGATTGAGCACTCCTAAAAGGGTATCCAGTTGGTCTACAGTGGGGAGTTTTGTAGCTTCTCAGTTTCAGATGCTATTTGTGCTGGGTAACTTTGGATTCCACCTTCTCCCAGTATGGCTAAACTTTGTTGGGCTGAGTTCTTCCCCCTGAAACCTGCAGCATATTATACCTGACCTATGTTCTAACTGAACTCTGCTGAGCCTGGTTTCTCCCACTGCTGTATCTATTATATTTTCTTGGTTTATGCTCTCTCCTACCTGAAGCTGAACTACCTTGGCTGTGCCCTTTCACTAGCTATTTATTCTGTAATCACTAAGTTCTTCCCACACTCTCTCTGCCTCCTTCCTCCATGCCTAGTGAGATGGACCATTCTTGCTGACCTTCCATGCTTTTCGGGGTTAGGACACTGTTTCATTCCATCTCATTCTTGGTTCAGCTAGGCTTTTGCAGTTATTTGATGTAATGTGGAGGATGGTTGGCGGCTTTGAGTTTTTTGTTTTTTTTTTACTCTGCCAAGTTAGCAACCAGAAGCAGAACCCCTTTTTAATTTCTTTAATTCCCCTTTTTTAAATCTTATTGTTTTAACTAGTATTTCTAGTACTATAATAAATAGTAGAGATGATAATGGACATCCTTGCTTCACCCTTAATCAAAAGGGGAAAGTTATAGCTTATTCTCATTATATAAAAGGCTTTTGAATGGTTTCAGATATCTGGCATTTATCACTTTAAGGAAAATTTTATTGATTCCATTGTTTTCTAATATTTTATAAGAAATATACACTATTATTTTTCAAAGTATATTCAGTACCTATTGAGATAAATATATGATTTCTGTTGGTTTTGATAAGGTCAATTATGTTAATAGTTTTCCTAATATTGAGATTTCCTAAAATTCCTGATATAAAAGCAAACTGGTCATTGTATTACCATGGTGATATATTGCTGTAAACACATTATTAAAATGTTGTTTAAGACTTTTTGTATCAATATTTATTAGTGGTATCTGCCTATAGTATTCTTTCTCTGTTTTTGATCTTCTGAATCTATCTGAGCATATTTTTTTTACCTTAAGAAATTAATTGATGAGACTTCGAAGTAATCATGGCTGAAACTTAGATGCAGGAATCTACCTCTCCTCAATGCCTACCAATATAGCCTACCTCAAAAGGACAAAAAAAAAAAAACCAAATTCATATGAATGAAGGGACTCCACAGTAGGGCACAGTATTGAAGGTATGTGGGCTTTAGGCATTTCCACACTATAAGGGGGTGAAATAACTTCCACCAAAACATGAGTTTACACTAAGAAGCAAGTGCAGAAGATTCAAAGCCAGCCCATGCTAGAATCAGTGAGTGAGCCAGAGGCAACTCTAGGTCCTTGGAAATTTAATAAGACAACCAAAGGCCTACCCCTGAGAGCAGCTAGACTTGAGACCCCAACAGCCAGAAGAGTACAGACCATGGGCATGGAGATAACATAAAGAAGGGCTGCAAAAATTAGAAGCCATGGAGTCTCAAGAGGCGGCCTCAGGCAAAAACCTTGCTCCTTGGCTCCATACACACAGAAAGCCTGCTCTCCTTACTCAGAATTCTGACTGAAAAGGGAAGGAAAAGTCAGCAGAGTGATGGCAAGAATCAACTTCCCAACACTAAGAAGAAAAAGAAGAATGCTTTGACCTTGGATAATTTTTATAGAGGAAAAATCCAGACTACAGAGGAAATAGCAGAAGAGGATCTTCAAATAAATGCATCCAAACCATCCAAAAACAATGCAAATTGGGCACAAGCTCTTGAAGAATTTAAATTGGAGCTTATCAAAAAGATGGAAGAATATTTGAAAGAAAAGTGGGAAATAATTCAAAAAGAAAATATCATTTTAAAAGATGGGAACTCTCAATTGGAGAAAGAAGCCCGAAAATCAAATGAAATGATAAATAAATTATAGAACAAAATTAAATATCTGAAAGCCATTAAAAACAGGACAGGCCAAACCAAAAAGGAAAATCAAAAGATTATAGTGGAAAACCAGTCTTTAAAAACCAGAATTGGGCAATTAGAAGCTAATGATCTCATAAAACAGCAATAATTAATAAAGCAAAATTAAAAGGTTGAAAAAAAAGGTAATATGAAATATCTCAATAAGAAAATGACTGACCAAGAAAAAATGTCAAGAAGAAACAATTTGAGAATCATTGATCTGCCTGAAAACCCAGAAATAAACAGAAACCTTTACATTGTACTACAAGAAATTATCCAAGAAAACTTCCCTGATGTTCTTGAACAAGAGGGCAAAATAGACATTAAAAGAATTCATAAAACACCTGCTACACTAAATCCTCAAAAAGACAACCCCCAGGAATGCAATTACCAAATTTAAGAACTTTTGAGTTAAGGGAAAAAATTTACAAGAATCCAAAAAGAGAAAATTCAGATATCAAGGAGCACCAATCAGGATCACAAAAGATCTGTCAGCTTCCACACTAAAGGACCACAAGGCATGGAATATGATATTCAGAAAGGCAAGGGAATTGGATCTTCAACCAAGGACCACATTCCCATCAAAACTGACTATATAATTCCAGGGGAAAGTTTGGGAATTCAAAAAATATAAGATTTCCAAGTATTTGTAAAGAAAAGACCAGAACTAAGAGGAAAGTTTGATATCCAAACACAAAGATTAAGATAAACAAAGAAAAGGTAAATAAGAAAGAGAAAGGAAAGGAACAAAAATGTTCTTCTTTTTTTAAATTTTCTTCTTTAAGGGCTTCAATAACATTAACTTGTTTATATTAATATATCAAAAATGTTATTTGTAAATCAAAAATTATTTTCACTATTATAGTAATTAGAAGAATCATTCATTGGTAAAGATTGGGCTAATAAGTGGACTAAGATGATATGCAAAAAAAAATAGAAAAAGGGATAGGGAGAATAGCAAGTGGCACCAAGAGTAACTTGAAAAAATAAGATAAATAAGATGATCTATATCACACAAAGAGACTCATGGGAAGTGGAGGGGAACAATACTATTATAAGAAGAATACAAAGAAAGTGCTAATAGGAAATACTTGAGCCTTACTCTCAGTGAAATCAATTCTGAGAGGGAAGAGCCTCTAGATCCATTAGGGTAAAGAATTCTATCTTACTCTACAGAGAAAGTGATAAGGGAACAACTAAGAATGGAGTGGGGCAGGGAGTACAAAAAAGGAGGGAAAGTGGGGGGGAGAGAACTTAATAGACACTAAAAAATAAGAAGGGAACAAAAAAGGTAGGGGGAAGAAAGGGAAATATAAAAGAAGTGGGCATTAGGGGGACTGATTAAAAGCAAACCACTGGTTTAAAAAGATATAGCAAAAAAAGAAAGGACATAAATAGAAGAGTTTATCAAAATATTGGAGAATTCAGAAGTGATTATCATAACTCTGAATGTGAATGGAATGAACTCATCCATAAAAGAAAAACAAAGAGCAGAGTGAATTAGGAACAAAAATCCTACTGTATGTTGTCTATAAGAAGTACACTGAGGTGGAGGCCACAAAAAGAAGGGCAGACCAAACTGAAAAGCAAAACCAGTCATTAAAGACCAGAATTAAGCAACTGAAAGACAGAAATCTTGCAAAACAGCAAGAATTAATAAAGCAAACTCAAAAATTTAATGAATTAGAAGAAAACATAAAATATCTCACTGACAAGGTGACAGACCAGGAAAACAGAGGAAGCAGAGACAACTTGAGAATCATTGGTCTACCCAAAAAACAGAGATAAACAAAAATCTTGATGCCATACTCCAGGGAATAATAGAAGAGAATTGCCCTAATGTTCTTGAGCAAGGGGGTGAAAGTGAAATAGAAAGGATTCATAGATCACCCTCTATACTAAATCCCAAAAGAAAACCCCAGGAATGGAATCATCAAATTCAAGAGCTTCCAAGCTAAGGAGAAAATCTTACAAGAAGCCAAGAAGAGGAGCTTCAGATATAGAGGAGCCCCCATAAGGATCACAGATGACTTGGCAGAGAACATGCTAAGAGACCTCAAAGCAATGAACACGATATTCAGAAAGGCAAGAGAGTTGGGTCTTCAACCAAGAATCAGCTACCCATCAAAACTGACTATATACATCCTGGGGAAAGAATAGGCATTCAACAAAATATAGAAGATTTCCAAGTGTTTGCAAAGAAAAGAACAGAACTTAGTGGAAAATTTGATATCCAAACACAAAGAGCAAGAGAAACGTGAAAAGGTAAATATGAAAGAAACAAAAAAGGAGAAAAGTGTTATCTTTTTCTTTTATTCAAACTCTCTTCTATAAGGACTACATTTATATCAAATTATATATTTATATATATATATACATATATATATTAATATGTGATGTGGGGAAATGTAATGTGTAACTCTCAAAAATTATATGCATCAATAGAGAAGATAGAAGAATCACGCATAGGGAAAGATTGGGGCATCAAGATGATACAGTGAAAGGGGGGGGAAGAAAAAGGGAGGGCAGAATCATTGATAGTACCAATATTTACTTCAAGAAATAGAGGGGGAAAACTAAATAGAATAATCTTTCTCACAAAAAGATACACATGAGAAGGGGAGGGGAAGAATTCTCCTATAAGAAGGAGAGGAAGAGAGTTTTTACTTAAACCTTACTCTCAGTGAAATCAACTCTGAGAGGGTAGAACATATAGATCCATTGGGATCTTGAATTCTATCTTATCCATCAGGGCAAGGGAGAAGGGGAAATTAAGGAGGGGCAGGGGAAAGGGAGTATAAAAAGGGAGGGAAGGAGAAGGGGGAGGGGAAGGGAACAAAAAAGGAAGCATATCAAAGGAGGGGACTAGGAGGATGGATCTAAAGTAAATCAGTGGTTTAAAAGGTTATAGCTAAAAAAGAATGGTCAGAATTAGGGGAGGATATCAAAATTCCAGGGAATCCACAAGTGACAATCATAACTTTGAACATGAATGGGATGAACTCACCCATAAAACATAGACAAATAGCAGATTGGATTAGAACCCAAAATCCTACCATTTATTGTCTTCAAGAAACACATATGAGGGACTTCTGGTCAAGATGGAGGCTTAGAGAATTAATAGACATATGGAGAAAAATAAATAGGGACAAAAAGGAATACACCTTCTTCTCAGCACCACATGACACATTCACAAAAATTGACCATACATTAGGTCACAGAAACATAGCACACAAATGCAGAAAAGCAGAAATAATGAATGCAGCCTTCTCAGATCACAAGGCAATAAAAATAAATGATTAGTAGTGGTACATGGAAAACCAAATCTAAAACCAATTGGAAATTAAACAATATGATACTCCAAAACCATTTAGTTAAAGAAGTAATCATAGAAACAATTAATAATTTCATCGAGGAAAATGCAAATGGCGAAACATCCTTTCAAACCTTTTGGGATGCAGCCAAAGCGGTAATCAGAGGTAAATTCATATCCCTGAATGCTTATATTAACAAACAAGGGAGAGCAGAGATCAATCAATTGGAAATGCAAATGAAAAACCTCAAAAGCAATCAAATTAAAACCCACCAGCAGAAAACCAAACTAGAAATCCTAAAAATTAAGGGAGAAATTAATAAAATCGAAAGTGATAAAACAATTGATTTAATAAATAAGACAAGAAGCTGGTACTTTGAAAAAACAAACAAAATAGACAAAGTACTAGTCAATCTAATTAAAAAAAGGAAGTAAGAAAAGCAAATTAACAGCATTAAAGATAAAAAGGGGGACAGCACCTCCAATGAAGAGGAAATTAAGGCAATCTTTAAAAACTACTTTGCCCAATTATATGGCAATAAATACACCAATATAGGGGATATGGATGAATATATACAAAAATATAAACTGCCTAGACTAACAGAAGAGGAAATAGAATTCTTAAATAATCCCATATCAGAAAATGAAATCCAACAAGCCATCAAAGAACTTCCTAAGAAAAAATCCCCAGGGCCTGATGGATTCACCAGTGAATTCTATCAAACATTCAGAGAACAGTTAATCCCAGTACTATACAAACCATTTGACATAATAAGCAAAGAGGGAGTACTACAAACTCCTTTTATGACACAAACATGGTACTGATTCCAAAACCAGGCAGGTCAAAACCAGAGAAAGAAAACTATAGACAAATCTCCCTAATGAATATAGATGCAAAAATCTTAAATAGGATACTAGCAAAAAGATTCTAGCAAGTGATCAGAAGGATCATTCACCATGATCAAGTAGGATTTATACCAGGGATGCAGGTCTGGTTCAATATTAGGAAAACCATCCACATAATTTACCACATCAACAAGCAAACCAGCAAGAACCACATGATTATCTCAATAGACGCAGGAAAAGCATTTGATAAAATACAACACCCATTCCTAAAAATAATAAACAGTATATATCTAAAAGCATCAGCTAATATCATCTGCAATGGGGATAAACTAGATGCATTCCCAGTAAGATCAGGAGTGAAACAAGGATGGCCATTATCACTTCTACTATTTGACATTGTACTAGAAACACTAGCAGTAGCAATTAGAGAAGAAAAAGAAATTGAAGGCATCAAAATAGGCAAGGAGAAGACCAAGTTATCACTCTTTGAAGATGACATGATGGTCTACTTAAAGAATCCTAGAGATTCAACCAAAAAGCTAATTGAAATAATCAACAACTTTAGCAAAGTTGCAGGATACAAAATAAACCCAAACAAATCATCAGCTTTTCTATATATCTCCAAAACAGCTCAGTAGCAAGAACTAGAAAGAGAAATCCCATTCAAAATCACCTTAGACAAAATAAAATACCTAGTAATCTACCTCCTGAGACAAACACAGGAACTATATGAACACAACAACAAAACACTCTCCACACAACTAAAACTAGACATGAGCAATTGGAAAAACATTAACTGCTCATGGATAGGATGAGCCAATATAATAAAAATGACCATCCTACCCAAAATTATTTAACTTTTTAGTTCCATACCCATTGAACTACCAAAATACTTCTTCACTGATTTAGAAAAAACATAACAAAGTTCATTTGGAAGAACAAAAGATCAAGGATATCTAGGAAAACAATGAAAAAAAACACATATGATGGGGGTCTTGCAGTCCCTGACCTTAAACTATATTACAAAGCAGCAGTCATCAAAACAATTTGGTACTGGCTAAGAAACAGAAAGGAAGATCAGTGGAATAGACTGGGGGAAAGCGACCTCAGCAAGACAGTATAAGATAAACCCAAAGATCCCAACATTTGGGACAAAAACCCACTATTTGATAAAAAACTGTTGGGAAAATTGGAAGACAGTGTGGGAGAGACTAGGAATAGATCAACACCTCACACCCTACACCAAGATAAATTCAAAATGGGTGAGTGACTTAAACATAAAGAAGGAAACCATAAGTAAATTGGGTAAACACAGAATAGTATACATGTCAGACCATTGGGAGGGGAAAGACTTTAAATCCAAGCAAGACATAGAAAGAATCACAAAATGTAAAATAAATAATTTTGACTATATCAAACTAAAAAGCTTTTGCACAAACAAAACCAATGTAACTAAAATCAGAAGGGAAACAACAAAGTGGGAAAAAATCTTCATAGAAACATCTGACAAAGGTTTAATTACTCAAATTTATAAAGAGCTAAATCAACTATACAAAAATTCAAGCCATTCTCCAATTGATAAATGGGCAAGGGACATGGATAGGCTGTTCTCAGATAAAGAAATCAAAACTATTAATAAGCACATGAAGAAGTGTTCTACATCACTTATAATCAGAGAGATGCAAATCATAAAAACTCTGAGGTATCACCTCACACCTAGCAGATTGGCTAACATAACAGCAAAGGAAAGTAATGAATGCTGGAGAGGATGTGGCAAAGTAGGGACATTAATTCATTGCTGGTGGAGTTGTGAACTGATCCAACCATTCTGGAGGGCAATTTGGAACTATGCCCAAAGGGCGACAAAAGAATATCTACCCTTTGATCCAGCCTTAGCACTGCTGGGTCTGTACCCCAAAGAGATAATGGACAAAAAGACTTGTACAAAAATATTCATAGGTGCACTCTTTGTGGTGGCCAAAAACTGGAAAACGAGGGGATGCCCATCAATTGGGGAATGGCTGAACAAATTGTGGTATATGTTGGTGATAGAATAGTATTGTGCTAAAAGGAATAATAAAGTGGAGGAGTTCCATAGAGACTGGAACAACCTCCAGGAAGTGATGCAGAGCGAGAGGAGCAGAACCAGGAGAATATTGTACACAGAGACTAATACACTGTGGTATAATCAAAAGTAATGGACTTCTCCATTAGTGGCGGTGTATTGTCCCTGAATAATTTGCAGGAATCTAGGAGAAAAAAAAACACTATTAATAAGCAAAAAATAAACTATGGGAGTAGAAACACCGAGGAAAAGCAACTGCCTGAATACAGCGGTTGAGGGGACATGACAGAGGAGAGATTCTAAATGAACACTCTAATGCAAATATTATCAACAGAGCAATGGGTTCAAATCAAGAAATCATGTAATGCCCAGTGGATTTACGCGTCGGCTATGGGGGGGTGGGAGGGAGGAAAAGAAAATGATCTATGTCTTTAATGAATAATGCTTGGAAATGATCAAATAAAATATATTAATAAAAAAAAGAAACACATATGAGGCGGGTTGATTCTCACAAGGTTAAAAGTAAGGATGGAGTAAGACCTATTGGGCCTCAACTGATAGAAAGAAGGCAGGAGTTGTAATCATGATATCTCACAAAGCCAAAGCAAAAATAGACCTTACCAAAAGGGATAGGGAAGGTAAATATATTCTGTTAAAAGGAACTATAGACAATGAGGAAATATCACTAATCAACACGTAAGTACCACATGTTAGAGCACCCAAATTTCTAATGAAGAAACTAGGAGAATTGAAGGAGGAAATAGACAATAAAAACATATTAGTGGGAGACTTGAACCAACCACTATCAAATTTAGATAATTCAAATTAAAAAATAAATAATAAAGAGGTAAAAGATGTGAATGAATCCTTGGAAAAATTAGAGTTAATAGATATATGGAGAAAAATAAATAGGGACAAAAAGGAATACACCTTCTTCTCAGCACCACATGGCACATTCACAAAGATTGACCATTCACTAGGTCACAGAAACATGGCATACAAATGCAGAAAAGCAGAAATAATAAATACAACCTTTTCAGATCATGAGGCAATAAAAATAATGATCAGTAAGGATACAGGGAGAGCCAAATCAAAAATTAACTTGAAATTAAATAATATGATACTCCAAAATTAGTTAGTTAGAGGAAAAATCATAGAAACAAATAATAATTTCATTGAGGAAAATGATAATGACATCCTTTCAAACCTTATGGGATGCAGCCAAAAAGGTACTTAGAGGAAAATTCATATCCCTTAGTGTATGTATTAATGAATTAAGGAGGGCAGAGATCAATGAATTGGAAATGCAAATCAAAAACTTGAAAGCAAACAAATTAAAAAACCCCAGAAGAAAACCAAACAAGAGATCCTAAAAATTAAGGGAGAAATTAATAAAATCAAAAGTGAGAGAACTATTGAACTCATAAAAAAGATTAGAAGCTGGTACTTTGAAAAAACAGACAAAATAGACAAAGTACTGGTCAATCTAATTAAAAAAAGGAAAGAAGAAAGGCAAATTAACATCATCAAGGATGAAAAGGGGGACCTCACCTCCAATGAAGATGAAAATAAGGCAATCATTAAAAACTACTTTGCCCAACTATATGGCAATAAATTTACCAATCTAGGGGATATGGATGAATATTTACAAAAATATAAATTGCCTAGACTAACAGAAGAAGAAAGAGAATTCTTAAATAATCCTATATCAGAACAAGAAATCAAACAGGCCATCAAAGAACTCGGTAAGAAAAAATCGCCGGGGCCTGATGGATTCACCAGTGAATTCTATCAAACATTCAAAGAACAGCTAATCCCAGTACTATACAAACTATTTGAAATTATAAGCAAAGAGGGAGTTCTACCAATTTCCTTTTATGACACAAATATGGTACTGATTCCAAAGCCAGGCAGATCAAAAACAGAGAAAGAAAACTATAGACCAATCTCCTTAATGAACATAAATTCAAAAATCTTAAATAGGATACTAGCAAAAAGACTCCAGCAAGAGATCAGGAGGGTCATTCACTATGACTAAGTAGGATTTATACAAGGAATGCAGGGCTGGTTCAATATTAAGAAAACCATCCACATAATTGACCATATCAATAAGCAAACCAACAAAAATCACATGATTATCTCAATAGATGCAGAAAAAGTCTTTAATAAAATACAACACCCATTCCTATTAATAACTCTAGAAAGCATAGGAATAGAAGGGTCTTTCCTAAAAATAATAAACAGTATATATCTAAAACCATCAGCTAACATCATCTGCAATGGGGATAAACTAGAGGCACTCCCAGTGAAATCAGGAGTGAAACAATGATGCCCATTATCACATCTATTATTAAACATTGTACTAGAAACACTAGCTGCAGCAATTAGAGAAGAAAAATTAATTGAAGGCATTAAAATAGGCAAGGAGGAGACCAAGCTATCACTCTTTGCATATGATATGATGGTCTACTTAAAGAATCCTCGAGAATAAACCAAAAAGCTAGTCAAAATAATAAACAACTTTAGCAAAGTTGCAAGTTTCAAAATAAACCCACATAAGTCATCAGCATTTCTATATATTTCCAACACAGCTCCACAGCAAGAATTAGAAAGGGAAATCCCATTCAAAATCACCTTAGACAAAATAAAATACTTAGGAATCTATCTCCCAAGACAAACACAGGAACTATATGAACACAACTATAAAACACTCTCCACACAACTAAAACTAGACTTGAGCAATTTGAAAAACATTAAGTGCTCATGGGTAAGATGAGCCAATATAATAAAAATGACCATCCTACCCAAACTTATTTATCTGTTTAGTGCTATAACCATTGAACTTCCAAAAATTTTTTTTTCTCTGACTTAGAAAAAAACATAACAAAGTTCATTTGGTAGAACAAAGGGTCAAGGATATCCAGGGAAATAATGAAAAAACATACAAAGGAAGGTGGCCTTGCAGTCCCAGATCTCAAACTATACTATAAAGCAGTGGTCATCAAAACAATTTTGTACTGGCTAAGAGACAGAAAGGAGGATCAGTGGAATAGACTTGTGGTAAGTGACCTCAGGAAGACAGTATTTGACAAACCCAAAGACCACAGCTTCTGGGACAAAAACCCACTATTTGACAAAATCTGCTTGGAAAACTGGAAGACAGTGTGGGAGAGATTAGGATTGGACCAATACCTCACACCCTACACCAAGATAAACTGAGAATGGGTGAACAATTTGATCATAAAGAAGGAAACTATAATCAAACTAGGCGAACACAGAATAGTATACATGGTAGACCTGTGGAAAAGGAAAGACTTTAAAACCAAGCAAAACACAGAAAGAGTACTAAATGTAAAATAAACAATTTTGATTACATCAGATTAAAAAGTTTTTGTACAAACAAAACCAATATAACCAAAATAACAAAGGAAGCAACAAACTGGGAAACAATCTTCATAACAAAAACCTCTGAGAAAGGTCTAATTATTCAAAATTATGAAGAGCTAAATCAATTGTACAATAAATCAACCATTCTCCAATTGATAAAAGGGCAAGGGACATGAATAGGCAATTTTGAGATAAAGAAATCAAAACTACTAATAAGCACCTAAAAAAGTGTTCTAAATCTCTTATAATCAGAGAGATGCAAATCAAAACAAATCTTAGGTATCACCTCACACCTAGCAGATTGACTAACAAAAGAGCAAAGGAAAGTAATTAATGCTGGAGGGGATAAGGCAAAGTCAGGACATAAATTCATTGCTGGTGGAGTTGTAATTGATCCAACCATTCTGGAGGGAAATTTGTAACTATGCCCAAAGGGCAACAAAAGATGGTCTATCCTTTGATCCAGCCATAGCACTGCTGGGCTTGTACCTCAAAGAGATAATAAGGAAAAAGACATGTACAAGAATATTCATAGCTGCACTCTTTGTGGTGGCCAAAAATTGGAAAATGAGGGGATGCCTTTCAATTGGGGAATGTCTGAACAAATTATGGTATATTTGGTGATGGAACACTATTGTGCTAAAAGGAATAATAAAGTGGAGGACTTCCATGGAGACTGGAACAAACTCCAGGAAGTAATACAGAGTGAAAGGAGCAGAACCATGATAACCTTGTACACAGAGAGTGAAACACTGTGGTGTAATGGAACATAATGGACTTCTCCCTTAGTGTCAATACAATATCTCTGAACATTCTTCAGGGATGTAGGAGAAAAATCACTATCCACAAGCAAAGGACAAATTGTGGGATTAAAAACACCAAAGATTCCATGGAGACTGGAACAACCTCCAGGAAGTGATGCAGAGCAAGAGGAGCAGAACCAGGAGAACATTGTACACAGAGACTAATACACTGTGGTATAATCAAACGTAATGGATGTTCAAATCAAGAAAACATGTAATGCCCAGTGGATTTACTCGTCGGCTATGGGGGGGGTGGGAGGGAGGAAAAGAAAATGATCTATGTCTTTAACGAATAATGCTTGGAAATGATCAAATAAAATATATTAAAAAAAACACCAAAGAAAATCAACTGTTTGACTAAAGGGGTTGAGGGGACATGATTGAGGAGAGACTCTAAATGATCACCTTAATACAAATACCAACAACATGGAAATGGGTTTGAATCAAGGAAACATGTGATACCCAGTGGCATCACGTGTCGGCTATTGGAGGGCCATGGGAAGGTGGGGAGGAAAAGAAAATGATCTTTGTTTCCAAGTTATAATGTTTGAAAATGACCAAATAAAATAATGTTTAAACAGTAAAAAAAAAAAAAGAAACACACATGAGACAGGAAGACACTCACAGAATAAAGATCAAAGGCTGGAGCAAGATTTTTTTGATTTCAACTGAGAAAAAGAAGGCAGGAGTCACAGTTATGATATCTGACAAAGCCAAATAAAAATAGGTCTGATCAAAAGAGATAGAGAAGGTAATTATATCCTGATAAAAAGGCACTATAGACAATGAGAAAATATCAGTACTCAACATGTATGTACCAAATAGCATCCAAATTTCTAAAGGATAAATTAGTGGAGTTGAAGGAAGAAATAAATAGAAAATTATACTAGTGGGAAACCTGAAACTTCTATCAGATCTAGAAAATCAAACCAAAAAATAAATAAGAAAGAGGTAAGAGAAGCCAATGAAATCTTAGAAAAATTACAGTTAATAGATATGTGGATAAAAATAAATATGGACAAATAGGAATACACCTTCTTTTCAGTACCACATGGTACATTCACAAAAATTGACCATGTACTAGGGCATAAAAACATGGCAAACAAGTGCAAAAGAGCAGAAATGATAATTTTTTTCAGATCATGTTGAAATAAAAATTATAATTGGTAATGGTACATAGAGAGGCAAATCAAAAATTATATGCAAACTCAATAATATTATTCTCCAAAACTGGTTAATTGAACAACAAATCATATAAACAATAATTTCATTGAAGAAAATGACAATGATGTGACATCCATTCAAAATCTATGGGACATAGCCAAACCAGTACTAAGGGGGGGAGGGGGAATATATATATATATATATATATATATATATATATATATATATATATATATATATATATCCTTGAGTTCATATATTAACAAATTAGGGAGGGCATAAGAATTGGGCATGCAAATCAAAAAACTTGAATGGGAACAAATTAAAAATCTCCAGATGAAATCTTAACTGGAGATTCTAAAAATTAGATATATTAATAAAATTGAAAGTGAAAGAACTATTGAATTAATAAATAAAACTAGAAGCTGGTATCTTGAAAAAAATAAAATGACAAAGTACTGGTGAATCTAATAAAAAAAGGAAAGAAGAAAACCAAATTAACTATCATAGATGAAAAGGGAGACCTCACATCTTATGAATAGGAAATTAAGGCAATCATTAAAAAGTATTTTGCCCAATTATATGGCAATGAATATGGCAATCTAGGTGATATGGATGAATATTTACAAAAATAGAAATTGCTTCGATTAACAGAAGAAGAAATAGAATACTTAAATAATCTAATATCAGAAAAAGAAATTGAACATGTCATCAAAGAACTCCCTAAGAAAAAATCCTCAGGGCCCTGATGGATTCACAAGTGAATTCTATCAAGTATTCAAAGAACAACAAATCCCAATATTATACAAACTATTTGACATAATTTGCAAAGAAGGAATCCTACCAAATTCCTCTGGTGACACAAATAAGGTAGTGATTCCAAAACCAGGCAGGTCAAAAACAGAGAAAGAAAACTATAGACAATCTCATTATTGAATATAGATACAAAAAATTTTAAATAAAATATTAACGAAAAGACCACAGCAGGTGATCATGAGAGTCATTCATTATGATCAGTTGGATTTTTACCAGGATTACAAGTATGGTTTAATATTAGGAAAACCATCCACATAATTGACCATATCAATAAGCAAACCAACAAAAATCACATGTAAATCTCAACAGATGCAGAAAAAGTCTTTGACAAAATACAACACTCATAGGAATAGAAAGACCTTTCCTAAGAATAATAAACAGTATATATCTAAAACCATCAGCAAGTATCATTTGCAATGGAGATAAACTAGAAGCCTTCTCAATAAGATCAGGAGTTAAAGAAGGATGCCCATTATCATCTCTATTACTTAACATTGTACTAAAAACACTAACAGTAGCAATTAAAGAAGAAAAAGTAATTGAAGGTATTACAATTGGCAAGGAGGAGACAAAGCTATCACTCTTTGCAAATGATATGATGGTCTACTTAAAGAAACTTAGAGAATCCACCAAAAAAACTGGTGGAAATAATCAATTACTTTAGCAAAGTTGCAGTATACAAAATAAACGCACATAAGTCTTCAGTGTTTCTATATATTTCCAACACATTTCAGCAGGAAGAGGTAGAAAGAGAAATTCCATTTAAAATCACCCTAGACAATATAAAAGACTTAGGAATATGTCTGCCAAGACAAACACAGGAACTATTTGAACATAACTACAAAACACTATCCGCACAAATAAAACTAGATCTAAATAGTTGGAAAACCATTAATTGTTCATGAGTAGGATGAGCTAACACAATAAAAATGACGGTCCTACCCAAACTAATTTAATTATTTAGTGCCATACCCGCCAAACTACCAAAAAACTTTTTGACTAAATTTGAAAAAAAAAAAAACATAACAAAGTTCATTTGGAAGAACAAAAGATCAAGGATATCCAGGGAAATAATGAAAAAATAATTGTGAAGGAAGGTGGCCTAGCAATACCAGATCTCAAACTATACTATAAAGCAGTGGTCATCAAAACAAAATGGTACTGGCTAAGAGACAGAAGTTAGGACCAGTGGAATACACTTGGGGTAAGTGACCTCAGCAAGACATTCTATGATAAACCCAAAGTTCCCAGCTTTGGGGACAAAAATCTACTATTTGACAAAAACTACTGGGAAAATTGGAAGAAAGTGTGGAAGAGATTAGGTTTATAAGTAAACTAGGTAAACACAAAATAGTATATTTGTCAGATCTTTGGGAAAGGAAAGATTTAAAGACCAAGCACGAGTTAGAAAAAATTACAAAATGTAAAATAAATAATTTTGATTACATTAAATTAAAAAGATTTTGTACAAACAAAATCAATGCAGCTAAAATTAGAAGTAAAGCAACAAATATGGAGAAAATCTTCATAAAAAACTGTGGCAAAAGTCTAATTACTCAGATTTATAAAGAACTAAAGCAATTGTACAAAAAATTAAGCCACTCTCCAATTGATAAATGGTCAAGGGACATGAATAGGCAATTTTTCAGATAAAGAAATCAAAACTATCAAGAAACACATTAAAAATGTTCTAAATCTCTTGTAATCAGAGACATGTAAATCAAAACAACTCTGAGATACCATCTCACACCTAAAAGATTGGATAATATGACAGCAAAGGAAAGCAATAAATGTTGAAGGGGACGTGGCAAAATTGGGACATTAATGCATTACTGGTAGATTTGTAAATTGATCCAACCATTCTGGAAGGCAATTTGGAACTATGCCCAAAGTGTGCTAAAAAGACTGCCCACCTTTTGATTCAGCCATAGCACTGCTGGGTTTGTACCCCAAAGAGATAATAAGGAAAATACTGGTAGAGGAATATTCATTACTGCACTCTCTGTGGTGCAAAAAATTGGAAAATGAGGGGATGCCCTTGAATTGGAGTATGGCTGAACAAATTGTGGTATCTATTGGTGATGGAATACTCTTGTACTCAAAGAAACAATGAACTGGAGGAATTCCATGTGAACTGGAGCAACCTCCAGGAAGTGATGCAGATTGAAAGGAGCAGATCCAGGAGAACATTGTACACAGAGACTGATACAATGTGGCACTATCAAATGTAATAGACTTCTCTAACAGCAGCAATGCAATGATCCAGGATATTTCTGAAAGACTTATGAGAAAGAACTATCCACATTCAGAGGAAAATTTATGGGAGTAGAAACAGAAGACAAACAACTACTTGATCACATGTGTCAATGGGGATTTGATTGGGGTTATAAACTTCAAATGATCACCCTAGTGCAAATATCAATAATATGGAAATAGGTCTTGACCAAAAACACATGTAAAAACCAGTGAAATTGTACTTCGGCTATGGGAGGTTGTTGTGGTGAGGGGAGGAGAAAGAATATGATTTTTGTAATCCTAGAAAATGCTCAAAATTAATTAAATAAATATTATAAAAATAAATAAATAATTGATGGTTTGGACAATTTCTTTTTCTTAATTGACGTCTTTTAATATTATATTTCTTTTCTGTAAACATGAATAGTTTATATTTTTTGTAAATATGCATCAATTTAACTTCCAATATGAGGTTTATTCACATATATCTGGGCAAAATAAATGTTGATATTTGCTTTAAATGCTTCTTCATTTTGATTTCACTTCTTTTCGCTATTGATTCTTGTATTTTGTTTTTCTTTTTTTAAAGCAAATTAAACAATAATTAATCTAATTTTTGTTTGTTTGTTTTTTCATAAAACCAGATCATAGTTTCATTTATTAGTTCAATGATTTCCTTACTTTCAGTTCTATTGATATTTTCTTTAATTTTCAAGATTTTCAAGCTGGTATTTAATTAGATATTAATTTGTAGTTTTAAAGAGCTTTTTAACTGCATATTAATTTCATTAGTCTAATATTTCTCTGCTTTATTGATGTAAGCATTGAGAGGTATTATTTTCCTCCTATGGATAGTGTAAGCTTCATCTGAAGAATTTCAGTATGCCATTTCCTCACTGTCATGCTCTTTAATGAAATTATTAAATTTTTTATTTGTTTTATACTCACTTATTCTAGAAAAATAAGATTGTTTCGTTTCCAATTAATTTTTAGTCTTTCTTCATGCTGTCCTTATATGCATTATGGTCTAAAAATAATACATTCAGTGTTTCTGCTCTTCTACATTTGGTTTTGAAGTTTTTATGTCCTATTTTATGGTCATCTTTTATGAAGGTACAACATTCCGCTGAGAAAAAAGTAAATTCTTTCTATTCCCATTTATTTTGCTTCATATCTCATTTGTAGCTAACTTCTATAAAATTCTATTTACCTCCTTAACTTCTCTTATCTGTTTTTTGTTGGAGTTATCTGCTTCTGAGAGGGTAAGTTCAATTTCCCTAACTAATAATCTTTTACTCTCTATTTCCTCATTTAACTCATGTGAATATACTTTTTAGAAATTTAGAGGCTATGCCATTCTGTCCACATCTGTTTAATATTGATATTGCTTCATTGTCTATGGTATCTTCTATCAATATGGAATTTCCTTCTGAAAGGGGAAAGTTGAGATCCCCCATGAGTAAAGTGTTTCTATATACTTTCTCCTTAACCTCCTTTAATTTCTCCTTTAGAAATCTAGATGTTATACCATTTCATGCAAAAATGTTTAGTAATGGTATTATTTCACTGTTTATAGTATCCTTTAACAGAATGTAATTTGCTTCCTTATCTCTTTTAATCAGAGCAATTTCTACTTCAGCTTTGTCTGATATCATAATTGCTACTCTTGCTTTTTTTTCACTTTAAATGATTTATAATACATTCTATTCTAGCCTTTTACCTTGAATCTGTATGTTTCAACCTGCCTCAAAAGTGTTTCTTGTAAGCAACATATAGCAGGATTCTGTTTTTTTTTTTTTATCCACTCTGCCATCTACTTCCATTTTATGGGTGAGTTCATCTCATTCACATTCAGCCTCATGATTACTAACTTTATATTGCCCTACATCATATTACCTCCTTTAAATCCTGCTCCATTCCCTTTCTTTCAGTTCTTCCTCACCAGTATTTTGCTTTGTGTTACACATCCCCATTTCCCCCTCCCTCCAATTAACTCCCTCTTCCATTGTCTTATTCTCCTATTTCTCTGTCTGGTAAAATATAATTCTATACCTGACTGTGAACACTTGTTGTTTTTTCCATCTCAGAGCCAGTTATGATGAGAATAAAATTTAAGTATTGCCTGTCACCACCTTTATCCCCTCCTCTCTATAATGATTTTCACACTTCTTTGTGTTATATAATTTGCCCCATTCTATATCTCCCTTACCTTTTCTTTCAAGGCAATCTTCTCTTAGCTCTTGATTGATTTTTGACATATCATTCATATGCACACATATATCATACTCATGTATTATTCCATTTCATCACATTTATAACACATCAAATCATTTTAATTACCTTACTTCTCCACCCTCTTTCTGAGTAAATTCCTTCTATCTTCTCTACTACTAAGAATAATTTTTGAGAATTACAGGAATCCTTTCCATGTAGACATATAAACATTTTGACCTTAATGAGCTCCTTAAATTTTCTCTTTATTATTTACTCTATATATATATATATATATGTATCTTTCTCTTTCTCCTTTTCTCTTACTAATAAATAATGATAAATAAGTATACAGTTTCCAGCGAATTTTGTTACAAAAGAAACAATGGAGACATAAATATGTAAAAATAAGCTATACTCAAATTAAATATTTTGAAAGGAAATTCTTATTTCTCTTTGTCTAGTCTGAATTTACACTTATAAAAAGGGAATCCTTTATTCTCTTTGCCTAGTTGGAGTTAATACTTTGGTGAACAGTACCTTAAGTACCACTACTTTGTACTTCACTAGATTGTGAAATAGGATTAACTCTCCTTTGTCTACCTTTTGATTGAATCAACACAAGATTGAACTAGGTGGAGGAGTTCACAAATGATTTAGAAAATTCACATACTCAGAAACTCAATCAGTCAGGAAACAGGGAACCCTTTTGATGATAATTCATACCTCCAGAAGGTGAGAAATGGATTCCACAGACATTTTCCCCTTGAGCAGTGCTGGTCAATTTGGAAGCTGTGATTGGCTATTGGAAGAGGGGAAGGGACATGAAGTCACTATAAAAGGCCTTGAATTTCTGGGACTTGGGAGGTCAGCTTAAAGAGGAGTTTGGCTTCAAGAATGAAGTCAGCTTCAAAAAGAAAGTAGACTTAAAGAAGAAAGTCAGCCTCAGGAGTCACATTTAGCTTGAGACATCATCTTGATTTGCCTCTTGGAGGGAACTTGGGTAAGTGGATAGCTGGTTTTCCCTTCCTGTCTTCTGGAGAGAGTTTAATCCAGGTTGAAATTCAACAAGTCTTGGCTGAGATGAGCACTGGAGCAATATTAAGTTAGATAAGCTAAAGTCTTCTCAACCCTTTTGTATTCCTCTACTTTCATTCTTTCCACTTCTTTTGTAAATAAAAGCTATTAAAAGTCATTTTGACTTTGATCAATAATATTTACAATCAGAAACCACCATTATTATTTTTGAATTTCATATATTTAGTCAAACCATTAAAATTTAATTTCTATAATATGAAATACTAAAAAACTGGAATGCACTAGAATTAGGATGGGCTTGAAAAGTTTTCCTGTACTAGATGGGATTTTCTCTGGGATATAGACCATGTAACTCATGCAGTTGAGATAAGAAATAGATCTTCCTGAAGTTGTATTTAGTGATTTTCCAAATTCCTTGGATTTTCAACTTTTTTTTTTTATTTTCAGAATTGAGTAACTCACTTTAGCTCTTAATTCATTTGATCTGTCCTTGATGTTGAAGTTATTTCTTAGGATGGTCCTGAACCTCTCCATAATATATTATTGTGTTATGAGGAACTAACACTAATTTTGACAAAGAGCCATGTGAAATCCTAACTTACAGATGCTAAAATGTTTCCAACTTCATTATGATATCACATTGGCATATTTTAAAACATCATATTTTCAACTCATTTCATAGCCACTATAATTTTTCTATTTTGACAGTGACCTCCTTGATGAACCATAACTAGAAAATAAGATTAGTATTCCTGATTATTTCAGAATAAATTGTTTCTTATAGTATCAGAATATGAAGAAGAACCTCTTTGTTTCACAGATAGGTGGCTTAGTGAACAGAGTACTGAATCTGGAATTATGATTATCTGTTTGACATCTTGCTTCAGACATTTACTACCTATGTGACCTTGGGTAAGTTGCTTAGTATCTATTTGCCTTAGTTGCCTCAACTGTAAAAAGGGGAGAATAGCAACTTTCTTGAATGGTTGTTGTGAAGATAAAATAAGGTAGTTATAAAAACTGTTTACTTTACTGCCAGTAATTCAGCAATGTCTTTTAACCACTAATTCTCTTTCCTTCCTTTGTTTCTCTTTCCCTGATATAAAACTGCATACCTTTATGCCTTCAAATCAAGCCAGCTTCTAAAGTGATAATGGGTCAATTATTTTTTTAAAAATTCTTTAGGGTGGTTACATAACAATGATCAGGTTGCATTTTAACATACATAATATTTGATTTTTTAAAAAAATTGTAACAAAGTCCTTCAAATAATATCATCAAGAATCTAGCCCAACCTATATTCAAAAAGAATCCCTTCTACAATAATAATAGTGATAATAATTAGCATTTATATAGTTCTTGTGAAGATGGGATTGACTCTCCCCTTGCCTACTTTCAAATTTAATCAACCAAAGGGAAGATACCCCTACTTAACCATAAGTAGTCGAAGTTCACAAACCACTTACCAAAGTGGTTTACACTTCAAGAAGCAACTAATTGCTCACTGGGCAGTGCTAAACAAATTAAAAGAATACAATTGGTCCCAAAATAGTGGAGGAAGGGATAGGAAGGGACTTCATAAAAGGATTATAATACCTCTGAACTTCCCGTCCAAAGACACTTTTTTCCTTTGTACCTCTTGTTGGAGGAGCTACAGCTTGGGACTTTAGCTTGTACTGGGATTCTGACACTTGGACTGCTTCTGGTAAGACTGCTCTTGGATCTTCTGGTGAGTGAAAAAAACCTGGCCCTCCTTTCCTGGCTTCTGGAGATATGAACACCTGGAGAGGCCTCCCTCTCAGAGGAGACCACATGGGTGAAACCCTTGCTTAATTCACCACTGGGCCCTCCAGCTGACGTTTCTGTAGTTCTGCCAGAGTGGAACTAGGAGCTGGAGCAACTATTTAGCATGTTAGGTTAGATATTTTCTCTACTTCCTTTTACATTTCTCTATTTTTATTCTTTCCCTACTGTTATAAGGAAAAGATGAGTTAGGTTTACAGAATACAGTGGCATTAAACTAGCAGAAGAGAGAATTCTGGAATCTTGAAAAGGGGGGTTAAGCCAGTAGAAACCTGAGGGACTGTTATGCTGGCTGTCTCTCTCTGGATTTCATCCTGGATGGTGTGGCTGCCAAGTCCTAGTAGTTTGACCCAATCCTGTGTTATTGCTGTGTTGCTGGTTGTGTCCTGAAGAAGATCTGGGGAAGCTGTCTCAGTCCTGTGTCATCTGAAACTGGTTGTAAGCTGAGGTCCAAGTCCATCTGGACTCAGGATCTTCCCTTGGATCTCAGCCTGATATGGTATTTGCCAATATCTCCTTTAACACCAAAAGAGTTAGGGCAGAATAGGTGTACAGGGACTGGGTTTACAGTTTAGCATATCAGGGAGATATTATAGGCACTTAACTCTAAGATGATCCTTCATATGAAGGCATTAGATTTTGGGGTTACTTTAGTTAGTAATCTCAATGACAAGTTTTCACTTTATCCTCTATTATTTATTATAAACATATCAGATTGCTTATTTCAGGGAAGGGTGAGGGCAGAGAGGAAGTTATTGAGGGAAGGTCAGAAGAAGAGAGAGTTTGGAATTAAAAACTTTTCAGAAATTAATGTCAAAAATTAGTTTTACATATAATAAGCAAAAACTAAAATATTATTTTTTAAGTTGTTGCAATTATTTTTTTAGATAGGTGCTATTGTTATACTCATTTTGCAGATGAGAAAACTGAGGGTCACAGAAATTCAAGTATTTTCCTCAGGATTCACATCTAGTCTCAAATTCACTTCTTGACTCCAGGTTCTCTCTATACTATCTTTTAGATGCCTCTATAACATATATGAGCAGTCATTATTCTGTTTCTGCATGGATTCCTCCAGGGGAGAGAAACCTACAATCTTTGGCAATACATGTTTATTTTCTCATTGTTTTAATTCTTAAGAATATTTTTGGAGTGTGAAATTGAACATTTATTTTTCTTTACCATCTAAGCACTGCTGTTGCTTTTGTTCTCTAGAGCTAAAAAGAATAGTATTTATGCCACACCCATAAGGTAGTTATTCAGATAGTTGAAGATAACTATTGCATTCTATCTGAGCCTTCCTTTCTCAAGGATCAATATAATATATTTAAATAACAAACTCAATACCCTTCACCATCCTGATTTACCTCTTCTGAATTTTCTCTGCCTTATCAATAGCATTAATACATTTTGGTATGAAGAACTGAACACAATATTGTAGAAGTAGTATGACTATGACAGAGTCTATCAGTACTATAAAATTCCTTATTAGTGAAAGATATACCTCTTTCAAGATAGTCCAATATTACATTCTTTTTTACTGGATCTCAGGCCACATTGCTGACCCATATTGATGTGCCTCACTCAGAGTTTTTTTTTTCCCCTGATATAGATCTCTCTTTTTGTTCTGTTATGCCTCCACCATATTATATTTATGCAGATAAACTACATATTTATCTTTAATAAGTTTCATTTTTGTTAATTGAGTCTACTCTTCTATCCTATTGCAATGAGGTTTTTATTGATGTTCTCACCCTCCCACCTTTCAATAGTCTTTAACTAAACAATGGATATGTACATGTATATAGTTTACATGTGTTTGTGCTGTGAAGTGCATCCCTTTGCTTGAATTAGTAAAGGAACACAGGGTGAGTCTAGCCAGGAGAAATTTTAGTGCAAAACTATACCTTGACATTTCTTGGGGAGGGAGAGGTTGTGGGGGGTTTTGAATTATTCAATTGTTTTTTCTGTTACATCAAGCATTTGAACCCATTTCATGACCATATAAAAGGAAACTATTAATTTATTATTTATTTAATTTGCAGCAGAAATGCAGTTTATTTCTATTTCTTTTATATTTTTGTCTGTCTGAATTTTTCTTTCTGGGAAAATTAATATTGCATTTCCAAATACTCAGTAACTCTGAGTACCTGAGTGCGTTTCCTCAAGCAATAATTCTCTCAACCAAAGATTGCTACAACCTCCTACCTTGGAGGAAAGGAACATTTCCCACCTCCTACTTAGTTTGTAGGTCTCTGAAATCACATTCACTGAAACTATGGGTTCCTTTTCAGGATAGGGAGATGAAATTCAAAGTCACTCCAAATCCTCCCACCCCTTTCCACTTCTGTATAATCCAACTCCTCCCATTATTTGTTATATTCCACTAGTTAACTTTCCCAAGCTTCCTTTAGTCTCCTCTCCCACAATGCATCTGGCTCTGATTCTACTTCTGGAATATAGACTTAAAGCTAAAACCACTCACAGATAGACATGAACATATAAAGTAATGAGAAGATAAAATTTTGTATTCAATAAAAACTGAAGATGATAAAGATTAAGCAATAAATATGAAAATGATTTTTAAAAATCAAACTAAATACACATATTCACTAGATACACATTATGCTTTTAACATGAAGATTCAACCCCTTCTGAAAAGAAAGACATGTTAATATTATGTTGTTGTAAATAGTATTGAAGAATGCTGATTTTAAGGTATCCAAAATAATAGCTAAAATGTGATAAAGTGAAGAAAATGTCATCATGGAATTTAGCCGCTTGATGAAAGCCATGGTTGATGATCAAGCCTCAGATCTTTTAGTTTTTGTTTTCTTTTTAAAAAATTTACTTTTTAATTCAAATTTTACAAAACTGAATAGAACAAGTATTTTATGTACAAAGAAAAAGAAGATTGTACACAAATGAAATCATTAATCTCTTGTATGTTTAGATTACTTTCCTCAGCTCTCCATAATAAATTTCATTAAGAAATGTTCCAGCTCCTTCCCACTCTCTCCACATCACAGAAGGTATTATCTGGAAGACCAACATATCCATATAAATTAAATCTTTCATATTTTTACCTTTTGGTTCATTTTCTGAATGGAATATTCACAGTTTATTCTTCTAATATTAATTTTGTAGCTGTGTATAATGTTCTCTTGTTTCTACTCTTTTCACTATTCATTATCTTACATAGTCCTTCCCAAGTTTTTTTTTAATTAATTCACTCATTGCTTCTAATGGTGCAGTAGCATTCCATCACAACATTTCAGTTTTTCTACTTATACTGTGAAGCATGGAGATGAAATGCTCCTTATACATACCTGCACTAATTTTCATTCAACATATGGCTCTTCAAGAAAACATCTCAAGATTGTATGTACTATAATCATTACTCTCTGTAAGCACAAAGGAAAAATAACTGAGCTATTAAAACATCTCAACTCATCACCAACACCAAGAAAACTGATCATCTTTGAGTAAATACTATGCCATATTGCTAATTTATTTCCTTATTTCCATAATCCTAATTTAGTTCCTTAACTAGAGCATGTCTTTACATGGGAAGTGATAAAACTTTTTTTTTTTCTAAGAAGGACTTTGGCATCTGGTGAATCCTATGGGCCCTTTCTCAGAATAATATCCAAATAGTCAATCATTAAGTCAATATATTATTATTATTATTATTATTATTATATTATTATTAAGAACTTTCTCTGTCAGGCACTGTCCTCCATTCTAGGAAGAAAAAAGATACTCTATCTGAAGTAGTTTAAAATCTAATGGATATGCAATACATAAAATAAAATACATAAGCACACAAAAAAAATCAATCACATTGAGTATTTATTAAAATGTTTTTAAAGTTTTATAGACCTCTGAAATAAAATCCTTCCTCCAAAGGAAGGTAAATTGTTTGGAAAAGGCCTAGATGGATGGGAGATGAGAAACACTCACCTAATAGCACCCCAGGACCAGGAAAGCACAAAACCTTTGGGTTTTTGAAACCAAGTTTATTTTTATAATTGGAGTAAAGGGAAAGGGTAGTGTAAGACTCTATGGCTTACAAGACTCATCCACAGGGTCGGCCAGTCCTGTGACATCCTGCTTGGGATAACGAAAAATGAAGAGTAACAAAAGAAGAGGTGGACACTATATGAAAAGAGAGAAATAGTGCCAATTTTATTTGCTTCACACAGAATTTTTATAGGCAAAGTCTACTTAGACAAAACCCACAGGAATTTATGATTCTTCATTCTAGAAACCCTAACCTTGGTCCAGGGATAGGCAGGTGTTCAAAGGTTAACCTACATTCTTCATTTATTACAAATACAAACAAGGGGAAGAGGGACAGACAAGGGGATAGGCGCCCACCTAATCGCAATTTGCCCTTCATAAATGTTATCCTGCATCCTTCATGTTTACTGTTCCATCCTTGGTCCCAGGATGGGTGAAGGTCAATCCTCATCTTTGTCTGAAGCAAAGATAAGTAAGTCCACAACTTTATCTTAAGCAAATACAAATAAAGAAAAGAGGAGGTATTCCTCGACTACAGGTAGGAAGGGTCCTAAAATTACAGATCTAGACTCAACCCACTTTCTACACACCTCATGAGAGGTACTCTTCATTACTTCTGTAGGCCCTTCCTATTCACTCCCTGCTCTTACTTAAAAACCCAAATGCTATCTGATTATTTGCTCATCTGACTACCCAGATTGCCTTTAAGAAGGCTACGGAAACAGGACTGACTAGTAGCCTGGATTCCCTCTAAAACCTGGGGTTGGCTTCCTAGGTAACCCAGAGTACTAAGTGACAATCCCTTGGGATTACCTTAGCCAAGTGGATCTCTGAAAAGTTAGCTCTCAGACAGGTGAATCTCACTATTCCAGGAAAAAGGCAGTCTACTCCAAGGTAACCTCTCCAACTCAGGAATCCCTAACATTTCCACAAGATTAGTTCTTCCTAGGGGATGCCAGAGTGAAGATCCTCCTTCCAGCTCAGTGGAAAGCCAGAATCAGGAGTGTCAGTAAAAAACAGTCAAATCCCAACATCCTCCTCTCCTTCAAGAATCTTTCCCCCTAGGACTTGTATTGAAATTCTCCTTTCCCCTTAAAGAAAATCTATGATTTTTTTTCTATCCCTACTCCCTTACATTCCTACACCTCATTATAGGCACTGGATTTAGATGAGCATTCTTATTGTTTTGTAGTTTGAAACAACAAGTTAAATATAAGGCCTCATGACTTTTTCATTAAAAAAACTTAAGTCCCATGACCCAAAATTAATATTTTGCCTCTGGAAATTACTCTCAAAGTTTGATTTCTTTGAGTACTTCATTAGGAATTTATGGGTATTCCAACAATGAAAACCTCTTGATATGTTTCATATACCTTTAAAAATACTTAAGGAGATAATATTCAACCATTATTTTAAAATGAGAGGAAGGGAATGAGGACCAAGGAAAAGCACAGAAAAAATATAATGATCTAGAAAAAAATAGGAAACCAAATAAAAGAAATAGAAAACATGGGAGTTAAAGTAGAAGAAAATAAATAATGGGGGATGTGATATTAAGAGATCTTCATTATAATTACAATAGAGAAAAGCAACATTAGGCAATACATTTTTCCTCTACTATTTTATAGTAGGTGCTTATTAAATGTTTGTTTTCTGATTCCTCCTAAATCTTTGTTGTTTTTCAATTTTTTTTTTCTTGAAGATTTAACAGGAACCTCATAATATCTAGTGAAGACTTTGGAAGACTAACAGAATTTACTGTTGCTATAGGCTGCCAGTCTCTTTAATTATGCATGAGATAGTTATTCAGGAATTGTTGGCCATTGTCTCTGACTAGAAGTGAACCAAAGTTAGAAAACAGCTTTTGATTATCATGGGGTCAATGAAATTACAAAGGAACAAGAAAATAAAGTCAAGGATGAGCCTATTCTAGACAAAATCAAAATATGACTAAAGGCTTATCTTCACATACCTAAAAGTTCTTCTATTGCCTTAGCAGTGGGTGAGTACAGGGGGTTTATAAGAGAATTGCAAAATGGTTTTCTTTTTTTTTATTATTTAGACATTGTGAACATTGGCATTTCTTTTGGCAGACTCACCAATAATTTATCAACAGAGAATGATTAGTCCTCGGCAAAGCAATGATGCTTTATTTCTGACTCACTGAAAAGAAGAATAAGTTGAATCCCCCACAAATAATTATTTTTCTTGCTTAACTTGAGCAGTGTGAATAGGTAGTGGGACATTTTTCCTTTATAGAAATACATGAATAGTATTTATATTTTACTGGTCCAGGTTTTTATACCTCCTCGGTTAATTTCACAGTTCAATAACCAAATATAAATGTTTTCATATACAGATCAATAATAATGATGATAAAATAAATATTATTTAAACAGTTATTTACATTTGGCAAAAGTGTTTTTATTACATAATCTCATTTGATCTTCAGGGTAATCCTATGGAAAATTTTATCATTATTATTATCCTCAATATCTAAATGAGGAAACTGAATCTGAGATGTTAATACCTTACTCAGTCACACAGGTAGTGAGTACATGAAAAGGAATTTAACTTTGTGTCTCCTTGACTCCAAGGTGAGTACAGTATTTATTATACATACAACCCTCCCAATGGATTTGAGAGAACATTAATATGGGTTATTATCATTTTTCCCCTTGCGTAGAATGCAAACCATTCAGGTCTTCTTAGTCTGTGTGATTCTTGTCTGATTTTTCCATAGGTATTCACTATGACAAACAATGAACTAGAGGCCTTGGTATTTTATATTATTATTTTTATATGAGTACCAATGCAATTTCCAGTCCCGCTATCAATTACCCCTTGCTTTCACATTTTTGATTAAGCCACTTCCTTTTCACTTCATCAATTTTCTGGGTAAGATATTATACTATTTCTTCTGCATGGACTATCATTGGAAATATACTCTAATCTACATAGAGTCATCTATTTTACTTTTGGCACTACAGGGTTTTTTTTCTGCTTAACAAAATAAACATTTTAAAGTGCCAAATCAATTACATGTGTGAATGTATGGAAAACATATTTTCTTTTTTAAAAAATCCAGCCTTGTCTTAAAATATAGTCTGTGTGTTGTTTCGAAGGCAGAAGAGTGATAAGGCTAGGCAATGTGATTTGAGTGACTTGATCAGGGTTGCATAGCTAGGAAGTGACTGAGACCAGATTTGAAGCCCACGGGGTTTTCAAACCACTGGGTCACTTAAGTGCTCTAGGAAATATACTTTTTTATATTAGCCATTTTGAAAATACACATATACATAAAGAGGATTAAAGTGAAAAAGTATGCTTCATTCTTTATTCAGCATTTATCAGTTCTCTTTCTTTGTGAGTGAATAGCATTTACCATCATGGTTGCTTTGGAGTTATCTATGATCCTTGAATTAATCAGAATTGCTAAATCTTTCATAAGTTATCATCATTACAGTATTGCTGTTACTATGTAAAAATTTCACCTGGTTATGCTCAATAATCTTTGCATTAGTTCAAATTAAGTTGTCCCAGGTTTTACTGAAACAATCCTACTCATCTTATTGTATCTCAGTCATATACCATAACTTGCTCAGGTACTCACAAGTTGATTGGCATCCCTTCAGTTACAATTCTTTACCATCACAAAAGACCAAGATATATTTGTACAAATATGTGCTTTCCTTCTCTTTTTTTATATAATATTTTCCAGGTACATACCTAATGCTGGTATTGATGGGTTAACATATATGTAAATTTTTATAATCCTTTGCATGAGGTTCTAAATCTTTATATAGATTATTTTTCACTGTTCCTCCAACAGTGCATTACTATGTCAATTTTTTCATGCCCCCTACCAACATTTGTAATTTTCCATTTCACTGATATTAGTTAATCTGATAGTTGTGAAGTGGTATCTCAGGGTAGTTTTCATTTAAATTCCTCTAATCAATAGTGACTCAGAGATTTTTTGCATTTTTACCTGTAACTATTGAGAGCTCTGATTTCTTCTCTTGAAAACTGTTCACCTTATATTTTGACCATTTAACAATTGAGAAATGAGTTTTATAAATTCATCTCAGCTCCCTGTGTTTTCAAGAAATGAGGTCATTATCAAAGAATTTGCTATACATTTCCCCTAGTTTCCTTCTTTCTTTCAACTATTGACTCTATCACTTTCATTTGTGCAAAAATATTTTTAATTTCATCCAATCAAAGTTAAAATTTTTTTGTTCTTTTCTATCTCTTTTTTGCTTACAAACTCTTATCCATAGTTTTGGAGATGTATATTTTTCCATGGTTTTCTAATTTATTTATATTATCTTTTAGGTCTAAATTATTTAAACATTTTGACTTTGATTTGGCATAAGGTGTGAAATGCTAGTCAAATTTCTGTCAAAGTGTTTTCCAATTTTCCTATAATTTTTTTGGTTAATGATGTGTTCTTACCCCCCAAAAGCTTGGATCTTTAGATTTATCAAAATATCAAACATTATATCATTGTATTATGGTCATTTGCTAGTATATTTTGTGTATCTAATATAGTCTACTGATTCACCACTAAATGTTTTATTCATTACCAGATTATTTTCATGCTAGGCCACCTTCCTTCACAATTTTTGGCCAGTCTTTTCTGATATTATGGAAATAATTGGAAAGTCTTTCTCATGTTCTGGGGCTTGGTGCAATAAAAATTGACATTCATATCATTATTATATTTAGAACTTAAAAACTTTTCTATTATAACTCTGCTTGAAGAAGATATTCATATCTTTAGGGTCTCATTTAGTGAGCATATGTCCCTCTATTTCTTTTTTTATTAAACATTAATAATCTAACAGACAGAATTACTACCATAATGGCACTTATCAAGAAACTAATTTTTAATATAGATATTATCAAGAGATTTAATTTAGAATTAAATTTTAAAACCATAACAGTACTAAGATTTACTCACTAAATCCAAGATATAAAGGTCCTGGAAGAGAATATAAATGTGCTTTATAGGGCCCAAAATGGTACTTTAGAAGAAGCATTCCACCAGAACTCTCCCATAATTCCCTTCCAATCAACTTTAAAATACTACATTAAATGAAAATTTAGAGCTGCATAGCCAAGAAAATGTACAAGTGAAACATTTTTCCAGCCAAAGGTACCTTAGAATGTTATTTGTAGAGATCTATGACTTGAGGTAAGGATAATTTGCTGTTCCAGAATCCTCATACTGGCAACACCAATTCTTGGCCACTGTAACAATTAAAATTAGTTTCTCTGCCAAAAATATTGTATTTTTATGAGGCTTATTAAAGATTAAGAAATAAAGAAAATACAAAATAAGAAAAGCACGTGTCTAGGAGGGCTGAAAAGCCCATTCAATTTTGCTTACTACATCTTGAGAGATGTGTGTGCTTAGAAACAGAAGCAGGGAGAGAGGCAAAGTAGGAGGAGAGTCAGTTTAATACAAATTGTGTTTTTGCACTCAGGTGAGGACTCAGGGTGATATTATAGGGAATCCTGGGAACTACAAAGGACTTCTGGGAATTGAAGTCTGGGGTTCAAATCTCCATTTTACACCACTGAGGTACCTGCTTCAGCATCAGTGGTAACTTTAGGAATTATTAGGAAAAAAAGTTAAAAACAGCAAGTGGATTGGATGACTCATAAGAATGATAATTCAAAGGAATCCTGTGCTTACATGAGAAGTAAGAGTTGGAGAAGTTTGATAACTTGGTCAATTCTGGGGTACAGGTTCAGGATGGAGAGGACTGCCTTCAGTTATAAGAGAGAAGGGTCCTGATCTCTATTCCAGAGCAAAGAGAAGACCTAATTTTGCAGTAGGGAGGGAAAAGGAGGATGTTGTAGCTAATGACAAAGGTGCATAGGAGAGCATTAACTACCCTTGTTTCCAGATCACATCATGCTGGAAGCAAAGTCAGATATAATATACTTATCGAGAAAGGTGAATGGAAATAGATAGAAGTACACATTTTTTCCCAGCTATTTATAGCACCTTGACAAAATCTGATCAACTATTGCGACATAAGAACTTCAGAAACAAACATGGACAAGCAAAAAAAAAAAATAAATGTATCCTCTTCAGGCCATAATACATTCAATCAAGGGACCATGGAAGCATATTTAAATAATTAATTGGAAACTCAATAACCTAGTCCCAAAGAATTAGTGAGTCAAATTACAAATCATAGAAATGACCAATAACTTCATTAAAAGGAATGACAACAAAATGACCACATGCCAAAATTTATGTGATACATCCAAAGCAGGAGTTAGAGAAAAATTTATGTCTCTAAAAACATTTATCTATAAACATGTTTGTCTGCTAGACAATTGTAACCTTATCTTTGCTGAATTCTTTGTGGAACAGAGATGTGGGGGAGGGGGTGGGGAGAACAACACAATTATTTTGGTTTTGAAAAGTGATAAAATAAAAGAAAGAACAGATCCAAAAATTTCCATTCAAGGAAAAAAATAGAAAAATATTAAATTTTAAATTCCCAATTACACACCAAAATGGAAAGACTAAAAATCAAAGAGATTAATAAAATTAAAAATAAAAATTCAGTTAATAAATAGGTAAGAGTTTTAAATTATAAATAATAAATATAGAAACCATTGATTCATTTGACTTTAAAAAGAAAGAGGAAAACAAAAGGGGAAAAATACACAGATATGGGTATGGAAAGGAATACAATAAAAATTTTATATAAGCTATTTGAAAAAATAAGATTTTCTACCAAATTCCTTTTGTGAAAGAATTATTAAAGAGAACAAAATAAGAGAAATAAAATTTCAAATATCTTTAATGAATATTGATGTAAAATTTTTAAGATAATGCCAAGGGTATTAAAGCAGCATATCACTAGGATCATAAAAAATGTCTACTGCAATTTATAGCAGGAATGCAGGACTGGTTTAATATTGGGAAAGCTATCAGGATAATTAATCATATTAATAACAAAAATACACAAAAAATCACATGATCATTTCAATAGCTGCATTAAAAGCCTTTCACAAAGTAAGTCCATTCCTATAGAATAAAAAAAATAAGAAAATTTAAGAATTAAAAGATCCTTTCTTAAAATAATAAGCTGTATTTATCTAAATCCAGAGCAAAACTTATCTGATTGGGTATGATGCAAGGATGTCCATTGTCACAACAATTATTATTGGATTTTTCTCTGTCATAAGTAAAATGGTCCAGGACAATTTTGAGGAACTTATGACAAAGAATGATATTTATTTCCAAAGAAAGGCTGTTGGAGTAAGAATGCTGAGAAAAGCATGCCATTTTCACTTATTTATTTGAGTTTATGTTTTATGGTTTTGATTTTATATGATTATTTGCTAACAAAAATGAACATAATGGAAATATGTTTTGTATAATAATACTTGTATAATCCAGTTAAAAAAATATGCCTCCAAGAGGTGAAAGGGAATAGAGGGAGGAAGGCATGTTTGATCATATTAATTTGGAAAACAAATGGAAACTTTTATTACATGTAATTTTTTAAAAAATGAATTTAAAAATAGGCTGATATGATCAGATAAAATTTATAAAGATGTGAAAAATATATATATAGGTAAAGTATAAATTTAAAATCAGTGAATGTGGCTTTAGACTCTGGTCTTTTTATCTGTTGTTTTATAATTTGTGGCAAGTTATTATCATTACTAGGCCTCAGTTTTCTTATCAGAGGCCTAAAGAGAGAAGATTACGTGACCTATCCTAAACCCTTTCTGCTTTATTGAATCTATGTAAATTATGTAAATATATTTTTTCAATTAAGATAAAATGTAACCATGTAATTTCACATTGATTAATTTGACTAATTCAATCAAGAATAATAAAGTAGGGTTTAGCAAACTTTTGGGAGATGATTATCATTACTTGTTTTGATTTTGTGAACATATTATCTCACAAGTCCTTTGCGATAGGCATTAAAATAAATTATGCAATCTGGAATTGTTTATTTTAAAAATCTTCTGAAAATCACATGAACTTTAACATAAATAGAAACATTTAGCAACACAATAAAATTATAAATAGAAATCACTCCACTAAAAAGTATAAAATTAACTGAATTCTGAAAAACTACATAGTTTAAATTCAGGAGTAAGTGATAAAATAATGTTCTAATTGATATTATATTTCATCACTGTGGGAATTTTCTTCAGTGATACACATTGACTTGCCATTGAACTTGTATGACTCTGGAAGAGGTAGCAAGACCACTTAAATCCAATTCATTTGCAAGTCAATAAGTCACCCATTCATGTCATTGGTCCTCTTAGAAAATGAAGGACAGATATATTTTTCTGAAATCTCCCATGTTCCTCTTTATTACCCTTTAAAGTTCTTAACTTCAATTCTTCAGATTATAATGATGCATATCTCACAGAAATTCTATATTAGCAAAAAAGTATTGGGGTCAAAGCTATGATATTGTTTTAGGTACTACCATTAGGCCATTGTTTTGTTTTATTGATTTGTTTTGTTTTTACATGACATTTACAAATTTCTTCCTGTTCATGAGAAATATATTGAAACAAAGTCAGATCGTTGTGTAAAAGTAACACTACAGTATTATGAAAAATATTTCATATATGTAACATCTTTTTCGTTGATTATATATAACACTATGTAAGTACACAAAGATTGTGTGTATGTATATTTTGCCTCCTGTTCCCCTTTGGGAAAAAGGGAAGTGAGAGGAAGAAGAAAAAATACTTTTATAACACATGTAATATACATGCCTATGAGGCATTCTACACTTTATATTAATCACCTCTCTGTCAGGGATAGCATATCATCATCAATGTTCTGGGTCATGGATGGATTTTATATTAATCATTGCTCTTTTAAAAATCAAAAAACAAGATTATGTATTGATACAATTTTAATATTCATTTTCTGACATTTTATAATACTTGCTCTCTTCCTCTCTCACAATTTCCCCTTCCCCTATAAGTTACACTAATATTATTACATAATATATATTTCCATATTTGTCATGTTGTGAAAGAGGACATATTGCTTTCATAAGAGAAAAAAATCATAGAGAAAATAAAGTGAAAAAAGATAGGTTTCATTCTACATTTGGATTCCATCTGTTCCTAATATGGCAGTGGAAATAATAATTCTTGTTGCTTTCAAAGTTGTTATTTTTTCCCCAGTGGTGTTGTATAGCTATTATTGAATCATTCATTCCTGTCAGACTCTTGTGATCCTGTGGACCACACTGTTCATGTTGTTTCTTAATAAAGATACCTGAGTATTTGACATTTCTTTCTCCAGTGCGTTAAGGTGAAAAGATGTGAAGTGACTTGCTCAGGGTCACCCAGCTATTAAGTGCTAGAGACCATATTTTAAGTCAGGTATTCCTGACACTAGGCCAGGGTTCTATCCACTACATCACCTAGTTGTGCCTATAAGGTAGTTATTATTGAATACATTTGTTCTCCAGTTCTGCTATTTTCATTCTTTATTAGTATATAAAAGTCCACAAAACTATCTTTCTAACAGTAATATTATAATATAAGTTGTTTTTCTGGCTTTGCTGACTTGACTCTTTATCAGTTCAAAAATATCTTTCCACATATTTTAGAAATTATCTAATTTTTCCTTTTTTATAGCATCATACTATATCAATTTAATTAGACATTCCTCAACTAATTGTATCCCCAGTTTTTGGCCATCCCAACCTCAAAGGCAAAATATATAGTCTCTTCATATTTGATTGTTCTTCAGTAGTATCTGATGCTTCAGGAACACATTTGAGTTTTTATTGGCAAAGATAATGGGGTTGTATGATTTTCCTTCTCCAGATCATTTTACAGATAAGGAAATTGAGGAAAACAGAGTTAAGTGGCTTTCTTAGAGTCATACACACAACAAATATGTATCTGATGCCAGATTTGAACTCAGGAAGATGAATCTTTCTGATTATGGGCCAGTCAGTCTCTCCAGTAGTGTACCATGTAACTGCCACAATAGACGCTGATTTCCTTCATCTTAATTCTGCAAATCTGGGGCCAGATCTTTGTTTATGTGGTATGTCTCATTCTATATAGTAACTAAAAAAGATTTACAGAAAATTAAAGGAGACCTATGTAGTTCAGTGGATAGAGAACCAGGCCCAGAAATGGGAGGTGCTGGATTAAAATTGAACTTCAGATACTTCCTAGCTGTGTGATCCTGGGCATTTCAATTGACTCCCCATTTTCTAGCCCTTGTTTCTCTTCTGCTTTGGCATCAATACTTATTCTAAGACAGAAAATGAGGGTTTAAAATAAAAGATAAGAATTTTAAAATTTGAGTCATTTCTGATTTTCATTGGTTTTATTATTTTGCAAACAATTAGTATCTCATTTCTTCTCATTTCAGACACTTTGGCATAATATCAAATAATTGGAGTAATATTTCCCTTTAGTTTAAAATCATATTTGGCTGACAACAGTTCTATAGTTATCCTTTGACAATGTTTCATAGAAGTAGGAAAAGATTAGATTTTCGCATGGACCTCTTCATTACTGTTATTAAAATGAGTGATTGGCAAAGCTCAAAATATTGAGGGGTTAAGTTATCATTTGTGAATGCTTCCCTGAAGCTTACTGGTATGAGTTTAGTATTGAAGCTGGCTAAAAATCTTGCAAACACAGACTTCCTCATGAGATTTTCAGCAAATATAGTTCATGCTTGCCAGAGTTTGTAAGAATAGCTTCCCTTGCCATATTTGATTTACAGAGAAAGACTAGAGAGGTGGGAAAATATTTTACAACAAGTAGAATGAAAAATTTAGAATATTTTTAGGAAGTCAAAAGGTTTGCTTAAAGTTTTAGGTGAAACCCATGTGGTTTTCTTTTTATTTCATGTGGACAACCTTTTCAGAAAATATGTGATGACCTTAGTCTCACAATGAGCAATATGTATGGAAATACATAATTAATTACTTTTACTTCAGAAACTGGTAATGAATGAAGAAAGAGGATAGGATAAATGGGATAGAAGCTATATTTACAATACTTAAAATCATTTATTCACCTATTTTCTATATGTATACTCCACATGCTTAATAAATGCTTGTCAACAGGACAACTGGAGAGAAATCTGGCCACAGAGATAGTAAACTTGGGGCCTAAGTCTAGCCTCTAAACCAAATAGGTGATATGATATCCCACATCCCAATCAAATCATTTAACATCTCAGTATCTCAGGAAGCTCTCTAATACTATGAATCATCTGCATTAGTATGAATTCCTTCACTGGACTGTCTCATCCAAAAGTATAACAAACTCAAACAATAAAAAGTTTACTACAACTGGAGTTCAGGCACAGGGAGAAAGTCAAAATTAGACAAAAGAATTTCTTTTTGCTTATACATTTCCTATCAATTACTTTCATTACTCTCATACTTTATGTTATACAGTGAATTTCACTGGCCACAAAAATCTGTCCAAACACATCAGATCCAGTTGGGTTATGGAAAAGCTGGACAACTGAGGACTTTTACCTTGCCTATAATGCTATTAGATTTGAAAGTTACTCATTGTTCCCTTGTACCCAGTCAGTGACAACATGCTTAAGCCTCAGTTCCCTTATCTGCCAAACAGAGGAAATAATATTCACACTATCTGCCTAACAGGGTGGTTTCAAGGAAACTGCATAGTGAACTTCAAAGTGCTATAAAAAAGTGAGGTATGATGATGGCATGTAATAAGTGCTCAATAAATATTGTTTGGATTAATGAATGAAGTGAACAAAAGAATAAGTGAAAAATGATGGAGTGTGCTTCTCCATAATAAAATGTCTGGGTTAATGAATCAAATCCTAACAAAACTATATAATGCATTCTTATTGAAGAATTTGTGAGTAAATCAAGACATCTAGAGAGCCTTACTGAAAACATCCAAAATGCAGATTATAAAATGCAAATATCACTCTGTGGGAAAGAAATATGTCAGTGGGTCTTGCTATACTCAAATTTGCATATTGACATACTTCATAATTATATTCCAACATATAAATAAGAAGTTTGTAGGAAATAGAAGAAGAATAAAGGCAGACATAAAATGGTAATTTTATTCACTTTGTCAACTCCCCTCTTGTTATGTCTTTTTTCTTCTTTCTGGGGAAAACTAATTTCCACATGAAATATACAGGGGAAAAAATAACCTAAGGAAATTGATAGTACATTTATTTATACATGTTTCATCCTTACATATTACATATCATCATGGTGCTTCTGTACAATACATTAAAAATGAAAGGCCAACATAAATCAAATCAGATTTATTCTCTCTCTTTACAGCAATGATTGTCATGCTTCATGCTTCATTATATTTACATGCGTACATACACACAAACATGAGCCATACTTTATTTTAAAATCCCAGTTTTATTCTCTAGGTGAAAGAATACCAATTGTTACATATAATCATTACCAAAACTTCCAGGAATAATATGCATTGGGCTTTGGCTAGTCTGTTATAAATGAAAAATCCTTATGACTTGATTTTTATGTTTTTAATTTCCTGGCTTGAAATGCATATTACTAAAAATCCCAATCTTGGTTTGATGTGCATTTGATTTTTATAGAAAAATTAAGAAAGACATTTCCTTTCAAGAATTTCTTTCACTGAGTTGTACTGAACCAGGTTGGAAAAGCTGATTGTTGCATTTCATTATAAGCATTTACATCACTGAAACTGGCAAAGACAAAAAATTCAGGACTTGGATTTTGTTGATGGTGTATACCTCAGAAAATAAAAGATAATATGTTAATAATGCAGATTAAACTTAAATTTATGTCCAGAGTTCTCAGAGAGATAGTCGTTGAACATTTAGCAGTACATGCCTGTGTCCATAGATCATTAGGCAATTTATATATTGTCCACAAGTAAAATAGAGCTTGTTACAATGCCCTACTTAACAGCATTTGGAGAAACATAAATTTATCAATAGTTCAATAATATCTGATTTTTTTTAGTGCGGTGTCACCCTACATCAATGCATAATCCATCTGAAACTTAGACAAATTTTAAAATTATATATAGCTCACAGATAATCAGTGATTGGTTATGGTCACATAGGCATTAAATTCCAAAAGGTAAAATGGGAAACTAGGTATTCCTCTTGCTAACTGAAGCAGGAGGTCTCCTATACCACAATACTTCTCAGAAAAATAAATAGTACTTTAAAAGACAGGGACATTTGTAGATATACTAATAAAATATCTTATCTGAGTAGTTTTCTATTTATTAATACCTAAAAATAAATGATATGAAGAGGCATTTTAAGAAAAAATTTCAGTAAATTAGGTGAACATAGAATTGTATACCTGTCAGATCTATGGGAAAGGAAGGAATTTAAGATAGAGAATATTGTAAAATGAATTAATTTGATTATATCAAGTTACTTTTTTTGTACAAACAAAACCAATGCAACCAAAATTAGTAAGAAAGCAACAAAATGGGAGAACACTTTTATAACAAAACTCTCTGACAAAATTTTAATTCCCCAATTATATAAGGAACAAAGTCAAATTTACAAACAAACAAAAAAAAAATCAAGCCATTCCCCAATCAACAAATGCTGAAGGGACATGAATAGGCAATTTTCACAAGCTAAAATCAAAACTATCAATAAACACATGAAAAAGTATTCTAAATTCCTCCTGATTAGAAAAATGCAAATTAAACAACTCTGAGGCACCAACTTACAACTAGAAGAATGGTTAATATGTCAGCAAAAGAAAGTGATAAATGATAGAGGGGATGTGGCAAAATTGGGACACTAATATATTGCTGGAGGAGTTGTGATTTGGTCCAACAATTCTGGAGGGCAATTTGAAACTATGAGCAAAGGGCTTTAAAAGACTGCCTGACCGTTGACCCATACATATCACTGCTGGCTTTGTACCCCAAAGAGATAATGAGAAAAAAAAAACTTGAACAAAAATATTCATAGTCACTTTTTTGTGGTATCAAAAAATTGCAAGATGAGGGAGTGTTCATCGATTGCGGAATGGCTGACAAATTGTGGTATCCATTGGTGATGGAATACTATTATTCAATAGTTACTATTGGAATAAATGGATGGAATACTATTATTCAATAACTCAAAGGAATAATAAACTGGAGGAATTCCATGTGAACTGAAACGACCTACAGGAATCGATACAGAGCAAAAGGTGCAGAACTAGGAGAACATTGTACACAGAGACCGATACATTATAGCATAATTGAATGTAATGGACTTTTCTACTAGCAGCCATGCAATGACCTGGGATTATTTAGAGAAAGTTGTGAGAAAGAATGCTATTCATATCCAGAGAAATAACTGTGGAAATGGAAACGCATCAGAAAAATATATGATAGGGATATGATAGAGGTTTTGATGTTTGCACTACTGCAAATATGAATACCAGGGAAATGGGTTTTGAATAATGATATATGTAGAGCCCAGTGAAACTACTTGCTGGATTTAGGAGTGGCGAGGAAAGAGTGTGGGGGAGGGGGCAGGGGAGGATAATGAATCATGTAACCATGAAAAATTTTCTCTAAATTAAAAAAAAAATAGACAAAAAAAAACACAAAAAAAACCCTTAAAGGTAATATTTTGAAAAGACAAATATGGAAAATATCAAAGGGAGAAGTCCTTTGTAAGAATCTTTTTTCAATTAATATAATGAATATGTGTATTATAGCTAAACTATAATGTCAATCTTTTACTAAATACAGTAGCAATTGTGGAAGATATTTGTTGTAACATCTATAAATTGTATTTTAATGGATTGCAATATTTTTTTTATAATTTTTACTGCTAAAGAAAATAAACTTTACTAGTTTCCATCTGTTTTTCATTTAAAATTTGGCACACCAATTGAGGAATAACTTAAAAAAGGTGTGGTGCATGCATATACTCAAATATTGCTATGAAGTTCCATAAATATAAATAAAATAATGATGAAAAAATGTAAACTGATTCAACATGAAATAAAGAGAACCATATATATTTATATGTATGTATATATTCAATAATGAATGTGATGAATAGAAAGAACAATTATGACAATAAAATCAAAGCAATGTAATGGGATTACAATGAGACTATTAAATGCAAAGAAGAAATATGAGATGGCCCCATTCTACCTCTACATTTATATAGAACTATTAGGTTTGTGTTTGAAACTTGACCTATGAGATCAGACTTGTTTGATATATTTTACTTTTTCTGAACTGTTTTATTTTTCTTTTCTTATTCTTTCTGTGAAGGGAAGGAAGAAGAAATACTTTGGGACATATAAAAATAAATCACTACAATTTTTTGCAATATTAAATTTGTTAAATTTCTATTCTCTGAGATAAACAACATTTATAAAATTTTCTACTCCACATTTTTTTGAAAAAAGCCAGACCTTCCTTTAACTATATATATATAATATATAATATATTACTCCAAAAATGTATGTTGACTAGCATCAGAAAAGAAGTCAAATAATAAAAAGAAAACTATAATGAAATCCTATTCAAATGTCTAATCTAGCACCCACATAAACCTTATTTCAAGAAAGCTATCCAGTAGAGGAAGAGCCTGACAGATCCTTCAGAACTGGAAAAGGACTGAACATAGGCCAAGTAGTGTACTACAGAACTTTTGTCTAAGGAGAAGTCCAAAAAACTCATCACCAAAAGGTTAGTCTTTTCCTTTTTTTTTTTTAAGAATAGTAATTTATAGGGAGTCAAGATGGTGGCTTAGAGGAAGCAAAAGTTCAGACCTCTGAAAACCATTACTTACTTATTAAAAACCAAATTCTCCTAGGGGACTGAAAATCAAACCAACAACCGGACAGGGCCAAGGAATCCTCCTGCTGGACTCAATTTAAAAAGTGTGCCCCCAAAAAGTCTGAATTCAAGAACACTTGGGTTTAAGGGGAAAGAAAAAGGAAGGTCCCAGGACCCCTCCCACACCTAGAGCACTGAGCCTCCAGTGGTGGCTGGAACCTCTTGGTTGGCAAGGGTGCTGATCTGGAGGGATTACCTTGCAGGCAAATCTGTGCCAGGTCAGGGCTTTGAAATCAGATGGTGGGGAAGCAGTTGTGTAAGTGCAGAGAAGGGAACCTAGTCTCAGCCAAGACACCCCAGATTGCACCCCCCCCTCCTGAGGTTTTGACCTCAGGGCACATCCAGCTTTGCAAGTTCAATTCCCCTGGGCTTAAACTTATCAAGGCTTCAGTGGGCAGGGTATCTCAAGCTCCAACACCCCTCCCCCACAAACTACTCTGAGAGTCTAGCTAAGGTACAAGGGTAAACATTGATAGAAAAACCCAAGATCCAAAACATAATGAGAGGAGTAAGAGTACAGGCAACTACAGGGGGGAAAGAAAGGGAAAATATGAGCAAACACTAGAAAAAGAAAAAAGAAATTACAATCAACAGCTTCATCCAGGCAATGAGAAAAGAGTAAATATAACAGAGGAAGATCAAGGGAGATCAAGCAAAAGATGGCAACTCTAGAAAATTGAACACAGGCTTTGGAAGAACTCAAAATACAATTCAAAGCACAATTAAGAGAGGCTAAATACAACTGGGAAAATAATGTTAAAAGCAAAATAAGTCATCTGGAAACAGAACATAGTGTCCTGAAAGCCAAAATTAATAAGTTTGAAAATGAGGCAAAGGAGATGTAAGATGAGGCAAAAAAAAATGAAAAATGAGGCAAAAAAGATGAAAGATGACCTCCAAAGAAAATCAAACCAGAAAGAAAAGGATGACCAAAAAGCCAGGGATGAAATTCAATCTTTAAAAACCGGAATACAACAATTAGAAGCCAACTTCACATGGCAGCAGAAAACTATGAAATGAAATCAAAAGAATGAAAAAATTGAGGAAAATATGAAGTGCCTCATAAACAAAACAGAAGATTTAGAAAACTGTTCCAGGAGAGACAACTTAAGAATCATTGATCTATCAGAAGACCATGACAAAAGAAAACACCTGGAAATCATCCTACAGGAAATTATCCAAGAAAATTGCCCTGATATTCTAGAACAAGAGGGAAAAGTACAGATTGATAGAATTTACAGATCAAATCCTGTACTTAATTCCCAACTGACAACACCCAAGAATATTATAGCCAAACTCAAGAACTATCAGAACAAGGAAAAAAAGTATTACAAGCTGCTAAGAAGAATTCATTCAGATACCATGGAACTACAGTGAGAATGACACAGAATCTGGCTGCATTTACACTGAAGAACCAAAAGGCATGGAATATGATATGCCAGAAAGCAAGGGAACTAGGTCTACACCCAAGAATCAACTACACAGCAAAACTGACTATATTCTTACGGGGAAAAGTATTTTAATAAAATAGAAGAATTCCAAGCATTTGTAAAGATAAGATCAGACGCAAACAGAAATTTGATGCCCAAACACAAAACTCAAGAGAATCATCAAAAGGTAATTAATAAATGGGGAAGACATAAAAACAAACCAAAACCAAAACCAAAAAAAATTTTAAGATACCCAATAAATCAAAATGATATGTATGCCTATAAGAAAAGAGAACATTGGTAACTCTTAAAAAATTGTAATTATCACTTGGGTAGCTAGAAGAATTATACTTAGAGGGAATAGTGACAAACTGTATAGGATGAAGTGTCAAAACACAAATATGTATATATATATATATATATATATATATATATACACACAACTTGAGTTTTAAAAAGAGGTTAATAATAAGAGAAATGGGAAAAGAAACAAAAGGGGGTTAATTTATATGTCACAAAGAAGCTCATGACAGCAGAGGGGAGAGCATCAATACACTGAAGGGTAAAGAGTTTGGAGATAGGAAATATACTCAATTATTATGTACATTGAAATTGATTCAAAGAGGGAAGAAAAATTAAATACATTGGGGCAGAGTATTGATTTGTGCCCTAGAGGGAAGTAGAAGGGTAACAAATAGACTGGTGTGGAAGGAAGCAATACAAGGGAGGAAGAGGGTATGGGGGTAGTTTAAAAAGACTGTAAAGAAAATAAGAAGGGTATATAAAGAGAGGGGGGGTATAAAGGGAAGTAAACTAAGGATGGGAATTAGGGGAATGATTAAAACAAACCACTTGTGTAGAAGGAAATAGTGAAAGAAGAAAGGGCAGGACTAAGAGTAGAATTCAAAATGTTGGGAAATTCAAAACTGGTAATCATAACTCTGAATGTGAATTGAATGAACTCATCCATAAAACGCAATAAAAAAGAAGAGTCATTAGAAACCAAAACCCTACCATATGCTATCTAGAAGAAACACACATAAGGATGGTAGACACTCATAAGGTAAAAGTAAGAGGATGGAACTAAATCTATTGGGCATCAAGTAATAAAAAGAAGGCAGGAATCACAATCATGATATCTGATAAAGCCAAATTAAAAATAGATTTAGTCAAAAGAGATAGGGAGTAATTACATCCTGATAAAAGGCAGTATAGACAATGAGGAAATATCAGTACTCAACATGTATCCACCAAATAGCATAGCATTCAAATTTTTAAAGGAGAAACTAGTGGAGCTTAAGGATTAAATAGATAGAAAAACTATACTAGTAAGAGACATAAACCTTCCTCTATCAGAACTAGATAATTCAAATGAAAAAATAAATAAGAAAGAGGTAAGAGAAGTGAATGAACTCTTAGAAAAATTAGAGTTAGTAGATATGTGGAGAAAAATAAATAGGGACAAAAAAGGAAAAACCTTCTTTTCAGTAGCACATGGTTTATTCACAAAGATTAACCATGTACTAGGGCATAAAACATTGCAAATAATTGAAAAAAGAACAGAAATAATAAATACAAACTTCTCAGACCACAATGCAATGAAAACAATAATTAGTAAGGTACATGGAGAGGCGAATCAAAAATTAATTGGAAATTAAACAATACTATTCTCCAAAATCAGTTAAAGAACAAATCATAGAAAGAATTGATAATTTCATTGAAGACAATGACAATGATGAAACATCCTTTCAAAATCTATGGGATGCAGAAAAAGCACTTCTCAGGGGGAGATTTATATCCTTGAGTTCATATAGTAATGAATTATGGAGGGAAAAGTTCAATGAATTGGGCATGCAAATTAAAAAAAAACTAGAAAGTGAACAAAATAGAAATTCTCAAATGAAGAAATAATTCAAGATCCTAAGAATCAAAGAAGGAATTAATAAAATTGAAAGTCAAAAAACTATTGATTTAATAAATGAGATAGAAACTTGTACTTTGAAAAAACAAACAAAATAGGCAAAGTGCTGGTCAAACTAATTTTAAAAAAAGGAAAGAAGAAAACCAAATTGACAGTATCCAAGATGAATAGGGAGACCTCACCTCTAATGAAGAGGAACCAAGTCAATCATTAAAAATTATTGTGCCCAATTATATGTCAATAAATATGGCAATCTTGTTGATATGGATGAATACTTACTAATATATAAATTGCCTAGACTAACAGAGGAAGAAATAGAATACCTAAACAACCTCATATCAGAAAAAGAAATTGAACAAACCATCAAAGAATTCCCGAAGAAAATATTCCCAGGACCAGATGGATTCACAAGTGAATTCTATCAAACATTCAAAGAACAACTAATCCCAATATTATACAAACTATTTGACAGAATAAGCAAAGAAAGTTCTACAAAATCCCTTTGAAAATACATATATAGTACTAATTCCAAGGCCACACAGGTCAAAAACAGAGAAAGAAAAACTACACATCAATCTCTTTAAGGAACATTGATGCAAAAATCTTAAATAGAATACTAGCAAAAAGACTCCAGCAAGTCATCACAAGGGTTATTCATTATGATAAGGTAGGATTTATACCAGGAATGCAAGGATGTTTCAATATTATGAAAACCACCCACATTATTGACCATATTAACAAGAAAGCCAACAAAAAATAACATGATTATCTCAATAGATTCAGAAAAAAATTTTGACAAAATACAACACTCATTCCTATTGAAAACACTAGAAAGCTTTAGAATAGAAGAACTTTTCCTAAAAATAATGAATATATATATATATATATATATATATATAACTGTCAGCAAACATCATCTGCAATGTGGATAAACTAGATGCATTCTCAAAAAGATAAATGGTGAAACAGGGATGTCCATTATCACCTCTATTATTTAACATTGTACTAGAAACACTAGTAAGAGCAATTGGAGAAGAAAAATAAATTGAAGTATTAAAATAGACAAATAGGGGACCAAGCTATCAATCTTTGCACATGATGTGATGGTCCATTTTAAGAATACAAGAGAATCAACTAAAAACTAGTCAAAATAATCAACGATTATAGCAAAGTTGCAGGATACAAAATAAACCGATATAAGTCATCAGCATGTCTATATATCTCCAATACATCTCAGCAGCAAGAATTAGAAAGATAAATTCCATTTAAAATCTCCCTACACAATATAAAATACTTAGGAATCTATCTGCCGAGACAAACACAGCAACTATATGAACACAACTACAAAACATTCTCCACACAATTAAAACTAGATCTAAACAATTGGAAAAAACATTGATTGCTCATGGGTGTTACGAGCTAACATAACAAAAATGACAATCCTACACAAATTAATTTACTTATTTAGTGCCATACCCATTGAACTACCAATAAAATTTTTAACTGAATTAGAAAAAAAACATAACGAAGTTCATTTGGAAGAATAAAAAATCAAGGATATCTAGGGGAATCTTTAAAAATATGTGAAGGAAAGTGGCCTTGCAGTCCCACATCTCAAACTATATTACAAAGCAGTGGTCATCAAAACAATATGATACTGGCTGAGACAGAAAGAAGGATCAGTGGAATAGACTTGGGGTAAATGAACTCAGCAAGACAGTCTATGATAAACCTAAAGATCCCAGTTTTTGGGACCTAAATCCAGTATTTGATAAAAACTGCTGGGGAAATTGGAAGACAGTAAGAGAGAGATTAGGTTTGGATCAACATCTCACACCCTACACCAAGATAAACTCAGAATTGGTGAATGACTTGAATATAAAAAAGGAAACTACAAGCAAATTAGGTGAACACAGAATAGTATGCATGTCAGATCTTTGGGAAAGGAAAGATTTTAAAACCAAGCAAGAGTTATGAAAAAATCACAAAATGTAAAATAAATAATTTTGATTGCATTAAATTAAAAAGTTTTTGTACAAACAAAACCAATGCAACCAAAATGAGAAGGAAAGCCACAAACTTGGAAACAATCTTCATGACAAAAACCTCTGAGAAAGGTCTAATTACTCAAAATTATGAAGAGCTAAATCAAATTGTACAATAAATTAAGCCATTCTCCAATTGATAAATGGACAAGGGACATGAATAGGCAATTTTCAGTTAAAGAAATCAAAACTACTAATAAGCACATGAAAAAATGTTCTAAATCTCTTATAATCAGAGATATGCAAATCAAAACAACTCTGAGGTATCACCTTACACCTATGAATGCTGGAGGGGATGTGGCAAAGTTGGGACATTAATGCATTGCTGGTGGAACTGTCAATTGATCCAACCATTCTGGAAGGTAATTTGGGACTTTACCCAAAGGGCAATAAAAGACTATTGGCACTTTGATCCAATCATAGCACTGCTGGGCTTTTACCCCAAAGAGATAATGAAGAAAAAGACCTGTACAAGAATATTCCTAGCTGTGCTCTTTGTGGTGGCAAAAAATTGGAAAATGATGGGATGCCCTTTAATTTTAGGGAATGGCTGAACAAATTGTGGTATATGTTGATGGAATACTATTGTGCTCAAAAGAATTACAAACTGGAGGAATTCCATGTGAACTGGAATGACCTCCAGGAATTGATGCAGAGTGAGAGGAGGAGAAACAGGAGAATATTGAACAGAGAGACTGATACACTGTGGTACAATCAATTATAATGGACTTCTCCATTAGTGGCAATTCAGTGATCCTGAACAACTCAGAGAGATCTATGAGAAAGAACGCTCTCCACATTCAAAGGAAAGTCTGTGGGAGTAGAATTCCAGAAGAAAAACAATTGCTTGATTACATGTGTTGAGGAGGATATGATTGGGCATATAGACGCTAAATGAACATCCTAGTGCAATCATCAACAACATGGAAATAGGTTCTGATCAAGAACACATGTAATATACTTTGGAATTGCTCATTGGCTACAGGAAGAATGGGGGTAGGGAAGGGAGGGAAAGAATATGATTTTTGTAACCAAGAAATAATGTTCGAAATTGATTTAATAAAAAAACAAAAGAAATAAAGAAAAAAAGAATAGTAATTCATACAGTGAAATAAGTAAACAATTTATTAAGTTCTGACTAAGTGAGGAGAATCATTATTTTTTAAATCTCAACAAAATTTTATTTAAATGCCATAATACCTGACTCCAATCTACTTATTATTAGAATCAGAAAGTTTATTTGTTTTTAGATCATTATAACCTATGTGATGAAATTATGCATCTTTTAAAGTAAATATGAAAGACCAAAATAAGTGTTTTTTTTAGTTCTAGAATAGTTTATATAGTGAGGAAATAAATACGGGTGAATAATAAGATTTAGGAACAGTAAATAATTTATGAGAGGTATTTCTGAGAAATGAAAATTATATTTAAATGAATATTTTCAAATAAAATATAATTAAATAAGCAGGATACAATGGTAATGGAGAAAACCTCATTGCAATTCAGTTTAATTTAATATAGTCAATATTTATTAAGTACCTACTATATACTAAGCTTCAGGCTAGAACTTTTGCTGTAGTTGAAACCAAAATTTTCTGCCCACAAGAATATTGTAGCCTATTATTCGGATGGACACAAATAAACCTAGAATTTAAATATAAAACAATTTTGAATGGGATAGAGTACAATTAACTAGAGGAATTTCAAGTGTTAGATGATATATGAGTACAAATTGATGATCAGAGTTCAGGATTTTTGAGAAGAATAAGAGATCATTTTTCCCCATAGCCAATAAACCCAACAATCAAAAATCAAACTTAACCAAGAAATAAAATATTATCTCAAAAATAGCATATAAAATTATATGAGTCATTGAAACAATAGAAAGTAAGGGTGTGACAAAAACCTGTTACATTTTACTTCTTTGATTAGAGTATTCTGACATAATTATAGAAAAGATGCAGGTCTTCTTGATGGCAATATTAATGTGACATTTAGTAAGGACATACAGTGTACACATCCACTTTTCTCTGGTTGAATTTACTTAGTTTTAGGTTCTTCCTTATTTTTTTTAAATAGTATTTTTTTTTATCATTTCCAAGCATTATTCATTAAAGACAAAGATCATTTTCTTTTCCTCCCCCTGACCCCCCATAGCCGACGCGTGATTCCACTGGGTATCACATGTGTTCTTTATTCTTTATTATGTTAATTAGTGATATTTCCTCATTATCTAAAGTCCCTTTTAACAGAATGTAATTACCTTCCCTATTCCTTTTAATCAGGTCTATTTTTGCTTTGGCTTTTTCAGATACCATGATTGCAACTCCTGCCTTCTTTCTGTCAGTTTTGGCTCAGTAGGGGTTTCTCCATCCTTTAATTCTGACCTTTTGGGTGTCTACCCTCCTCATGTGTGTTTCTTGGAGACAACATATGGTAGGGTTTTGGATTCTAATCCATTCTGCTATTCGTCTACATTTTATGGGTGAGTTCATCCCATTCACGTTCAAAGTTATGATTGTCATTTGTGGACTCCCTGGCATTTTGATATCCTTCCCTAATTCTAACCTTTTCTTGTTCCGCTCTACCTTTTAGTCCAGTGATTTATTTTGAATCACTCCCCCTTGTCCCCTCCGTTGATGTTTCCCTTTTTATTCCCTCCCTTTTTGTTCCCTCCCTCTACCCCCTCTCTTTCCCTCCCTTTTTGTTTTCCCTCCCCCTTCCCCTCCCTTAGTTTTCTCTTCTCCCTACCCTTGTTGGGTAAGATAGAATTCAAGATCCCAATGGGTCTGGGTGTTTTTCCCTCTCAGAGTTGATTTCCCTGAGATTAAGGTTTAAGCAAAAATTCTCTTCCTCTCCTTCTTATAGGAGTTTCCTTCCCCTCCCCTTCCCATGTGAATCTTTGTGTGAGAAAGATTATTCTATTTGGTCTTTCTTTTCCCCCTATTTACACATTATATTTTCCCCACATGTTAGTATACATAGATTGATATAAATGTAGTCCTTATAGAAGAGAGTTTGAGTTAAAGAAGAAGATAACGTTTTTCTCCTTTTCCCTATCCTTCATATTTGCCTTTTCAGGTATTCAATGCTCTTTGCTTTTCGGTGTCAACTTTCCACAGAGCTCTGGTCTTTTCTTCGCAAAAATTTGGAAATCTTCTATTTTTTTGAATGTGCATACTTTCCCTTGGAAGTATATAGTCAGTTTTGATGGGTAGCTGATTCTTGGTAGAAGGCCCAGCTGTCTTGCCTTTCTGAAAATCATGTTCCATGCCTTATGGTCATTCAGAGTGGAACTTGCAAGGTCTTGTGTGACCCTGATTGGCATTCCTTTATATCTACATTGTCTTTTTCTGGCTTCTTGTAAGATTTTTTCTTTTGTTTGAGAGCTTTGGAATTTGGCAATTACATTCCTGGGAGTTGTCTTTTTGGGGATTTAGTGTAGAGTGTGTTCTGTGAGCTCTGTCAGTGGCTGTATTTCCCCCTTGTTCTAGAATCTCTGGGCAATTTTCTTTGATCATCTCTTGTATTATGATGTCAAGTTTGCTGTTTATTTCTGGCTTTTCTGGTAGTCCAATTATTCTTAATTGTCTCTTCTCCCTCTATTTTCCAAGTCTATGACCTTGTAGTTGAGATATTTTATGTTTGCTTCTAATTTCTTGGTCTTTTGGCTTTGCTTTATTAATTCTTGCCCGTTTTCTTCCAGTTGGCTGATTCTGACTTTTAAAGCCTGGTTTTCCTTTTCAGTTTGGTCAAATTGGTTTTGTAGATGCATGAATTTCTTTTGCATTATTTCCCACTTTTCCTCCAAGAAGGCTTCCATCTTTTTGATCATTTCTTTTTTTTTTATAATATATTTTATTTGATCATTTCCAAGCATTATTCGTTAAAGACATAGATCATTTTCTTTTCCTCCCCCCCACCCCCCATAGCCGACGCGTAAGTCCACTGGGCATTAGATGTTTTCTTGATTTGAACCCAATGCTTTGTTGATAGTATTTGCATTAGAGTGTTCATTTAAGGTCTATCCTCTGTCATGTCCCCTCAACCTCTGTATTCAGGCAGTTGCTTTTTCTCGGTGTTTCCACTCCCATAGTTTATCCTTTGCTTATGAATGGTGTTTTTTTTTTCTCCTGGATCCCTGAAAGTTGTTCAGGGACATTACACCGCCCCTAATGGAGAAGTCCATTACGTTCGATTATACCACAGTGTATTAGTCTCTGTGTACAATGTTCTCCTGGTTCTGCTCCTCTCGCTCTGCATCACTTCCTGGAGGTTGTTCCAGTCTCCATGGAACTTCTCCACTTTATTATTCCTTTGAGCACAATAGTATTCCATCACCAACATATACCACAGTTTGTTCAGCCATTCCCCAATTGATGGGCATCCCCTCGTTTTCCAGTTTTGGGCCACCACAAAGAGCGCAGCTATGAATATTTTTGTACAAGTCTTTGTGTCCATTATCTCTTTGGGGTACAGACCCAGCAGTGCTATGACTGGGTCAAAGGGTAGATATTCTTTTGTCGCCCTTTGGGCATAGTTCCAAATTGCCCTCCAGAATGGTTGGATCAGTTCACAACTCCACCAGCAATGAATTAATGTCCCTACTTTGCCACATCCCCTCCAGCATTCATTACTTTCCTTTGCTGTTATGTTAGCCAATCTGCTAGGTGTGAGGTGATACCTCAGAGTTGTTTTTATTTGCATCTCTCTGATTATAAGAGATGTAGAACACTTCTTCATGTGCTTGTTAATAGTTTTGATTTCTTTATCTGAGAACTGCCTATCCATTTCCCTTGCCCATTTATCAATTGGAGAATGGCTTGATTTTTTGTACAATTGATTTAGCTCATTATAAATATGAGTAATTAAACCTTTGTCAGAGGTTTCTATGAAGATTTTTTCCCAATTTGTTGTTTCCCTTCTGATTTTAGTTATATTGGTTTTGTTTGTACAAAAGCTTTTTAGTTTGATGTAGTCAAAATTATTTATTTTACATTTTGTGATTCTTTCTATATCTTGCTTGGTTTTAAAGCCTTTCTCCTCCCAAAGGTCTGACATGTATACTATTCTGTGTTTACCCAATTTACTTATGGTTTCCTTCTTTATGTTTAAGTCACTCACCCATTTTGAATTTATCTTGGTGTAGGGTGTGAGGTGTTGATCTATTCCTAGTCTCTCCCACACTGTCTTCCAATTTTCCCAGCAGTTTTTATCGAATAGTGGATTTTTGTCCCAAAAGCTGGGATCTTTGGGTTTATCGTATACTGTCTTGCTGAGGTCGTTTTCCCCCAGTCTATTCAACTGATCTTCCTTTCTGTTTCTTAGCCAGTACCAAATTGTTTTGATGACTGCTGCTTTGTAATATAGTTTGAGGTCTGGGACTGCAAGGCCCCCATCATATGTGTTTTTTTTCATTATTTCCCTGGATATCCTTGATCTTTTGTTCTTCCAAATGAACTTTGTTATGGTTTTTTCTAAATCAGTGAAGAAGTATTTTGGTAGTTCAATGGGTATGGCACTAAATAGATAAATAAGTTTGGGTAGGATGGTCATTTTTATTATATTGGCTCGTCCTATCCATGAGCAGTTAATGTTTTTCCAATTGTTCAAGTCTAGTTTTAGTTGTGTGGCGAGTGTTTTGTAGTTGTGTTCATATAGTTCCTGTGTTTGTCTTGGGAGATAGATTCCTAGGTATTTTATTTTGTCTAAGGTGATTTTGAATGTGATTTCTCTTTCTAGTTCTTGCTGCTGAGCTGTGTTGGAGATATATAGAAAAGCTGATGATTTATGTGGGTTTATTTTGTATCCTGCAACTTTGCTAAAGTTGTTGATTATTTCAATTAGCTTTTTGGTTGAATCTCTAGGATTCTTTAAGTAGACCATCATGTCATCCGCAAAGAGTGATAACTTGGTCTCCTCCTTGCCTATTCTGATGCCTTCAATTTCTTTATCTTCTCTAATTGCTACTGCTAGTGTTTCTAGTACAATGTCAAATAGTAGAGGTGATAATGGGCATCCTTGTTTCACTCCTGATCTTATTGGGAATGCATCTAGTTTATCCCCATTGCAGATGATATTAGCTGTTGGTTTTAGATATATACTGTTTATTATTTTTAGGAATGACCCTTCTATTCCTATGCTTTCTAGTGTTTTTAATAGGAATGGGTGTTGTATTTTATCAAAGGCTTTTTCTGCATCTATTGAGATAATCATGTGGTTCTTGCTAGTTTGCTTGTTGATGTGGTAAATTATGTGGATGGTTTTCCTAATGTTGAACCAGCCCTGCATCCCTGGTATGAATCCTACTTGATCATGGTGAATGATCCTTCTGATCACTTGCTGGTGTCTTTTTGCTAGTATCCTATTTAAGATTTTTGCATCTATATTCATTAGGGAGATTGGCCTATAGTTTTCTTTCTCTGTTTTTGACCTGCCTGGTTTTGGAATCAGTACCATGTTTGTGTCGTAAAAGGAGTTTGGTAGAACTCCCTCTTTGCTTATTATGTCAAATAGTTTGTATAGTATTGGGGTTAACTGTTCTCTGAATGTTTGATAGAATTCACAGGTGAATCCATCAGGCCCTGGGGATTTTTTCTTAGGAAGTTCTTTGATGGCTTGATGGATTTCAATTTCTGATATGGGATTATTTAAGAATTCTATTTCCTCTTCTGTTAGTCTAGGATGTTTGTATTTTTGTATATATTCATCCATTTCTCCTAAATTGGTGTGTTTATTGCCATATAATTGGGCAAAGTAATTTCTAATGATTGCCTTAATTTCCTCCTCATTGGAGGTGCTGTCCCCCTTTTCATCTTTAATGCTGTGAATTTGCTTTTCTTCCTTCCTTTTTTTAATTAGATTGACCAGTACTTTGTCTATTTTGTTTGTTTTTTTCAAAGTACCAGCTTCTTGTCTTATTTATTAAATCAATAGTTCTATCACTTTCGATTTTATTAATTTCTCCCTTAATTTTTAGGATTTCTAATTTGGTTTTCTGCTGGGGGTTTTTAATTTGATCGCTTTCGAGTTTTTTCAATTGCATTTCCAATTGATTGATCTCTGCTCTCCCTTGTTTGTTAATATGAGCTTTCAGGGATATGAATTTGCCTCTGATTACCGCTTTGGCTGCATCCCAAAAGGTTTGAAAGGATGTTTCGCCATTGTCATTTTCCTTGATGAAATTATTAATTGTTTCTATGATTTCTTCTTTAGCTAAACGGTTTTGGAGTATCATATTGTTTAATTTCCAATTGGTTTTAGATTTGGTTTTCCATGTACCATTACTAATCATTATTTTTATTGCCTTGTGATCTGAGAAGGCTGCATTCATTATTTCTGCTTTTTTGCATTTGTGTGCTATGTTTCTGTGACCTAATGTATGGTCAATTTTTGTGAATGTGCCATGTGGTGCTGAGAAGAAGGTGTATTCCTTTTTATCCCTATTTATTTTTCTCCATATGTCTATTAATTCTAATTTTTCTAAGATTTCATTCACTTCTTTTACCTCTTTCTTATTTATTTTTTGATTTGATTTATCTAAATTTGATAATGGTTGGTTTATGTCTCCCACTAGTATGGTTTTATTGTCTATTTCTTCCTTCAATTCTCCTAGTTTCTCCATTAGAAATTTGGGTGCTATATTATTTGGTGCATACATGTTGATTAATGATATTTCCTCATTGTCTAGAGTCCCTTTTAACAAAATATAATTACCTTCCCTATCCCTTTTGATCAGGTCTATTTTTGCATTGGCTTTATCAGATATCATGATTACCACTCCTGCCTTCTTTCTATCAGTTGAGGCCCAGAAGGTCTTACTCCATCCTTTAATTCTGACCTTGTGGGTGTCAACCCGCCTCATGTGTGTTTCTTGAAGACAACATATGGTAGGGTTTTGGATTCTAATCCATTCAGCTATTCGTCTACGTTTTATGGGTGAGTTCATCCCATTCACGTTCAAAGTTATGATTGTCATTTGTGGACTCCCTGGCATTTTGATTGCCTTCCCTAATTCTAACCTTTTCTTCTTCGGCTCTACCTTTTAGTCCAGTGATTTACTTTGAATCAGTCCCCCTTGTCCCCTCCCTTGATGTTTCCCTTTTTAGTCCCTCCCTTTTTGTTCCCTCCCTCTACCCCCTCTCTTTCCCTCCCTTTTTGTTCTCCCTCTCCCCCTCCCCCCCTTGGTTTTCCCTTCTCCTTACCCTTGTTGGGTAAGATAGAATTCAAGATCCCAATGGATCTGGATGTTTTTCCCTCTCAGAGTTGATTTCCCTGAGATTGAGGTTTAAGTAAGCCCCCCCCCCTCTTCCTCTCCTTCTTATAGGAGTTTTCTTCCCCTCCCCTTCCCCTGTGAATCTTTGTGTGAGAACCATTATTCTATTTGGTCTTTCTTTACCCCCTATTTATACATTACATTTTCCCCACATATTAGTATACATAGGTTGATATAAATGTAGTCCTTATAGAAGAGAGTTTGAGTAAAAGAAGATAACATTTTTCCCCTTTCCTTAATATTTACCTTTTCAGGTATTCCTTGCTCTTTGATTTTCGGTATCAAACTTTCCACAGAGCTCTGGTCTTTTCTTTGCAAAAAGTTGGAAGTCTTCTATTTTGTTGAATGCCCATACTTTCCCTTGGAAGTATATAGTCAGTTTTGCTGGGTAGCTGATTCTTGGTTGGAGACCCAGCTCTCTTGCCTTTCTAAAGATCATGTTCCATGCCTTACGATCATTCAGCGTAGAACTTGCAAGGTCTTGTGTGACCCTGATTGGCATTCCTTTATATCTAAATTGTCTTTTTCTGGCTTCCTGTAGGATTTTTTCTTTTGTTTGATAGCTTTGGAATTTGGCAATTACATTCCTGGGAGTTGTCTTTTGGGGGTTTAGTGTAGAAGGTGTTCTGTGAGCTCTGTCAGTGGCTGTATTGCCCCCTTGTTCTAGAATCTCTGGGCAATTTTCTTTGATTATATCTTGTATCACCATGTCCAGTTTGGTGTTTATTTCTGGCTTTTCTGGGAGTCCAATTATTCTTAAATTTTCTCTTCTCCCCCTGTTTTCCAGATCTATCACCTTGTCGGTGAGATATTTTATGTTCTCTTCTAATTTCTTGGTGTTTTGGCTTTGCTTTATTAGTTCTTGCTTTAAAGCCTGGTTTTCTTTTACAGTTTGGTCAAACTGGTTTTGTAGATGCGTGAATTTCTTTTGCATCATTTCCCACTTTTCCTCCCAGAGGGCTTCCATCTTTTTGGTCCTTTCTGATTCAAATTCTTCATGGGTTTGTGGAGAGTTTCTATTTCCTTTGGAAGATTTTGGAGAATTTTCTTGTATATCTTCTTCTATCTGCTCTGTATTTTGTATTTTGGCTCCATAGAATGTGTCCAGAGTCGCCCCTTTCTTCTTATTTTTCTTGGTATTTTGGGGCTTCTGTGCTTCTGTGGAGTTTGTCATCTCTGAATGTGGAGGATTGGCTTTTCTTGTCTTTGTCTGGTGATCAGAGGCTTTAGTCCTGGGCAGATGTTGGTTCTATGAGCGTTCCCTGGGTTAAACTGAATATGCCTCACTGGAACTGGAATGGAAGGGTCGGACCACAAGGCCACACTCTCCCCCTGGCTCGATTTCCGGAAGTTGCCTTCAGAATCCCTGGCCGTGAGGCTGTTTCGTCGGCCTGCGGGGGGATGGGCTGCCACTTCCCCAAGCTCCGAGAGCACAGACTTTCACTGAGACTTGGATAGCAGGATCCAGCCCGTGAGGCTCTCTTGCCCGCCCTGAGGGTTGCTGTTGTTTTGACCAGCTCTCTGCAGCGGAGGCCCCAGGCAGTAACTTTCACCCGGACCGACCAGCTCTTTGCAGCTGAGGCCCCAGGCAGTAACTTTCCCCCTGGACTGGGACTTGGGTAGAAGACCCTGAGGGTTGTTGTTCCTCAGACCCTGCTCTCTGAGCCCGGCGCGGCTGCCGCTTCCGGGAGCCTTGGACTCTGCGCTCCTACCCCTGAGGTCCGAGGGATCTCGGGTTCTGGCTTTTAAGGGGAGCCGTACCTTTTGAACCGGGTCCAGGTCCAGGAGGAGGGTTCCCAGGGTCTGTGTTGTTGATCGTTTTGAATTTCGGCACCTTAGGAGCTTCTAGTTTGAGATCGGTCGGGAAGGGTTTTCCGGAGATCTGAACTTCAGCTTTCTCTAAGCCGCCATCTTAACCGGAAGTCTTTTTGATCATTTCTGATTCAAATTCTTCATGGGTTTGTGGAGAGTTTCCATTTCCTTTGGAAGGTTTCAGAGCATTTGCTTGTGTTTCCTCTTCTATCCCCTCCCTATTTTTTATTTTTGCTCCAAAAAATGTGTCCAAAGTCACCCCCTTCTTCTTGTTTTTCTCGGACTGTTGAGGCTTTTCTGTGCTGTTTGCCATCTCTATCTGAGTGGGGAGGTCTAGCTCTTCTCATCTCTGTCTGGTGTTCAGAGGCTTTAGCCCCAGGCAAATTGTCCATTCGTGGGCTTTACTGCTCTCAGTTTCCTTCCGATGCTTCTTCGTTGCCTTACTCCCATGGTCTGAGCCTGGCTTTGCATTGCCCCCAAGGTATCTCAGAGCCTTTGTGGGCCAGAGAGTCCTGCACTCTGAGGGTGAGGCGCCAAGGCTTCTCGGAGCTCCAAGGGCTCCTGATAGGATTAACTTCCACTGGGTTGGATTGAGTGTGTCTTAAAGCAGGGACCTTCCCTGAGACTTAGACAGAAGGATCCAGCCAGGGAGCTACAGGCTCACCTCTGTCTCTCTCTGTTTCCCGGCTGTCTGGGTGCCCCCATGACTGGCTCAGGTTGTTTTCAGGATGTGGCCTTCTGACTAGCCGGGCCTAGGATCCTTTTGCTGGCTCTTAGGTTTCCACTGCTGCTTTGGACTCAGCTCTCTGGGTTGGGGGGAATGGGTCCTGGGATCTTCCTTCTGCCTATCCCTTAGATCCATGTGATCTCGGGTTCTGGCTTTTGGGGGGCCATACCTTTTGATCCAGGTCCAGAAGGAGGGTTCCCTGGATCTATCCTGTTGTTTGTTTTGAATTTTGGTGTCCTAGGAGCATACAGTTTGAGATCGGTAAGGAAGGGGTTTCCGGAGATTTGAACTTTAGCTCTCTCTAAGCCGCCATCTTGACTGGAACTCTCTTCCTTATTTTAAGAGGCTTGTTTACAGATAAACAACTTGTTTCCACCCTATTTTAGCAACAGGGGGAAAAGTATACTGTAATTTAATTTTAAGATTAAACTTCTCCATTAAAATTAAAAGGTTGTCTTGAGGTGCCAAAAAAAGGGTACAAGTTAGTGTTAAATTTCCACATTGTCAGCATGGGTACTATTTCTATTATCATAGACAGCAATATTCTATCCATGTCTCCTCTTCCTGTTCAAACCTTATCTGGATCCTCCCATAATGGATAGAGAAAACTCATAAAATTATAACTGTGTTTATTGATGAATTTTTAATAACTGGCTTTCTAGGAAAAAAAACATCTGTGATATTTTAAAGTTTAATTTGTACTGTTGATTTATTTTCTATCACTTTAATAAATCTATAAAATAAACACAACAATAAATTAAGCTCCTGATTTATAGGTTGACAGTGTCAGAATTATAAATGATAACACAGAAACCTTAACAATTGGCTCTCACAAACCTTTCTGAACTGATTCCAACACACCCATAATATACCAACTATAATTAGAAATATATGTGTGTGTTTGTGTGACTGTCTGCCTGCAAGCATATATGCATTTTGTATCTATATGTGTATGTATCTTTGCACAGATGAAAGTCATCTCCTTTCAGAATTATGCAAATACTAGATAGGAAGTATAAATGTGAATATGACTCTTTACTCATATGAGAACCTATCAATAGTCAAAGGTAATGCATAGTTCTTTTAACTTATTGTTTTGGATTCTTAGGAGACATTCAAACTTGAAATGTAATTTGTAGAAGCTAATAAAACAATTTTAATTAGGAGGGGATAAAAAACGTGGGGTTACCTACCTACCTACCTATTTGGTACTAGTACATCGAATTAGTTAGCATGCACAATAAGCTCTCAAAAGTACTTATTATTGATATTCCACTTAAAAGGGGAGCAGATAAACAAAATATAAAAATCACTACAAATGATAATGCTGTGTAGACAATAATGGGCCACAATTCATTGTTGTTCGATAATGCATAGTACAAAATTACTAATTAGTGCTGTGAATTAGATAGATTACAATTACTATTCAGTTACAATAAAAACTACAAAAACCTTATAATATAATAATTTGTGGCATTATGTTCTAGGTAAGCCACTAAGTAAGAGTTGTGATGCTGATTTGTTTCTTTCATCAAATCAGTGCATGGAAAGAAAAAAAATTAGGATAACAAGTAGTATTTCTACAAATTACATTTCAAGTTTGAATGTCTCCTAAGAATTCAAAAGCAATAGTTTAAAAGAACTATGCATTACTTTATATTCATTCACAATATTATTATTCTTACTATCACTAATAGCAATAGCTAATATTTATATTGTACTTAATTTTTGAAAAGTACTTTGAAAATTTTATTATATTGTCATGATAACCCTCAGAAGTATATGCTGTTATTATCTAAATTTTACCTATCAAGATCCTGAGGTAGACCAAGAGAAATAGATTTTGTTGGTGATAGTTTGGGGAATGAGAACAATATTTGAGTGGCTGAGAGAATAATTTATAATATATTATCATTGAGTGAATATAATTTTTATATTAACTTTTTCAAAGACTTTATTGTCTCAAGTAGGAGATTGGCAAAACAAAGCAATATGGCATTATATTATTATGAAAAGATTTACTTCTTTTGCCTTTTAATAGACATGGAACAATTCACCATTCACTAAGAATATAAAGAAGATGAGAACACTTTGGTGACTATATGTATTATAAAAATGATAATTATGCAATTCTGGTATTAGTTCCTTTTAAAAAGAAAATAAACATGTTTCTATATTCTGTGCCATTTTTTTCTGAGCTCTTTCATAAGATTTCAATTGGAATTATAGATTTTATTCATCTTTTAGAATGTACCATAGACATTTTGGGGAGATAGGAGGATGAAAAAAAGATAACATAGGATTTACCTCTCTTCCTCCTTCTATCCCAAATTAACAAGATTAAGAAAATAATCTTAAAGTTTCTGAATGTAATAAAATTGGCAATGACAAAAAAAAATTGAAAGAACAAGTAAACAGGTAATTCTTTTTTTTTCCATTTGAATTAGTTTATATAGAAAATTTAGAACATTATTCCTTGGTTACAATAATCACATTATTTCCCTCCTTCCCCTCCACACACCCTTCCCACAGCCCACACACAATTCCATTGGGTATTACTTGTGTCCTTGATCAGAACCTATTTCCATGTTGAAGATGTTTGCACTAGGATGTTCATTTAAAGTCTACGTCCCCAATCATATCCCTTCAATCCATGTATTCAAGAAGGTGTTTTACTTTGGTATTTTTACCCCCATCATGTTTCCTCTGAATGTGGATAGTGGTTTTTCTCATAGATTCCTTCTATTTTTCAGGATCACTGCATTGCCACTAATGGAGAAATCCATTACATTCAATTATACCACAATGTATCAGTCTCTACGTATAATGTTTTCCTGGTTCTGCTCCTCTCACTCTTTATCAATTCCTGGAGGTTGTTCCAGTCCCCATGGAATTCCTCCACTTTCCTTTAGTGCAACAGTATTCCATCACCAACATATACAACAATTTGTTCAGATTCCCCAATTGAAAGGCATTCTCTCATTTTCCAATTTTTGCCACCACAAAGAGAGCAGCTAGGAATATTCCTGTACAGGTCTTTGTCCTCATTATCTCTATTCTTTTGTTATTAAATCAATTTTGAACATTATTTCTTGGTTACAAAAATCATATTCTTTCCCTCCCTTCCCTACCCCCTCTCTTCCCTTAGCCACTGAGCAATTCCAAAGTATATTACATATGTCCTTGATCAGAACCTATTTCCATGTTGTTGATGATTACACTAGGATGTTCATTTAGTGTCTGTATCCCCAATCATATCCCCCTTAACCCATGTAATCAAGCAATTGTTTTTCTTCTGGATTTCTACTCCCACAGACTTTCCTCTGAATGTGGATAGTGGTCTTTCTCATAGATCTCTCTGAGTTGTTCAGGATCACTGAATTGCCACTAATGGAGAGGTCCATTACAATCGATTGTACCACAGTGTATCAGTCTCTGTGTTCAATGTTCTCCTGTTTCTCCTCCTCTCACTCTGCATCAATTCCTGGAGGTCATTCCAGTTCACATGGAATTCCTCCAGTTTGTAATTCCTTTGAGCACAATAGTTTTCCATCAAAAACATATACCACAATTTGTTCAGCCATTCCCTAAAATTAAAGGGCATCCCATCATTTTCCAATTTTTTGCCACCACAAAGAGCACAGCTAGGAATATTCTTGTACAGGTCTTTTTCTTCATTATCTCTTTGGGGTAAAAGCCCAGCAGTGCTATGATTGGATCAAAGTGCCAATAGTCTTTTATTGCCCTTTGGGTAAAGTCCCAAATTACCTTCCAGAATGGTTGGATCAATTGACAGTTCCACCAGCAATGCATTAATGTCCCAACTTTGCCACATCCCCTCCAGCATTCATTACTTTCCTTTGCTGTCATGTTAGCCAATCTGCTAGGTGTGAGGTGATACCTCAGAGTTGTTTTGATTTGCATATCTCTGATTATAAGAGATTTAGAACATTTTTTCATGTGCTTATTAGTAGTTTTGATTTCTTTAATTGAAAATTGCCTATTCATGTCCCTTGTCCATTTATCAATTGGAGAATGGCTTGATTTATTGTATAATAAATATTTATAATTTTATGATTTTTATAATTTCATAATCATTTCATAATTTTATAATAAATCTTTATGGTTTTCAGTAATTAGACCTTTCTCAGAGGTTTTTGTCATGAAGATTGTTTCCTAGTTTGTGGCTTTCCTTCTCATTTTGGTTGCATTGGTTTTGTTTGTACAAAAACTTTTTAATTTAATGCAATCAAAATTATTTATTTTACATTTTGTGATTTTTTCATAACTCTTGCTTGGTTTTAAAATCTTTCCTTTCCCAAAGATCTGACATGTATACTATTCTGTGTTCACCTAATTTGCTTGTAGTTTCCTTTTTTATATTCAAGTCATTCACCAATTCTGAGTTTATCTTGGTGTAGGGTGTGAAATGTTGATCCAAACCTAATCTCTCTCTTACTGTCTTCCAATTTTCCCAGCAGTTTTTATCAAATACTGGATTTAGGTCCCAAAAACTGGGATCTTTAGGTTTATCATAGACTGTCTTGCTGAGTTCATTTACCCCAAGTCTATTCCACTGATCCTTCTTTCTGTCTCAGCCAGTATCATATTGTTTTGATGACCACTGCTTTGTAATATAGTTTGAGATGTGGGACTGCAAGGCCACTTTCCTTCACATATTTTTAAAGATTCCCCTAGATATCCTTGATTTTTTATTCTTCCAAATGAACTTCGTTATGTTTTTTTTCTAATTCAGTTAAAAATTTTATTGGTAGTTCAATGGGTATGGCACTAAATAAGTAAATTAATTTGGGCAGGATTGTCATTTTTTCTTATGATAGCTTGTAACACCCATGAGGAATCAATGTTTTTCCAATTGTTTAGATCTAGTTTTAATTGCGCGGAGAGAGTTTAATAGTTGTGTTCATATAGTTGCTGTGTTTGTCTCGGCAGATAGATTCCTAAGTATTTTATATTGTGTAGGGAGATTTTAAATGTAATTTCTCTTTCTAATTCTTGCTGTGGAAATCAGTTGGAGATATATAAAAATGCTGATGACTTATGTGGTTTTATTTTATATCCTGCAACTTTCCTAAAGTTGTTGATTATTTCAACTAGCTCTTTGGTTGATTCTCTAGGATTATTAAAGTCAACCATCATATCATATGCAAAGAGTGATAGCTTGGTCTCCTCATTGCCAATTTTAATACCTTCAATTTCTTTTTTTTCTCTAATTGATACTACTAGAATTTCTAGTACAATGTTAAATAATACAGGTGATAATGGGTATCCTTTTTGTTTTTCACTCCTGATCTTATTGGGAATGCTTCTAGTTTATCCCCATTGCAGATTATGTTTGCTGATGGTTTTAGTTATATACTGTTTATTAATTTTAGGAAAGGCCCTTCTACTCCTATACTTTCTAGTGTTTTCAATATGATTGGGTGTTGTATTTTATCAAAGGCTTTTTCTGCATCTATTGAGATAATCATGCGATTTTTGTCGGTTTGCTTGTTAATATGGTCAATTATGTAATTGGTTTTCCTAATATTGAACCATCCTTGCATTCTTGGTATGAATCCTACCTGGTCATAATGAATAACCCTTGTGATGACTTGCTGGAGTCTTTTTGCTAGTATCATATTTAATATTTTTACATTTATATTCATTAAGAAGATTGGTTTATAGTTTTCTTTCTCTGTTTTTTACCTGCCTGGCTTTGGGATCAGTAAAATATTTGTGTCATGAAATGAATTTGATAGAAATTCTTCTTGCCTTATTTTGTCAAACTGTTTGTATAATATTGGGATTAGTTGTTCTTTGAATGTTTGATAGAATTCATTTGAGAATCCATCAAGTCCTGGGGATTTTTTCTTAGGGAGTTCTTTGATAGTTTGTACAATTTCTTTTTCTGAAATGGGGTTGTTTAGGTAATCTATTGCTTCCTCTGTTAGTCTAGGCAATTTATATTTTAGTAAGTATTCATCCATATCACCTACATTGCCATATCTGTTGCCATAAAATTGGGCATAATAGTTTTTAATGATTGACTTACTTTCCTCCTCATTAGCAGTGAGATCTCCCTTTTCATATTGGATACTGTCAATTTGGTTTTCTCCTTTCCTTTTTGTAATTAGACTTACCAGTACTTTGTCTCTTTTATTTGTTTTTTTTTCAAAGTACCAGGTTCTAGTCTTATTTATTTAATCAATAGTTCTTTGACTTTCAATTTTACTAATTTCTCCATTGATTTTTATGATCTCTAATTTAGTCTTCATCTGGGGATTTTTAATTTGTTCACTTTCTAGTATTTTAATTTGCATTCCCAATTCATTGACCTCTACCTTCCCTAATTTGTTAATATATGAACTCAAGGATACAAATTTCCCCCTGAGTACTCCTTTGGCTGCATCTCATAGGTTCAGAAAGGATGTCTCATCATTGACATTTTCTTCAATTAAGTTATTAATTTTTTCTATGATTTGTTCTTTAACTCATTTTGGAGAATCATATTGTTTAATTTCCAATTAATTTTTGATTTACCTCTCCATGTGCCCTTACTAATTATTATTTACATTGCATTGTGATCTGAGGAGTCTGAATTTATTATTTCTTCTCTTTTCTACTTGATTGCAATCTTTTTATACCCTAATACATGATCAATTTTTGTGAATGTACCATGTGCTGCTGAAAAGAAGGTGTATTCCTTTTTGTTCCCCTTTATTTTTCTCCACATATCTACTAACTCTAACTTTTCTAATATTTCATTTACTTCTCTTACCTCTTATTTATTTTTCATTTGATTTATCTAGTTCTGATAGAGGAAGATTTGGATCTCCCCCTAGTATAATTTTTCTATCTATTTCATCCTTGAGCTCCACTAGTTTCTTCTTTAGAAATTTGAATGCTATGCCATTTGGTGCATACATGTTGAGTACTGATATTTCTTCATTGTCTATACTTCATTTTATCAGAATGTAATTACCTTCCCTATCTCTTTTAACTAGATTTATTTTTACTTTGGCTTTGTCAGGTATCATGATTTCATCTCCTGCTTTCTTTTTATTAGTTGATGCCCAATATATTTGGCTCCATCCTCTTTCTTTCACTCTATGAGTCTCCACCTTCCTCATGTGTGTTTCTTGTAGACAGCATATGGTAGGTTTTGGGATTCTAATCCACTCTACTATTCACTTGCATTTTATGGGTCAGTTCATTCCATTCACATTCAGAGTTATTTTTACTTAGCTGTATATTTCCCAGCATTTTGATTTCTATTCCTGGTCCTGCCTTTTCTTTTTTCACTATTTCCTTCTACACCAATGTTTTAATTTAGTCAATCCCCTTAGTTCCCACCCTTATTTTACTTCCCTTTCTACCCCCCTACCTTCTTATTCCCCACCTTATTTGCCTTGCAGTCTTTCTAAAACTACCCCACACCCACTTCCCCCCTTGTACTGCTTCCTTCCCCACCAGTCCATTTGTTACCCTTCTGCTCCCCTATAAGGCACAAATCTATTCTCTGCCCCAATGGATTGGATTGTTCTTCCCTCCTTAGGTCAATTTCAATGCACATAGGAATTGAATAGTTCCTACCTGCAACCTCTTTATCCTTCCAGTGCTTCTTTGTAACATATAAATTTACCCCCTTTTTGTTTCTTTTCCCGTTTCTTTTAGTATTAACCTCTTTTATTAGCTCTAGTTGTATGTATATGTATTTATGCATACAAATATCTATATGCTTATTTATGTCTTGTCATTTCATCCTATCCAGTTTGTCAGTGTTTCCTCTAAGTATAATTCTTCTAGCTGCCCAGTTGAAAATAACAATTTTTAAGAGTTACCAATGACCTCTTTTCTTATAGGGATACATATCATTTTAACTTATTGAGTCTCTTAGAAAAAAAAGTAGATTTTTTTGTTTGTTCTGTTTTGTTTTGGTTATCTCTTCCCCCCCCCCCTTTTTAAAAATTACATTTTGATGATTCTCTTGAGTTCTGTGCTTGGGCATCAAATTTTCTGTTGAGGTCTGGTCTTTTCTTTACAAATTCTTAGAATTCTTCTATTTTGTTGAATGGCCATATTTTCCCCTATAAGAATATAGTCAGTTTTGCTGGGTACTTGATTCTTGGGTGTAGACCTAGTTCCCTTGCTTTCTGGAATATCATATTCCATGCCTTTCGGTTCTTCAGTGTGGATGAAGCCAGATCCTGTATTATCCTCACTGTGGTTCCATGGTATCTGAATGATTCTTCATGGCAGCTTGTTATATCTTTTCTTTGGTCTGATAGTTTTGAATTTGACTATAACATTCATGGGTGTTGTCAGTTGGGGATTATATACAAGAGGTGATCTGTGGATTCTTTCAATCTCCACTTTTCCCTCTTGTTCTAGACTATCAGGGCAATTTTATTGAATAATCTCCTGTAGTATTGTGCTCAGGTTTTTTCTTTTGTCATGGTCTTCTGGTAGACCAATGATTTTTAAATTGTCTCTCCTCGAACGATTTTCTAAGTCCTCTGTTTTGTGAATGAGATGCTTCATATTTTCCTCATTTTTTTCAATCTTTTTGTTTTGTTTTATAGTATTCTGCTGCCTTGTGAGGTTACTTAATTCTAGTTATTGTATTCTGGTTCTTAAAGACTGGATTTCATCTCTGGCTTTTTTGTCATCCTTCTCCTTCTGGTCCAATTTTCTTTGGAGATCATCTTTCATTCTCTTTACCTCATCTCTCATCTCCTTTGCCTACTCATTCATCTTCTTTGCCTCATCTTTCATCTTCTTTGCCTCATCTTTAATCTCCTTTGCCTCATTTTCAAGCTGGTTGATTTTTGATTTCAAGACATTATTTTCTGCTTCCAGATGACTTATATTAGTTTTTAAATTATTTTTCCAATTTTTTTCAGCCTCTATTAATTGTGTTTTGAATTGCATTTTGAGTTCTTCCAAAGCCTGTATCTAATTTGCTGGGATTTCTGTTTTATTTCTTGCCTCCTCCTGTGTATTGGTTGTTCTTGGTCCTTTGCCTGTGCAGACACTGTTAATTGTAATTTATTTCTTCTTTTTCTGTTGTTTGCTCATATTTACTGCTTCTTTGTCCCCTGTATTTGTCTGTGTTCTTGCTCCTCTCATTTTTTTGGTTTGGGTTTTTTTTTTTGTCAGTCTCCCCTCTTGGAGCTTTGTCAGATCTCTCAGTGCAGTCTCTGGGGGAGGGGTGTTGGAACTTGGGCTTCCTTGAGTTCTGAAGACTTTTCATGGGATTATGTGTTCAGCTGGGTTGGGTTGGATGTGCCCTGAGGCCAAAACTTCCTGGACTGCTACAATAATATAGAGGGTGTCACCCATTCTGACCAGGCTGCCAGCTCTTTTCTCCCTCTCTAGCTGCTTCCCTGCCACCTGTGTTCAACACTCTGAGCCTGGCACAGCCCTGCCTGCAAGCTATGCCCTCCAGACCAGAACCTTTGCCCTCCTAGAGGTTCCCACTGCAGCTGGAGGCTTATGTTACAAGGGAATCACTTTAAAAGCCTGATATATATTAATTTAAGGTCGCCAAGGAATCAGCTATGTAATTCCTAAATGAAAACTTAAGTCAGCCGTCAATCTTTTATGGAGTTTAATTACAATAGGAGGAAGTAATTAGAGATAGAGAGAGAGAAAAAGGGAGAGAAGGGAATAGGGCTTAAATACCCCTTCTGTTTAGGCTGGGCCAAAAGGCCCAAGCCCTTAGATAGCTGGGGCAAAGAAAAGAGATCAGTCCCTATTACTCACGTGACCAAAATGGAGAAACAGTCTCAGAGGCCCCCACCTTCAGCTTCCTTCAGAGCAAGCTTCTCTGAGCCCACACGAATCACACCGACCAACTACTCCACCCCCTCCTCTAGTCTTCAGACCCTCCTATCTTTTTGGAAACCATCCAAGTTCCTCCCCTCAGTTCTCCCATCTACCAATCACTGTTCATCAATTTCCCTGTGCCAATGGAGGCTCTAGCTTAACCCAGGACCACCCAGAGTTTTCTGGCTTTTGCACATGTCTGTTGAAGGTCATATTTTCAAATGATTAAATCTTTGCTCCTTTGCTACAGCCCTTTCTAAATCCTGTTAACCTGAGTAGGGTAGAGGTTGGAATAATTAAATTTTGATCTAGGCTGCAGCCCTTACTCAATCCTGTTAGGACTGAGTAGGGTGGAGATTTATTCCAAGTATCTCCATTGTATCAATTCTAAAATCAATCATGACTCAAAGAAATTCTATTCTATGCTTAAGCATAGGTCAAAGTCCTTTCCATTGTTCAGCAAAGGGTTTCTGTCCTAAAGTAATCTTAAGAAGGGAAGAGAAGGAACCTCCCATGCCAATGGGGTTCCCATTCCAATAGACTATCAGTAAGAAATTTTCCAAGTATGAAATATCCCAATGGTGAAATTTCCAACATTTATAAGTCTAAGGAAATTTGAGGTTTACACTTAGCACTCAGGGTGGGGGGGGAGGGATCCTTGGGCCTTCCCTCTGCCTTCCTCCTAATACCAAGTATTCTCAGATTCTGGCTTTTGGGGGGACACACCTTTTGAATTGAGTCCAGCAGGAGGGTTCCCTTGTTCTCTTTTGTTGTTTGGTTTGATTTTCAGTCCCCTAGGAGTATTTCATTTGTGATTGGTAAGGAAGGGTTTTTAAAGATCTGAACTATTGTTACTCCTAAGCTGCCATCTTGACTCCCTATATCTAACCTGGTAATTCATATGAAAAAAAAAGAAATAAAATAATAATTAATTTAATTTAAAAACATTTTTTAAATAATTCACTGATTTTTTGCCTTAGCAATTTCCACCACCATCTTTCACAAATCCCCCTAAGTTCCTGGCTATACTATTGGCTATTTTGATTTCTACTGTTCTGGGTAAGTATTTTGGAATTTATGTTTTGGTAATATGTCAAGGAGAACTCTGTCTCTTCAGCAGTTGGAGCTCATAAGGGATAAGAGTTTGTGGTTTAAGGGTACACAATTTTGGAAGAGGAAGGAACTCAGAAGTCTAATGTAGGCAAAAACCATTTATTTCTGCAGATAATTAATAAAGTAGTCAACAGAAATAAGAAATAATAAAAAAGTAATACTGCAAAGGGTTTGCCAAAGTCTCCACTAACAATGAGGAATGACTTGCCTGTCTATCCCTGAATGTAGAGACTGAATGTCATTCTCAGAAATTAAATTGGAGTCCAGGATAATAGTACTGGGAAACATGGCCTTTCAGGGCCTTTTTCAGCAATAAATCTGGCATCTATCTTTATTTCCATAAGGGCCAGTAAGTTCACAAGCAATTGTAAAGTACTCACTATGTATCAGGAAATGTGTTGGGCAGTAGAGATGAAAAGATAAAAACTGCCTGAAAACACTCTCTACCAAGAAGGAATTCTCCATCCAATGCAGGAAAGATTCAAAAAGCTATGTAATTTCATGATATAGGTAGAGTGAATGTAAAGAAATTCCTGAGGGAAGACTAACATTCAAGAGGAAAAGGAGAAACCTCCTATGAGAGGTAGAATTTAAAGAGTCATGGATAAAGTCAGGAAAGATACAAGGTATGAAGACAAAGCATTCTAGGCACTGGAGACAGCCACTGAAAGTTTATAGAATAGCAAGTAAGCTAATATGACTGAATCCTAGGATATGTGGTGGGGAACAAAGTATAAAAATACTAGAAAGAAAAAGGCTAGGTTATGAATACATTAGTCTCTAAGAACTAATCAGAAGTAATTTCATAATGGCACCTAAGATGTCAGAGTAAAGGACACTATGCCCTCCTACACACACACACACACACACACACACACACACACACACACACATACAGAGAGAGTGAGAGCAAGAGAGAGAGAGAGAGAGAGAGAGAGAGAGAGAGAGAGAGAGAGAGAGAGAGAGAGAGAGAGAGATTGAGAGAAAAAGTAAATTACTTCAAAACAAAGTAGAACAAGCATGTCTTATGAAGAGTGAGAAGCCTTGTGAAAGTAGCATCTGTAAGAAACTGCAGCACATGGTCTAGCCCAATATTCTTTGACTACTAGAAGCCATGAAACTGCAGAATGGGAATGAGCTCAGTCTGAGTAATTTAACACAGCTAGAGAATGCAGAGATGATAGGAAACCTATAAACTCTCACATAGTAGCGAAGAACCTGAGTCTACAAGGGATCAGAGAGTGAAACTCAGAACTTCAAGAATCTTCTCAGTCCCATGTGACAGCAGAGCACCTGAGGTATAAAGAGACCATTGTGGGGTACTGGTTTAATTTCACAAAACTACACAATCCCAGATAGCAGCAAAATACCTGAGGCAAAAAGGGACCAGAGTGGGAAACCAGCAACCACAGAAACCTATTTACTCTAAATCACTTCCAAGGGATAGTAGAGTACCTGACAAGCACGGAGCAGATTAGGAGACTGGCTGAACTGCAGGAAACTGCATAATCCAAATTGGAAGAGGAGTGTCTGGGACTTGTCCAGCTCAAGTCATTTGTCAGGGGCAAGGAAGCAGCAGAGTTGGGATTAGCCCGGCCAATGAAAGTGCAAGGCAACTGGTAACAGAATGCTGACTATAGCTAGGGGAAGAAAAAAAAAAAACAGCTTCAAAGTTACTTTAGTTATAGGGAATATTAAATATGAACTCAGAAGGGGTCAAAAATGCCAAAATGGAAACATGCAAAGTGTCAAAGGAAAGTGTGAAAAGGTGCCAGGCCTCAAAGGAACCCCTGAAAGAACGTGAAAAGTAAAAATTTTTAAATATAATAAGAAAATTGACGCAAAAATTCAAAAACTAGGAAAAATGACCTGAAGAAATTAACCACCTAAAAACTAGAATAAGCCACAAGGAAATGAAGGCAAAAATACATGGAATAAAACAACTCCCTAAGTAATACAATGGCACAAATGGAAATCAAGGCAAACCCCCCAAAATAGTGAAAAAAACCACAATTCTTTATAGACTAGGATTGGTCAAAAGGAAAAGGAAAAACAGAAATTAAAGAGAGAAAATAACTCTCTAAAATTAGAATACAAAAAATAAAATCTAAAGAATTCAGGAAACATCAAGAAACAATAGAAAATATTTTATAATAATAGAAGAAAATTTAAAATACATCACTGAAAAAATGACTAACCTAGTAAATAGAGCCATAAGAGATAATCTAAGAATTTTCATTTTACTGGAGAACTACAATCAAATAAAAAAGAGCCTGGATATCACATTATAAGAATTGATAAAAAAACTGCCCAGATGTCCTCAAACAAGATTGAAAAATAAAAAAGAAATTGAGAGAATCCTCCAATCATCTCTTACAGGAAACCTTAAAATAAAGCATTCTAATACAATTACAGCCAAATACCAGAGCTGCCAGGCCAAGGGGAAAGTAGTATAAGCAGCCAGAAGGAAGCAATTTAAAAAAAAATGGAAGCACAGCCAGTATTACACAGGACCAAGCAGCTTCTACATTAAAGGAGCAGAAGGCATGGAATATGATATTTTGAAAGGCAAAGGATCTAGGACTATAACCAAGAATTATATTCTGAGCAAAACTGAGCATTATCTTCTGGGGAGGAAGGGAAATTATGTTTAATAAAATGAAGAATTTCAAACTTTCTTTAAAAAAATAGCAGTGCTGAAATGGAAATTTGAAGAGCAAATTTGACATTCAAGAGTAAAATAGGTAAAGTGAAATTTAAGGGGTTTAATAAAGTAGAACTGAATATAGGCAATAATTGAAATCATTAAGATATCTTTGATACTTAGGAAAGTTAAGATATTTAAAGTATGTGAGATAGCTAAAGTCCCTAAGATACTTAAGAATCTTATTATTATAAGAGAAATGAAAGGGAGTGTAAACAAAGGAAGGAAGCTACATAAGATGTGCTGATATCCAAAAAAGGGAAAAAATACCAAGTTATAGGAAAAAGGAACACATAGAGTGAAGAGAAGAGAAAAAAGGGGGTAAACTATCTCTCATTATTAGGCACATAAGCAAATAGAGGAAAAGATGAGGGGGAGGGGGATTGGCTATGTTTGAACCTTACTCTCAGCAGAACTAGATCAAAGTGGGAAAAGTGCCACACTCAATCAGATATAAAAATCTACTTTATCCTAAAGGGAAGTCAAAGGGAGAATATGAGAGGTACAAGATGGACAAAAAGGAGGGCAAATTGGGGGAAACAGGCATTGAAAACAAAACAACAGCATTTTTTAAATAAATCCTTACCTTCCATCTTAGAATTAATACTGTGTATTGGTTTTAAGACAGAAGAGTGTTAAGGGCTAGGCAATGGTGATTAAGTGACTTGCCCTTGGTCACACAGCTAGGAAGTATCCAATGTCAGATTTGAACCCAGGATCTCCTATTTTATTTGTACATGATCTCTTTTAATTACAAATATGATACTGATACCTAAACCAGGAAGAGCTAAAACAGTGAAAGAAAACTATAGACCAATCTCCCTGATGAACATTAATGCCAACATAAAAGGAATTATTGGGGGGAGAACATATTCTACTATTACCATTTTATAGATGTAGTCATTCCATTTCCATTCAAAGCTAAAATTCTTAATTGTGTTTTTCCTTCCATTCTATTTTTCCTCACTATTTTTTTTCCTTCTACACCTCTCTTTTCATCTTATACCTCCTTTGAAATCTAAATTTTCTCTAACTACTAACCTCCACAATCCTCATTCCTTCTTAATTCCTCCCTTATTTTGTTCCTCTTCTAAGATTCTCTCCATTGTCTTCTCCTCTTATCTTCCTATTTACCCTTCTTTGCCCCTTATCCCTCTTTAATTCATTAATATGAATGATCTTTATTTTTTAATCCCTTATGTTATCCTCTTGTCTTCTTTTTCTTAATCTATATAATATTTTAAGATCCCCTTAGTTTTTATCCCTTGCTCTCCTATCTTCTAATAAGTTAAGGGGGAAAAAGAAGCTTCTATTCTATATGTATGTATTATTCCCTATTTTTTCCCAGATCTGATGATAATAAGGTCCCAACATTACCAACTCCTCCTTCCCATTCATTATAACCTTTCTTTTATCCATTTTTCTTCTATATAAGATAAGTAATACATTTTATCCCTTCCCATTTAATTTTATTTCATTTTTTATTAAATTAATTATATTCATCTTGACCTTGAAGCTAATGTATAAATATATTCACATATAGACATATATATGTACACTCCTTCAAACTACCTATTTACTATCATTATTTAATATTAAATATACTATTTTCCCATATTAGAAGTAAATAGTTTCACCTTATTAAATTCTTTACAATTGGTCTTTCATGTTATCTTATGTTTCCTCTCATCCTTATAAATCAAACTTTCCATTTATTTCTAGTTTTTTCTTCAATGAAATTTGAAAGCCTTTTTATTTTGTGAAATAACCTTTTTTTGGATATGTTTATACTCAGTCTTGCTGGGTAAAATTATTTTGGTTTGTATACTCAGCTCTTTCACTCTTTATAATACTGAATTCTACGTCTTTTGTCATTTTAATGTAGAAACATTTTATCTTGTGTTATCCTGACTATAGCTCCACAGTATTTAAATTGCTTCTTTCTAGTTGCTTGTAGTTTTTTCTCCTTAACTGGGGAATTACAAAATTTGCTGCAATGTTACTGTGAGCTTTACTGTTGGGATCTCTTATAGATGATCAGTTCTTTCAAGTCCTCCTTTTTTCTTCTAATTCCAGCACTTCACATCAATTTTCTTTAATAATTTATTGAATAAGAGTGTTTAAGTTATTTTTTATCATAACTTTCAGGTAGTTAAAGAATTCTCATATTGTCTCTTTTCAATCGATTTTCCTGGTCAGTTGCTTTTTAAAAATATTTCTACTATTCTTTGCCCAATTCTTATTTTTAATGAGCTCTACCAACATTTTATTTATGTTCTCACATATTGGACTTTGGTTCCAGATATATTCACCCTTCCTTAAATATTTTGGCTATAGTTTTTGCTTTCATTTTTTTAGTAATAAGTGAAATATTCCTATATTTCCCCAGTACCAATTCCTCCAAGTATATTCCTTGACTCTAAAGTTTCTCTTTCTCTGCTATATTTGGGGGTTTTATTTATTTAAAAACTTTGTTAATATTATGTGATCAGAAGTTGCTCTTGTATCTTATGTTCTACTATATCTGTTCTTTATGACTTTTCCTCCTAGATGTAGTCAGTAAAATATAGAATATTGTACTGAATTTTTAAAATCTGACTTTTGAATGTACATATCAAATGCCCTCTAGAACTTTGGGAAATGCTCTGAAAACTTATACTTTTAGAGTATTATTTGAAGGCAACAAATGTTTAAATTACTAGAAGCCTTGCAGTATGTCATTATGTCTCTAAAGTGGTACTTAAATACATATCCTCCTGATTTTGAAAGGAGTTGATGTGATTCTGGAGGCTGAAATCTTTAGTTCATGTCCCAACTCTAGTATTTACTTGTGCAATGCTGAGGAAATCTATAAGGTCAATGAGAGAAAGAAAAGGCTTATAAGTCATTCTTTATAACAATACTTTCTTGTGGAAGCAAAGATTTGAAGACAAAATAAATGCATTTTATTGGGGAATGCCTAAAATTATGGTACACAAATGGCATGTAATATTCTTGTGCTGTAAAATGAAAATGATGAATACAGAAAACCATTACAAGGTTTATGTGAACAGATGTAAGATGAAGTAAAACAGAAATAGGAAAAAATTTACATAATGGGAAATGGTCAATAAGCATTCATTAACCACCTACCAGGTGCCTGGCATTGTGCTAAATACTAAATAAATCACTACAATGATGTAAAAGAAATGAACAGCAGTAAAATGAGAAAAAAAAAACTTCTGTCCTATTCTGATGAACTTTCATTGGAATATTAAAGCTATTTTATGCTATAATGGCAAAATTTGTCTTTCAATTTTATATTTTACAAATTTAATTAGGATGTTTTTCTAATTTAATTAATTTGTTACTTCAAAATACCCCCAGTTAACTCCCATCCTCTTTTTCATCTCCCATTAAAAAAAAGGCATTATTTGGCATAAAAAAGATATATGCATATGTACTATGTCTTATTTTATTTTTCAGTTCTTCCTATTGTGACAAGGAAATCACTTTAAAAGGCTGATATATATTAATTTAAGGTCTCCAAGGAATGCAGCTATGTAATTCCTAAATGAAAACTCAAGTCAGCCGTCAACCTTTTATAGAGTTTAATTACAAACAGGAGGAAGAAAGGAATGAGAGAGAGAGAGAGAGAGAGAGAGAGAGAGAGAGAGAGAGAGAGAGAAAGGGGAGAGAAGGGAATAGGGCTTAAACATCCCTTCTGTTTAGGCTGGGCCAAAAGGTCCAAGCCCTTAGATAGCTGGGGCAAAGAAAGGAGATCAGTCCCTATTACTCACCTGACCAAAATGGAGAAACAGTCTCAAGGGCCTCCACCTCCAGCTTCCTTCAGAGCAAGCTTCTCAGAGCACCTCTCCAACCACTCAGAGCCAAAACTCTCCAACCAACCCTTCAGTCCTCAGACCCCTCTATCTTTAAGGAAACCATCCAAGTTCCCTCCCCTCAGTTCTCACATCTACCAATCACTGTCCATCATTTTCCCTGTGCCAATGGTGGCTCTAGTTTAACCCAGGACCACCCAGAGGTCTGTAGCTTTGCACATGTCTGTTGAAGGTCATATAATTAAATCTTGATCTTTTGCTACAGCCCTTCCTAAATCCTGTTAGCCTGAGTAGGGTAGAGATTGGAATAATTAAATTTTGATCTATGCTGCAGCCCTTCCTAAATCCTGTTAGGACTGAGTAGGGTGGAGATTGCAATTTCCAAGACCTGGTTCTGTCATTCCAAGTATCTCCATTGTATCAATTCTAAAATCAATCATGACTCAAAGAAATTCCTGTTCTATGCTTAAGCATAGGTCAAAGCCCTTTCCATTGTTCAGCAAAAGGTTTCTGTCCTAAAGTAATCTTAAGAAGGGAGGAGGAGGAACCTCCCATGCCAATGGGGTTCACATTCAAGTATGAAATTTCCCATTGGTGAAATTTCCAACATTTATAAGTCTAAGAAATTTTAAGGTTTTACACTATGGAAATGGGCATGCTCAAGTCATTCTTCAAAAATTTATGTTTCTATATATAATGTTCCCTTGGCTCTACTCATTTACCTCTTTATAATTTCATGTAGGTCTTTCCATGTTTTCCCAAAATTATTGTGGTAATCATTTGTTTTGGCACAATGATATTCCATCACAATTATAAGCCAAAATTCATTTGGCCATTCCTTAGTTTATAGGCATCACTTCAATTTCCAATTCTTTGCCACCTCAAAAGTGGATATTAATATTTTAGAACATATGGATTGTTTTCTTTTTCCCTGATCACATTAGACACATTTTCCTACATCTCCAATGTTTGTTATTCTTTTATTCTTTTAATTAATCTGATAGGTATGAGACAATATCTCTGAGTTTGTTTATTTTGCATTTATTTCTCTAATCAATGACTTATACAATATTTTTCAAATAGTTATATATGGTTTAGATTTTTTATTCAAAATCTGTCTATTCATATCTTTGTATGTAAATTATATTTTAACTATTTTAATAAGCTAGAGTTGCCCTCTTATTTGTGTGAAAGATATTTAAGAGAATATTTATTTGAGGCTCAGAGTGATTTGGAGAAACTGACTTTATTTGTGATCTAGAGTAAATTGAAGAAACTAATTTTGAAAATGACAACCAGGGTAAAGTGGCCATAGGAGTCAGATCTCTCAACCCTGGGTTAGTAGACTGAATTTGGTTTCAACTTCCTCTGGTTCATTGCTTAGGGATTCTTAAAGTCTCTCTGGGATGAGTTAGCCAGAAGTCAGTGGGCTTCACATCAACATTTCTGGTTTCAAACCTGGTATTTCTCATCACAAAACTTTTATCCTTGTTCCAAACTCATTATTTCTTATTGAACTATTTCAGTATTATTTAGTGTTACATTTACCCTTAACAATGTATCTGCTGGTATTACCATTCCATCTCATATGGTATTCTCAAGAATGGGAATTGATTAGTTCCTGCTAGTTATAATGTTAAGGAATATTATATTGTACTCCAAAAATTTGTCCAAAATATATCTTTCTTTTCCTCTTACACCTGGCAATTTGTCACCCTGGTTTCTGATAATTGTCTGCCTACACTACCCTGATTCCTTCCCAGATCAGTCTCTATAAGTTTTTTTCCTGCCTTCTTTCACTAAGAATTATACGGGTCAACTACAAGTTTTTTAGATTTACATCAATTTGATCTTATAAGCATGGATGTTATGTCCTTGTTTTTAATATGTCAGGCAATTAATATCTCTTTTTTTCTTCCTTTTCAGAGAAAGAAGGGCAGAAGTCTCAGTGGACATATGTGCTTGGAGGTGTAGCTGTGTAGTTCCCCTTCAGGGGAAGAGAGACAACTTCATAGTGTTCTTGCCTTAGTTTATATTTTTGACCACTGGCATTATGGGTAGATGGCAAAATACTACAGATAAGTACCTCATCCTCCCTATTCTCAAAAAAAAATATTAAAAAGATGCCTTTCAGTGAACTTTAAAGCAGTAGAAATAGCTAACTCAGGGAGAAACAAATGTCCAAAAAAGGCAATTTAGGAAAAATCTGGATGAAAGGCTGAAATTGGCAATCTGAAGACCAAATAAAGTAAAGCCAGAGCTTGCAGGCAGCTTAGTAGGCTGAAGCCTCAACTTCAGAACCTTCAATCAAATGACTCTGTCAGGGTTGGGCAGATGACTGGAAGAAGATTGCAGGATCTATGTGTCCTGATTAGGTATGACTATATTAAATTTTGGCTGTAGAAGTAATGAATACATACATGAGTGAAACTTGCAAGAATGCAATTACTGACAGAGGTTCCATGAGAGAGGGGTAAAAAGAGCTTATAATCTCTGGAGAAACCACAGGAGCTTAGAGTGTTGAAACTAATAGAATTGCCTGGGACCCAGAAATAGAACCTAGAAGATCCAGGAAGCCAGATACCTCCAGATATCAGAAAATAATAATAACAACAAAAACTATACCTTGAGAAATTATCCCCCACATACAGAGGGAAAAAACACATTGGTTAAGAAGTCAGCTAAAAAATCCTAAAATTTTAAAAAAGACAGAGAGAAAGAAATCAACCATATATAACATTTTTATTAATATAATTCATTTATAATTGTCTCAATCCCTTCTTTCCCTCTCTATATCATAAACATATTCATGTTTTCATTTTTCAATTTGTTCTCTAAAGATAATATTAAAAATATTTTTCAATTATTAAATATATAGCTGGGTATAATGTTATCCTGGTTCTATTAATTTTGTTGTTCATTTATCCCACAAAGTTCTTTTGAAGTTGTTTTTTAATTAACCTACTCAACATTTATTATGGTGAGGTAGTATTCCATCACAATCATATGCCATAATTTGTTTAACAATTCCCCAATTGCTGGGTATCCACTCAAATTCCAGTTCTTTGCTATCACAATGAATTTTTAAAAATATTTTAGAACATATATATTGTATTTCATTTCCCCTGATCTCTGGGAAACAGACCCAGCAATGATGAAGCCAGGTCTAAGAAGATGCACAGTTTTGTAAAACTCTGGATTTAATTCTAAATTACTCTCCAACATTGTTGCATCAGTTCAGAGCTCTACCAAACATTTGATGGAGGACTCAATTATAATTTATATATATATATATATATATGTATATATATATATATATATATATATATAATTTCTTTGTTGGTTCATCATTTTGCATTGTCACTCCTAACCATATATAGTTTTATCATCAGTTATTTAATTTCATCAGGTGATGATTGCCACAAATTCACAGAAATTAGAAGCAAAATGGACCATAAAGAGACCGTAATATACAAATATTTTATTTAACAAGTGAAGAAACATAGACTAAGGGAGAGTAAATGACTTGTCCTTCATGCACAATCAGTTACTAGCAAAGATAAGAATAGAACACAACTGTTCTTTTATTTTGCATTATTATACTTTTTCAGTAATCTCTGTGCTATCTCCATAGTTTACTTTTTATACTAGAGATGAAATATGATTTACTGTAAAATCTGGGTTAAATATTTGGCTACAAACTACATAGTTTCTAAACTTCTTCTGTGTTATCTTTTCATGCCACCCGTGGCTTCCACAAAATTTTCCCCAAAATCTTAATTGTTTGTGTCCACAATGAATCAAACTATTAGCATCAATATATTGATTGGTAGATATCTAGAACCCATGAAGGAGACAATTGGAATGTGGAAGGGATAACCATACTGTGCAAGCATGGAACAGTGCTCCTTTTACTCCAGGAACAGAGAGGCATTTCAACAGATATAAAAGGTAACAGAAAAATTAAAAAACAAAGCTAGAAAACTGAGCAAAAGACAAAGAATAATAAATCTCATCTAAAAAAATAATTCTAATGACTGGGAAGATCAAAACAGGAACTCAGAAGAGGACAACAGTGGCAAAAAGCCTCAAAGGAAAGTGGGAAAGGATGCTCGGCCCCATAAAAACCTTGTTTGGTTCTTGAAAAGATATAAGGAAAGTGGGAAAGGATGCTCGGCCCCATAAAAACCTTGTTTGGTTCTTGAAAAGATATTAAAATATAAATAAAAACAGAATTGATTGAAAGACCTGAAAGGGGAGAAATCACTGAAGAAATAAGCCCCCTAATGACTCGAAGAAGACAAAAGGAAATGGAGTCACAAAAATACCATGAAGAAACTAAGTGGAAATGGATATGGAGGCAAAGCAACAACAGCAACAACAACAACAACAACAACCCAAAAAAGCAGTGAAGAAAAGAACTCTTTATAGAGTTGGACAGGCAAAATGAAAAGTAATCACAGAAAAAAGAAGTAAATAACTCCTTAAAAATTAAAATTAGGCAAATAGAAGCTAATGAATTCATAAAAATCAAGAAATAAGGGGGCAGCTGGGTGGCTCAGTGGATTGAGAGCCAGGCCTACAGACGTGAGGTCCTAGGTTCAAATCTGGTCTCAGAAACTTCCCAGTTGTGTGACCCTGGGCAAGTCACTTAACCCCCATTGCCTAGCCCTTACCACTGTTCTGCCTTGGAGCCAATACACAGTATTGACTCCAAGATGGAAAGTAAGGGTTTAAAAAAATCAAGAAATAATAAGACAAAATGAAAAGAATGAAAAAATAGGAGAAAATCTGAAATATTTCACTGGAGAAACTGAACTAGAAACTGGATGCAGAGATAATATAAGAATTATCAGAATTCCTGAAAGCCTAATGTAAGAAACAAAACAAAACAAAACAGCTTGGACACTATATTACAAGAAATTATCAGAGGAAATTGACCTTATATCCTAAAAAATTAGAGGAAAATAGAAATGAAAGAATATACCAATCACCTCCTGAAAGAGACCTTAAAATAAATAGTTAAAATTATTATAGCCAAATTCCAGAACTTCCAGGTCAAGGAAGGAAATAATTCAACAGAAACATAAGGAAATAATTTAAATGTCACAGAACAACAGGCAGGAATAAACAGGATCAAGCAGCTTCTATATTAAAGGACCAGAAGGCAAGAAATATAATATTTCAAAAGGCAAAGTACTTGAGACTACAGGCAAGAATTACATACCCAGCTAAAATGAGCATTATCTTCCAGGGGGAAAATAGTTTTAAGGATTTGGAATTTCACACATTCTTGACCCAAAAAAAAAAAGAGCTGAAAAGAATAACTTCATAGTAAATTCAATGCTCGCAAGAAGCCTAAAAATGTAAAGTGAAAACTTAAGGATTCCAATAAAAGTTTAATTGAGTATTTTCATACTGTGATAATTGAAACATATCTAATATACTTAAAGTACTCAAAACTCTTAACATACTTAAGATACTTAAGAATTGTATCACTATTAGGGCAATAAGGAGTATACATTGAAAGAAGGAAGTAAATTGAATAGAATGGCTTGATATAAAAAAAAACAAGGGAAGACAAAGAGGAATACATGAGGAGAAAAGAAAAGGAGAGGCATCTAAGAGTCAATAGAGTGAATGAGAAGATGGGAGAATGGCAGGAAATGCTTGAAACTTGTTCTCATCTGAACTAGCACAATGTGAGAATAACGCATGAAGGAACTTAAGGCAAATAAGACCCACTGAGGAAAAACAGCCATGAAAGACATGCTTGTGAGTTTGGTTGGGATCTCAAGGCAAGGCTAGATTTCAAAGTAGCATCTTGAAAGTACTGTCTTGAGCTGACACTCAGATAAAATATCTCCTGAAAGCTTCCTTCAGAATCCTTCAGTTGTTCATCATTTTGATGACCAAGAAAGCTTTTGTAATGTCATAACCAAATGCCCCAGACCCCCTTTCCCCTATTTCCTGTAAAATCCCAAATTTTTGTAAATATTCCTCATTTGATTGGGTTTGTAGAAATGCCCTAAAACATTTTGGGTAAAGTCTTTTCATAAACAATATTCTGTGGGAAAGTTATGCCTTTTACATGATGTAATGCTTAGTATTCTACTTTCTATAAAAACCTTTCTCTTTGTTATAATAAAAGGAGATCATGGAGATCATGCATCTTCCTCTCTGGTCCTTACTTTGTTATCTCTATACCTCTTTATCCCTCTCTATATACTTTTTCTCTCAATGACACACACCAGGCTTCATCAATAACAAACACTCAATTACATAAATATACCTTAGAGTTATAAAAATCTACATGGGCAAAAAGGATAGCAAATTCTGTGAGGCAGTGGTTGGAAGGAAGTTATTTGTGAATATGGAAAGGCTGAAAGGAGAGAGAAAGGGTTAAACAGGGGGAAAATAAGATAGAGAAACCCACAATTAAGGAAATAATAATGAGGAGACAATATATTACAATTTATAAGACACAACCAAAACTATGTGAAGGGGGAGGGATTTAATTCTCTAAATGCTTACATTAAGAAAATAGAGAAAGAGCAGATCAATGAATACAGAAACAAACAAACAAAAAGCATACAAAGAAAGAAACAAAGGAAGAAAAAGAAAAAAAAACAAAGAAAGGAAAGAAGGAAGGAAGGAAGGAAGAAATAAAGAAGCAAAGAAGGAAAAAAGAAACAAAAAAGGAAGAAAAGAAGGAAAGAAAGAAGGAAGAAAAGAAAGAAAGAAAGAAGGAAGAAAGAAAAAAAGAAAGAAAGAAAGAAAGAAAGAAAGAAAATAAAAAGAAAGAAAGAAAGAAAGAAAGAAAGAAAGAAAATATTAACAATTTCCAATAAAAGACCAAATTAGAAATCTTGTAAATCAAAGGAGAGATTAATAAAATTGAAAGCAAGAAAACCATTGAACTACTAAATAAGACAAAATGCTGCTTTTATGAAAAAAAAATAATGAACCATTGATTAACTTGATAAGAAAATGAGAAAACCAAATTACCAGGATCAAAAATGAAATGGGAAAAATCACAAGCAACAAAGAAGAATTTGTTAAAGATGTTTTTAGGGTTGTAACTTAAAATTTAAATTAATTTGGTTGCCAAGGAAATCCCATTATAAAATACCAAAGTCAGCTGGAAGTTTGTGGTGATTTTAATGAATATAGAGGAAAGAAATTGAGAGAGAGAGAGAGAGAGTTAATTTAAACTGCTCTGGCTCATGCTGAGCCAGGCAGGAGTGCAAGGCCTTGGCCAAGGGGGCCTCCCCTGAGGGCCAAGGGAAAAGGGAGATAGTTTTATCACTCACCATGTGACTGTCTCAAGGAAGCTGTCTGAGGGAGCTCCTCCAGGCTCAAGTTCCAAGATCGAACTTGCACCCAGGCCTGCACACAGAAAGTGACCAACCAGATCCACCTCTCTGGGGAAAGAGCCAGAAGGTACTCATGGGGAGAGCCAGTGAGCAAAATATATAGACCCCATTTTACTCTTGTGTCTCCTCCTCTAAATGCCCACTCTTTAGTTCTCATCTTCTTTGATTAGATTATGTCTTTAGAGTTACTTAACACTTCTTTGTTAAGTTCACCTTTTGTTAGTTATTTGACCTTTTTGTCATTAATTTAACCTTTATAGTTACTTAACATCTTTTTTATATTAAGATACTAAAAATAGACTTATCTTAAAGTTCTAGCTTCACTATAAGGTAAGAGCTAAGTATCTTCATTGTTCAATAAGGAGTTTACAACTTTATCATCCCATAAAGTAAGATCTAAGTGGCGTGGAGTGATTTAAAGTTCACAAATTTAAAGCCAATATTTGAAGCTATTTTGCTTAATTATACACTGAGAAATCTGCCATTCTAATTGAAATAGATGAATATGCACAAAAATATAAACTACTAAATATTAACGCAATAGGAAATGGACTACTTGATAACATCACAGAAATTGAACAATCAAGGAATTCCCTAAGAAAAAGTTCTAGGGTCAGATGGATTCACAAGTCTAAACTACCAAAGACACACACACACACACACACACACACACACACACACACACACACACCATTAGGAAAAAAATTATTCTTTCAACTTGCTTAACACTGACTGTTTCTAAAGTGATGTTTTAGTTTATTGCTCCAAAACAGACAATGGTAGATAGGACTATGATAGGGTACATCTTTGTGAGTCTTATCTGTAAAACTGCTTATATTTTCTTGAAAAAAAACTACCCAACATTCAAAGAAAAATTAACTCGAATAGTAAATGAAGTATTTTTTTAAAAAGGAAAGAAAGAACTATTTTATATTTATTTTATGACACAAATATGGTACTGATACCTAAACCAGGAAGAGCTAAAACAGAGAAAGAATAAGAATAATATAAACCAATCTCTCTCATGAACATTGATGTAAAATTTTTAAATAAAATACTAGCAAAAGAATTGCAGCAAAAGATCACATTCCATGATCAGGTAATTTACAAATGTGGCAAACTTAAACAAATAAACCCACAAATACCACAGCAAGAGATGAAGCACTTATAGTCCAAATAACAGTAGATAACATAAAATGCCTAGGTATATACCTACCAAAGCAAACCCAGCAACTATGTGAACACAATTACAAAACACTTTTCACACAGTCAGATGTAAACAATGGGGAATACCTTTCTTGTTCATAAAATTATAATCCATAAAATAATAATATAATTACCTATTTAGTGCAGTACCAATCCAAGTACTCAAAAGTTATTTCATTCAGTTAGAAAAAATGAAAACAATATTCATCTATTAGGTTTATGTCATAAGGTGATGAAGAAAAAGCAAAATATTATATTCTAAAATATTTATAGATGCTCTTTGTGTGCTAGCAAAGACCTGGAAACTGAAAGTATGTCTATAAATTGGCTGAATAAATTGTGATTTATAATTGTAATGGAATACTATTATGCAATACAAAATGCCAAATAAGAAAATCTCAAAAAAAAAAAAAAACTGGAAAGATTTTTATATAGCAATGAAATGTAAAGTGAGAAGAACTAAAAGAATATTGTGCATAGTAACAACAATAATGTATGATGATCAACTGTGAATGAGTTAACTATTATCAGCAATGTAAGGATCCATGACAATTCCAAGGGACTCATCATGAAAAAGATACCTGTCAAATGGAAGAAACAGATAGATTCTAAATGTAGTTGAAAACATCATTGTTCACTTTATTTCCTCTTGAAATTTTCTCTAGTATAAGCAATATATGTCCTTTTTCACAATATGGTGAACATGGAAATAAGCATTACATGTTAATACATGCATAACGTATATCATATGACCTGCTTTCTTGGGTTATGGGAGGAGTAAGAAGGAGGAGAAATAAAAAGAAAAGTGCATAGATTTTTTGACAAAACTGATGTGAGAATTTCTCTTTGATAAGCATATTTATTATAAAATTATATATATTACAAACCATGTATTATTTTGTATTATTTTTATACATATACATAATAAATAGTAACTCAACTATTCCCCTGAAAAAAATGCATCTATGTAATAATTTAAATGATTGAGGTAATAAAGTGTAGTGATTAAATAGTGGAAAACTTAAATTGTAGTAGATAAAGAGTGGATGAGTAAATTGTGACTGCAGAAACATGTTTTTTATATTAAAAATAAAGTGGTCGCCAGGGAAATATTCCCAATCATGAAATATACCCAAGTCAACTGGGTTTTATAGATTTTAATTAATTAATACAATGAGGAATTAAAGAAGGAGAGAGAGAATAAAAGAGGAATAAGTATGAAGGGCCTTAGCCAACATGGCCTAGACCTGAGTCTTAAGAGAGAAATCAGTCAGTCTTTAATCACTCACCATAAGATCTGTCCAAACAAGGATTCTAGTGATCAGAGAGGCACCAGCTGCAATTCAGACTTCCCAGCTGACTATCCCGAGAGAGACCCAGGAGAGACAGAATCTCCTTAGAGGGAGTTCCAGCCAGAGTCCTCCTCAAAGGGAGTTCCAGCCAGAGACTGTCCTTCAACAGACTGCACTTCTCCTTATAAAGGAAATTTTCTCCTATGTCACCTCCCCTAAGTTCTCCCATCTACCAATCACAGTAGATGTTTTTCAAAGGACTGACCATTCTTAGTTCACACCTGAGTAGACTAATCTTTTGAGTAATTCACACCTGAGTAGACTAGAATCTCTGAGTAAGTTTTCACCACTTTGCTCCTTGTAAGTTCACATATTGCTTGACCTTTATAGGTACTTAGCACCCTTTTTGTATTAGTCCTAAAATAGGCATGGCTTAAGTGTGGGTTTAAGTACTTTTCATTGTTCAGCAAGGAGTTTTTTTCCCCTAAAGCAGGCTTAAGTATGGGTGGAGTAGAGGTCTTCATATTTCTGATCTAAGTAGAGTTCTCACATTCCTGATCTAAGTTCCTTCATTGTTTAAAGTGGGGAATGGTCTTAACCTGTAAAAAATAGACTCGAATACAGGACTACAATCCCCATGAGCCTTTGCTCCACTTCCCCAGAATGCCTTATAATCTCACCTGGGCCGAGAATGAGAAGGTATTTAAGTTGATTCAAAGGCTTTTGAGGAGCTTTTTTCTCTTTTTGGACTTCCATTTTGGAGCAGGCTCGTCTCTTGCGTGATGTGAGGTTATTTTGTGTAGGCCTCTGGCCTAGGCACATGTTTCTTACTTGTATATTCTTTAATCTTTAGCCTTTAATAAACCTCTAAAAAATATAATACTCCTTGCAGAGAGAAACTAATTTCTACCTGCCTCAGTCTCCCCATCTCCCCTAAATTTTAATCTTTACAGATGGCGACCACTAGATTGGATGAGAACTTCTCAAAAAATTTTTAGCCTAGAGAATTTTTTTTTAAAGCCAAGGTTCTCCGAGATGCTCTTTAGGAAACCATCTTGATCAGCTCCTGCCTGGGGTCCTCTCCAGCTCCTGCTTCTGCTCCTGGCCTCTCACCTGATGCCCGAGCTGCACTCCGGCTCCCGGCCCGACCCACCCCGGCGGTCTGTCTCTCACCCATCTGGCCTCCAACCCAGACAGCTCATCACCCCAGCCCAAGACCCAGGAGCGTGACCCCAGCCGGCTCATCACCCAGATCCTTGGAACAGATTGCTGAGGACTCATTTCCCTGGTAACAGTATTGGCCACGTGGGCGGAGGTGTGCAGAGGGGAGAGACGAGAGGGAAAGGAGACCAGTAATTTTCCCTTAGGCTAAGCCTCCACGTGGTTGGGGGTATTGGCCACAGGGGTATCAGAGCAGGGGAGAGAGAAAAGAGAGACTAGAGAGAAAAAACAGATTTTTTCAAACAAAAACTTAAAAAAACAATGGGCTGTGTAAAAAGATACTTTTTGACTGTTCTGGTAATAGCATTGACTTCACCTGCGTGTCAGGGAGAAGATTCAACTAACTTTGAAGGGGAAAATGGGTGGCCCAGTGAACTGGAAGCCAGGCCCAGAGATGGGAGGTCTCTAGTTAAAATCTGGCCTCTGATGCTTCCCAGCTATGGGGCCCTGGACGGAGCCCTTGAACCCCATAGCATAGCCTTTACTACTCTACCTTCGGACAATAGACATTTAAATGGATAATTAAAAACAAACAAACAAACAAAAAAAAAAAAACCCAAGGAACTTTGAAGAGACTAAAGGCTGTATTCTAAGGCATTTCAAACTCCAATGGTTTATTAAAAAAATCTCTGTATTCTATTGCATTGTTTTGTTTAAGATATAACTTTGTGATTTTAAGTTCATATATTACTGGATTGAATACTATTCTGTGAACTGAAGGTTGATTGAATTTATTTTGAATGTACTGAGTTTTGAAATTCTGTTGTTTTCCCCCTATAACTGTGTTGAACAAATAGTGTTGTGAATAAGCCCATATGTGAAAAAACAGCTTTTTTTTTTTTTGCCGAGGATAGATGGACTTCAGAACTGGTTATAATTGTATTAACAACCTTTGGAATTTTAATGTGCTAAATACCTCAAATGATTTGATTTTAAGGGTTTTTTAAATATGATTGTTGGAATTTTTTTTTTAACAATCCTGTTATTTTTGCCTGCCTCTACCATGAGGTAAGGCCCATTAGCTGAAGTGAAATACGTTTTATAAACCCCAACCTTCCCACATGTGAATGGAAGTTGGGCAGTTAATCTCAGGGCATTTGTATCCCTATAAGCCTCCAAGAAAAAGGAGCACCCCTTTATTTATGCTCTTCAGCTCACTATTTTACTTCTACCAGAATGATATATAGATTTCTTGATTATGTTCTTAACCCTAAATGAGTTTTACTTTGTTTAAAAAAAAATATGTTTATTACCAAGGTTGAAAGATTGCTGTTTGTAAAAATTGTGACAAATGTCCATCAATTCATAGGTTTTAAAAATGTCATACAGCAACTTATGTGAAATATGAAAGTGTGTTTGTTTGCTATTGTAATTAATTGGGCTATTGAGAATTTTGGGGATTTTGATATCTACATATTTGTACTACTATATTTTTAAAGATGAAAAAATTGTTAACCTTGTTCAATTCATTTGCCTTCTACTCACAGTGATCATGGCCAGATACAAAGAGGAAATGGATCTCATTTTTTGGTGAGAAAGCCTTGCATTTTATATTTTCTTAGCTGACACAGATTGTCAATGATTATAAGCTATGTTTTTGAATTTTTTAAAGCTCTTTTATTATTATATTTTTCTTGCATGTTGTTACAAGGGAATCACTTTAAAAGACTGATATATATTAATTTAAGGTCGCCAAGGAATCAGCTATATAATTCCTAAATGAAAAACTCAAGTCAGCCGTCAGCCTTTTTTGGAGTTTAATTACAATAGGAGCAAGAAAGGAATTAGAGATATATATATATAGAGAGAGAGAAAGGGGAGAGAAGGGAATAGGGCTTAAATACCCCTTCTGTTTAGGCTGGGCCAAAAGGCCCAAGCCCTTAGATAGCTGGGGCAAAGGAAAGAGATCAGTCCCTATTACTCACGTGACCAAAATGGAGAACCAGTCTCAGAGACCCCCACCTTCAGCTTCCTTCCGAGCAAGCTTCCTCAGAGCCCCGGAACCACACCGACCCAAAAACTCCACCACCTCTCCTCGAGTCTCCAGACCCTCCTATCTTTAAGGAAACCATCCAAGTTGCCTCCCCTCAGTCCTCACATCTACCAATCACTCTTCATCAATTTCCCTGTCAATGGAGGCTCTCGCTTAACCCAGGACCACCCAGAGGTTTCTGGCTTTTGCACATGTCTGTTGAAGGTCATATTTTTCAAATGATTAAATCTTTACTCCTTTGTTACAGCCCTTTCTAAATCCTGTTAACTTGAGTATGGTAGAGATTGGAATAATTAAATTTTGATCTAGGCTGCAGCCCTTACTCAATCCTATTAGGACTGAATAGGGTGGAGATTTATTCCAAGTATCTCCATTGTATCAATTCTAAAATCAATCAAGACTCAAAGAAATTCCTGTTCTATGCTTCAGCATAGGTCAAAGTCCTTTCCATTGTTCAGCAAAGGGTTTCTGTCCTAAAGTAATCTTAAGAAGGGAAGAGAAAGAACCTCCCATGCCAATGGGGTTCCCATTCCAATAGACTATCAGTAAGAAATTTTCCAAGTATGAAATATCCCAATGGTGAAATTTCCAACATTTATAAGTCTAAGGAATTTTGAGGTTTACAATCCCCCCTGATGATCATTGGGAGACTAGTCTCCCCATTGATCATTTAACATAATCATTTTGTAGTTCTAAATTCACTTCTAACTAAAGATATACACAATATTCAATTTTCTAGGAGAAATTAGAATAGTGAGAGAGGAAATAGAAAAGAAAAGAAAGCAAAACCAATGTTTGCTAGGCGCATTGACAGAAAGCCAAATTAGGGGCAGTCCCTTTTGGCATAAATGTTACAATAAATGTTCAATCAAAAGTTCAGTCCAATCAATCACATCCAAAGTTCATTCTTGATCTTCTTGATAAAAGTTTCAAGCTTGAAACTTTTATATCCAGAGAATGAACTGTTGCAGAAAGATGCCAAAAACCTACACTTCATCAAGAAGTGATGTGAGGTTATTTTGTCTAGGTCTCTGGCCTAGGCACATGTTTCTTACTTGTATATTCTTTAATCTTTAGCCTTTAATAAACCTCTAAAAAATATAATACTCCTTGCAGAGAGAAACTAAATTCTACCTGCCTCAGTCTCCCCATCTCCCCTAAATTTTAATCTTTACAAACCCAACCTTATGAAGTAGGGTCTGGGAAATTTTAAGGTTCACAATCCTAACCTTATGAAGTAGGGTCTGAAAATTTTTAAGGTTCACATCTGTAAGAATAAAAAGGCCAAGTATATCAAGGGAATTAATGAAACAAATATGAAGGAAGGAGGCCTAGTCACATCAGATCCAAAAACATATTATAAAGCAGTAATCCTCAAAATAATCTGGCTTTGACCAAGAAACATTTTAATGGATCAATGGACCTTGTTAGATAATCAATGCATGTTGGTTAAGAGACCATAGCAAAGTATTGTTTTGTATATCACCAAATCCAAGCTTTTTGGAGATGAAATAACCACAAAAACTTCTGGGGAAATGTGTACTGGAATGACCTCCAGGAATTGAAGCAGAGTGAAAGGAGCAGAACCAGGAGAACATTGTACACAGAGACTGATACACTGTGGTACAATCAAATGTAATGGACTTCTCCATTAGTGGCAATGCTGTGATCCTGAACAACTTGGAGGGAATTATGAGAAAGAACATTATCTTCAGAGAAGATTCAGAGAAAAAACTGTGGGAGAAACACCAAAGAAAAATAACTGCTTGATTACATGGGTTGAGGGGGATATGACTGGGGATGGAGACTCTAAATGAACATCCTAATGCAAAAATCAATAACATGGATATAGGTTCTGATCAAGGACACATGTAAAACCCAGTGAAATTGCATGTTGGCTATGGGAAGAATTGGGGGGAGGGGAGGGAGGGAAAGAATATGATTCTTGTAACCAAGGAATAATGTTCTAAATTGACTAAATAAAATTCCCCCACCTCCCAAAAAAAAACTTCTGGGAAAACTGGAAAAGCAAAGAAGTCTATAATTAGCAATGAAGTGATTATTATTTGGTATTGTAAGTAAAAAAAAAGGTTACATTTCAAAGGGTTGGACTTGATTATTTAAGAGTGTGGTCACTAGGAATTTAATTAATTCCAAAGAGATTTTATTTACAATTTATTTACAAAATGTAGAAAGAGTGAAGTAAGAAATCAGAGAGAGGATGAAGTAAGATATCTAGACTAAACACTAAGTAATTTACTCCTGGACCCTGGGCAGGGAGAGTTAGTTCTTAACTGGAGGAACCTGGGCTCTTGAGGCCCTGGGCATGCAGGAAATCTCTCTCAAGAGGATAGGTCTCTCCTGAGTTTAGTCTCTTTTGAATATCAAGGAGTTAAGAGTCAAATTTCATTCATCACATGAACAGGGTCTTGTGTACCATCAGCAGATCCTTTTGCCTCTCTTCACCAGCCTCAACTCAAAAGTATGAAGAATTGAATTCCTTCAGGAAGTTGTCACTCTCTTTTAGACATTTTCCTCTTGTATCACTTCCTGTGTCTTCCCCTAATTTTAATTCTACCAGTCACAGTTGATGCTCTGCTCAAGGACTGCCCAGAAAGCAATCAGTCAATTCGGATTCATCACCCACTATCACACAAATGGGTCACAGACCTCCCCCACTCAAGTGTGTTTGCACCTTTGGTGATGAAATCTAAAATGGGCAGATATTCATACTCAACTTTTAAGTAGAGTGTACTAAAAGTAGTCAGGGATTACAATTTAGTCTTCACAATTAGGGGAGAGCTAATTAATTTCATTGTTATAGTAAGGGGAGAGTTAAATTTAATCTTCACGGCATGGAAAAATAATACCAAAGGGACTGTTAATTAAAATCAGATGATAAGTTTGGTTAATAGTTAATAGTTCTCCTGCAAAAGAAGGCAATTTTTAAAAATGGAGATCTACAAGGTTGTGGGGTGTGTCCAGATAGGATACATGGGCAAAATAGAGTTGGTTGAGTCCATAAGAGAGCATGAGTAAAAAATTCTAGTGATATTAATTGTTTGTTAAGATCATCCTTAACTACCTATTAGTGAGAAACTATCTATTGTATTGTATTGTGCTGTGTTTGTGTTATTTCAAGATTTAGCCCTTTATATTCAAATAGGAAAGAAAAGTTTTTAGTTCAATATTAGTAAATTTAGAGCCAAAAGAAACTTTTCATAGTATTGCTCTTTGTGTTAATTTGCTGATACATGTTTCACAGTTTTGATTGTATATAAAAATGCATCATAATTACTTTATGAAAATTTTATCTCAATAGCCATGTTATTTTATGGTTTATAAAGCCCTTTTATTCCCTAGGTTTGCTTTAAAATGATCAAAAAGGACACTTGAAGCTCATGTGGGTTGATTTGAATTTTATTTATTTTCACAAATAACTATTCTGATAGTCATGATTTTGATAAATATTAATTAAAACCTGCTTTGTGATATGTAAAAATAATGGAGACTATATCTGTGCTTTCACTGATGTGATTTTCTATTGAGAAACTCCATCTAGTTAATACCAACTAATGATCTTGGACAATTGCTTAAATCACTAAAGTGACTTGCACACATTCAAATTGCTTGTATATGTCAGAGTTGGGACCTGAACACATACATTTGATCAAATTTTCATGTCTAGGGATTTTCTACATACTTTGCATTTCTATATATCTTTTTTGTATATATATGCATATATATTATTGTCTACTATGTAATATTACTCCCTTTTAGTTAAATGATTTTATGAAAGTTAGGTAAGATATTAAAGTTTCATTTTATTTAATAAACATATGCTAATTACCTATGTCATGTGAAGACACTTGTAAAAATGGAGATTTGAACCCAGGATTTCAATTCCCAGAAGTCCTTGGTAGCTCCCAGAATTCACTATAATCCCATCTGAATTCCCACCTGGGTCAAGAACAAAAATTGTATTTAAGGTGACTCTCTGCCTACTTTGGCTCTCCCTGCTTCTGCTTCCAAGTACAGGCATCTCTCAAGATGTAGTAAGTGAAATTGAATAGGCCTCTCAGCCCTCCTAGGCACATGCTATCTTATTTTGTATTTTCTTTATTTCTTAATCTTTAATAAACCTCATAAATATATAATACTTTTAGCATGGAAACTAAATTTTAATCTTAAGACACTGACTCTGCATAATCATTGGCCAAAGAGATTTTCTTGGACAGTCATTTCCCACATTGTATCAATAAATCAGAAAGTCAATTAATCATTTATTAAATGCTTACTAAGGGTTAGGCACAATTGTACATTCTGGGGATACAAAGATAGGCAAAAGGCAAGGCCTATCCTCAAAGAGTTCACAATCTAAATACTAAGACAACAAAGAGAAAGTGCTGATGTGAGAATATGGCATGGGGGCATGATGTAGTCCTTCAGACAGGTGGGGAGATAGATTCCGTGGACATCCTCCTTAAGTTAGAAGATAGGAAAAGAGATCTTCATTGTCCCTGCTGCATCATCTCCAGTCATTGGGAGAGAATCCTCAGGTTCAGATGGCAATGAGAAATGTGAATGCTTAATAAATGTCTACTAATTGATTGTCAGGATATCAAGAGAAAGGTCCTCATTATATTAGGAAGATATCTATACCTCTGATGTATTATGTAAAGGCAAGAATCATATAGGATGGGAATACATTATGTAACAAAGGAGATAGTGTTGTAATAAAGGAGATACTAGAGATAGAGAGATATTTCTGAGGGTGTCTATTGATCACTACAAGATGGCTTATGGATCAAGATTTTTTCCTACCCTCCTCCCTCAATACCTCCCAGTTTCCACCCTCTCCCTCCTGCTTCCCTTCCCCTCCCTCCTTTTAGTCAGCCACCTTCAAAGAAACTCAAGGTGAACTATGAGGTTTAGAGAAGATACTCTTTTCTCTCTTTTCTCTCTTTCCTCAAGAAAGAGGTTATTTGAGGAAAACAGGACAAGGATAGAGAATGAGGTAAGAGGGATAGGGTTTTCCCCAGTCTAGCAGGTTTGGATGATATTGGGGAAATGGCAATCAGTCACTAGCAGGGACAGTCAGAAAGCTATGAGGACAATTGTTTTCTTCTTTCTTCTTCATATTCAAATCTCAGATATGCAACTAGTTCTGCAGGTTCAGCCACCACCCTCAGCCACACAAAAACTTCTTCCCTCCTCTCTCAGAAGCCAAGAGAGTCTCTCAGCCTTGGTCAGAAGTTAAGAGCGGTCTAGTCAGAAACCTCACAGCCTAGCTCAGCTGTAAGTTTCTCAGTTCAGCCTGGCTTGGCTCCAACTGCTTCTCCTGGGGACATTCCAATGGAATATTGCTTTTGATTGACAGATGATGTCCTTTGCATGCATTGCAGATTCTCTGTTTTACAATTATGAGATATGATCAGTACCAGTGAAATGTATCTTCAGTAAGATCTCAGAGCCACAGAATAATTTTTGCAGTTTAACATAATTGTCAGCAACTTTCTGACCCATAGGTAGAATTTGATTATTATTATTAATCATTCCTCCCATTTGGATTTAGAAAAATCTAGTTTGTATGTAGATAAGTCTAGTTTGTTTCTATTGCATAATATTAAAAATCCTTAATCAGAGATTGACTTACAATTATTTTGATTGTATAGGCTAAGGGAAATTATGAAGAAACTGATAAAATGCATATTAAACTTTAAAGTATGTCATGAGTACAGATTTTGAAAGGCAGTTGTTAAACCTATGCCAGTATGCCCATGTTTGAGATCCTTCACAATGTATCCCCTAAGATTTATAGCATGTTTCTCATCATACATTCAATTTGTATTTCAACCATATTATACCATTATACCATTTTTGACTTTTGAACCATTCTTGATACACAGTACAAAACATAGTTGCCCACCATGCCTGGAAGACTCTTCTCACCTTTACTTTTTTTTACCACCTTCTACATGAGAGTTATGTTTTGCCCCTTAATTGGTATTATCTCCCCAACCTGCTAAAATGGTTTAATTTATGTTACATAGGATTCATATATGCCTATATAAATGATATTTCCCTGATAGAATATATCCTTGAGAACTAAGGCTAACTCACTTGTGCTTTCATAGCCAGCATATAACACAGTGACTGCCACATAGTAAGAGTGAAATAAATGCTTCTTGACCGATTACCATTCTGATAGAAGCTAATAAACTACTGGCCTAACTGCAAAAATCCAGAATCACAGAGTCACAATGAAGGAAATAGGGAGATTAAAAAGTATCAGAGGTCTTTGTTGTTCAATTCTTCCAATCCCCAAACATTCACAGGAAGCTCTCTTGCCTTTTCACAGAGTGCAAATTCAATTCCTTACCTCTGCCAGCATTTAAATGTTTATCATGCCATATATTATCATCTTTCAAAATAAACAGTTTCAAAACATTTTTTGAAAACCATTCTATTCTGTAAATTTCCCCATATCATTAAAAAAATCAATGACTCATATGTGTATGTTTTCTTCCTCTTTTCTTCCTTGCTTCTGCAAATAGAGGAGTCCTTGGAGGAAAGTATTTATTCATTCACCTTCATCTACTATACAGTGCTATATACATTTATGGCTCTATATAAATGATAAATAATAATAACTCTCAAACCAAGTTACTCAGCTTCCCTAATGAATGTTTGATTTTCCCTCAAGAGTATACATTCCCTGTACCCCAGACAGTGTTGGGAATTAAATAATATAAATTTTTTTTTTCCTATTGGTGCTTAAGATGACTGCCCCTAAATCCTAAGAGATACAGTGGAAAACATTTTTTTTAAAACCAGTGCTATAACACTTAGTATTTAGTTAATGTTAAATAATTATGTGTCATCTATTAATAAATTAGAATATCTGAAAGTTAACTCTTACTACTTTTTGCTCTCTGGACTGGCAAATGATGAATCTGTTGTAGGAACAATTTAATTATATTTTTTTCTTCTAGGAAGAAAATGTTGCAGTGCTGTCCAAAGAGACATGTATCATTTCTTGTCTTGAAGCTTCAGTTAATTGAAACCAAACACTATATGCCCTAGGGAGACTTGGTTAGGACCTCATTCTGCTGTGGACTCTTTACTTAAGGAATATCAATAATAGAAATTCACATTTCTATGACATATCCATGTTAAGTGATTTGCTTAAATTTACAGTTAAGTATGGACAAGATGAAGTAAGAAAAAGATATGGGAAATATATATTATATTCTGATACATGTATAACCTATATTATATTTTTTTAGGAATAGAGGAGGAGAGGGAAGTAAGGAGAGAACATGGATCACAACATGTCAGAAAGTAGTTATTAAAATTATATCAATATGTAAAATATTTTATATATGTCCTTAATACAGAGAGAATGACAGAGACATCTGGAACTATTACCTAGTAGTTAAGTGGCCAAAGTATTAGACAAATAATTTAAAATGGAAAAATAAGAACATTTGAAAATACATAATTGCAAGGACATTGTACAGTTCCTGATAAGGAAGCAGCACAACATAATGGAAAGCTGGATTAACTTCCCTTAGATTCATGATAGTGAGCCAATGGCACGCATACCCAAGGTGGCATGGAGAGTGCTCTATGTGGGCATGTACCCCCCCACCAGAGTTTGTTACTAGAAAGGCAAAGGGGCTCAGATAGGGCTATTTCCTTCCCCCTCTCCACTATTCCAGACTATATGTTTTCACATCATCCACCCTTCTGCCCAGAAGCATAATGGGAGCACACAGCAGGTAAAGTGGGTAGCTTATAGGTGACAGAGCTAAAGGGGAACAGAGCTCTAGGGCCACTCACCCTCCCTCCCTTCACCTGCACTGAGGACATTTTTTAACTTCACCTGCCCCTCCACCCAGCAGCTAAATAGGAGTACTTTCTCCTTCCCCTGTGTGGGGTAAGGAGGTGTAAGTTCGTGCCCAGCACTCAGTGGGGGTCAGAGTATGACATGTGATCTCTGGATGGGGTTTGGGAAACAACACACAGTCACTAAAAGGTTTGCCACCACTGCCTTAGATGAAAGGAAACTATTAGTTGTTTAAAAGGGAGAATTCAATGACACATGGAAAACCTAGTGGAATTGCACATTGACTACTTGAGGGAGGATGGGAGGTGGGGAGGGAAAAAATGAATCATGTAACCATGGGAAAATATTCTAAATTAATTAAATAAAATTTTTAAGATTAAAAAGGGGGGAAATCAAATTACTGATATTATAATGTATAACCTACATCTTTACTTGGGATTTAGGATTACTTTATAGATAACTTTCATGTCAATTACCTGTTTCATATTCTCCTGGAGTACATGATGATTTTAAAACTCCTATGGGCATTTGACTTCTGACAGGTGGAATTTTTTCTTAAATTCAATAACCTTAAGTATGATTGGCTAAATTTCAATCTTCAAGAATGACATTCTATGATGCAACTACCATATTTTCTCATAAAGAATTTCTTCTATCTTTTAACATATTAAGACAATTAGCTTTCACAAAAGCTTCATTTTCAAAACCATACCCACTTTGTATGCCAAAATGTATTGTTGTGACAAGTTGTTTTCCCTCTTTATAGAACAAAAATAATGTTAACATTGAAAAGGAATTGAAAAAGATGATGTAAGTCAACCTCCCTAAAGTTATAGATGAAGAAACTGAGGAGCAAAGGGGTGAACTGACTTACCCCAGATTAATCATGTAATGAGATATCACACTTATGACTATAATAATAGTTGAGATGTATGCAGTGATTGGTACTTTCTATACATTATGATCTACACTTTAGAGATGAAGAAACTCTAAGGTTTAGATTAGAGAAGTCAAAGTCAACTTTAGTCAAGGCTAATCATAATAAATGTTTGAACATATTTTTCAGTGATGAAATTTATTGCTCTTTCTAGACTACTCTATTTGCATTATTCTTTACATTCCACAAGATTTAACTCCTCTGCTTTCACCAATGTACATCTAACCTAATACCTCCTTTTTAAAATTATATATATTTTATGTGATTTGACATAAGTGGCCTTTACAGCAGGTGACAAAAAGTAGTGGACAAGAAGTCAAGAATATCTGGGTCTGAATTCTGCCCCAGGTACTTACTAAATTCATGGCAATGAACAAATAATTAAGCCATCTATTTCATCTAAGTCCTTATCTGAAAAATTGGAAAAAATAATACCATTTACCTCAAGGTGTCAATTAAGTATAAAATGAGGCAATCAAGTAATACTCTTTACTTTGCATGATTATTGTAAAAGTCAAATGAAATAATGTTTTATTTTTCAAGCCTCAAAGCCCCTTTTAAATATCTGTTGTTGTTTTTCACTACTTGATACACCCAACATTTTCTCTCCTAAAAATTGCCTCTACAAGAAACTTATCAACTACATATTAGACATCATAGTAGGATGGGATCTTCCCAAGAGCATTTGAGACACACTCATCCCTATTCCCTTTAATTTAGGAATAACTATTCAGAATTTTATCTCATGTTATGTTTACCTTCCTTAAAGATAAAAATAAATGCATTTTAATCTACATGACCTGGCCTGGCCTTAAAGATGTTAGCCGTTACACATTTTAGGAAATTAATGTTTAGAAAACATCTTGATAATGACCACAATAACATAAAATAATAATCTGAGATACTTCAGAATTTTAGTCAAAGCTGTGACCAATCACAGCTTCAGAAGACTGATAATGAGATATATTCCCCCTCTTGTTATAGAAATGGGTTGTATTATGAATATAAAATGAAATCTGCATTTTAATCATGGTCAAAGTGTTTATTTGTTCTGACTCATTGAACTTATTTGTTACCAAGGAGAGTTTCTACCATCAGGACATGAAGGTGGAGGTGGATCCAGTTGAAAAGGGAAAAAAAAAACCAAAGCTTCAGCAAAGTATTTAAAATATATGGTGGGAGGAGGAAAGAGAAGAAAAAAGCATTTAATAGCATCTACTGCCTGACAGGCACTGTACTAAGTATCCAATAAATAGTATTTTATTATTTAATACTCACAGTACCTCTGAGTGGTGGGTGCTATTATTATACTCATACTATTGAGGAAATTGGGATAAATGAATTTTAAATTATTTTCACAGGGAATCACAGCTAGTAGTAAGTGTCTGAGGTCATTGTATGACTATAGATCTTCCTGATTCCAAGCTGTGTTTTATTCAACACACCACCCAGCCACCTCATATAATATTTATGCTATACAAGACAAAACAGTAAGATCATAATAAGTCAGAAGACTTATTTGTTTCAGTCAGAGTTCATTTGTTATTACCTTGATAAATTTATCATATTCCTTTTTTTGACAAAACAAATTATATGTAATATAAGTCCATAGTTTCATATATAATCTGTTTTTCTGATTCTCTGTATGTCAGTGTTTTCTTGTCAGTGGTAAGATCATATTCTAAGAAGAAAGTAAAACAAAAGCATTCTTCAACAGATATTTAGCAAGTTACAAAATGTCCTACAAAAGTAGATTAATGTGTGGTGTTAGTGCTTCACCTATTTGATTTTGATAAATGTGATATTAACTTCATTAAATGGTATGATAGAAAAGTATGCATGTTTTGTACTATCATCTGCCTAAGCAGAAAAAAAAAGATGAGTAAGGTACTGGCTACTACTAACCCAAAGGTTAGAAGGGAACTGAAAAACAGAATATGGCAAATGATTTCTGTAATTAATGACTGGTTCCATTCACCCACCCTATGAGAGTCGCTGACAGGTTAATGAAGTGGGAAGAGAAACATACAAAGATGTCAAGGTACCCAAAGTATTGCTGGCTATCTTGAAGGGCTGGATAGTATTCTTGAATATAGGATAGATATAAAAGTTAAACAAAAAAAAACTGAAGATGATTCTGAAAGTAATGCTTTGATAGAACCAAGAAACAAAAGAAGTTTCTTTTTTTCTTTTCTTTTTATTTTTTAAGAGAGAGTCAAAGATTTGTTATACAGGAATATCATGAGTTATAATTATACTATTATTTATCTTTTCTTATCTCCTGAATAGGAGCAGAAGAGAGAAAAAATATTAAGCTTAGATTCCATGAATTTTCAAAAATCTTTTGTATTAAGACTTAAGTAAAGGTCAGCTAGGGAATGAGGCAAATATAATTAGATGGGAAGGAATGAAATCAGTAATGTCTAGATGCCAAATGCAACAATTAGAGGGAATTTTAGTATAAGACTCATCAGTAGAAAAGCTTCTTATTTTTGGAACTGCGATATATGAGTTTAAAATAAAATTAAAAAACATGGAATGACTGACTGGGTAATTATGGAAAATGTAGTCTATTTGAATGCATACATTATGATGCAGGTGTGAAAAGCAGACTACACTGGAATCATTAAAATGACACTTCTTTTTTGAAGGTAACAAGAAAGGACTATTGAGTTTGACAATGTAGAGTAAGCGTCAATTTACCCCCCCAAAAATTATCTTGACAATGCACTATAGAAAACTGCAAAATATAATTATATCTCCATCTTTTCAAGCAAGTATGTTTTCAATATGTTCTGCATATTCAACAATAGTATTATATTTTGCTTTTCTAGCCCACAATAGACATAAATACCTGTTCCATGCTTGTTTCAAACTAGTGCTTTGAAATTTCACTCAGATGTGAAGGGCAGTTTATGCCAATGCAAATATAATGTTTTTTTTTTTCTTTAAACCTCTGCCAAGATTTTGAGAAGCATGACTATTGGAACAAGAGAGAAGAAAACCAGGGACTATCATTTTGGGACATTGCATAAACCATCTAGAGCTGCCTAGTTTACTTGAATTTGTTCCATGACCTTTTGATCCTCCTTTTCCATTTAATCTATTCTACTTTTCATGGATCTCTTTTCTTTATTAGATTTTTGTACTTCTTTTTCCAGTTAACTAATTTTGCTTTTTAAGCTGTTATTTTCTTTTTTGCATTATTCATTTCTTTTTTTTTTACAATTTTCCTTTGACTTGTCTTATTTGATTTTTAAATTCTTTTTTAAGTTCTTCCAGCACTTGAAACCAATTTCCTTTTTTTTTTTTTTGAAGTTTTGTATGTGGTTGCTTGGATCTCACCATCTCCTATCAATTTTGTGCTTTGCTGTTTGTCCCCATAGAAATTTTTGAGTGTTACATATTTCTTTTGCTCATTTTCCTAGTCATTTTTGTCTGTGGAATGAGAATTCTGAATTCTTGCTGAATCTGTCTCCTCTGCTGCTAGCTTCAGCAATGTGAGCAAATTGCCCTGGGGCTAGGTCTATACAGTAGCAGTGCAGGTTTGAAAGAACCTAACATAGAATTCTGGGCCTCACTGTGGGGTGTTTGTGTGGCCTGAGTTTTCAAGGGGTGGGTCTTAGGTGCTCTTTTCCCAGTATGGCCTCCTTCCCAGGATCTGAGAATTAGCCTACACCCAAACATGGAACCTAGCACAGAATATGTATGTAGGAGGGTTGTAGCCCTTCAATCTGTGTGCAGTTTTGCTTCTAGTTCCCCTTTTTCCCATGAAATTCAACTGTTTATCTTTCAAGTGGGAGAACTCCTTTTCTCATTTGTGCTGTTCATTTTTGAACCCTATCATTTTGAGGAAGTTTTTAATGATTAGTTTGGAAGGATTGTTAGAGCACGTTAGACTTTTGCTGCTAGTAAACCACTATCTTGACTCTGTCCCTTGCCTAATTTACTTGAAAAAGATAGGAATTTTTGAGATCTGAAGAGATTTTTCAAAAGAAAAAATGATAACTTAAGGTTTAATTGTTAAATCTGACCTTTGGAAAGAAATTAGGTGTTAGGTACTTTAGCAAATAGATTTCTCAACACTTTCCTTAACTATTATTGATTTCACACAGTGGGACTCAATAAATTAAATGAATCAGTTACAAAAATCTCCATCAATCTCTATTAATTATGAGTTTGAGATTATCAAAATATCTTTGTAGGTCATTGCATAGTAAATCATATAGATGGTTGCATGATAAAAATAGTTTTTTTAGAAGTTCCTTTTGAGAGCCATTTTTTGTATCCATGGATTATATAGGTCTATTTTGTCTTCCATTGAAAATGCTTACTTCCATTGAAAATAACTTACTAGTTATGTCTAAAGGCTACAGTCTCGGAGTTGTGTGAAAGATGTGGATTATAACAGTTCCAGATATAGCAAGGCTGAAAGTCCAGTGTCTCTGTCTGTACCAGGCTGATAGACCAAAATGACTTCCTTAAGAACTGGATATCTTAATAATGCAATCTGTCTACTATATTAAGTTAACAAAAGGTTTAATTTGTAAATAAACAAGGAATGGGATGGGAAGGAGTGCCAAGGTAATTCTCTAGCTCTGAAACTCTAATTACTCCACCCTTCACATCTAAGAGGCTTGCAACTTCTCTGTCTGTACCCAAAATCCTTAAATTCTAGCTATCCTGATTAGGTTCACTCCAAAAGAGTCTTTGGGAAAGGCAGTATAGTTCAGTTGCTGAATAAGGATGGTATTTTGATGTCAGAACCACCAAGGGCCTTCAGGCAAAAGGATGAAAGTCTCCTTGATTACAGACAAGTACAAGTCTCTTTAGGCTGGATTTCTTCTCAGAAACACAATAGTATCTTAAAAATCAGGACAGGAACAAAGAGACAGGAACCAATGGAAAGCTAATCCAGAAAGCTAGTTCCAGAAGCTAGAAAGCTGGTCAGTGGGTTCAACCAGCAGGGCAACCACTGCTCTCAGGTAAGGTCAGTTAACACTTCCAGGAAGTTGTAATTCCAAAGTACCAAAGCCAACAGGAACTCTGCCCTAGCTCCAGACTCAAGTCCCTCTCTTATTCTGTCCTGAAATTCCTTTTTGAATCCTCTTTTTCCCTTAGTTCCACCTATGAGCCAACCTGGTTAACTTCAAACTTATCTCCTTACTTCTCTATTTTAATATGTACAAAGTGATCTCTTCCCATCACAGAGTTCACCATTTGGTCTTTTAAAACCAAAAACTCCAAGGATGATAACACTGTCATATAGTCTCTTTGCATCTACAAGAATGCAAAGTTATTCAAGACAGTAGCTCTTAATTTTGAATTTGTATCACTAGTGCCAAGTAAGTTCCTTAAACTTGAAAAGTGTTTAATAAATTTGAAATTGAATTTGATTAAAATATCTTAGTCTCTAGATCTTCTTATGGAATTTTTGCCTTTTATAAACTCTTAGTTGCTACTGAACAGATAACACAGCACCATATAGTTAAACTTTATCCAGAGTTTCCGATTATAAGTGACACAAAATAGTACTTCTAATAATGTGGGTTATTACTAGGGAAAGCAAGGGGACCTAGCAATTCTTTCCAGTGCACGTAACTATACTTCATGATTTTTTTGAATGGGCTAATTTTTTTTTAATTTTAATATTATTTTATTTGGTCGTTTTCATACATTATTCACTGGAAACAAAGATCGTTTTCTTTTCCTCCCTCCCCTCCCCTCCCCCCCCCCCCCCCGCCTTTCCCTCTCCCATAGCCGACGCATGATTCCACTGGTTATCACATGTGTTCTTGACTCGAACCCATTTCCCTGTTGTTGGAGTTTGCATTATAGTGTTCATTTAGAGTCTCTCCTCAGTCTTATCTCCTCCAACCCTGTAGTCAAGCAGTTGCTTTTCAGCGGTGTTTTTACTCCCACAGTTTATCCTCTGCTTGTGGGTAGTATTTTTTTTTTAGATCCCTGCAGATTGTTCAGGGATTGCATTGATACTAATGGAGAAGTCCATCACCTTCGATTGTACCACAATGTATCAGTCTCTGTGTACAATGTTTTCCTGGTTCTGCTACTCTCGCTCTGCATTACTTCCTGGAGGTTGTTCCAGTCTCCATGGAACTTCTCCACTTTATTATTCCTTTTAGCACAATAGTATTCCATCACCAACATATACCACAATTTGTTCAGCCATTCCCCAATTGAGGGGCATCCCCTCATTTTCCAATTTTTGGCCACCACAAAGAGCGCAGCTATGAATATTTTTGTACAAGTCTTTTTGTCCATTATCTCTTTGGGGTACAAGCCCAGCAGTGCTATGGCTGGATCAAAGGGCAGACAGTCTTTTATCGCCCTTTGGACATAGTTCCAAATTGCCCTCCAGAATGGTTGGATCAATTCACAACTCCACCAGCAATGAATTAATGTCCCCACTTTGCCACATCCCCTCCAGCATTCATTACTTTGCATAGCTGTCATGTTAGCCAATCTGCTAGGTGTGAGATGATACCTCAGAGTTGTTTTGATTTGCATCTCTCTGATTATAAGAGATGTAGAGCACTTTTTCATGTGCTTATTAATAGTTTTGATTTCTTTGGCTGAGAATTGCCTGTTCATGTCCCTTGCCCATTTGTCAATTGGAGAATGGCTTGATTTTTTGTACAATTGATTTAGTTCTTTATAAATCTTAGTAATTAAACCCTTGTCAGAGGTTTTTATGAAGATTGTTTCCCAATTTGTTGCTACCCTTCTGATTTTGGTTACATTGGTTTTGTTTGTACAAAAACTTTTTAATTTGATGTAATCCAGATTATTTATTTTGCATTTTGTAATTCTTTCTAATTCTTGCTTGGTTTTGAAGTATTTCCCTTCCCAAAGGTCTGACATGTATACTATTCTGTGTTCGCCTAATTTTCTTATAGTTTCCTTCTTTATGTTCAAGTCATTCATCCATTTTGAATTTATCTTGGTGTAGGGTGTGAGGTGTTGATCTAAGCCTAATCTTTCCCACACTGTCCTCCAATTTTCCCAACAGTTTTTATGAAATAGTGGATTTTTGTCCCAAAAGCTGGGATCTTTGGGTTTGTCATATACTGTCTTGCTGAGGTTGCTTGCCCCCAGTCTATTCCACTGATCCTCCTTTCTGTCTCTTAGCCAGTACCAAATTGTTTTGATGACCGCTGCTTTATAATATAGTCTGAGATCTGGGACTGCAAGACCCCCTTCCTTTGTATTTTTTTCATTAATTCCCTGGGTATCCTTGATCTTTTGTTCTTCCAAATGAACTTTGTTATGTTTTTTTCTAAATCAGTAAAAAAAATTTTTGGAAGTTCCATGGGTATGGCACTAAATAGATAGATGAGTTTGGGTAGGATGGTCATTTTTATTATATTGGCTCGTCCTACCCATGAGCAGTTAATGTTCTTCCAATTGTTCAAGTCTAGTTTTAGTTGTGTGGAAAGTGTTTTGTAGTTGTGTTCATATAGATCCTGTGTTTGTCTCGGGAGATAGATTCCTAAGTATTTTATTTTGTCTTGGGTAATTTTGAATGGGATTTCTCTTTCTAGTTCTTGCTGCTGAGCTGTGTTGGAATTATATAGAAATGCTGATGACTTATGTGGGTTTATTTTGTATCCTGCAACTTTGCTAAAGTTGTTGATTATTTCAATTAGCTTTTTGGTTGAGTCTCTAGGATTCTTTAAGTAGACCATCATGTCATCTGCAAAGAGTGATAATTTGGTCTCCTCCTTGCCTATTTTGATGCCTTCAATTTCTTTTTCTTCTCTAATTGCTACTGCTAGTGTTTCTAATACAATGTCAAATAATAGAGGTGATAATGGGCATCCTTGTTTCACTCCTGATCTTAATGGGAATGGATTTAGTTTATCCCCATTGCAGATGATATTAGCTGATGGTTTTAGATATATACTGTTTATTATTTTTAGGAACGACCCTTCTATTCCTATGCTTTCTAGTGTTTTTAGTAGGAATGGGTGTTGTATTTTATCAAAGGCTTTTTCTGCATCTATTGAGATAATCATGTGATTCTTGTTGGTTTGCTTGTTGATGTGGTCAATTATGTGGATAGTTTTCCTAATGTTGAACCAGCCCTGCATCCCTGGTATGAATCCTACTTGATCATGGTGGATGACCCTTCTAATCACTTGCTGGAGTCTTTTTGCTAGTATCCTATTTAAGATTTTTGCATCTATATTCATTAGGGAGATTGGCCTATAGTTTTCTTTCTCTGTTTTTGGCCTGCCTGACTTTGGAATTAGTACCATGCTTGTGTCATAAAAGGAGTTTGGTAGGACTCCCTCTTTGCTTATTATGTCGAATAGTTTGTATAATATTGGGGTTAACTGTTCTCTGAATGTTTGATAGAATTCACTGGTGAATCCATCAGGCCCTGGGGATTTTTTCTTAGGCAGTTCTTTGATGGCTTGATGGATTTCAATTTCTGATATGGGATTATTTAAGAAAACTATTTCTTCTTCTGTTAGTCTAGGCAATTTATATTTTTGTAAATATTCATCCATATCACCTAGATTGGTATATTTATTGCCATATAGTTGGGCAAAGTAGTTTTTAATGATTGCCTTAATTTCCTCTTCATTTGAGGTGAGATCCCCCTTTTCATCCTTGATGCTATTAATTTGCCTTTCTTCTTTCCTTTTTTTAATTAAATTAACCAGTACTTTGTCTATTTTGTCTGTTTTTTCAAAGTACCAGCTTCTAGTCTTGTTTATTAGCTCAATAGTTCTGTCACTTTCTATTTTATTGATTTCTCCCTTAATTTTTAGGATCTCTAGTATGGTTTTCTTCTGGGCGTTTTTAATTTGTTCATTCTCAAGTTTTTTTATTTGCATTTCCAATTCCTTGGTCTCTGTCCTCCCTAATTTGTTAATATATGCACTCAGGGATATGAATTTTCCTCTAAGTACTGCCTTGGCTGCATCCCATAAGGTTTGAAAGGATGTTTCGCCGTTGTCATTTTCTTCAACAAAATTGTTAATTGTTTCTATGATTTCTTCTCTAACTATCCGATTTTGGAGTATCATGTTATTTAATTTCCAATTAATTTTTGATTTGGGTCTCCATGTACCCTTGCCGATCAATATTTTAATTGCCTTGTGATCTGAAAAGGCTGCAGTTAATATTTCTGCTTTTCTGCATTTAAGTGCCATGTTTCTATGACCTAGTGTATGATCTATTTTTGTGAATGTGCCATGTGGTGCTGAAAAGAAGGTGTATTCTTTTTTGTCCCTATTTATTTTTCTCCATATGTCTATTAATTCTAATTTTTCTAAGATTTCATTCACCTCTTTTACCTCTTTCTTATTTATTTTTTGATTTGATTTATCTAAATTTGATAGTGGTTGGTTCAAGTCTCCCATTAATATGGTTTTACTGTCTAATTCCTCCTTCAATTCTCCTAGTTTCTCTATTAAAAATTTGGATGCTATACCATTTGGTGCATACATGTTGATTAGTCATATTTCCTCATTGTCTATACTTCCTTTTAGCAGAATATATTTACCTTCCCTGTCCCTTTTGATCAGGTCTATTTGTACTTTGGCTCTGTCAGATATCATGATTGCAACTCCTGCCTTCTTTCTATCGGTTGAGGCCCAAAAGGTCTTACTACAACCTTTAATTCTAACCTTGTGAGTGTCAACCCGTCTCATATGTGTTTCTTGAAGACAACATATGGTAGGGTTTTGGGTTCTAATCCAATCTGCTATTTGTCTGCGTTTTATGGGTGAGTTCATCCCATTCACGTTCAAAGTTATGATTGTTATTTGTGGATTCGCTGGCATTTTGATGTCTTCCCCTAGTTCTGACCTTTCTTCTTTAGCTTTCTCCTTTTGAACCAGTGATTTACTTTAGGTCAGTCCCCCTAGTCCCCTCCCTTGAGATGCTTCCCTTTCTAGCCCCTCCCTTTTTATGCTCCCTTCCCCTCCCCCATCTCCTTCCCTCCCTTTTTGTACTGCCTCCCCCCTCCCCCTCCTTAATTTTCCTTTCTTTCTTGCCCTAATGGATAAGATAGAATTCAGGATCCCACTGGATCTAGATGTTCTTCCCTCTCAGATTTGATTTCACTGAGAGTAAGGTTTAAGTAATTCCACTTCACGCTCTCTTCCTCTCCTTCTCATATGAGAGTTCTTCCCCTCCCCTTCCCATGTGTATCTTTATATGGGAAAGTTTATTCTATTGATTCCCCCCCTATTTCTTGAAGTTAATCTTAGTATTATCATGGTTCCCCCCTCCCTTTTCCTTTTTTTGCCCCAACTTTCCCCAAATCTTCTTGATTCCCCAATCTTTCCCTATGCATGTTTCTTCTAACTACTCTTATGATGATACAATTTATGAGAGTTACACAAAACATTTTCCCCACATATTAATATATATAATTAGATGTAAATGTAGTCCTTATAGAAGAGAGTTTGACTTAAAGAGAAAGATAAGATTTATCTCCTTTTCCCTTTCTTTCATATTTACCTTTTCATGTTTCTCTTGCTTTCTGTGCTTGGATATCGAACTTTCCACAGAGCTCTGGTCTTTTCTTAGCAAATGCTTGGAAATCTTCTATTTTGTTGAATGCCCATACTTTCCCCTGGAAGTATATAGTCAGTTTTGCTGGGTAGTTGATTCTTGGTTGGAGACCCAGCTCTCTTGCCTTTCTAAATATCGTGTTCCATGCTTTGCGGTCTCTTAGTGTGTTAGCCGCTAAGTCATGTGTGATCCTTATGGGAGCCCCCTTATATCTGAAGCTCTTCTTCTTGGCTTCTTGTAGGATTTTCTCCTTTACTTGGAAGCTCTTGAATTTGGCAATTACATTCCTAGGCGTTGTCTTTTGGGGATTTAGTATAGAAGGTGTTCTATGAATCCTTTCTATTTCTATTTTGCCCCCTTGCTCCAGAACGTGGGGGCAATTTTCTTTTATAATCTCCTCTAGAATAAAATCCAATTTGTTGTTTACCTCTGGTTTTTCTGGGAGACCGATGATACGGAGATTTTCTCGTCTTCCTCTGTTCTCCAGGTCCGTGACCTTCTCAGTGAGATATTTTATGTTTTCTTCCAATTCATTAATTGTTTGGGTTTGCTTTATTGATTCTTGCTGTTTTATCATCTCACTTTCTTCGAGGTGCTTAATTCTGGTCATTAGGGACTGGATTTGCTTTTCAGCCTTGTCTGCCCTTCTATTGGATGCTTCGAGTTCTTTTTCCAATTGAGCATTCTTATCTGTCAGACTGCTGATCTCGTTCTCCCATTTTTCTTTCCAGAAGGTTTCCATCTTTTGGATAAGTTCCAGTTTGAGATCTTCCAGAGCTTGTTGATAGTTTCCATTTTGGGAGGCGTGTTCTGAATTTTTTTGGATTTCCTCCTCATTCTCCTCTTTTCCTTGGGTACTTCCACCATAAAAGTTTTCAATAGTCACTTTTTTCCCTTTCTTCCTGGAGGCTTGATTTTGGGCCATGTGAGCCATCCCTTTGGTGGTTTTATTTCCCTTTCCTTTTTGGTCTGGGGTCTGGATTATAAGAGCGGTTTTTCTGTGAATTTAGGTTGCTTCAGACTAGTTCTTCCCAGCCTCCGAGCCCAGGTATTCAGCTCCGCCCAGATAATCAGCGCGCGTTGTTCAGCGCAGCCCGCCCCAAGTCCAGGTCCGCTGGATTCTCCAGTGAAAGCGCCCTGAGACGTTTTTTCCTGGCAGTCCCCAGATCCCAAGGATCCTGGAGTGCCCCCCCAGACAGAGACGCTCCCCACTCACTCGCTGTCCCGGTGAGAGCTCAGGTAGCTCACTCTGGTTTAGTGGGGGAGGTGGGGTGGGGGAAGGGCGGCTCAGTTCACTTTTCTGTGCAAGCTTTTCCTTCTTATTTTAGTGTGGAAATGTTCAAGCCCCACGTACCTTTGCCTCTGTGGGGTACTGGGGAGTCCTTCCGTTCCTCCAAAGGTGATTTTATGCTCCTTTGATGTAGTCTATTTCGTTCGGTGCTGGGGAGAGAAAGCATGAGGCGTCTAGATTGCAGCCATGATTACCCGGAAGTCCCTACTTCATGATTTTATATGAAAGAACCTTAACTGAAGGGGCAGCTCTAGGCAGGCATATGAGAGAGTCTTCAGGTATGGGGAAACACTAATTTCCAGACAGCAGTTATTGATAGATCCAATCAATTTGTATAGAGCTTGAGGTACATAGTAGAAAATAATGAACTCTTTCCTTCAGAAGCAAGATAAGTAGAGGAATTGTATCAACATATTTCATTATATATACTTGATTAAGTGACATGGAATATGTAAAGGAGATATCATATTCTAAGTAATTGTGGAGTAATTACAAGGAAAGTAGAAATAGATCTGTTTTCAATATGGGAAGGGAGTGATGCTATATTGTTCCAGGCATTTGACTATATTATCTTAAACAAAGTCAAGGCAACTATTCCAGCTCAACTGGGGTCTTTGTGTCAGTTGAAGCACCCACTTAACCATAGAGCTTCTCAACTTCTCTTTAAATAAGAAAAATGACACTCTTCTATCTCAAGGAAAGAAATTTGCCCCTACTAATCAACAATTACATAGTTAAGTATTACCACCATATAAAGGAATTATTTATCCCTTTTTTTTTATATTTAATGGGGACCTAGAGGTCCTCTTACCCTAGAAATATGTAGGGATTAACCAGCCTACAGCAAAAGCAAGTAGAAACCATAGAGGCAGGAAGGAGGAAGCATAGACGCAGGAAGTGAGGTAGGAAAAGGGTTTAAAAGGCTGTCAGTTGCTGACAGGGCTGGCAGTTATGGGGAAGTTGGCTGCTGGGACTGTGTTGGGTTGGTGATTGGCATTTATATGCTTGAATGTAAAGACAGGCCTGGGCTTACTGGGAGGGTTTGGGGCTTTTGGTTTGGGCTGTTAGGGTTTTTTTTTCTTTCTTGATCTTTTGGGGAGGTGACTGGTCTTCCTTGACAGACCTAATTGGGGTTGAATTAAACACTGATTGGGTTGGTTTTCATCAGGCTGGATTGGGTTGGAAATTTGTGGGGTGGCTGTTATTAGCCATAGTCATAGGCAGTTTTTTAGGTAGATATAGGCAGTTTTAGGTAGTAATTATAGGCAGTTTTAGGTAGTAATTATAGGTAGTTATAGAATAACCAGTATGGACATTAGGAAATTTTCTTTCTCTAACTCTTTCCTATATTTCTTTCATCTACTATATTCATTTTATTATATTCTTTTACTATCTCTATTTTAATTAAACTAAATTGTTAATCATTAAAAGCTGCTAGAAGTTTTCTTTTCACTGACTATTAATTTACAACTCTACTGTATTCTCATTAAAACTGATATGATTAAAAGCTGCTCTTATTTTGTTAAAACTACTAGGTTAACCCATATACCACCTAAAAACTTTATCTGTGATAAATCAGTGCTGCCCTGGAAAAGAAAAGTGCTCCCTATTTCATTGGTTTCTGGGATACTGACTATAAAAATTGAATAGGATGGCCTGTTTTTGTTCATTATTCTGCCTGACACTCTTTAACTCTCTCTTATTCTTTCACTAGTAGATTATTGCCTTAATTACAGGGTCATACTCACTCAAAGGGATATATATATATATATATATACACTAGATAAATAGTTGAGCCTCACCCTCTCAATTGACAGACTTTCTTTCCTCTGGAATTGTCCCAATAGCAACTTTTCTGAAAGGATTTGGGAGATAAAAAGATCTTGATTAAGTTAACTAATTAATTTATCAAGGTAAGGTCCCTTAATTTCTGATAGCATATGGGCAGTAAAACATGTATTATGTAACTATTAATGAGATTAAAATTCTGTGGAGACAGTATCTTTGTCTATATTTATTTATTAAATAATAAAAAGTGCATCAGAGAAAGAAAAGGCACCAGCCTATGTGTGGCCAGTGTTCCCATAGTATCATCCTCCCTAGCTGACTTCCTTTTCTTCAGAATTTTGGCTTTGTCTCAATAGATCTTGACTTATGGACTTATTAACTTCTCTTTGGTCCATTATAATTACCAGACTTGGAAACTTTGATAATATTTTGTTCCTCTTGTACTAAGCTGTTAATTTTTCTTCTACATCATTCCTGCAGTTCTTTCATTTTTCCTTCAAGTATTTCCTTTGCCATTGTCATTTTGTATATGATATATTTAAAGCTTTTTTTAAAAATTCTTGCTTTGCCTCTTCCAAGAATTCTTGCTGACCTTAAGTCCAAATTGTAGAGTTTTTCTTAGACATTTTGCTTATAGATGTTTTGAAATTATTTTCTTTAGTCCTTGTTATTTGGTTTTCTTTACCTTCCTAAGTTATTAATTATCAGTATCTTTTGTTGTTGTTCAGCCTCTCTGTGCTATTTCCTGAATTGTAACTTCGTGTTAAGGCCAAGGTCTTCCTTTCCCTTTAGGGAATATTGTAGCCTTGCATGTTTGTGTGCTATATTTCCTGGAGATATGCCAATAAGTTCTCTAGGCACTGAATGTTGTGTTCTTCAAGAATCCAGTTGGGAATTCAGACGAGGAGACTGGAAAATTTCATAAGATCCTAAAAAGTATTAATGTTAAGTCAGATCGCCATCCTCATAATCTGAGTAACTGCATTAAAGAACCTGACTGAAGCTCAAGTAGACAACTATTTGTTTCAACCCTGGACTTCTAATTTGGAGGGTACTCAAATTCAAATGAGAGTACTCACTTATGTTCTACATTCTAAAATTCCTCTCCTTGGTACTCACTTGTAGATATTAATCTCAATCTGGATTAAATCTATATTCCTACTTTGGGTTGAAACCAGGACAGCTTTAGACTGAAACATGGCCTCTCAAGGAAAGATCTTCTTTTGACCTAGATGAGTATAGCCCTTAACACTAAAAAATAGTTGAGATAGATACATGGAGGTGGGGGGGGGGGGGAATTGAGAGAGAAGCAGGGAAATGGAAACATGGAAAAACAAAGAAAACAACGACAAATCATTGAGCCCCACTAGGTCTCAATTTTCAAAATTATTTGACATAATGCTTGCATGGACATCTCATAGAACAATTATGAATCAAGTTCATATTAGAGCTTAAGATTTGGAAGAGATATAAATTATTTTTAAAAGTTCCTTTCTTAGATTACATGTTTCATGTGAGGTCAATTATAATTGAATCTGTGGTGTTTTGGAACTCCAAATAATATCAGATTCAACATTTTATACAGAGCTGTAAAAATAACAGGCAGCCAGCACATTAGAGTTGCTATATTTGTTTGCTTAATGTTTTTTTTATTTAAATATCAAATAATTTCTTATTGGTTGAGGAGATTTGGAGAGAAAACATAAATGCTTTTCCTTCCCATTTTAGCATATCATTTTACAGTTATATCAGTCTTTCAATTTAAGTGTAAAGTAATATAAAATATAATGATCTTTAGACAACATTTTAATCTTCATTTTGTGATAAAATATTCTTCATTTCTTAACCACTTCTGGTCATGTTAAATTGTTGAAGTAGATGGTGAAAAAAACATCTATTTTATTCCCTTGGGAAATTGTTTTCTAAAAGTCTGTTTTTGCTTCCCCCAAAAAACTCCTAAGGCTAACTAGTCTAAGAAGTTTACAGTTGTATTTTTAAAATTGCCAAGTGTTTGAGTTCTGGTGAGTAACTTAAATGACACACATTTATATAAATACATGCATTCTCTTCCTTTATTGTGCTCCTACCAAATAATGATCAATGTGGGTAGCTAAGGGTTTTGGTAGTAAGGAGAGTAGTTCAATTACATTTCAGGTGTACATTAATGAAATTGTGTTAGTTTATTGTCATGTGAAGATTTTCTCTTCAAGAATTGCATTCCATTATTATTATATTGGTTTCCCTTCATTTGTGCTATCATTTGATGGAATTCATGATATTAAAAGGACACAATTTTTACAATTTGAATTAATGATAAATAAATTTACATATTAAATATTTCTAGCTTTGACTTATTTTCTATTTACATAATTTCTCTATTTCTCAATTCTGTTTCCTCTTCTTCTTCATTCCTATGACCCGTATGGCCCAAGTATGTCATTAGTAAAAACATGGATGATTGCAAAAGGACCTTTATTGTTCATATCTACCCAACTCTACACTTTGCTATCTGTCTTATCATTCCTTTATATGACTGCAATAATAATCTATCTTATGCACATTTAATGTCACAGAATGGCTCTGTTATTTTGATGAATAAACTTAAAGTTCCTTGTTCTACTATTCTAAGGCTTCCTCTATAGGACACCCTGACTTTTTATCTTTACATCATATTACTTCATCTAGGCTGAAAAAAAATGGATCACTTATCACTCTCCTCCTCCCCAAAGGGGCATATGCCCCAAGCTTCATGTCAATTAAATTAATGGAGGGGAAGTCAACCCTCAATTGGGTTCATTCTCTAATTTTATTCTGTCTCTTTTGGTGCTTGAACTCCCCATTGGATTATGAACTCACTAGGGAGAGAGATTGTATTTAATCCAAATTTTGTATCTCCACAGTGATTTGCACAGTATTCAAAGCAAATTCACTGAATAATATCTTTTTTTTGCAGTCATATTTTTGTCAAAATTACCTCAATAGCTCTGCTCCATAGGAGGCACTTACTAAAATAAATGAAATCATCATTCATTATATGCATCAGAATAAATTGTTTCTCACACCAGAGTTAGGGATGGAGAGTTAAAGTAGTGGTTATAGGCAGTAACACAATATTCGACAAAATTTTCTGACCATATTATTTTTTCAGGGTACTCATGAATTATGTTGATCTTCTCTGAACTCCAAGTACAGAACTGTCCAGTGAAAGACATTATGAACTGGAATAATTTTTTTCTTCTGAACTAAAAGGTTAGATATTATGACTGTGTTTATACAAGAGAATATTATCTCTTGTTTGTTATTATCTGACTGAGACAATTTATTTCTTACTCCATTTGATTTGGTTTGCCTCTACTTAATAAAAGAAAGTAGAAAACATTTGGGCCCAAATCAATGAATTAATGATAATATTAAATCATGCAAGACCTTTTCAAAGAATGCCTAAAAAATATTATTCAATACATCCTATAAAGATGATCTTGGGTACTGGGGACTTAGCTCTTCTTAGAAAAGAATGTTGGAGGAAAAAACAAGTAGCTCCATTAAATCATTTATTTCTGAAGTATTTTATGCAAGTTATTTCATTTTGTAAACATTTTATTACATTATTTTCATCATCAAATGTTATAATAGTGCTGTTTATACTTATAATGAAGTTAGCTGTTTAAGGTGAATTGACTAAGCACCCACTTGATGGGTTTTTTAAATTATTTCTACTGCTCTAAATTGACAAATTTGACAGGTTTGCTTAAAGAGGTAACAGCATCATGTCATAGAAAAAAAATCTGGTATAACAATAGGAAAACTAGTGTTTAAAGCTTGCCTAAATCACTTACAATCTTTTTATCAAGTCATTTTACAAGTGTGGAACTGATTTTCCTTATAGTAAAATAAAGGGATTGTACTATACATAATCTTTAAGATTTCCTTCCTACTAATGCAAGAAGGGAAAGAGTCCCCTTTTAGAGCCACAGAATCTGTATCCAACTTATTTCCAACACTTACTTAAACCTATGAACAAAGGAAACTTTCTTAAACTCGGGTTCTTTATCAGTACAATGAACAGGGTCAACTAGATGACTTCTAAATGTTCCAGTTCTAAATCTATGATCCTACTTTCAGTTCAGAGAGTCAGTGAGCCTATAAACTCACCCAAATTAATATTTATCATCCTCAATACATTAAATACATATCTGTCTAGATCATAAGCTTTGAAACAGAAGGATTCTTAGAGGTCATCCAGTAAAATCAATAATTTTGTGGGTTTTTTTTTCCCCAGATTACACATGGGTACAATTTTCAGTAATCATTTTCTGATATTGTTTGATCCATATAATTTCCCTCTCTCCTATCCCTCTTTCTTCCACAAAATGGCAGGTAATATGATATAGGTTATTTTACAATAACCTATGTTGTTTAACAATAAACATTTCTATGCACATCATGTTATGAAAGAAGATACATATTGTTTCCACTAGAGAAAAATTCATGGAATAAATTAAGTGAGGGAATGGCAGGTTTCAAACTGCATTCAGACTTCCTTTGTTTATCCTATTTTACTGGATACCCTTTTTCATGATGGGTTACTTGGATATGCATTGTTGTTAATAGTTTAAAATAGCCAATTCTAAATATAAGGCAACTGAAACCCAGAGAATTTCAGTTACTTCGCCATAGTCAAACAGGTAGTAGAGGACGTAAATAGAAAATGGATCCAGGTATATCTATTTCAAATTTAATATTCATTCCACTGTATCATGATGGCTGCTCTGATTGAGGATGTATTTATATCTTTAAAAGTCTATAAAGTCTAACTTTGCTCCATATACATATATAGATGTAATTTCAGTGATGTATAGAAATGTTTCTTCGGTTAAAGCTGTCCAATTCCTAAAGACCAGAAACTGTGTCACTTTGTGTGTTGTCTGAGAACAGTAGTTTCATTTTATTTTATAAGCTGAAATATTTTTTTTTCTTAGAGAAAATCGCAAGTTTACTTAGAAAAAATTACCCACCCTCCCCATGTCTTCTCTTAGAGGTGGTGTCCAACAAAATACAAGGAACATACATAAATATCAGCAATAAATAATCATTGAAGCAGGAGCCCTGACAAGCTCTTCTCTGGTCAATTCATTTTAATCTTCTTCAAGTTTGTTGTTTACAACAGTTCTGCATAGAATGTAAATTTCTACACCAATTGTTAAAGTAGACGTTAAAAATAAAGTCCTTAAGGAGAACACATGCATTGAATAACAAGGACTTTTCTTTTTACAAAGTCTCCTTAACATATTTATCTTGGGACAATTTAGAAAGGCTAAACATTTTTGAAACAAATAAAAGTTGTTTTAAATAACTTTTTTAATGGGAAAAGTCATGTATTTTTAAAAGGAGAAAAATCACTATTTAGTTCTATGAGAACTTAAAAATGTACTTTTAAAAGCATTAGAAAAATATTTTAAATCATCAAATATTTTACTTCAAGGAGGCATGGAATATTGTTATATAAAAGCAAGAACATGTCCTTATTCTACTTAATTCAAAGGACATTTGATTCACTTACTCTTACCAGGGTAGATATTAGCCAGGCATCACCAAAATAGACCTATTCATCAGTATAATTAAATTGTTCAGGAGATAGATTGTGCTCAGAAATAAACTTACTGGAAAGTAAACACAATTCCTTTATCTTCAATATTTGCTGCCCCTTCTTCTGGATTAATCTATCCCTATATTGCTATTTAATTTTTAAATAGAAAAATATCAGAATCCTGTTAATTACGTTTGCTTATAGTTTTTGACTTTTTAAAATTTTTCTTTTTAAAATATTTTTCCATGTTTACATATTTCATTTTCTTTCCCTCCTCTGTACCCTCCCACATCTAATAGGCATTTCCACTGATTTATACAAACTTATCACTTATAGTTATGTCCATAATATTAATTTTTGTGACAGAGCACACTTAAAACCTAAACCCCAAATCATATATTCATATAAACAGATGATGTCATTTTTTTCTGTGTTTCTACTCCCACATTTTTTCCTCTCAATGTGGATAGCATCCTTTCTCATAAGACCCGTGGGATTGTCTTGTATTACCAAAGTTCATTACATTGTATTGTTCCACAATGTTTTATTTTCTGTGTATAATGTTCTCTTGATTCTGCTTATTTCACTCTGCATCAGTTCTTGGAGTTCTTTCCAGTTGATATAGAAATCCTCCAGTTCATCATGGCTTACAGCACAATAGTATTCCATCACAATCAGATACCACAATTTGTTCAGCCATTCCCCAATCGAGGAACACCCCCTCATTTTCCACCACAAAAAGTTATGAATATTTTTGTACAAACATTGTTCCTGAGTATCTCTTTAGGGTATAAAACTAGTAGTGGTAATGATGAATTAAAGGGTATGAATTCTTTTAAAGCCCTTTGGGCAGAGTTCCAAATGGCCTTCCAGAATGTTTTGAATAAATTCACAACTCCACCAGTAATGTATTAGTGTTGCAATTTTTCCACAACCCCTCCAACATTTATTGTTTTCCTTTACTGTCATACTGACCAATTTGTAAGGCGTGAGGTGGTACCTCAGAGTTGTTTTGATTAACATTTCTCTAATTATGAGAGGCTGAGAACACTTTTTTCATGTGTTAATTGATAGTTTTGATTTCTTTATATGAAACTGCCTATACCAGTCCCTTGACCAACTGTCAAATGGGGAAATGATTGATTTTTTTGTATAATTGACTTATGTCCTTATAAATTTGAGAAATTAAACCTTTGTCAGAAGTTTTTTGTTACAAAAATTTTGCCCAATTTGCTGCTTCCCTCCTAATTTTATTTGTATTGGTTTTGTTTGTATAGAAACTTTTTAATTTAACATTATCAAAATTATTCATTTTACATTTTGTAATGTTCTCTATCTCTTGCTTGTTCTTAAATTCTTTCCTTTCTTATAGATCTTACAGGTATACTATCTTATGTATACCTGTAAGGTATATATAAGTGGTGTATGGGGTGCTCAGGGAGGAGTAATATCTTTGGTATAGAGGGCTTGTCGTGCCCTCCCAGGGCAGCTCTCCAACCTCTGACCCTCACCTGACACCCAGCTCTCACTTGTGGCTCCCAGTAGCTGCTAGCATGTGGCAGTGGCCACACCCCAGGCAATGGCTTCGACAGGCCAGCTAAACCTTGTGAGGGTAGCAATCGGGTCATCATCGACCCCTGGTGAACCAGGGCTTTGTTCACCCAGCATGTGAAGACTGCTTCAGTGGAACAGGTGGAAGAAACCAATAAGAAGGTTCAACAGCTGAGATGGCGACGCAGCAAAGAATTGTGGAGTGCTCAGGGCGTGTTGGAGCACAAAGGAAAACGGCCATCCAATGCAACTGAGGAAGTCTCCAGGTGTAATGACTTTTCGTGCCAATGGACCCAGGCTTCCAACGTTGAAAGAGTGGGACTGTCTCTGTTCATCAACTTTTCCACTTAAATCTTCATGCACCAGTGTCTTTGTGCACAAAAACACACAAAGACAATAGTCATCCTCGGTTACAGAGAGACTACTACTATACTATACTACTATTCTATGTTCACCTAATATACTTATAATTTCCATCTTTATATTTAAGTCATGTACCCATTCTGAATTTTTCTTGGTATAGGGTGTGAGATGTTGATTTAAACCTTATCTCTCCCATACTCCTTTTCAATGTTACAATTTTTTTTTATCAAATACGGATTTCTTTTAGGCCAAAATATAGGGAAATATCTTTTTTAAATGAGAAACATTATGAAACATATAATTCTATACATATGCATACATATAACCAAATATGTATTTATGCAGAGATATAAACACAAGTGGGCAGCTTCCCCTTGGATGTGATTCAGAACTATCTCAGTTAAGAATAATTATTAAGGAACGGGAGAATCCCTTCACCCTGTATTATATGCTTCTGTATGTATCTGCTATGATTTCTGTCTTGCTAAAAATTGGATATTTTTGTTATTTCTTTGTACGTTTATTATTCCTCTTTTCTCAAGAAATAAGAAAGCAATTCTTAATATTTAATATTTAATGGAAGCAAAGTAGACAACTCTGGCCTATTCTATTCCCACACTTTTCTAAGTAAGACTATAATTCCTTCCAGGAGGGCAAGCAGGATTTGGAACTGGAGGTTGTTATACCAGGATTTTAGGAAGGGAAAACCCATAAAGATAAACATTTAAATAGTTTGTATTTATTTGAGATTGGGGAGAGGGTTTTGGGGAAGGAGACTGAGGGAGAGGGTGATCTTATCTTTAAACCCTTAATTTTAACTCCTAAATTAATAATTCTATCTAACTACACTAATATCCTAAAGGCAAATCAAACAGGGAAGCTGGATCTTACAATAGCATCTCTGGGATCCAAAACAGGAATGCAAGGCGAAATGTCCACAGATGATAACCCCGTCAAGTTGAAGATAGCTCCTCAATCCCTGACCAGCAAATGACTGGAGAATAAATCCTCACCACAACCAAAGGATCTTCATAGGCTAGTGTCTTTGGGAATTGATCTTCTGACAAATTCAGCCATTCTTCTCTCTCCTTTCCTCTTCAACTCCAGAGAGACAGTTTCTCTCAACGGAATCCCAATGATTCCAACACTCCCAGGCTCATAAGATTCCAGTCACATGCTCCTGCCAATCATTTTACAGTCCTTATCTTTCCTTGATACAGTCCCCTAAACTAACCTGCACTCAACTATCTTAATCTAAATAATACTAACCTATTCTAGGGATTTTAACAAGGGAAAAAGGAATTAAATAATGAACAAGAACAAATTTCAAACATAAGCAAAAGCACAACAAGCTAATAACATCAAAAGCAAAAAGATAAACCAACTTCCATGGAAACATCAAACTCACAAATACTACTCTAATAAACTAATAACAGAATATTCTAGTATCATCGTAACACATTAACATCAAACTTAGAGAAATTTTTTTTAATTACAATAAATACAACATTGCATAAGTTTTATACCAAAATTAAACCAAAACATTAAACTCACTTATGTAAACTACATGTAACAATAGATATAAGTGAGCTGTGTACATAATTTATACACATATAGACATATAGTCATATAGTACATACATACAATATATACATGTTCACTATACATATACACTTATAAGCACTTCATATTTATGTATATATTGCATATATGTTACATATATACATATAATTACACTATAAAATAATTTACAATCCTAACTATTATATACACTATTTACATATATTTACATATATAACTATAATTTTGTTTAACATGTGATGCCATGTGTTATTTGTGTTATGTAATATATGATGTTATGTATGTCATTATGTAAGTCAGTATCTAAATTTATCTTATCCACTTATCTTACCTAATTCCCTATCTTCAAAATTCTTGTCTAACTAAATTTCTATACTAAAGTAAATATCTAAGTAGCTAACTAAGTTTTGTTAGTAACTAACTAATTTATAACTAATTATAACATTGTTAGTACTCTAACTATACATTGTTTCACTCATTTAAGTAGTGATTCAATGTAACCTAACCATATTTATGTTTTCTTATGTTGTTACTTTTGCTGTTATATTTTTTTGCTAGTGTATATATCAATGTTACTGTTATGTTAGTGCTATGTTACTAATGCATGCAATATACTTACCACTAGTTCAGACTTTACTTCTTTTTACACCTCATATTGCTTGAATATTTCTTCTTCTGTAATTCCATGGTAGTAAATATATTTATGTTCATTTGTGTGAATATGTTATGCTGTCTTGTGTTGTAATACATTACCCTACAATTTTAATTCATTAGTCCATTGCTAATTTTTAATGTCTTTAAATTTATGTTTTTAGTCTTTTAACAATGTCCATTAATTCCTGAATTATTTTATTCATCTACATTGTCCTCTTCTATCCTCTTCTGCAGGAATGGTCCTCTCCTTACTGATCTTTTTGACTGCAGACTCAATTTGCCTGATGATTCTAACTTTCTACCATTTCTTCTTCATTTTCTTCTTCAATGATTTATACATTCTCATTATTTATACCATGTGCTAATTTGATATGCAAACAATGATATCATGAATCTCTACACAAAACTTTTACCAGACCTGGAAAAACTAACACAAGAGGGTAAGGATCTTCCCAACTCTCTTGCTTTGCTGATGTCTTAGCAAAGTTATTAACATAGTCCTTATCTCTTGGTTTGAAATCATGGAGAGAAGAATCCAATGAGCCAGATTGAATTAATACTCCCATATCATGTAATTCTTTGAGTCTTTGTTGTAAAGCACTCAAGTAAGAAGTAAGTTGACAATCTCTTCCTCAGAGAGATGTATAGATTGTCTTACAAGTTTTTGCCTTCAATGGAGCAAGTCCAAAGAGCATTTCATGTGATTATATATGTAAGTATGCTCTTGGTCTCTTACATAGGTAAAACAAAGCTATGAGAAGAATCTCTGGCCATTTGAGATGAGTTTCAGCACATCTTTCCCATTATAGTCTTGGGTTCCCTGTTTTCTCACTCCACATGACCTGAACTTTGTGGGTGATAAGGAACATGCTATTTTGCTGTTATTCCTAGATTCTCATAGACTCTTTTTGGGAGCTGTTGGGTGAAATGAGATCACTTATCAGAGTCTGTGGTTAATGGTACTCCAAATATAGGTATAATTTCCTTAATCAACACTTTTACCACAATGCTAGCTTTATTTGTTTTTGATAGAAAAGCTTCCAGCCATTTGGTCAATCTGTCAACAATTACCAAACAAAACTTGTATCTTCCAGCTTTTGGCATGCTGATGTAATCAAATTTTAGACTCTCAAATGGACAATATGCTAAAGGTGTGCCACCTAAACCTTTCTGTCTAAATGCACCTTGATTGAATTCTTGGCAAACAGAACTGCTTGTGCAGATCTTATTTGCTACAGTACTTATTCCAGGTGCTACCCATTGCCTCTTTACAGAGTCAATTACTGCTTGAGTACCAAAATGACCTTTTGTAGCTTGACACAAATAGGTATACAAGTCTTTTGGTAACAGCAATTTTCCCATATCTGCAACCCATATGCCGTGTTCTATCCTTGCTCCAAATTTCTCCTTCCATTTCTGTACTTCTGAGTCTACATAATCTTTTTCTAGATCATCAGATTCAATCGTTGACAAGTTCATGACATACCATGGAGCATTCCTGGCAACAAATTTCACAATGATATCAAATCTATGATTTCCTTTAGAGACTGAATCTCTGTCATAAGTATGACTTTTACAATGGATCACCACTAGTTGTTTAGGTTTCTGGATAGCATCCAACAATTCAATTATTATGTCTGCATGAGCAATTGGTTGTCCCAATATAGTAATAAAACCTTGTTGTTTCCATATCTTTCCTGTAGCATGACAAACTGAAAAAGCATATCAAGAGTCTGTATATATTGTTGGTTGTCTCTCGAACCGAGGATGACGATTGTCTTTGTGTGTTTTTGTGCACAAAGACACCTGTGCATGAAGATTTAAGTGGAAAAGTTGATGCACAGAGACAGTCCCACTCTCTCGGCGTTGGAAGCCTGGGTCCATTGGCATGAAAAGTCGTTACACCTGGAGACTTCCTCAGTTGCATTGGATGGCCATGTTGTCTTTTGTGCTCCATCACACCCTAAGCACTCCACAGTACTTTGCTGCATCGCCATCTCAGCCGTTGAACCTTCTTGTTGGTTTCTTCAGCCTGTTCCACCGAAGCAGTCTTCACATGCTGGGTAAGCAAAGTCCTAGTTCACCAGGGGTCGACATCGACCCGATGGCTACCCTCACAAGGTTTAGCCGGCCTGTCGAAGCCGTTGCCCGGGGTGTGGCCGCTGCCACATGCTAGCAGCTACTAGGAGCCACAAGTGAGAGCTGGGTGTTCCACTAGATCTACTACCTCTACACATTCATATAATGGTTCACCATTCTTTGGCAAATCAGGAAGATGTGTAGCTGAATTTAATAATCTACATCTGCTAAACTCAATGTTTTCACTACATAGAAGTATAATTTTAAACTTAGATATATGTTGGTCAAAATAAGCTTAAGTACAAAATTTCCTCATTAGTGCTTCTATTTGATGTGTACAATATACAGTCAATGGATATACCAAAACTAAATATTATGACTTCTGGACTAATACAGCTGCAGCTGCTATACCCCTTAGACAAGGAACTGTACCAGTAGCAATTGGATCTAACTGACAACTATAGTATACAATTGGATGATAACTTTATCCTAAAGTCTGAGTCAATACACCAGAAGCAATACCTTTTGTCTCATTTACAAACAGTTAAAAAGGTTTTGTATAGTCCAAAATACCCAAAGCTAGTGCAGATGAAATCACTTCCTTAAGATTACTTGATGTTTAAAGATGTTCAGGTTTTAATTTCAGAGAGTCTCGTTCTGTATTCCTGGTTAGATCTGTTAAACATTTAGTTATTTCACTATACACAGGTATCCATTATCTACAAAAACCAGTTGTTCCAAGAACAGTTCTGAGTTGCTTCTTGGTCTTAGGTGCACTCTGTTTCTGGATGTCAGCTAATCTTTTCTGCATGTTACTTCTGGAGTCCTCTGACAACACAAATCCAAGATATTCAATGAGAGGCAGTACCACTGGAATTTTGCCTTAGAGATTTTATATAATTCAATCAAAAGAATCTTTTAAAAAAATCAAAAGTTATCTCTTAAACACACTTAAGCAGATGGTGACCCTAGGAGGATATCATTAACAAATTTTTTTTTTATAAAATAGTAATATTTTATATAATATATATAAATATATATAAAATACTATAAAATCGTAATATTTTACTCTCCTGGAATGTTATTGTTTTAAGGTCTCTGTTCAAAATTTGTGAGAATTGGCTCAAGGGACTGCTGAATCCCTGTGGGAGATGAGTCCAAGTCCACTCAGTTTTCTCCCAGGTAAAAGCAAAGATCTTTTGAGAATCCTCGTGAATTGGTATCAAGAAAAATGCTGAGCATAAATCTACCACAGTGAAATGTCTTGCTTGGATTGGAATAGAAGAGATTATAGCAGCTGAGCTTGGTACTATAGGATGTGTCTTTATTAAATGATCATTTACAACTCTCAGATCTTGGATGAATCTGTAGATGATTTTGACATTCTGATGGAGGTTTGGCCTTTTTTATTGGAAGCATAGGTGTATTGTATTCTGAGAAGCAGAGTATTATTATCCCTTGTTGGATTAGGAACTCAATGATTGGTTGATACCTTCTATTGTTTCTTTACTTAAGGGATATTGAGGCACACAAGGAACTGGTCCTTCCTTAGTTCCCAACCTTACTGGAGTAGCTGATTTCAATAGCCCTACATCTGTGGAAGACTTTGATCATAAATCTTCAGGGATATCCTCAGGAATAATATAGATGGAATTCAATTCATTCTTTGTACTGCCTGAATCTAAGAACAGCAATGGAAAAGCTTTCAGAGATTCTTCTGGTAGATGTAATGATATATCCCCAGTATCAGTATATTGGATCATTGCTCACAATTTATACAATAAATCTCTACCAGGAAGATTCATGGGTCAGTCTGGCATACACAGAAATGCATACTCCACAGACAAAGGACCTCAAGTAATCATTTTATGTTATAATTTTGATACTCTTTCTAGTTTTCCAGTAGTTCCTATTACTTCCATAGTACTAACAGCTCTACAAATTTTAGGAAGACTTTTCAAAACTGATTTATTGTCTCCAGGAACAACCAAACAATCATATATCTGATCTCCTATTGTCACAGATACATATGGCTCTGTGCTGTTTGGAGGCTGACATGTTTCTAATACTAGTGTGAGCAGAGTAACATTAGAATGAAATTCAGTCATTTCCTTTCCATCCAAGTTCATATCTACTTGAATTACATGACTTTCCCAAGATTTTGCATCATCAGCTTTTACATTACTCTCATTGGTCTTTATAATCTCCATCTTGGTATCATTATTCTCATTTACAATTTCATTATTATTATGCAGTTTATCTTTGTCATTATTTTTCATTATTTTACACTCATTAGAATTTCCTACTAAGTTTATATTATAAATTTTCCTTAAAATTATGTACACCAATTACACTATACTTTGATTTATTTATTTCATTCAAATCTTCATCAACCTTATTACCATTACACTCAATTTTATTAATCTACAATTCATTATCACTTGATTCAATTGATTCATTTAAATCTTCATCATTATACTTATTTCCATTTATGCACAACTCATTATTTCTTGATTCAATTGTTTATGTATACTGGGTAAACCTTCATATGCTCCAGTTCCCTTGTTCTGGTTACCTTTTACCAGCTGGCTATATTTCAGCCTAGCTCCAGATTTCAACCAAACTTGCATTGTGTTAAGATCAAGCATTTTTTGTCCCTGACAATAGGCATTTCTGCACTGATTTACATATCTATTTTGAATATTATTAATATTAGTTCACCAGTTATCATTATTATAAAAATTGTTGCTCCAGTTACTGTTATATTGCCTATTAAAACCACTATTCTGATCAATTTTTCTCCTAAATTGCAGTCCCTATAAAAGTGTCCAACCCTATCACACAAGAAGTATCTCCTAGGACCTGATCTTCTCTCATTAGGCCTATAGATATTATTTGTCTTATTCCTTGGTTGCATAGATCTTAATGCAGCTACTGCTTTCACCTCCTTTATTTCACATTCCCTAGACTTATTCTCTGCTTCTCTAAGTTTTCATTTTAACTCTTCCATTATAGAATCCTTCTCCTCATTCTTTTCATCAGAGCCATTGGTCAAATATGTAGCCTTTCTCCTCAGGTCAACCAGATCTAGTTCTTCCCAGTCTGGGTAATTCCTTTTGAAAAACTGTCTAACCTTGGGCACTGCATTTTTGACAAATATGCATTTTTATATGGGCAATGGCCCCTTCCTCCATAGCATCCATACCCAGGAGTTTTTCTGCAGCCTCAGTTATTCTCTTGAGGAATACTGAAGGTTCTTCTGAGACCTTTTGTATTATAGACTCAAATTTGGACCATGCATTAGGCCTTTTGGTGTACCTACTCATTACTTCTAAGATTGCTTCTCTTGCTTCATTTAATTCTTCATACACTTGATCATCATTTATATCTACATTACAATTCTCAGGCTAATATGTTAATAGAGGATCAGATCTTGTTTCTTCAATAAATTTGTTTCTCTCTCTTTTTGTTAGAACTTCCTTCACCAGGAGGGCAAAATCATTATAGTCTAGGTCAAAAAGGTCTATTGCCCATCTCATCTCCTTAATGACATGATTTTGTTCTTTGGTGAAGGCCAGAGTACATCTTTTTATTGATTCAAGGTCATCAGGGGAAAATCTTTTGTGGGTCTTAATCTTATGGATTTCATTTTTAGAAACTACAGGTAAATCCCTGAGTGGACAGAGTGTGACCTTTCCTGTAGCTTTGTCTTGTTGCAACCTGTTTAATTGTTCAATGTTACCAGTGTTTGAATTATTACTATACCCCTGAACCATATTTATGTTGTTATTGTATCTTATTTATTGTACCATTTGGTCCAAATGATGTTTCATATGTACAACCATTAATTTTAATTCAGAATCCCTTGTTACCCAGGTGATCATAGCCTTAATTCATTTGCCCACAAGAATGAAATCCAGTCTACACTTGAACAATAGACAAAGACAAATACAACACAAGGGGACATAAGATAGGACAGTTCTCAATGTTATATCCATCACCATTTTAATCCAGGTATATCCCAATCTTATATAACATATATTAGGAAACAACATAAAAATTATGTATGGGATATGTATAATGCAGTACCTTATAACAAATAATATATCCATTAAAATATCACCAGAGATCTTAACATTTATTGACAGAACAGTATACACAAGTGACTGAGAGTTGTTATACTCCACAGTGTATATAATATTTATGGAAACAAATATAAACACAAATTTTTGAAAAGGAAAAAAATATTTTTTTCAATATGGCCATGCAATATGGCCACCAATAGCACATAATGATGGCCCTTTAAAGTTTAAATGACTCCACTAGCTTGCCCATAGCCTTAGAATTTCATTGGCTCCCCTTTGGGCTGTACCACTGCTTTGAGTGAGATTAGAATGTTCCATTCTCACTAAGTGATTTTTCTGTAGAGAGTCTACTTTATATATATAAAACTTAATTTTTATGATTTCTAAAACCTAGCTGGCTCTGCCAAAACTGTTATACCAGGATTTTAGGAAGGGAAAACACATAAAGATCTGATTTGTCACCTACTATCGCACAAGTGGGTCACAGACCTCTCCCACTCAAATGTGAATGGGGTATTTATACTTTTGGTGATTAAATCTAAAAAATGGGCAAGGGGATTAATTTAATCTTCACACTCGCCTGTTTCTGTGAAAAAATTCACTTTTAATATTCTCTATTTCTCCCTTATCTACTGAGAAGACAAGTAATATATTAATTATACATGTGAAAATCATGTAAAACATTTCCATATTAGCAGTATTACCAAAAAGGTAAAAAAGTAAGAAAGCCATACTTCAATTTACATATGGAGTTTATGAATTCTCTAGATATGGATGCCATTTTTTTAAAAAACCATGAATCCCTCAGCATTGTCTTTGATCATTATCTTAATCAGAGTAATCAAATCTTTCTCAGTTGACCGTTGTAAGAATATTTCGGTTACTGTTCGAAATTATCCAGAAGTTCTTCTCACTTCACTTAGCCTCAATTTATATAGGTCTTGCCATGTTTTTCCTGAAACTATCTCCTTTGTCATTTCTTATAGCAAATTGGAATATATTGTAATCATATGTTGCATCCTCAAGTTGATGGGAATGCCCTAATTTTATAATTCTTGGTCACCAGAAAAACAATTCATTGTGTTTAAGTATAAATATTGATGCTTGCCCCCCTTTTTTCTTTGCTCTCTTTGGGATACAGACCTAATAGTTGTATTGCTAGGTCAAATGGTAGACTTTTTTAACATTTAAGCAGAGATCCAAACTGTTCTCCAGAATATTGCCCAACAAAATTCATTATTTTACCTATGTTCCCTTATCCCCTCTAGAATTTATTTTAAAACATGAGAAATGGTATCTCAGAGCCATTTCAGACATCATTAGTGATTTAGAGCATGTTTTTTATATGAGTATTGATAGCTTTCATTTCTTCTTCTAAATATTTCCTGTACATGTCCTTTCTGATAGCTCTTACTTTGACTCAGTAATCCATGTAGTTGAGAAATAAGAAACTTAACAGAGAAATTTATTATATAATTTTTTGATATCACTTTGTGGATTGTAACTGTCATTATCATTGTCAATAGTGCCTTTTGGTAAAATATAGTTTCCCTGATTATCTTTTTTAATTAAGTCTATTTTATCTTTTGCTTTGTCTGAGGTAAGTACTGCAACTCCTGTTTTTTTTTTTTTTTATTCTGAGACACATGAACTTGATGGAATCTGAATGCAGATTGAAGTATATCATTCTATGTGTGAGATACTGGTTGATGAATCAGAACCCACTGACTGCCCTTTGGACAGTCCTAAACAAAGCTTCAGCTGTATTTAGTCCATGTAAAATGGAAGGAATTAATAGGGAATGATGAAAAGGAATGGTCTTTTAAAATGCCAAGAACTTCCTGTGACTAGGTTGGAAAACAGTATGGGAATCTTACACCCTGTATTGAAATGGGAAAAGGCAAGAGATAGGATAAGATTTAAGACAGGTGGAAGTTTCTCTTCAAGGCACATACTAGGAACCCAAGGGAAAATATTTTAGGAGGCAGAAGCCAGAGGAGAAACAGTTTGAAAGTGAAAAATGCTAGAGTAGTAACTTCCTATAGGAGGCTGGCCTCTTCCTGTCCAGAAGGGTGGAGGAAAGGTGGACTTGTTGGAGCTCATCTAACTCAACCTGACTGTAGAGAAGGAGTAAAACCAAAAATCATCTTTGGAGGTACTCTATTTGACTGGGAGACATCTAGAAAAGGATCTGATCATACATGCTGTGCTTTTCCAGAAAATCTTGTTAGATTGGCTTTGAGGTTTTACCTCAGGGGTGAGACCCCCTTGGTGAACATAGCTGTTTGAGATCAATCATAACTGGTTTTGTGGAAAGCTTTTGAAATAAATCTAACCAACTATTGAGGGTCATAGATAGGTAGCTTAGCCAGCTTTTGGGGAACACCTAGATAGATATAGGGAGCTGGTAAGTTAGCCAGAAAACCAGAAGATTCCCTCTTGCGAGGGATGCAGAAGATTGGGGGGGCTAGCTAGTTCCCTTATAATTAGGGACCCCTTGTTCTGATCCTGTTTGCATACTCCCTTATAATAAAAGAGATACTATAATTTATATATCAATTGTCTTCAAGTAATTTGTGCAACTGGCCCAATGAGAGAAAGTGATTCTGTTTCACTCTTATTAATTGGAGGTAAGAATGTAAGGAGATGATGGCTGGTTATTCAGGGGAATCCCTAAGTGAAATGTACTCTATCCTCTCTGAGTTTGGGTCTCCCTTTCATATCTTTTTTTTCCACTTTAAACATAATTTTATTTGGTCATTTCCAAGCATTATTCATTGGAAACAAAGATCATTTTCTTTTCCTCCTCCCCACCCCCTTCCCACCACCTCTCCCATAGCCGACACACGATTCCACTGGGTATCACATGTGTTCTTGATTCAAACCCATTTACATGTTGTTGGTATTTGCATTAGTGTTCATTTAGAGTCTCTCCTCAGTCGTATCCCTTTCCCCCCTGTAGTCAAGAAGATGCTTTTCCTCGGTGTTTTTACTCCCATAGTTTATCCTCTGCTTGTGGATAGTGTTTTTTAGATCCCTGCAGATTGTTCAGGGACATTGCATTGACACTAATGGAGAAGTCCATTACCTTCTATTGTGCCACAGTGTATCAGTCTCTGTGTATAATGTTTTCCTGGTTCTGCTCCTTTCGCTCTGCATCACTTCTTGGAGGTCGTTCCAGTCTCCATGGAATTCCTCTACTTTATTATTCCTTTTAGCACAATAGTATTCCATCACCAACATATACCACAATTTGTTCAGCCATTCCCCAATTGAAGGGCATCCCCTCATTTTCCAATTTTTGGCCACCACAAGGAGTGCAGCTATGAATATTCTTAAACAAGTCTTTTTACTTATTGTCTCTTTGGGGTACAAACCCAGCAGTGCTATAGCTGGATCAAAGGGCAGACAGTCTTTTATCACCCTTTGGGCATAGTTCCAAATTGTCCTCCAGAATGGTTGGATCAATTCACAACTCCACCAGCAATGAATTAATGTCCCTACTTTGCCACATACCCTCCAGCATTCATTACTTTCCTTTGCTGTCATGTTAGCCAATCTGCTAGGTGTGAGGTGATACCTCAGGGTTGTTTTGATTTGCATCTCTCTGATTATAAGAGATGTAGAACACTTTTTCATGTGCTTATTAATAGTTTTGATTTCTTTGGCTGAGAACTGCCTGTTCATGTCCCTTGCCCATTTATCAATTGGAGAATGGCTTGATTTTTTGTACAATTGATGTAGCTCTTTGTAAATTTGAGTAATTAAACCTTTATCAGAGGTTTTTATGAAGATTGTTTCCCAATTTGATGCTTCCCTTTTGATTTTAGTTACATTGGTTTTGTTTGTACAAAACCTTTTTAATTTGATGTAATCCAGATTATTTATTTTGCATTTTGTAATTCTTTCTAATTCTTGCTTGGTTTTGAAGTATTTCCCTTCCCAAAGGTCTGACATGTATACTATTCTGTGTTCGCCTAATTTTCTTATAGTTTCCTTCTTTATGTTCAAGTCATTAACCCATTTTGAATTTATCTTGGTGCAGGGTGTGCAGTGTTGATCTAAACCTAATCTTTCCCACACTGTCCTCCAATTTTCCCAGCAGTTTTTATGAAATAGTGGATTTTTGTCCCAAAAGCTGGTATCTTTGGGTTTGTCATATACTGTCTTGCTGAGGTCACTTACCCCGAGTCTATTCCACTGCTCCTCCTTTCTGTCTCTTAGTACCAAATTGTTTTGATGACCACTGCTTTATAATATAGTCTGAGATCTGGGACTGCAAGGCCCCCTTCCTTTGTATTTTTTTTTCATTATTTTCCTGGATATCCTTGATCCTTTGTTCTTCCAAATGAACTTTGTTATGTTTTTTTCTAGATCAGTAAAAATGTTTTTTGGAAGTTCCATGGGTATGGCACTAAATAGATAGATGAGTTTGGGTAGGATGTTCATTTTTATTATATTGGCTTGGCCTACCCACGAGCAGTTAATGTTTTGCCAATTGTTCAAGTCTAGTTTTAGTTGTGTGGAGAGTGTTTTGTAGTTGTGTTTATATAGTTCCTGTGTTTGTCTCCAGAGATAGATTCCCAAGTATTTTATTTTGTCTAAGGTAATTTTGAATGGGATTTCTCTTTCTAGTTCTTGCTGCTGAGCTGTGTTGAAAATATATAGAAATGCTTATGACTTATGTGGGTTTATTTTGTATCCTGCAACTTTACTAAAGTTGTTGATTATTTCGATTAGCTTTTTGGTTGAATCTCTGGCATCCTTTAAGTAGACCATCATGTCATCCACAAAGAGTGATAACTTGGTCTCCTCATTGCCAATTTTAATGCCTTCAATTTCTTTTTCTTCTCTAATTGCTACTGTAGTGTTTCTAGTACAATGTCAAATAATAGAGGTGATAATGGGCATCCTTGTTTCACTCCTGATCTTAATGGGAATGGATTTAGTTTATCCCCATTGCAGATGATATTAGTTGATGGTTTTAGATATATACTGTTTATTATTTTTAGGAACAGCCCTTCTATTCCTATGCTTTCTAGTGTTTTTAATAGGAAAGGGTGTTGTATTTTATCAAAGGCTTTTTCTGCATCTATTGAAATAATCATGTGATTTTTGTTGGTTTGCTTGTTGATGTGATCAATTATGTGGATGGTTTTCCTAATATTGAACCAGCCCTGCATCCCTGCTATAAATCCTACTTGATCTGATCACTTGCTAGAGTCTTTTTGCATATCTATTTTAATACCAAGATAAAGTCAAAATGGGTAATGATTTAAATATAAAGCATGAAATCATAAATAAGTAAGGTGAGCATAGAATAGTATACCTGTAAGATATTTGGGAAAGGAAGGAATTTAAGATCAAACAAGAGATAGAGCACATTGCAAAATGTAAAATGAATAACTTTGCTTATATTAAAAAATGATTTTTTACAAACAAAACTAATGCAATCAAAATTAGAAGGAAAGCAACAAACTGGGAAAATTTATAACAAAATTCTCTAACAAAGTTTTAATTTCCCAACCATATAAGGAACTAAGTCAAATTTACAAAAAATCAAACCATTCCTTAATTGACAAATGGTCAAGGGACATGAATAGGCAGTTTTCATAGGATGAAATCAAAACTGAGTAAGCACATGAAAAAAATTTTCTAAATCCCTCCTAATTAGAGAAATACAAATTAAACAGTTTTGGCATACCACTTCATACCTAGAAGACTGGTCAATATGACAGCAAAGGAAAGTGAGAAATGTTGTAGGGGATGTGGCAAAATTAGGACACTAATACATTGCTGGTAGAATGCAATTCTGAAGGGAAATTTGGAATTATGAGCAAACGGGCTTTAAAAGAATGCCTACCCTTTGACACAGCCATACCACTGCTGGGTTTGTACCCTAAAGAGATAATAAGGAAAAAGACTTATACAAAAGCATTCATGGCCTTGCTCTTTGTGGTGGCAAAAAAAAAATTAGAAAATAAGGAGGTATACCTTGATTGGGAATGGCTGAGGAAATTTGTGCTATCTGATGGTGATAGAATATTATTGTGCTGAAAGGAATAATGAACTGGAGGATTTCCATGTGAACAGGAAAGACCTCCAGGAATTGATACAATAAAAGGAGCAGAACCAGGAGAACAATGTACAGAGACTGATAAATTATGGCACAATTGAATGTAATTGACTTTTTTACCAGTAGCAACCTAGGACAATATAGAGGATATTGCGAGAAAGAATGCTATCCACATCCAAAGAAAGAACTGTGGGAACAGAAATACAGAAGAAAAACATACAATTGATCACTAAGTTACATAGGGATATGATTAGGGGTTTTATGTTTAAAGGTCATCTTACTACCAATATAAATAACATGGAAAAAGGTTTTGAACAATGGTATATATATAACCCAGTACAATTGCTTGTCACCTCCATAAAGGTAATCATGAATCATGTCACCATGGAAAAATACTCTATATTTTTTAAAAAATTATTTCTATTTTGCTTCTAAGTATTCTACCTACTTTAATCTACCCTTCCTAATATTATTCCTCCTTTTCTCTTATCCTGTGCCCCTCCTCCTTATTATATAAGGTACATTTATATTCATAATTGAATACCTATGTGTGTTTTATGTTTATATACACATATTATATTCACATATAATATATATGTATATTCTTCCTTCTCTGAACCAATTCTGATGAGAGTGAGGTTCTATCATTTTCCACCACCATCCTTCATTCTCCCCTCTACTATAAAAGCCTTTCCTTGTGTGCTTCTTTCATATGAGAAATTATTTCCCATTCTACCTTTCCCTTTCCCTTTCTCTAAGTATATTCCTTTTTTCACCCCTTCATTTTTTGGAGATGATTCCAACATAATCAACTTATTCCCATGCCCTCTATCTATATAAAGTCCTTTAATTTCACTAATAATAATAATTTTATTAGATGTTTACATAAATCTTCTCATGTAAGGAGTTTAACTTTGAGTTTCTTATGAGTTCTCTACCATATTTATCTTTTTAATCTTCTTTTGAGTCTTTGGTGTCACTATCCAATTTTCTATTTTTCTTTGACCTTTTCATAAGGAATTCAAAGCCATCTATTTTATTCAATATATATTTCCTCCTTGAATATTTACATTCACTTTTGCTGAGTCAGTTATTCTTCATTGCAATACTAGCTCCTTTGCCTTCTGGAACATCATATTTTAATACCTTTGTTTATTTTTTAAATATATATTTATTTGTTCATTATTTACATTAAAGTACTCAGGTAATTCCCTTCCTCCCTTCACTTACCCCCCTTTCTTATTTCTACTTATCAGTTCTTTCTCTGGAGGAGGACATGCACAAGTTCTTCAAACAATATTTTTGTTGCTGTATATGATATTCTATTGGTTCTGATCATTTTACTCTTTATAACCTCATGTAGATCTTTACATTTTTAAAATTAATCTATTCATTATTTATTGCAGCACTGCAGTATTCCATCACAATTGTATGACAAAATTTGTTTAGTCATTCTGAAATTAATGAGCATCCCTTAAATTTCCCTTCCTTTGCCAAAACACAGAGAGTTGCTATAAATATGGCAGGTACTAAATCATGTGTGATCCTGACTATGGCACCATGATATTTGAATTGTTTCTTTCTGACTTCTTGGAATATTTTCTCCCTGACCTAGGAGCTCTGGAATTTGGTTGTCTGTTCCAAACTCCAAAAATGTTTGTGCTGCTATTTTCAGAAGGAAGGGCCCTTGTTTCCCTTCATTTACAACACAATCACTCCTCTTCACCATAGAAATGTGACCAGTGTCCCTGCTTTCTCAAGTGACCAAGTCACCACAAGTGCTCCTCTACCAAAACTTACCCAGTTCTGTGCATGGACAATAGAGTTGCTAATCAGTACAAGCTATAACCTAGTGCCAGCTGTAACCCAGTGCCAGCAATGGGAACCTGGTAATATTTTTCTGATCAGTTGTCTAACTTGTCTAACACCCTTACTACTTCATGGCTGAGAGTTCTTAATTGTGAGACCAGAGCAAAGATTCAACTAAAATTTTTAACTTAAATTTTCACATCTCAATAAATAAGAAATTTGAACTTCAAAAAAAGGATCCCCATGGATACAAACCATATCAAATTAAATGATCTGAATTTAATTCAAAATATTGATATGTTACCAGAGCCAATGGATCTATATTCTTAATTCATTTTCAAAATAGATTTTATATTTTCTTTAAATGGAAAATTAAATGTTTATGATTTAATGATGACAGAATCTCTTACTGGATATTGAGAAACATATCTGGGAGCAAAATATTTTCAAGTACATCATTGTTAAGGTAGGGCTACCTAGTTAACTTTCCTAATTGTATTATATACACTATCCCTAGCATTAGTATGAAGTCAAAGACTAATATCAAAATTAATCCTACAATTTGGGTAAGTCAGGTATATGTAAATAATTTAAAAACAACTAGGTCAATTTATTATAAATTTAAAAATATATATGTGCAATTACTACAAGAATAGAACAAGCAAAAACAAGAAAAAATTAAATTGAATCATGCTATAATAGTGTTATGTGTACCAAAAGAAAAAAATAATAATATACTTATCTTTATTCTGTGTAGAGGTGGGGAGTTATTGATATGATTACATATATATATGTGCATATATATATATACATATATATAGTGTATGTGTGACTTTATATATGTTGCTATAACATACATTTAACATAATGATATATTGGCTAATTTTCTTTTTACAGTATGAAATACTTCTATTGGATTGAAAATAGGAGAATCAAGGGATTATTTATGGATTAATGGTTTATAGCAGAAAGGATAATTTTATGCTGCCTATTCAAATTCCCTCATTTTGTAATAAGGAACTGAGGCTCAAGGAAATTAAATATTTTCTCTGTTTACAGAGTTAATGAAGGTCAAAGGTGGAATTTGACCCAGTTATTTCTAATTCCAATTCCTTTGCCCTATACATTGCCATGCAGCATATTTGGGAGAAAAAGGCACTGTAAAAGCAAAAGAAATCAATACATTTTTAAAGTGTTCATCATGCTCATTGAAATTCATACTCTTATTAATGTGAACAAAAATTTCATAGATTATATGTAAAATTATCCATCAGATTTGCAAATGAAGCCTGTTTTAGTTTTAAAATGTTTTCTGGGAATTATCAAATTAATATTTATTTTATTTTTAAAACAACTCATATCTTAAATTAGATGTTCTTATTTCCATGAAGAATGGACCTGTTTATTTTTAAGAATTAATGTGAAATGTTTTATATTTGAAAAGGTCTTTGAAATGCAATGCTTTAAGAAACAGTGTTAAATGAAAAGAAAAAAAAAACTGTTCATTAGATGTAAGCTATTTTGGATTGTAAGTAGGATTGTTGTTTAGCTTCATGCCAAAACCAGAGATGTGCAATCATTTAATCTTAATGGAAACTTTTATTAATTCTTTAAAATTTTCAAACAAGGTCACCTTCTATAGGTAATTAATGTACCTGAAAATTTTATTATTCCTTTGTTTCTTCTCATTCCATGTTTGTTATTTATTACTTAAAATATTTCAGTCATAGAAGAAGCAATTCTATTTTTTTTCTAAATCTGAATAAAAATCATGTTTATCTCATGTTTGTATTTTATTTCACAATATTTGTTATTTTTTTCTGTCTTTCAAAAAAATTGCATTTATAGTTGAAATGGAGGTTTGCAAAGATCTTTTGCTTCGATTAAATGTCACTGTATCTTTTATAGAGAAGAAAGTCTATGTTCCTTATGTAATTTAAGGGGACAAATAATTAATTTGTAAGAGATGGATGTCAATTTTGAACACTCAGATTTTCCTAGAGGAATAAAAAATACCAGAATAATTGTTTAGTCTTCCACATTCCTTAATGATTCTTTTCAGGTATACAAATGAAAAATACTCGTGGAAGTCAGGGAAGCACTTGAATGAGGAAGGCTCTTCTGTTGGCAAACCCTCCTTTCTCAGCTTGAGTACCTCAACTATTGCAAAGATTATGCAAAAACAAATTTTACTATGTAGTAAAGAAAGAAAAATCTGAATGATCAAAATTGTCATTCTGCTTACCCATGAAATTCAAAGGGATTTTCATAAGCTTATTTGGTTCCATAATTCACAGGGAAGTCCTGCATAAGTTGTTATTTGGATTTCTTCTTAACCCACTACTCAGTCAAAATAACCCAAATAGTAAGGTATTATCAAAATGTTATCATATTTCACCCTAAATTTCACATATTGACCATTAGCAGCAATGATCATCACAAGTTCAACTGAGCTATGTGAATTTCTTTCAAACAATGATTTATTGATTAGCATTAATCATCTTTACCCTTCTCCTCAATATTCATATTGAATATGGCTTCAGAATTTCAATTTTAATATGTAATTCACTTTGGGCATTAAAACTGATGTGCCCTCATTATGGTTAGTGAAGGAAAAAGAGAATGCTTTCTTTTTACAGCTACAAGAACTCACTCAACATTCCAAAAATAATGTTAATGGCCTAGGGAAAATCACTGATCTTCTACCTACTAAAAAAATAATAAATGCAAAAGGAGGTCAAACTGAATTCCTTCTCCTATTCTCCTTTCATTTCTGATTACTTGCCTTTTTGGAGAAAGGTAGGAAGAGATTGGTGTGTTTTTTAGTTTCTTCTACATATCTTACAGGTTTCGCTTTAGAACAGGTAGTCTATTCATTTCTCTTTTATGTGAACTCTGAAACTTTTGTTATACTTACTTTTACTCTACATTAGCAAGGGGAAAACAGTAGAAGAAATTTATTTTCTTTCTTTAGATATCATTTTTAATGACTATTTTGGAATCCATATTCTTCCCCTCCTCCTCCTCTCCCTCTTCCTGAGACAGCAGATAATACAATATAGATTCTACATTTAGTATCATACAATACATATTTCCATATTTGTCAATTTGTGAAAAAAAGACACATATTGCTTATCAGGAAAAACAATTATGATGGAAAAAATTGAAATGGTATGCTTCATTCTGCACTCAAATTACCTCCTATTTTCCCACATCAGAACCAACATTTACCATTTTCCATTTTTTCCACTAAAATTTTTATTTAATTAATTAAATTAGAAAATTTTTCCATGGTTACATGATTCATGTTCTTTCTCTGCCCTCTTCCAGGCCCCTGCCATAGCCAATGAACAATTCAACTAAGTTTTACATATGTCATTGACCAAGGCCTATTTCCATATTATTAATATTTACATTAGAGTGATCTTTTAGAATATATATCCACAATCATATCCCCATCAACCCATGTGATCAAGCAGTTGCTTCTACTCTCACAGTTCTTTCTCTGGATGTAGATAGATTCTTTCTCATAAGTCCTTCAGAATTGTCCTAGATTAATGCATTGCTGCTAGTAGAGAAGTCCATTACACTCAGTTGTGCCAGAGTGTATCCATCTCTGTGTACAAAGTTCTCCTGGTTCTGCTCCTCTCACTCTGCATCAATTCCTGAAGGTTGTTCCAGTTCACATGGAATTCCTCCACTTCATTATTCCTTTGAGCACAATAGTATTCCATCACCAACAGATACCACAATTTCTTCAACCATTCCCCAATTGGAAGGCATCCCCTCAGTTTTTTGCCACCACAAAGAGTGCAGCTATGAATATTCTTCTTTTTCCTTATTATCTCTTTGGGGTACAAACCCAGCAATGTTATGGCTGGATTTAAGGACAGACAGTCTTTTAAAGTCCTTTGAGCATAGTTCCAAATTGTCCTCCAGAATGGTTGGATCAATTCACACCATAATCAATGCATTGATGTCCCAATTTTGTCAACTTCACTCCAACACATTACTTGCCTTTGCTGTCATGTTAGCCAATCTGCTAGGTGTGAGGTGGTGCCTCAGAGTTGTTTTGATTTACATTTCTCTAATTATAAGAGATTTAGAACACTTTTTCGTGTGCTTATTGATAGTTTTGATTTCTTTATCTGAACATTGCCTGTTCATGACTTTTGCCCATTTATCAGTTGGAGAATGGCTTGCTTTTTTGTACAATTGATTTAGCTCCTTATAAATTTGAGTAAATAAGGCTGTTGTCAAAGGTATTTGTTATAAAGACTTTTCCCCTAATTTTGCTTCCTTTCTAATTTTGATTGCACTGGTTTTGTTTGAACAAAACCTTTTTAATTCAATGTAATCAAGATTATTTATTTTATATTTTGTAATATTTTCTAACTCTTGTTTGGTCTTAAAATCTTTCCTTTCCCATATATCTGACAGGATTATGATTATATGTTCTCCTAATTTACTTATAGTTTTCTTTTTATATTCAAGTCAGTCACCCATTCTGAGTTTATCTTGGTTTAGGGTATGAGATGGTGATCTAAAGCTAATCTCTACCATACTGTTTTCCAATTTTCCCAGCACTTTCTGTCAAATATTGGATTTTTGTCCCTAAAACTGGGCTCCTTGAGTTATCATACACTGTCTTTCTGAGATCATTTACCCCAAGTCTATTCCAATGATCCTCCCTTCTGTCTCTTAACCAGTGCCATATTGTTTTGATGACCACTGCTTTATAGTAAAGTTTAAGATCTGGTATTGCTAGGCCCCCCTCCTTCATATTTTTTTCCATTATTTCCCTTCATATTCTTGATCTTTTGTTCTTCCAAATGAACTTTGTTATAGTTTGTTCGTGTTTTTTTTTCTAATTCAGTAAAACAGTTTCTTGGAGATTTAATAGGTATGGCACCCAATAAGTAAATTAAATTGAGTAGGATTGCCATTTTTATTATGTTAGCTCATCCTTCCCATGAGCAATTAATGTTTTTCCAATTGTTTTGGTCTAGTTTTAATTGTATGGAAAGTGTTTTGTAGTTGTGTTCAAACAGTTCCAGTGATTGCCTTGGCAGATTCCGTAATATTTTATATTGTCTAGGGTGATTTTAAATAAAATTTCTCTTGCTACCTCTTGCTGCTGGGTTGTATTAGAAATATATAGAAATGCTGATGATTTATGTTGGCTTATTTTGTATTTACAACTTTGTTATAGCTTTTTTTTTATTATTTCATTAGAATTTTATTTGATTTTCTAGGATTCGTTAAGTAGACCATCATATCATCTGCAAAAAGTGATGGCTTGGTCTCATTGCCCATTTTAATACTTTCAATTGCTTTTTCTTCTCTGATTACTAATGTTAGTGTTTCTAGTACAGTGTTAAATAATAGATGTGATAATGGGCATCCTTTTTCACTCCTAATCTTATTGGGAATGCTTCTTATTTATCCTCATTGTAGATGATACTTGCTTATGTTTTAAATACATACTTTTATCTTTTTGAGGGAAATCCCTTCTATTCTGATACTTTCTAATGTTTTCAATAGTAATGAGTATTGTCTTTTTTCAAAGGCTTTTTCTGTATCTAATGAGATAATCATGTGATTTTTGTTAGTTTGCTTGTTAATATGGTCAGTTATGTGGAGGGTTTTCCTAATGTTGAACCATCCTTGTATTCCTGGTATAAATCTCACTTGGTCATAAATATCACTTGATCATAATGAATAACCTTCATGATCACTTGCTGGCTTCTTTTTTGCTGGTGTTCTATTTAAGATTTTTGCATCTATGTTCATTAAGGAGATTGATCTTTAGTTTTCTTTCTCTAATTTTGTTCTGCCTGGCTTTGGTATCAGTACCATATTTGTATCATAAAAGAAATTTGGTAGAAGTCCTTAATTGCTTATTATGTCAAATATTTTGTATAATATTGGGATTAGTTGTTCATTGAATGTTTGATAGAATTCACTTGTGAATCCATCTGGTAATGGGGATTTTTCCTTAAGGAGTTTTTTGATGGCTTATTCAATTTATTTTTCTGAAGTTGAATTATTTAATTATTCTTTTTGTTCTTCTGTTAATCTAAGCAATTTATATTTTTGTAAATATCCATCCACGTCACCTAGATTGCCATATTTTTTGCTATATAATTGGGCAAAATAGTTTTTAATGATTATCTTAATTTCTTCTGCATTAGAGGTGAGGCCTCCCTTTTCATATTTGATACTGTTAATTTGGTTTTCTTCTTTCCTTTTTTATTAGATTAACCACTACTTTATTTTATTTGTTTTTTTCATATTCAGCTTCTAGTCTTATTTATTAATTTAATGGTTCTTTTACTTTTGATTTTATTAATTTCACCTTTAATTTTTAGGATTTCTAATTTGGTTTTCATCTGGGGATTTTCAATTTGTTCTCTTTCTAAATTTGTAATTTGCATGCCCATTTCATTGACCTCTGTCTTCCCTAATTTGTTAATATATGAACTCAAGGATATAAATTTCACCCTGAGTACTACTTTGGCTGTATCCCATACATTTTTATAGGATGTCTCATCATTGTCATTCGCTTCAATGAAATTATTCATTGTTTCTATGATTTGTTATTTAACCAATTTTGGAGAAATATACTATTTAATTTCTTTTATTTTTTGATTTGCCCTTCCATGTACCCTTGCTAATTATTATTTTAATTACATTATGAATTGAAAAGGTTGTATTTATTATTTGTGCTTTTTGGCATTTGATTACCATGTTTTTATGCCCTAGTATATGGTCACTCTTTGTGAATGTACCATATGCTGCTGAAAAGAACGTGTATTCCTTTTTGTCCTCATTTATTTTTCTCCCTATATCTATTAACTCCAATTTTTCTAAAGCTTCATTCACATCTCTTACTTCTTTCTTATTTATTTTTTGTTTGATTTTTCTAAATCTAAAAGAGGAAGGTTCAGGTACCCCCCCCAAGTATAGTTTTAATATCTATTTCCTCCGTAGGCTCCTTTCAAAATAGCTCCTTTAGGTGCTATTCCATTTGGGGCATGCATGTTGAATATTGATATTTCCTCATTGTTTATACTACCTTTTATCAGGATATGTTTACCTTCCCTATCTCTTTTAATAGATCTATTTTTACTTTGGTTTTGTCAAATATCATGATTGTGACTCCTGCCTTCTTTTTCTCAGTTGATGCTCAATCAATTTTGTTCCAGTCTTTTACCTTTGCCTGCCTCATGTGTATTTCTTGTAGACAACATTTGTTGGAATTTTGTTTCCTAATCCCCTCTATTTGCTTCCATTTTATGGGTGAGTTCATCCCATTCACAGCCAGATCGTTTCCCATTTTTGTCACAGCCTGATAGGAGTGAGTAGGAATCTCAGAGTTATTTTAATTTCCATTTTTCTAAATAGTTGTGGTTTGCAACATTTTCTTCATGGGACTAAAGAAAGTTTTACTTTCTTCATTTAAACATTTCCTTTTCATATCTTTTGGCCATTTATCTTAAATTTGACTCAATACTTTATTGTCTTTGCTCTAAAATTTTTTTCTATTTTGATGGGGGTGTTCTTTTCTAATTTTCTTTGGATTGGTTTTACTTTTGCAAAAAAAACAACCGTTTTTAATTTAGTATAGTTAGAGATATATTTTATATCTCAATATTCTTTATGTCTTGTTTTGTCATCAATTCTTCCCTTTTCCATATGTCTAACAAGTACACAATTTTTGACCCACTTGACTTTTTATGGAATATCCCTTTGTTTTAGAATTTTTCTTGGTCTAGCAGCTTTAGAAATTGGTAACTAAAATAGCCTTTGAAAGTTTTACTTTGGGATATCATTTGTTGGTTTATGCTCTTACTCTGCTAAGGTTGGTCTGAGCCAACTGTGCTCTTTTCCCTGATATATTGTGTTTTGATGAGGATTGTTTAGAGCTCTCTCTTTTTATTCTAGTGAGATAACTCTGCTCTCTTTCCACATTGTTCCTGGGCCAGAGTACTGCTTCACCCCTTCTTCTATTGGTTCTGCCATGCTAGTATTTGTTGTGAGGTATTTTTATTCTTCTATGATCATTTGAAGGATGGTTAGTGGGACTTGAGAATTTCATAGTTCACTATTTTGGCCTTATCATTTCAGAATACTGATAAAATGCATTTAAATTGAAATTGGGTTTTTAAAAACTCAAAAGTCATTGCAGTATTGGATGAAGGAAATTTATAGAATGTTATTAAATGTGATGCTAAGGTTAACATAATCACAAGGTTATTCCAAGGTATTTCCATAAAATAGGTAGCTTTTGTCTTTAATTATTGCTTCTAAAATCAATTTAATCATTCAGATGTAAAAGTATATTGTTTACATATTTTCCCATCAACTAATTAAAACACATTAGTATCAGCAAGAAAATAGACATAATAAAAATTGAAATCCTAGTGTGATAGCATATGTGGTATATTCAATGGAGGGATACCCTTTAAATCAGGTTTCAAGTTCAACCTCAAGCCAATATTAGCTATGTATTCATAGACAAATAATTTAGTCATTCAGTGATTCAGGCGACTCTCTAAGATCTTCCTATCATAGAGAAGAATTGAAGACTTGTTATCATTTGTGAAGATTGAATTTAAGTATCTCTTGATTGTAATAAGGAAGATACTTAGCTCTTTCTTGATTGTGGAGATAAAATTGTAATCTCCTGATTGTAACAATGAAGGTACTTAGCTCTTACTTTATAATGAAGCTAGAATTTTAAGCTACCATCTATTTATAGCTCTTAACTACAAAAAGGTGTTAAGTAACTACAAAAGGTGAATTAATCCCAAAAAGCTGTTAAGTAACTCCAAAAGGTGAACTTAATACACTTGAGAGTATTCTCATTTAAAAAAAAAATATATATATATATATATATATATAATTCTCTACACAGATCTAAAAGAAAGGAGAGAGAGAGAGAAAGAGAGACAGAAAGAGAGAGAGAGAGAGAGAGAGAGAGAGAGAGAGAGAGAGAGAGAGAGAGAGAGAGAGAGAGAGAGAGAGAGAGAGAGAGAGAGAGAGAGAGAGAGAGAGAGAGAGAGAGAGAGAGAGAGAGAGAGAGAAAGTAAGTGAGTTCAGGCATTCACTTGAAATATTATGTGAAATCAAACATTTGAACATATGAATAAAATTCCTTTAACAAAAAAGGCAAAATGAATCATTCCTTATTCTACAATCCATTATAAACAAAAACAAAACATATTTTGGAAGAAAAATTGGGAATTTTCATTCTAAAATTTAGTTTTATGTTATATTAGTCACAAAGTCAATATTATCTTGTGGGTTCATAAGTTAAAAAAAGACATTTAACTTTAGAGTAAATCTCTGCATATATTTTCATAGCAAAATTGCTATGCTTAGACAGAAAAGAAGATAACTTTAAACTATGGAAGCAGAGATATTAATAATTAGAGAATAAAGTTTATTTTCTCTCAACAAAATTTGAAGTTTCTCATGAATGAATGAATGAATATTACTAAGATAGGCATGCTGGAGATAATTATTGTTTTACCACTATTTCAGTCATGCCTGACACTTCATGAACCCATTTGTGGCTTTCTTGGAAAAGATCCTGGAGTTGTTTTCCATTTCTTTTTCTAGCTCATGTTATAGAAGAGGAAACAGACAAGTAATATTAATTGATTTGGTCAAGGTCATATAGGTAGTAAGTATCAGAGACGAGATTTGAATTCAGTAAGATGAGTCTTCTAGACTTAAGTCCCAGAAATCTAACCATGGAATCATCTAGCTTCCCATGGGGATACTAATCTAGAACAGATTGAGAAAGCAGCTCTTACTGTGCTCATTTTTCTACATGAGGTAGAGGCTATGAGCCTAGAAAATAGGAGGTTGATTTAGGTAATCTAAAATAAAGAAATTTAGAATAACTTGAAGAACTCTGATGGTTAAAATTAATGAAAAATAAGAATATTTTTGACCAGAAATAAAAGCTCATTTGATAGAGTGGAATCATTTGAATAATTATTGTTTGAAATAAAATGCCTAAACATCCAAATTTTCTATGGTTTCTAATCAATGCTGAAATAATAATAATAATAAACATGAACAGTAAATACTCTATACAGTTGTATATTATATAAAAAGTACTTTAAATGTCAAATAATATATTTGAATAAAAATAAAGAGAAAATATCATACAAAAAAGCCTCACAATTTTTCCTCTCTGCATAATATATCAGTTTTTACTAAAGCCACTGTACATTCTTATTTAAAATGAAATTCCTAAATCATATTAACTCATTCACAAACTATTTAAAAGAATTTTTCCTCAACTATGTTTTTGAATTAAACACCCAAATAGCATTTAAAATGTTTTTGAGAGATATTACTCCCTAAGGACTATTTGGGAACTGAAAGTTATATTGATGAGAGGTCACTTGGTCAATTACTACATTAAATATGCCATAATGTCTTGAAAAACTTACTTCAGCTTCTAACAGCTTCTTATTCCCAAGGAATAGTTTGTGCTTAGGAAGAATTCAGTTCAATAAGTTTTAAATAAGAGTAAATGAAAATGTTCATAAACAGTTTCATCATGCAAGGCCTTTTTCAGATTTATTTACTCATTTAACTAAAGAAAACTGATTACTTTTATTCACTAGAATTTTAAGCAGTAGATGCATTAAGGGGGTGCAAATATACAATGATGGGGAAAAGATTTGATTTTTTTAGAATCCTAGAAAATGTTGCATGATTATTATCTGAAAACAATTATATTTATGTTAAAAATAGAAATGGAAAAATCTAAAGCTATAAAACTAGTGGGATGAGTTTATATTAAAAAAAAGATTAGTTACTTTACATAAGAATTCAATGAAGACAATCTTTTAAATAGTAAACTCCCCTAGTGCATGTAAATGGTCTTTTACAGATCATTAAGTACTAGAGAAATAAGATAGTTTGAATGAAGCATAAAATCTTAGAGGTCATTGAGGCTCCTCATTTTTCAAATAAGAAATTTTAGACACAGGGAGGTGATTACACAAGGTCATGTGGCTGCATAGTGAGAGATCTGGGACTAGAACCCAAGTCTCCTGATTATCATTTCAGAGTTCTACTGAAACGCTAAAACTAAAGTGTTATGAACAGTCAACTAAACCTCTCTGAAATTATAATTTAATCAATGGAAAAATGTATTACAAATTACATAAGACTTAAACGTAACTTTTGAGATCTAATTCTATTACACAAAGGGAGGTGATCATGCATATCATTATGATAAACTAGACTAGGTTATTTAGCTGAGTAAAATTAGTGTAGTTCAATTCTAACTTTTAAAACTGGAGACTAGCACCATGTAGTATATTTCCAATAATGGAGGCATGGGATTGTATGTAGTACTTAAACCATTGTATTTATGACTAAGTGTCAATAGTTAAGTGAAGGAGATGGGAACATATAATTGAATCTCAATAAAGAAACTGAGGAAATATCTAGACTTAAAAATATTCAAAGCTCATTTTTTGCTTTTTTTCCATATTAACTATTTAAAACATTGAATTTTGGAGAATGCCCCTTAATATTAATTTTTAAAAATTTACAGTTAAGTTAGTTTTTTTTTGTTTTTTGTTCATTTGCAAAGGAATTACAAAGTTAGTTCCTTTTAAAGGAACTAAAAAAAGTTTAGTTCCTTTTAAAAGAACAAATGTTATTTATTCTACTTATCTTACACCTAAGTACTTAGAATCTCAGGGTAAATTTAGTAGCCTTAAATAAATCCATGAAAAATGTATTGAGTAATATGTTCAAGAAACCAAATTAGTTGTTGAGTATATGAATCTGAACTATTCCAGATCCTGTCCTAAAGGAGTGTAGAAGTTAGTAAAATATGGTAAGATACAGACTAGTGCCATGATTTTATTGGTATTGGTACCTTCTAGGTGAAGAAACTCTTTCTAACAATCCAAGTCACCTCCTCAACAACTTCAAGTCTAAGAGAGACGCCTATGGCATGATGAGATTAAGTTACTTGAGGCTAAGGTTCCACAACTAGTAAGTGCCAAAGGAGGAACTTGAACCAATGATTCTTGGCTCCCAGACTAATGTGCTACACATTATAACATGCTATTCCTCACAGTATAGGATAGAAAATATATAAATAAATATACTGTGGAATAAATTATTCTTCTTCACATTAATCATTTTTTATAATTTTATATAATAATTCACATTATTCTCTTTTCCACAACCCTTTACATGGCCATGTTTCTGCTCAGTTTCATCCTGAAGGCTTCTATTTCCATTTATTTTAAGGTATTCTCTATGTCTGGAACATAATTCTCTCCATTACTCTGTATAATTAGAATCTGCTTCCCAGGACTCTAAATCCCAGCATCCTATTTATGTGTTTACCTATGTGCTAATGTAGGGAGGAAAAAAAATTTTGTGTGGCTCCACCCTCTCACTCTCTTTTCCCCTTATAATGGCTGGGAAAGCAGGCTTTGTACGAGGCAGGAGAATCTACATATGTGGGTTTATTTTTTGTTAGTTAATTAAGTTTGAGCTTCTATTTCTTTTAGTTTATTTTCTTTCTCCTTCAAGTGATTATTGATAAACTTTATAAAATATAATACTTGGAGTTATCAAATATTAATTTAAATTTTACAACTCCCTACTGAAATTATTATTGATTCTTAATTTCCAAAAAGACCAATGATATCACAGGATAATGTCAACTCACATGTAAAGAGGATTTAAGTGAGGAAGAGTTGCACAAAGGCAATAGACTCAGGTGCAGCTAGGTGGCTCAGTGAATAAAGTCAGGCCTGGAGCATGGAGAATCTGAGTTCAGATCTGACCTCAGATACTTCCTGATTGTGTGATCCTGGGCAAATCTCTTAACCTCAATTGACTAATCCTTACTGTTCTTGGCTTTAGAACCTATACTAAGTGTCACATTTATGCAGAAGGTAAGTTTTTGGGTTTCTTTAAGTTATCAGCCTCACTTTCTCTTCCAGAACCATTGAAATCCATGGGCAAGTCAAAAGTCAGGATGACTGGCAACGGCTTGGGCTACAGTGGATGACTTTCCAATCTTCAATATCTGACCAAACATTATTGCCTATTTCAGTCATCTTCATGGCTTCCAGTGTGGCGGGAATGGGGGGGGGAGGGGAATGAATTGTTCTTACACACTCATTCCACTGGGGGAAGGTTTCATATGCTTGGGTTAGTCATCTTTCATAACTCACCAATGGGCTTGAGGCCTGTCAATTAACCTAAACTATGCCTGACAAGATGCTTTTTTACCATAGTATAGAAGCTGTAAATGCTACAGATTCCTGGAACTACAAGTGAGAGTTGGGTGAAAGGTACATACCAAAAGTAGACGAGAAGCCTTGAAAAGGGTTCAGCAATCATTCATTCCAATAGTGCTAGTCCTCCATGAATACTGCATATACCCATATTGAAATATTATCCATCTAAATGCAGAAAGGTATGAATATTAAATTTATCTTTATAAGACCATAATACAATAAAAATCAAATTCAATAAAGTGTGGTGGAAACAGAGATTAAAATTAATTGGAAATCAAACAATCTAATCTTAAAGAATGAGTGTGTCAAATAATAAATCATAGAATGAATCAGAGATTTGATTAAAGAGAATGACAATAATGTGACAACCTTCTAAAATGTATTGGATCCACACAAATCAGTACTTTAGAGGAATGTTATGTCTCTAAAAGCCAACATCATTAAAACTGAGAAAGAACAGATCAATAAATTGGTAATGTAAATAAATAAAACCTTTTTGAAAGAACAAATTTAAAAACTGCAATTAAACAACAAATTGGAAATCTTGAAAATCAAAGGAGAGATTAATAAAATTGAAAGTAAGAATACCATTGAAGTAATAAATCAAACTATAAACTGATCTTATGGGGAAAATAGACATAGATTGAATAAATTTGATTTAAAAAAGAAAGATACCAAATTACAATGATCAAAATTAAAAAAGGTGAACTCATCACCGATGAAGATGAAACTAAACCAGATATTAGGAGGTATATTTTATAATTAAAAGACTATAAATCTGACAATCTAAGTGAAATAAATAAATACAGTTACAAAATATAATTTTCCCAAATTAACAGAAGAAGAAATAGAATGCTTATACAATCCTGTTATAGAAAAAACAAGTTGAAAAAGTTCTAAATGAGTTCCCTAAAAAATAATAAAAATCTCTAGAAAGAGACCGATTCTCTGGGCATTTCTACTGAGCATCTAAAGAACAATAAATTCCCAAACTATAGATACAATTTCAGAAGTTGACAAAGTATTAATCCCACCTAATTTCCTTTATGGTATAAATATAGCTCTGATACCTAAACCAGGAAGAGCAAAACAAGAAAAATGAAAACTATAGACCAATTTAACTAATGCATATTGACCCCCAGATTTTAAAGAATATACTCACAAAGTGATTACAGAAATATATCACAATAATCATAGATTATAGCCAGGTGGTACTTACATCAGGAATGAAGGGTTGAATCCAAACTAGGAAAACTATTAGAATAATTAACTATATCAAAAACAAACCCAATGAAAATCATGATTATCTCAATAGATATAGAAAAATGACAAAATGCCACCTTCATTCCTATTAAAAAAAAGCTATAGAAATCTTAGGAATAAATAGATCTTTACTTCAAATAAGTAGTATCTATATAAATCCATCAGCAAACTTTATATGCAATTAAAGTAAACTAGAAATCATTCAGATAGGACTGAAGATAAAGAATTAATGTCCATTTTCATCATTACTTTAATATTTATTCTTTTAATATTTTGTTTAATATTTTATTAGAAATGCAAGTTATAGGGATTGCCAGGTTAACATGGCTGCAATGTAGAGGCAGGACTCTTCCTCTTCTCATCGCCTATCAATATAGACTACCTCAAAAGGCAAAAAAAACCAAATTCATACGAATGGACTCCACATTAGGGCACAGCATTGAAGATACTTGAATTTGGGCATTTCCATACCATAAGGGGATAAAATAGCTCCCACCAAAATGCAAGTTGATCAACCCTCCCCCACCCCACCTAAGGAAACAGAGTCAGAGCTAGCATGGGCTAGAATTATCAAGCAAGCAAGGGTCACCTCTATGTCCTTGGAAGCTAAATAAGACCACCAAGGACCTACCCCTGGGAGCAGCTAGTCTTGAGACCCCAGCAGGTTGAAAAGCTTGGACTTTGGGCTCAGAGATAGCACAGAGAAGTGTGGCACACAGTAGAAGCCAGGAAGACTCAAGAGGTGGCCTTGGGAAAAAAACATGCTCCTTAGCTCCATACACAGAGATCCTTCCCTCCTCTCTTAGACTTCTGACTGGAAAGGGAAGGAAAAACCACTATAGAAATGGCAAACAATGCCCAAGAAAAACAACTTCCAAACACCAAGAAGAAAAAGAATAATGCATTGTACCTGGATAATTTTTATGGAGAAAAAATACAGACTACAGAGGAAACAGTAGAACATGACAGACAAGTAAATATCCAAACCTTCCAAAAAATGGAAATTAGCCACAAACTGTTGAAGAATTTAAATCAGAGCTCATGAGAAAAATGGAAGAGTTTTGGCAAGAAAAGTGGGAAATAGTTAAAAAAAGAAAATAACAGTTTAAAAACAAGAACTCCCAATTAGAGAACAAAATTAAACAGCTGGAAGCCTTGAAAAACAACATAGACCAAATGAAAAAGAAAAAACAAAAGATTATAGTGGAAAACCAGTATTTAAAGCCTAGAATTGAGCAATTGGAAGCCAATGATCTCATAAAACAGCAAGAATTAATAAAGCAAAGTAAAAAGACTGACAAAATAGAAGGAAACATAAACTCATTGAGAAAATGAATGATGTTGAAAGCAGATCAAGAAGAAATAACTTGAGAATCATTGGTCTACCCTGAAAACCCAGAAACAGAAATCTTGACATCACTTCCTCTCTCCGGCTCTCTCTTGGTGAGATGTGGCTCTTGCTCTGGCTGCTGTGACTCTTGGCAGTGTGCTGGCCATCCCGGTGGTTTGGCGGGTTGTGGCTTTCTAGTGAGGTAATGGGGAGAGGCTCAGTAGTGTGGGTTAGGTGAGGCATCTTCCCTGACTCTGGGCAAGTGTTTAGGCTGATTCATTTTTCCTTTGCCTCCCAAAACAATATCCTCCTAGGAGACCCCTCATATTGGAGGAGGCCTCATGGCTGGAAGCTGAGCTAGATTAAATCTTATGAAGAGGTCTCATGGCTGAGTTCTCTGAACTTCCCTTGACTTAGGCTAGGCCAGAGAAATCTTATACCCCTTTCTCTCTTCTTCCTCTTCTTCTTAATTCCTTTCCTCTATATTAATTAAACCACCATAAAATTCCCAAACTGATTTGAGTATTTTTATTGGGCTTTGAATTAATCCATGGCAACCACTAGTATAATATACTCAGTCAAAAACCCCTAAATTTACCCCTAACTCAATTCAGATATCAAGGAGCAACAATCAGGGTTAGACAAAATCTGGCAGCTTCCACGCTAAAGGATCGCAAGGCTAGGGATATGATATTCAGAAAAGCAAGAGAATTGGGTCTTCAACCAAGGATCACCTACCCGTCAAAACTGAGTATATACATCCAGGGGAAAGTTTGGGCATTAAACAAAGTAGAAGATCTCCAAGTATTTGTAAAGAAAAGACCAAAACTAAGTAGAAAGTTTGATATCCAAACACAAAAATCAAGAGAAACATGAAAAGGTAAATAAGAAAGAGTGGGGAAAGAAAAAAAACGTTTTCATTTAAATTTTCTACCTGAAGGGCTTCAAAAAGATCAAATTGTTTATATTAATATATGGAAAATGCTATTTGTACCTCTCAAAATTATATTAACTATTATAGTAATTAGAATAATCATTCATGGATAGAGATTGATGTAATAAGTGGTCTAAGATGATATGTGAAAAAAAAAAGAAAAAAGGAGGGATAGAAGATGGTACCAAGTGAAACTTGAAAGAATAAGATAAATAGGATAATCTATATCACACAGAGATGCATGGGAAGGGGAGGGGAAGAATACTATTATAAGAAGGAGAGGAAGAGAGAGCTAATAAGTAATATTTTAACCTTAATATCAGGGGAATCAATTCTGGAGAGGGAAGCGCATCTAGATCCATTGGGGTATTGAATTCTGTCTTACCCTACAAGGAAATTGAGAAGGGAAAAAACTAAGAGGGGCAAGTGGGGTGTGGAGTACAAAAAAGAGGGGAAAAGATGAGGAGGGAACTTAATAGACACTAAAAATAAGAAGGGGACAAAAAGAGAGGGGGAAGAAAGGGAAGTATAATAAGGGTGGGGATTAAGGGGACTGATTAAAAGCAAACCACTGGTTTAAAAGGATACAGTGAAAGAAGAAAGGGCAGAACTAGGAGAGGATATAAAAAGTTTGGGGATACAGAGGTGGTTATCATAACTCTGAATGTGAATGGAATGAACTCATCCATAAAACAAAAACAAATAGTAGAGTGGATTAGAAACCCAAATCCTACCATATACTGTCTATAAGAAACACACATGCAGAACACACAGAATACAGATCAAAGGATGGAGCAAAATCTATTGGGCCTCAAATGAGAAAAATAAGGCAGGATTTGCAATAATGATATCTGGCAAAGCCAAAGTAAAAATAGATCTGATTAAAAGACATAGGGAAGGCATTTACATCCTGGTAAAAGGCAGTATAGATAATGAGGCAATATCAGAAATCAACATGTATGCACCAAATGGTATAGCATCCAAATTGCTAAAGGAGAAATTAGTGGAGTTGAAGGAGGAAATAGGTTGTAAAACTGATCTAGTTGAAGACCTGAATCTTCCTTGATCAGATCTAGATAAATCAAACCAAAAAATAAATAAGAAAGAGATAAGAGATGTCAATTAAATCTTAGAAAAATTAGAGTTAATAGATATGCAAAGAAAAATAAATAGGGACAAAAAGGAGTACACCTTCTTTTCAGTTGCACACGGTACATTCACAAAGATTGACCATATACCATATACCATATTGACCAGACCATGCATAAAAACATGGCAAAAAACTTCAAAGGAGCAGAAATACTGAATGCAAACTTTTCAGATCATACTGCATTAAATAATAATTATTAATGGTACATGGAGAGGCAAATCAGAAATTAATGGAAATTAAGTGATATGATTCTCTAACATCAGTTAAAGAACAAATCATATAAAATAATTTATTGAATAAAATAATAATGATGAGACATCCTTTCAAAATCTTTGGGATGCAACCAAAGCAGTACTCAAGGGGAAATTTATATCCTTGAGTCCATATATTAACAAAATAGGGAGGGCAGGGGTCAATGAATTGGGCAAGCAAATTAAAAAAAAAACTTGAAAGTGAAAAAATTAAAAATTCCCAGATGAAAACTAAATTAGAGATCCTAAAAATTAAAGGATAAGTTAATACAATCAAAAATAAAAGAACTGTTGAATTAATAATAAAGAGTAGATGCTGGTACTTTGGGAAAAAAAACAAATAAAATAGACAAAGTACTGGTCAATCTAATTAAAAAAAGGAAAGAAGAAAACCAAAATAATAGTATCAACAATGAAAAGGGAGACCTCACTCTAATGAAGAAGTTAAAGCAATCATTAAAAATTATTTTGCCCAGTTATATGGCAATAAATATGGCAATTTAGGTGTTATAGATTAATATTTATAAAATATAAATTGCCAAGATTAACAGAAGAAGAAATAGAATACTTAAATAATCCCATTTCATAAAAAGAAATTGAGCAAACCATGAAAGAACTAAGAAAAAAATTTCCAAGGCCCGGTGAATTCAAAAGTTAATTCCATCAAACATTCAAAGAACAACTAATCCCAATATTATAAAAATTATTTGACAAAATAAGCAAAAAAGGAGTTCTACCAAATTCCTTTTATGACACAAATATAGTACTGATTCCAAATTCAGGCAGATCAAAAACAGAGAAAGATAATTATAGACCAATCTCCTTAACGAACATAGATGCAAATATCTTAAATAGAATACTAGCAAAAAAGACTTCAGCAAGTGATCATGAGAGTTATTCATTATGATCAGGTGGGATTTATAATGGGGATGCAAGGATGTTTCGAAATTAGGAAAATCATCCACATAACTGACCACATCAATAAGCAAACCAACAAAAAAATCACATGATTATTTCAATAGATGCGGAAAAAGCCTCTGACAATATAAAGCACTCATTCCTATTGAAAACCCTAGAAAGTATCAGAATAGAAGGGCCTTTCCTCAAAATATAAATAGTATATATTTAAAACTATCAGCAAGTATCATCTCCAATGGGGATAAATTAGAAGCATTCCCAATAAAATCAGGAGTAAAATAAGGATACCCATTATCATCTCTATTATTTAACACTGAACTAGAAACACTAGCAGTAGCAATTAGAAAAGAAAAAGAAATTGAAGGTATTAAAATATGTAATGAGGAGACCAAGCTATCATTCTTTGCAGATGATATGATTGTCTACTTAAAGAATCCTAGAGAATCAACTAAAAAGCTAGTGGAAATCATCAAAAACTTTAGCAGAGTTGCAGGTTCCAAAATAAACCCACATAAATCATCAACATTTCTGTATATTTCCAACACATCTCAGCAAGTGTTAGAAAGAGAAATTCCATTTTTAAAATAACCCTAGACAATACAAAATATTTACAAATCTATCTGCCAAGACAAACACAGGAACTATTTGAACACAACTACAAAACACTTTCCACACAATTAAAACTAGATCTAAATAATTGGGAAAATATTGTTAGCATGAGCTATCATAATAAAAATGACAATCCGACCCATACTAATTTACTTATTTAGTGCCATTCCCATCAAATTAGCAAGAAACTTTTTTTACTGAATTAAAAAAATACAACAAAGTTCATTTGGAAGAACAAAATATCAAGGATATGAAGGAAAATAATGAAACAAAAATGTGAAGGAATGTTGCCTAGTAGTACCAGATCTAAAAATATACTATAAAGCAGTGGTCATCAAACAATATATTACTGGCTAAGAAACAGAACTAAGGATCAGTGGAATAGACTTGGGCTAAGTGACCTGAGAAAGATAGGATATGATGAACCCAAAGATCTCAGCTTTTGGGACAAAAATCCATTATTTGAGAAAAATTGCTGGGAAAATTAGAAAACAGTATGGGAGAGATTAGCTTTAAATCAATATATCACACCCTACACCAAGATAAATTCAGAATGGGTAAATGATTTGAATATAAAGAAGGAAACTATAAATAAATTATGTGAACACAGAATAGTATACTTGTCAGGTCTTTGGGAAAGGAAAGATTTTAAGACCAAGCAAGAGTTGGAAAATATTACAAAATGTAAAATAAATCATTTTGATTACATTAAATTAAAAAGGTTTTTGTACAAACAAAACCAGAGCATCCAAAATTAGAAGGGAAGCAACAAATGGCAGGGGACCCTTCATAACAAAAACCTCTTACAAAGGTCTAATTTCTCAAAACTATAAAGAGCTAAATCAATTGTACAAAAAATCAAGCCATTCCCAAATTGATAAATGGGCAAGGAACATAAATAGGCAATTTTAAGATAAAGAAATCAGAACTATCAATAAAGGCATAGAAAAGTGTTCTAAATCTCTTATAATCAGAAAAATTCAAATCAAAAGAGTTCTGAGGTACCACCTCACACCTAGAAGATTGGCTAACATGACAGCAAAGGAAAGTAATAAACATTGGAGAGGATGTGGCAAAATTTGGACATTAATGCATTGCTGATGGAGATGTGAATGGATCCATCCTTTCTGGATGACAATTTGGAACTATGCCCAAAGGGTACTAAAGGACTGCCTAGCCTTTGATCCATCCATAGCCCTGCTGGGGAGGTACCTTAAAGAGATAACAAGGAAAAAGGCTTGTAGAAGAATACTCATAGCTGCACTCTTTGTGGTGGCAAAAAATTGGAAATTGAGGGCATGCTCTCCAATTGGGGAATGGCTGAAGAAATTGTGGTATATGTTTGTGATAGAATACTATTGTGCTCAAAGGAATAACAAACTGAAGGAAATCCATGTGAACTGGAATGACCTCCAGGAATTGATGCAGAGTGTAAAAGAGCAGAACCAGGAGAACATTGTACACAGAAACTGATACACTGTGGTATAATTGAATGTAATGGACTTCTATACTAGAAGCAATGCAATGATCAAGGACAATTCTGAGGTTGACAAAGAATGCTATCTACATTCAGAGGAAGAAGTGTGGGTATGGAAAAACAGAAGAAAAACAACTGCTTGATCACACAGTCGATGGGGATATGATTGGGGATGTAGACTCTAAATGATCACCCTAGTACAAATATTAATGATATGGAAATGGGACTTGATCAATGACATATGTACAACCCAGAGAAATTGCAGTGGACTAAGGAAGGGGTTTTAGGGGAGGGCAGGGATAGAACATAAATCTTGTAACCATGGAAAAATATTGTAAATTAATTAATTTAATTAAATTTTAAAAAATGCTTGAGGTATTCCCCATGCCTCTTCCCCTTCCCTCCCTTTCCCTCCTATTCCCCTCCCCCGCAATAGAAGGGCAATTCTCCTTCACCAAGAAGATTCCTCTGTTCTGCCAGCACACAAAGACCTTTACATAGAGTCTGGATGCCCTACGTTTCATGGGTCTTTTGGTCTCTCTTACCCAAAGTTCCCCCCACTTCTGGTTGGGCACTAAGAAGCTCCCCTATCCCCCCTCAGGTGTGCCTGCTGGACTTGACAACTAATAATTCAAGATATTTATTCCTCTTGAGAAACCACTGGGAGGCAGAGGAACAAAAAGAAAGAATACTGAAGAAGAAACTGAACATTGCCTCCAAACCTCTTTTGATAAAGAAAATGCTTTTCCTTTCCGAGGGAATATTCATCCTTCTGTCAATGGAGACTCTGTCATGGATAAGCTGCTGGATCTATCTGGTCAATTTTCAGCTATTCACTGTCAAGAAAAAAAAAAGCCATGGAAATGAGGTTACTGAAGGTTATAAGCCAATAAAAATGAAAGGCGGGATGGGACATGGAGATTGTGAACTTGCCTCAGTTCTTCAATTAAATTCTTATAGAGTAACTAAAGCACAAACTTTGCAAGATGATCAAGATAAATCATCCTTAGAAAATATCCAGTGGAGTATAAATCCAACAGCTGATCTTTCTCAATATAAAATGGATATTACTGTAATTGATACAAAGGATGGTAGTCAATCAAAATTAGGAGGAGAGACTATGGACATGGATTGTACATTGATTAGTGAAACTGTGCTTTTAAAAATTAAGAAGCAAAAGCAGAAGGGAGAGAAAAGTCCAAAGCAAGAAAGAAAACTGAATGATGGCTTAGCTGAATTGTTTGATCAGACAACACTTGAAGAATATGAATCCTATTTGGCAAATTCTTCTCTACTATGTGAGCAAGAAGAAAATCTCCATGTAAAAGATGACGAACTATCAGTTGCTACAAAGAAACTAAACAGTCATGAAGATATACCTGATAAAGTCAAACAAAAAGCATTTGTTGAGCCTTAATTTAAAGATGATGAAAGAAAGACCACATTACAAAATTTCCCTCACATTGAGGTAGTATGGAAAAAAAGAAGAGAGGAGAAAATTACTTGGACACACATATAAAAAATGTGAAATTTATTATGCAGATATTCCAGAAGAAGAAAGAAGCTAGCCTCCTATACAAGACACTAATTCCACTATATTCCTCCTAACACACCTGGAAATTTCTGGGAAGTTGGGTTTCCTTCAACTCAGACCTGTGTGGACAGAGAGTACAATAAAGAAGGCTTTAATCCTTGTCCACATCCTAAAAGGCAGCAACCTTACAATGCAATGTTTTCTCCAAAAGTAAAGAAGAGAAGACATAGATTTTGAGGAAGTTTCAAAAGATACCAGAACTAAATTCTTCATTTATTTATGCTTAATGTTGGAATAAAAAACTGATTTCTTCCTCTTTCAAATAAGCTACAAACTGATTTTATCTCATTTAAATACAATATATTTCAGGAAATATTATTTAAAATAATTTAGTACATTTATTGTGCTTAAGCATTTTTTCTTGATTTTGCACCTTTGAAACAATGGGGTGCTTCCATTGCACTGTTTAACTTAAAGAATTAGATTTTATCCTTTCTTTTTTGTAACATCTAAATATAATTTAAAAATTGTGATAGAAAAGAAAATACTTGCAAGTGGATGCAATGTGTTGGTAAATTAAAAATAAAAAAAATGCAAGTTATAGCATGAGAAGAAAAAAATAGAGTTAAAATAAACAATGGGGAAACAAACTATGTATTTTGAAGAAAATATGATGCTAAACTTAGAAAATCCTAGAGAATAAACTAAAAGAGGAGCTGAAAATAATTTAGAAATTCAGCAAAGTTGCAGGATATAAAACAAACCAATATAAATCATTAGCAAGTTTATATATTACCCAAAAAGATAAGCAGGAAAATATAGAAAAAGTAATTAAATTTAAAAACAATTACAGACAACATAAAATAATTGGTAGTCCACCTGCCAAGAGAAACCCAGGAATAAGACCACAATTCCAAATTATTTTTTACACAAAATCATATTTAAAGAATTAGAGAAACATTAATTACTTGTGAGTAGACCAAGACAGTATAATAAAAATGAGAATTCTACCTAAGTTAACTTAGTTGTTCAAAGCCAAATCTAATGAATTGTCAAAAATATTTTACAGTGCTAGAAAAAATAATAACAAAAAACTTCCGGGTAAACATGACTGCAATCTAGATGTGACTCGCTTCCCCTCTCTGGCACCAAATGAAATAGACTACCTCAAAAGAGCATAAAAATCACCTTTGGAAGAACAGAGGGACTCCCCAGTTCCCAACAGAAACGAAGGTACATGGGGTTTGAACGTTTCCACACTATAAGGAGGAGGAAAAGCTCTCACAAAAACTTGAACTGAGCCGCCCCTCCCCACCCACCCACACCAAACCAGAGTAAGCTATCAGAGAGCTCACTGGGACAGCAAGTGAATTAGGAGCTTCTCTGTTTGGGGGGGGGGGCACACCAGGGTCCTTGGGATCTAAAGACTGCAAGGAAATGACCTCTCAGGGTGGTTTCACAGGATAATCCTGCGCTGAGCAATGGGAAGGCCACACTGAGAGGCTATGCTGAGCAAGGAAGCTGCTGCGCTGAGAGGCTGCGCTGAGCAAAGGGGTGCTGAGAGGCTGTGCTGAGCAAAGGGGTGACCGCACTGAGAGGCTTCTCTGAGCAAAGGGGCGACCATGCTGAGAGGCTGCACTGAGCAAAGGGGCTTCTGCACTGAGAACAGGGGCCTGTGTGCTAAGAAACCTTGGAGAGTGGGAAAAACTAGTTTGAGGCAACCTAAATTCACAGAAAACCTGCCCACATCACCCAGACCCCAGACCAAAAAAAGAAAGTGGAATAAAACCACCAAAGGGATGGCTCACATGTCCCAAAATCAAGCCTCCAAGAATAAAGGGGGGGAAAAGGTGAATATTGAAAACTTTTATGGAGGGAGTACCCAAGGAAAAGAAGAGAAAGAGGATGAAATCCAAACTAAATCAGAACATGCCTCCCAAAATGGAAACTATCCACAAGCTCTGGAGGATCTCAAACTGGAGCTTACCCAAAAGATGGAAAACTTTTGGAAAAAAATGGGAGAAAGAGATCAGCAGTCTGATAGACAAGACTTCACAATTGGAGAAGGAGCTGGAAGCATCTAATAGAAGGGCAGACAAAGCTGAAAAGCAAAAGCAGTCCCTAATGACCAGAATTAAGCAACTAGAAGATAGTGAGCATGCCCAAAGGATGGAAAAATTTTGGAAAGAAAACTGGGAAAAAGAGATCAGCAGTCTGATAGACAAAACTTCACAATTGGAGAAAGAGCTGGAAGCATCTAATAGAAGGGCAGACAAAGATGAAAAGCAAAACCAGTCCCTAAAGACCAGAATTAAGCAAATGGAAGACAGTGAGATTACAAAACAGCAAGAATCAATGAAACAAAGCTAAAAAATTAATGAATTAGAAGAAAACATGAAATATCTCACTGAAATGGTCACAGACTTGGAAAACAGAGGAAGAAGAGATAACCTCAGAATTATTGGTCTCCCTGAAAAACCAGAGATAAAAAACCTCGATGCTATTATACAGGAGATTATAGAAGAAAATTGCCCACATGTTCTGGAGCAAGGGGGCAAAATAGAAATAGAAAGGGTTCATAGAACATCCTCGATACTGAGTCGCCAAAAGACAACCCCCAGGAATGTAATCGCCAAATTCAAGAGCTTCCAATAAAAGGAGAAAATCCTACAAGAAGATAAAAAGAGGACCTTCAGATATAGGGGGGCTCCCATAAGGATCACATAGGACTTAGCGGCTAACACACTAAGAGACCTCAAAGCATGGAACACGATATTTAAAAAGGCAAGAGAGCTGGGTTTCCAACCAAGAATCAACTACCCAGCAAAACTGAGTATATAATTCCAGGGGAAAGTATGGGCATTCAACAAAATAGGAGATTTCCAAGCATTTGTTAAGAAAAGACCAGAACTTAGTGGAAAATTTGATATCCAATCACAGAAAGCAAGAGAAACATGAAAAGGGAAATATGAAAGAAAGGGAAAAGGAGATAAATCTTATCTTTTTCTATAAGTCAAACTCTCTTCTATGAGGACTAAATTTATATAAAATTATATATATTAATATGTAGGGAAAATGTATTGTGTAACTCTCAAAAATTGTATGCATCATAAGAGTAGTAAGAAGAATCATGCATAGGGAAAGATTGAAGCATCAAGAAGATTTGGTGAAAGGGGTGGCAAAGAAAGAAAAAGGGAGGGGGGAATCATCGATAATACTAACATTTACTTCAAGAAATGGGGGGGGGGGCTAAATAGAATAATCGTTCCCATACAGAGATACACATGGGAAGGGGAGGGGAAGAAATCTCATATGAGAAGGAGAGAAAGAGAGCGTGAAGTGGAATTACTTAAATCTTACTCTCAGTGAAATCAAATCTGAGAGAGAAGAACATCTAGATCCAGTGGGATCCTGAATTCTATTTTATCCAACAGGTTAAGAAAGAATGGAAAATCAAGGAGGAGGAGGGGGAGGGAGTATAAAAAGTGAGGGAAGGAAAGGGGGGAGGGGAAGGGAACATAAAAAGGGAGGGGCTAGAAAGGGAAGCATATCAAGGGAGGGGACTAAGGGGTCTGACCTAAAGTAATTCACTGGTTCAAAAGGATATAGCTAAAGAAGAAAGGTCAGAACTAGGGGAAGTCATCAAAATGCCAGGGAATTCACAAGTGACAATCAAAACTTTGAACATGAATGGGAGGAACTCACGCATAAAATGTAGACAAATAGCAGATTGGATTAGAACCCCAAACCCTACCATTTGTTGTCTTCAAGAAACACATATGAGGCAGGTTGATACTCACAAGGTTAGAATTAAAGGATGGAGTAAGACCTTTTGTGCCTCAACTGATAGAAAGAAGGCAGGAGTTGCAATCATGATATCAGACAAATCCAAAGCAAAAATTGACTTGATCAAAAGGGATAGGGAAGGTAAATATGTTCTGTTAAAAGGGAGTATAGACAATGAGGAAATATCACTAATCAACATGTATGCACCAAATGGTATAGGATCCAAATTTTTAATGGAGAAACTAGGAGAATTGAAGGAGGAAATAGACAGTAAAACCATATTAGTGGGAGACTTTAACCAACCACTATCAAATTTAGGTAAATGAAACCAAAAAATAAATAAGAAAGTGGGAAAGAGGTGAATGAAATCTTAGAAAAATTAGAGTTAATAGACATATGGAGAAAAATTAATAGGGATAAAAAAGAATATACCTTCTCAGCACTACATGGCCCATTCACAAAAATAGATCATACACTAGGTCACAGAAACATAGCACTCAAATGCAGAAAAGCAGCAATAATAAATGCAAACTTTTCAGATCATAGAGCAATAAAATATTGATCAGAAAGGGTACATGGAGAGCCAAATCAAAAATTAATTGGAAATTAAATTATATGATACTCTAAAACCGGTTATTTAGAGAAGAAATCAGAGAAACAATTAATAATTTCATTGAGGAAAATGACAATGATGAGACATCTTTTCAAACCTTATGGGATGCAGCCAAAGCAGTACTTAGAGAAAAATTCATATCCATGAGTATATATATTAACAAATTAGGGAGGGCAGAGATCAATGAATTGGAAATGTAAATCAAAAATCTTGAGAATGAACAAATTAAAACCCCCCAGAAGAAAACCAAACTAGAGATCCTAAAAATTAAGGGAGAAATTAATAAAATTGAAAGTGATAGAAATATTGAGCTAGTAAACAAGACTAGAAGCTGGTACGTTGAAAAAAAACAGAAAAAATAGACAAAGTACTGGTCAATATAATTTTAAAAAGGAAAGAAGAAAGGCAAATTAACAGCATCAAGGATGAAAAGGGGGACCTCACCTCCAACGAAGAGGAAATTAAGGCAATCATTAAAAACTACTTTGCCCAACTATATGGCAATAAATATACCAAACTAGGTGATATGGATGAATATCTACAAAAATATAAATTGCCTAGACTAACAGAAGAAGAAATAGATTTCTTAAATAATCCCGTATCAGAAACAGAAATCCAACAGTCCATCAAAGAACTTCCTAAGAAAAAATCCCCAGGGCCCGATGGATTCACCAGTGAATTCTATCAAACATTCAAAGAACAACTAACCCCAATACTACACAAACTATTTGACATAATAAGCAAAGAGGGAGTTCTACCAAATTCCTTTTATGACACAAACATGGCACTAATTCCAAAACCAGGCAGGCCAAAAACAGAGAAAGAAAATTATAGACCAATCTCCCTAATGAATATAGATGCAAAAATCTTAAATAGGATAGTAGCAAAAAGACTCCAGCAAGTGATCAGAAGAGTCATTCACCATTATCAAGTAGGATTTATACCAGGGATGCAGGGCTGGTTCAATATTGGGAAAAACATCCACATAATTGACCACATCAACAAGCAAACCAACAAAAATCACATGATTATTTCAATAGATGCAGAAAAAGCCTTTGATAAAATAAAACACCCATCCCTATTAAAAACACTAGAAAGCATAGGAATAGAAGTGTCATTTCTAAAAATAATAAACAGCATATATCTAAAACCATAAGCTAATATCATCGGGAATGGGGATAAACTAGATGCATTCCCAATAAGATCAGGAGTGAAACAAGGATGCACATTATCACCTCTACTATTTGACATTGTACTTGAAATAGTAGCAGTAGAAATTAGAGAAGAAAAAGAAATTGAAGGCATTAAAATTGGCAATGAGGAGACCAAGTTATCACTCTTTGCGGATGACATGATGGTCTACTTAAAGAATCCGAGTGATTCAACCAAAAAGCTAATCGAAATGATCAACAACTTTAGTAAAGTTGCAGGATACAAAACAAATCCACATAAGTCATCAGCATTTCTATATATTTTCAACACAGCTCGGCAGCAAGAATTAGAAAGAGAAATTCCATTCAAAATCACCTTAGACAAAAAAAAAAAATACCTAGGAATCTATCTCCTGAGACAAACACAGGAACTATATGAACACAACTACTCTCCACACAACTAAAAGTAGACTTGAACAATTGGCAAAACATTAACTGCTCATGGGTAGGATGAGCCAATATAATAAAAATGACCATCCTACCCAAACTCATCTATCTATTTAGTGCCATACCCATGGAACCTCCAAAATTTTTTTTTTACTGATCAAAAAAAAAAATAACAAAGTTCATTTGGAAGAACAAAGGATTAAGGATATCAAAGGAATTAATGAAAAAAAATCCAAAGAAGGGGGCCTTGCAGTCCCAGACTCAGACTATATTATAAAGCAGTGGTCATCAAAACAATTTGGTACTGGCTAAGAGACAGAAAGGAGGATCAGTGGAATAGACTCAGGGTAAGTGACCTCAGCAAGACAGTATATGACAAACCCAAAGATCCCAGCTTTTGGGACAAAAATCCACTATTTCATAAAAACTGCTGGGAAAAATGGAGGCAGTGTGGGAAAGATTAGGTTTAGATCAACACCTCACACCCTACACCAAGATAAATTCAAAATGGGTGAATGACTTGAACATAAAGAAGGAAACTACAAGAAAATTAGGCAAACACAGAATAGTATACATGTCAGACCTTTGGGAAGGGAAAGACTTCAAAACCAAGGAAGACTTAGAAAGAGTCACAAAATGCAAAATAAATAATTTGGACTACATCAAATTAAAAAGTTTTTGTACAAGCAAAGCCAATGTAACTAAAATCAGAAGGGAAGCAACAAATTAGGAAACAATCTTCATAAAAACCTCTGAAAAAGGTTTAATTACTCAAATTTACATAGAGCTACATCAATTGTACAAAAAATCAAGCCATTCTCCAATTGATAAATGGGCAAGGGACATGAACAGGCAGTTCTCAGCCAAAGAAATCAAAACTATTAATAAGCACATGAAAAAGTGTTCTACATCTCTTATAATCAGAGAGATGCAAATTAAAACAACCCTGAGGTATCATCTCACACCTAGCAGATTGGCCAACATGACAGCAAAGGAAAGTAATGAATGCTGGAGGGGATGTGCAAAGTAGGGACATTAACTCATTGCTGGTGGAGTTGTGAATTGATCCAACCATTCTGGAGGACAATTTGGAACTATGCCCAGAGGGTGATAAAAGACTGTCTGCCCTTTGATCCAGCTATAGCACTGCTGGGTTTGTACCCCAAAGAGACAATAAGGAAAAAGACTTGTTTAAGAATATTCATAGCTGCCCTCTTTGTGGTGGCCAAAAAAATGGAAAATGAGGGGATGCCCTTCAATTGGGGAATGGCTGAACAAATTGTGGTATATGTTGGTGATGGAATACTATTGTGCTAAAAGGAATAATAAAGTAGAGGAATTCCATTGAGACTGGAAAGACCTCCAAGAAGTGATGCAGAGCGAAAGGAGCAGAACCAGGAAAACATTATACACAGAGACTGATACACTGTGGCACAATAGAAGGTAATGGACTTCTCCATTAGTGTCAATGCAATGTCCCTGAACAATCTGCAGGGATCTAAAAAACACTATCCACAAGCAGAGGATAAACTATGGGAGTAAAAACACCGAGGAAAAGCATCTGCTTGACTACAGGGGGGAAAGGGATACGACTGAGGAGAGACTCTAAATGAACACTCTAATGCAAATACCAACAACATGTAAATGGGTTCGAACCAAGAACACATGTGATACCCAGTGGAATTGTGCGTAGGCTATGAGAGAGGTGGTGGGAAGGGGGTTGGGGGTGAGGAAAAGAAAATGATTTTTGTTTCCAATGAATAATGTTTGGAAATGACCAAATAAAATAATGTTTAAAGTGAAAAAAACTAATAATAACAAAAATCATTTGGAAGAAAAAAGGATCAAGAATAGTAGAGAAATTAGTGAAAAAATGAAGGAAACTGGCTTAGCTGTACCAGTAAGTAATTATCAATGCAATCCAAATGTTAAAAATATTTATAGAAGCTCTTTTTTACATTGGTAAAGAATTGGGCATTATGGGTGATTTCCATTAATTGGGGCATGACAAAGAATGTGGTATATGATTGTGATGGAACACTATTTTGCTATAAGAAATGATGAGTAGGATGCTTTCTGAAAAACATGAGAAAACTTATATGAACTGATGCAAAATGAAATTATTAGAACACAGAACTCATTAAATAAAATAGCAGTGCTATTTTATGATGATCATGTAAATGATTTCACTATTTTCAGAGATAAAACAATGTGATCAAAATATGTTCTCAAAGATTTGTCAAATAAATACTATTTACCGTGAGGAAAAAAACTGATAGATTCAGAAGGCAGATGAGGCATACTTGTTTTTAACTTCATTTTATTTTTAATTCTGTTTTCTTTTGCAACATTGTTAATATGGAAAGGTTTATGTAACTGCAAATGTATAATCCATATTAACTTGCTTTACTTTTCAAGCAGAGAAAATAAGAGCATTTGGACTTCAAAAAATTTAAAATATATGTTAAGATTTTGTGTTTACAAGTATAAAGGTAATTTTAGGGTTGTGACTTAATCTAAATTAATTTGATCACCAGAGAAAATCTCAAATAAAATACCCAAGTCAGTTGGAAATTTATGGTGATTTTAATTAATACAGAAGGAAGGAATTAAGGGGAAGAGAGAGAGAGAAAGAGAGAGTATAGGATTTCTCCCACCTGGCCTTTGCCAGAGGGAGTTCAAAAACCTCCATTATGAGGTTTTGGAAGATTAGAGGCTTTCCCAAGAGGATAGTGTTTGGAAGGTAAAGGAGAAAAGAATCAGCCTAAACTCCAAGAGAGCTCAGTGAAGATGCCTCACCTGAACTAGACTACTAAGCTTCTCCCAGTATAGTATCAAGGAAAACTCACCACCAAAACAAGACAATAGCTTCTGCCACCCCAAGATGCCAAAACACTCAGCAAGCTGCCGCCAGTGCCACCTCTTCACAGAAAGAGGCCAGAGAGAGGAAGTGACACGAAATATATAGACAGGTTTTACATCACTTTTCTGCATCTCACATGTACCAATGGTAGCTTAAGCTTGACTTAGGACAGCCCAGGGGTCTGTCAGTTGTTTCTGATTTGTCATTTGCTAGCAAATGTCTGTCACAGGCCATCCTCCTAAATACTTAATCCTTAAGTATGAGTGTAGACATTCCTATTTTTGTTAGACTAAGGGTGGAGTAATCTAAAGTTCACACATGTAATTGAAGAAAAATAAAATTAAATGCATATGTAAAAAAGGAGGGGGGGGGAGAAGTATTTCTCTTCCTTCCAGATTCATTTATGTGAATTATGTTTCCTTCAGAAAGTCCTCCTTGATCATTTTCTTCATATTTCTTTGAATATATTGTCTGAATCTATCTGTTGTCCAGCCTATATTCTCCCCTATAACACACAAATCTGTTTACATATGTGATAACCCCTTGCAATTCCAATGTCCTGTATTACATGAACTTTTCCTTGCACAAAGTAAGCATTTAATGAATGGTTGTTGACTGTCTTTTTAAATTTTGTATCCTTAGAATCTAACACCATGTAAGACAAAAGAGCCTGTTCTGTGATCAATGAAGTCACAGAGAGTCAGACATGACTTAATGACTGAACATGTACTCAATACAATGTCTCTAAAATATGAAGGAAAAATTAAGCATTTCTTTAATTTAATCAAAAATGGTAACCAAGAAAAGTACAAATTAACATTTCAGTGAGCTCTTATAGAAGACATTCTAGTCTTGGAGTCAAAAGACAAGAGAAATATTCCAACATTATAATTTACTAACCATGTGATTATGAAAAAGATTTTTATCCTCTCCAAGCCTCAGTTCTATTTTGATCAAAACAAGAATACTAATCTTTGTGGTTCTTAACTCAAATGATTTTTTGGGAGAAAAGTTCCTTTGCTTATATATTAAAATATTTTAAAAGTGCAAGGCAGCATTATATAGCAAGTTTTTTTTGTTTTAATTTTTTTATTGGCAGTAAAACCAACAAGTCCTAAGTATTTGCTCTGTTACTGATACATACTACCTTTGTGACCCTAAATAAGTAATTTAATCTCTTAGTGCCATTTGCAACTACAACTACAAGATGACAGAAGACATCAACTTTTATTTGTTGGAGGAGATATTGTCTGGTAGGTCCCTATCAGCAAAATCATAGGTCTATTGACTATTTTTAAATTAATTAATTTATTTATTCATTTTTAGAATATTTTTCCATTGTTAAATGATTGATTTTTTCACCCTTCCCCCTCATGGAGCTAACAAGCAATTCCACTGGGTTATACATGTCTTATTACTCAAAATCTATTTCCATAATATTCATATTTGTAATAGAGTAAACTTTTAAAACCAAAACCTCTAATCATATCCCATAAACCAAGTGATAAAGCATATGTTGTTTCTTCTGCACTTCAACCACACACACACAGTTCTTTCTCTGGATGTGGATAGCATTCCTTATCATATGTCCCTCAGGTTTGTCCTGGATCATTGCATTGCTATTAGTAGCAAAGTCTATTACATTTGATTATGTCACAATATTTCAGTTACTGTGTGCAGTGTTGTCCTGGTTATGTTCATTTTACTTCACATCAGTTCATGGTGGGCTTTCCAGTTCATATTAAAATCAAGAAGCTCATTATTCCTTATAGCACAATAGTATTCCATGATCATCAAATACCACAATTTGCTCAGCCATCCCCCATTTGATGGACACCCTCTCATTTTCTAATTATTTGCCATTACAAAAAAGCATAGCTATGAATATTCTTATACAAACATTTTTCATTATCTCTTTGGGGTACAAACCCAGTAATGGTATAGCCAGATCAAATGGCATGCAATCTTTTAAGGCTTTTTGGACATACTTCCAAATTGCCTTCCAGAATGGTTCAATCAGTTCACAAATCCACCAGCAGTGTATTAGTGTTCCAATTTTGCCACATCCCTTCCAACAGTTATCACTTTCTTTTGCTGCCATATTGGCCAGTCTGGTAGCTATAAGGTTGTACCCCAGAGTTGTTTTAATTTGCATTTCTCTAATCAAGAGGGATTTAGAACACATTTTCATGTGATTATTAATACTTTTGATTTCTTCATCTGAAAATTGCCTATTCATATCTCTTGGCCATTTGTCAATTGGGGAGAGGATTGGTTTTTTTTGTTGTTTTTTTTTGTTTTTTTGTTTTTTTGGTAAATTTGGCTTAGTTCCTTATACATTTAGGAAATTAAACCTTTGTCAGAGAGATTTGTTGAAAATGTTTCCCATTTTGGTGCTTTCTTTCTAATTTTGGTTGCATTGTTTTGTTTGTATAAAACTTTTTAAATTTGATATAATGAAAGTCATTCGTTTTGCATTTTGTAATATTCTCTATCTCTTGCTTAGTCTTAAATTCCTTCCTTTCCCACAGATCTAACAGGTATGCTATTCTAAGTTCACCTGCTTTATTTCTAAGTTCACCTACTTTATTTATGATTTCACTCTTTATATTTAAGTTGCTTACCCATTTTGAATTTATCTTGATAGAGGGTGTAAGATGTTCATCTAAACCTAATTTTCCCCATACTGTTTTCCAATTTTCCTCGCAGTTTTTGTTAAATAGTGGGTTCTTTTCCAAGCCTGGGGTCTTTGGATTTATTGAACACTAGCTTGCTTAGATTATTTACCCCTAGTCTATTTCATTGATCCACCCTTCTGTCTCTTAGTCAGTACCATATTGTTTTGGTGACTACTGCTTTATAGTACAGTTAGTTTAAGATCTGGAACTGCTATGCCCCCATCCTTCATATTTTTTTCATTATTTCCCTTGATATTATTGACATCTTGTTCTTCCAGATGTACTTTGTTATATTTTTTTCTAATTCTATTAAAAATGTTTTTTGGTAGGTTGATAGGTATGGAGCTGAATATGTAGATTAATTTGGATGAGATTGTAATTTTTATTGTTTGCTCATCCTACCCATGAGCAATAGTGTTTTTTCAGTTATTTAGATCTAGTTTTAATTCTGTGAAAAGAGTTTTATAGTTTGTTCATATAATTCCTGTTTGTCTTGGCAAATACATTACCAAATATTTTATATTTTCTAGTGATTTTAAATGAAGTTTATTTTTCTAACTCTTGCTATTGATTTTTGTTGGAAATATATAGAAATGCTGATTATTTGGGTTTATTTTGTACTCAGTAATTTTGCTAAAGTTATTAATTATTTCCACTATCTTTTTAGTTGATTTTCTAGGATTCTTTGAATATACTATCATATTATCTGCAAAGAGTGATAGTTTAGTTTCCTTACTGCCTACTTTAATCACTTCAATTTTTTTCTTCTTTAATTGTTGCCACTAGCATTTCTATTACAATATTAAATAATAGAGGTGATAGGGGGCATCCTTGCTTTACTCCTGATTTTATTGGGAAGGTTTCCAACTTATTCCCATTGCAGATGATATTTGGTTATAATTTCAAATTAATAGTCTTCATTATTTTGTGGGAAGGCCCATTTATACCTATATTTTCTATTGTTTTCAACAGGAATGGGTGTTGTATTTGTCAAAGACTTTTTCTGCATCTATTGAGATAATCATGAAATTTCTGTTGGTTTGGCTATTGATATTGTCAATTATGTAGATGGTTTTCCTAATATTTAATTATCCTTGCATTGTTGGCATAAATACCACCTGGTCATAGTGCATAATCCTTTTGATAACTTGTTTTCAACTCATTGCTAGCATTTTTTAAAGATTTTTGCATCAATGTTCTCTTAAGGAGATTGGTCTTTAGTATTCTTTCCCATCTTTAGTCTTCTTGGCATGGGAACCAGTACCGTATGTGTCATAAAAATAATTTGGTAAGACTCCTTCTTTGTATAATTTGTCAAATAGTTTGTATAGTTTTGAGATTAGTTGTTCTTAAAATGTTTGATAGAATTACTGGTCATTCCATCTGGCCCTGGGAATTTTTTTCTTAGGGAGTTCCTTGATGCTTGTTCAGTTTCCTTTTCTGAGATGGAATTATTTAAGTATTTTATTTGTTATTTTATTAATCTATTCAATTTAAATTTTTATAAGTATTCATGCATTTCACCTAGATTATTATGTGAATTATTATGTTATTTTATTTAACAAATAAGCAACAGTAATATATTTACATAAATTGCCAACTAAGAGTGTGTTGCCCTTATACAAGGAATGCCAGGATAGTCTGACATTATAAAAATAATTCTACTATAATTAATTATATTAGAAAAAAAAGAAATATATCATTATAAAATTTTAAAAATCAGCCAAAAAATGAATGCTATTTTTATTTTCTAAAAAATATTATAATGAAGGAAATTTTCATTCACATCACCAAAATCATTCATTTAAAACTAAGAGATAGCATTTTCAATCAATTTTTAGAGCTTTTTCAAGTATGCAGTGATAAAAATAATGATAAAAATACCAAGTGTCTCAAATATCATTTAATCAAGTTGTAGGATTGTTGAGTAAATTTAAAAAAAAGGGGGAAAAGTAATTATGGAGCACAAATGGTAGTCAAAATTACCTATTTTGGTTATAATTTGATGTTTTATCTAAGGAATTCTAGAAAATTAGCAAAAATATAATATATCTTAAAGAAGCAAATTAAAATTAAAAATTCACCCAGAGAAATATACAAGTATTTTTGTAGATTGCTAAAAAGAATCAAAAGAGACAGGTTGAGAAACTCAATTCATGATAACAAGAAAATTCCCTAGAAATATAACCATCAACATTTTTAAGACACACAAAGGTTATATAAATACAATTCGAGAATAATATTTTAGCCCAAATAAAGAAGAACTAAGAAGTGGGTTAACTTTTTATGTTCATGACTCCATAACAAACAGTGAAAAGTATGAGTCTAAGTTATTTGCCAGTTTTTGGCAACCAAATTATCAGAGCTAGAATTTATAAAATCTAACTAAATGATAGTGGCAGCTATTTAGAAGAAGAATAAATTACAGCAAGGAATCTAATGGAAAAAGTTGACAATATGAGGTCTCAAACCAAATTATAAATTAATTTTATAAACATCATGTAATATATTAAAAAATGAGCTGATTAGTAAAATTGACTTTGCAAAACCCAATTATAAAAGATATCCCTTTTCTCTTGATTCAGTCCACTTTCAGGGCAGCAACTTTACTTGAAAGTGAAGAATTGGAAAGGATATATTCCCTTATCATCTGCTATCTCTCCTATCTCATGCTTCTATCTTGCATCTATTTGTACATAGGAAGACCTTCGAAGATAAGAGCTCCAGGAGCTCCTACCCAGAGAGTCAAGTCTTCAGATATTTCACTCTCTGTTACCTATTTAAATTGTAGTAGAGTGGCAACTTCAGAGTTTCAGCTTTCCTGGGGATTTGCAGGAACATTGGGAATCTGAGAGTTGTTAGATTTTCTGGTTCATAAAACAAATAAACGTAATCTATAAATGAATAAAGCATAGATTTTATTCAGTAAATTTTGAAAATAATTGCAATCAAGTATAGTTAAAATTAATTTATGTGAGTCATATTTTATATCTCAACAAACTCAAAACAGATGAATGATTTAAATATTTTGGAGTTCATCAATGGTTATAAAAGAATGGACATTTGTATATTCTCTATATATGTATAATGTTAAAAGATTATGTAACAAGATATTGAATATAAGAGATATTTTTAATAAACAAAATAGACACCTAAATGGAATAAAATGTATAGCCTTTTGCTAAAATTAGATAAATAAACCTAGAATCTGAAGAAAAGATACAGAACAGCAAAATAACATAAAGATTTCTTATGCAAGATCGACATCTAGAGAATATAGAAGATTGACACAGATTGATAATATTTAAGTATCATCAGTAATAAACAGATAAACACAAATTTAAAGAAATCTAAATTATCATCTCATAGCCTGTATATTAGTAAAGATGATAAAATATGTGAAAATTTATTATTGGAGGACTATGGAAAACAAAGAATGTTGTTTATTTACTGTTTCATTTATGAAATGATTGAACTATTCTGGAAAACAATCTAAAAGGTTGTGAGCAAAGCAAAGTGCCTACATTCTTCATACCCTTTGGCCCAGAGATCACATTATAGATTATTCTACTAGAAGACTATTGTCAGGAAAGAAAAGAAAAGAATGAAAATGAAATGGGAAAGGTAAGATAGAAAAGAAAGGACAAAAGAAGGGAAGAAAGAGGAAAATAAAGAATTAAAACAAAGATACTGAATTTGTTACATTGTCTTTGAAAATATGAAGCTGGAAAAATATGTACACCATAATTAGAACTAATCACATAAATCATGACTTGTGAATTTAATGGGAAACAATGAGGTACTGAGTAGAGTTCTAAATCTACAATATGAAACCTTGGGTTCAAATACAACCTCTGATTTTTGTTACTTATGTAACCTTAGGCATGTTACTTACACTTCCTGGTCCAATTTCCTCATATGCCAAATGAAAGTGCTAGAGGACATGGCCTCTAAGATTCTTTCCAATTTTATATCTATCACCCTTTGATTCTACAACTGTTAATAGGCATTATAGAATAAGACATGAAAAAAGATAAGAGAATCATGGATAGATTTAGATGAAAACACAAAGTTGGGAAAGTAATAAGAAAAGAACACAAGCACAGAAAAAAAATGACAGTGCAATTAAAGAAAACTGGTTAAGAAAAAAAGTGTGTCATGTTCAATGAGTATTAGTTCGTTAAAATTTAAAAAATTATCCCTTTCCATTAAAAAATGATAAATTATAAAAGTAAGAGACATACATCAACAGTAATCATTGTACTAGGTTACTTTCCTTAATCATGTTGCCAAGTAGTGGATTTGATTAGGTAATGATGAAAAAATGAGAAGAAAAGAGGGAGAATTATCAAGAAAAAGATAGGAAACAAAAATTTACCTTGCCCTGCGCCTTGTTATTTAATGTCCAAATATGCTGTTTGAATCCATCACTTTTAATTTTTCTAACATCTAGTACCAGCAATTGCAACCTGCTTTGTTTCTGTTATCTAATACAAAAATGGGAATAAATCTTGGAATTTACAACAAATAGGAAATCTGGGTAAAACAGACAGAGGATTTGTAAATTTGAGTTTAAAGTTATTTTAGACATTGATTACTTATGACTTCATATGTTTTATGGTCTACTGCATATACAGTTTATATCACAATTCCAAGTTTTCCTTGTGTTTATATAAACTATTTATACTGAAATAATAACAACTATTAATAGTTAATATTTGTATAGTGCTTACTATGTGCCAGGTAAGTGCTTTATAATTATTATCTCATATGATCCTTTCAAAAATCTTGGGAGGTAGATGCTATTATCCTCATATTGCAGAGAAATGATGAGAAAACTGAGGCAAACTGATGTTAAGTGACTTATACAGAGTAACACAGCTTTTAAGTATCTGAGACATGATTTGAACTCAGGTTTCCTGATTTCAGACTCTACACTTTATCTACTGCACCACCCAGTTGATCCCCACAAATATAACCAACAGAGTTAGTTCTAAATATATGACTTGAAGTTATATTCCATCATTCTTGGTTTTAGTTTAACTTTAGACTTTTCTCCCTTTTCCACACTTGTGTATCTTTTCTAAGGCCTGTAAATCAACTGGGTCTTCTGCCAAACATATTTTTTTTCCCAGTCCTAATGAAATAAAACCCATTTTTTTTCTATGAAACCATTATTCTAGTTTTATAAAACTAAATTCTATTCTTTGACTTTATCTATTTGAAAACATATACATCCTGCATGTGTGCCTGTCTTAATCCCAGGTATTCCATGGGATAGTCACAGGATTGTCCTGGGCATCCCCTTCTGAAAAAAAAATATATATTAGCAACTGGATCAAATCCAAAGGAGGGCAAAAAGGATGATCAGGGACTTGAAACCTAGTCATAATCAAGTTTTTACTCTTCTCTCATAATTTGCATGGCACTAAATAATTCAAGAGGATCAAACAATTGTACTGACAGATCTGCTTGCAATTTTATGTTTTGAAATTTCAACTAGAACTTTATCAATGCAAAATACAAATTTTACTCTTCTTTATTTGACTATCTTGTTCCTTACAGCAGCTATTCTAAACCTCTCCTTTATTCTACTCACTGTCATTGCCCCAGTTCAGGCCCTCTTGCAAGAACCATTGCCAACATTGATTTCCCTTTTACGATCCATCCTCCACATAGCTTTCAAATAGATATTCCTGGTCAGACCATGTCATGCTCCAATTTTAAAAAATATATATTTCAGAGTTTTTCTGATTCCTCTATGAAAAGACACAAGTTTCATTGTTAGGCAGCTAAAGCCTCAGGGGAAAAAAGTCACTAAACAGCATTTTTAGGAAAATACATATTATTTTAATGTGACCATTATTATTCTCTTATTTCCTTTTCTTATAGAAAATTCTGTTGAAAACGTAAAAAGCAAGTGTCCTTTTCATGTGGCTTTCTAAATAATAAGAAAAAATAGGTAGGCCAAAGAGTTAGATTACTTTGAGTGGCAATAGTTTAAAAAAATGTGAGAATATGAGAATATGCCAATCACTTCCCCAGGAACATACTTCAGAATTTTGCTTCATACTGCCATTAGAGAATGATGCTCTGAGACCTGTGTTAACAAAGCTCTTGAATGCCATCTATTTTCCTGGTTTGGGTTGGCAATGACCACAAGTTTACAAGCGACAAACCCTTATTCCAAAGACAATGTTCAGAGAACACACTATGATGTAGCGTTCCTCTGTAGTGTTTTCAATTCCTACAAGATGAACAGATTCCTTGTCATTATCCCGGGTGGGCAGTGTGTGGGGCATCAGTAGGAATGTTTGAACTATAAGGCACAGCTGGTCCATTCTAACATATTCTTATCATCTCCAAACCCCCACTTGCTTTAAGAGTCAAAGTCTGATCTGGAATATCTGGTATGATGCTTCAAGGCTACTCACCAGATTCACTGTGAGGCCAGTGATCTCTGATTAAGCAAAATCTACAAGTGAATCTGGCTTATGTAGATGTCCTGAGAGTTGCCAGTTAGATGTGGGGTCTATAAGGCCTTTTATTCCCCTACCTGAATGTGATACCACTTGCACAGTTAGTATTGTCTATAAATGCTATCAGACTCTACCTGATAATAGAATCCACTAACTTTAATGTATTTGCCTCTTTTATTAATACAGATCTTCACTGAAGTGTTTCCATGGGTTCTGAAATGTGAAAGTAATAAGATAGGATATTTTCCTTGCAACACTATTTGAGGAATTTTTCTTTTCTCTGACCAACATGATTAAACCATTGTTTAATCTACAGGGATTAGTACATTAGCATATCATTGAAATTTAGATTTTTCTGGATTGTCTTGGATATCAGTAAACTTATAGTCAATTCTCACTAATGTATTCCAAAGAGGAGCATCTGTTGAAGGGATTAATTTGTCACTAAAATGTAAACACAATGCTTTCCTTCCAAAGAGCTTTAAAAGTAGTAATAGGAAAAGCAGGAGGAGCACCAGCAGCAAGAGTAATAGTAGCAATAAAAGTAATAGGTATAGTAATAATAGTAATAACTTTTTAAGACTATATGTTGCAAAGTCGAAGGAGTCTCCTGTGCTAAAGAATTCATACATACAGTTCAAATAACACATAAAAAACTATTATTAGGAGGCCTGCTACTGATGCTGATTGATCATGACTCTCCTTTCCTTCTTTCTTTCCTTCTCCTCCTCCTCCTCCTTTCTTCTTCTTCTTCTTCTTCTTCTTCTTCTTCTTCTTCTTCTTCTTCTTCTTCTTCTTCTTCTTCTTCTTCTTCTTCTTCTTCTTCTTCTTCTTCTTCTTCTTCTTCTTCTTCTTCTTCTTCTTCTTCTTCTTCTTCTTCTTCTTCTTCTTCTTCTTCTTCTTCTTCTTCTTCTTCTTCTTCTTCTTCTTCTTCTTCTTCTTCTTCTTCTTCTTCTTCTTCTTCTTCTTCTTCTTCTTCTTCTTCTCCTCTTCCACCTCCTCCTCCTAAACTCCTCTTCCTCCTCTTAAAAGATGTTATTCGATATCATTATTTCCATTTTACAGATGAAGAAATTAAGTCATATAGAAATTAAGTGACTTGCTCAGAATAACACAACTCCTTTGTGCCTGGGACAAAATTTGAATTCAGATCTTCCTAACTACAGATCCATGATAATAACTCCTATCTAAACCACTTTAAGTTTTGCAAAGTACAATACATTGTTTTACATTTTCCATTTACTACCCCATTAGGTAGCATAAATTTTTTTGACCTTGTTTAGTCATTTTTCAGTCCTGTCTGACTCATTGAGGCCACATTGAGGTTTTGTTGACAAAGATCCTAAAGTAGTTTTATATTTCCTTCATCAGATCATTTTGCAGATGAGGAAACTTTGGTAAACAGAGTTACATAGTGAGAAAGTATCTGAGTCCAGATTTGAACTCAGGATGACCTAATTTTCCTGACTTCCAGACTTAGAATCCATCAAATGCACTACCTACCACTCTTAGAATAGATTACATAAAATAATAACCAACTCGGATCCTGTGACATGACAGAGCATAAAGTTAGACCTGGTAGGGTTTTCTAGAGGAAAACTAGCTGTTGCTTCTATCACAGGCACTTATAGAATCCCAATTTCTCATGGGGAGGTACCTATACTACCAGTTTTAGCTGCTTAAAATTAAGGCAGAAAGCATGCAACTCATATATATCTTTACTTTTTCATTCATAATCTAGTCCTTTTTATAATACTTGTTCATTATTTTTGCTAATCCCAATTCTATTTTTTCCTTTTATGACTTTTTTTTTTAAATTCTGATCCATGCTTGCACACTCAAACTCCTTCATATGTTCTATGATGAAGTAGCTCAATTGCAGATATCCTTTCTGTCTATGTTCCATGCACTGGCAGTAGTCTCTGAATGTACACCCATACCTACATATATGGATTTTTATGAATTCAGAGTTTTGCCCCTTACCATCAGTTTGTTGTGATCTTGACTTAGTATTCTGATCTCACTATTCTTGTTAGCAATTAGCAGAGTTATGTCCTATCAGAATAACCTTAATTTTAGTCTCAATGTAATCTGCCTTGGAATAACCATAACACATTGCCAGAATCATCCCTCAAAGCGATTGTCAGGATTGCTATGTTTATGTTATACCAGTAGAAGCTGTAGCTTGAGACATAGGCTCTTAGAGTGTATCATACTTTCATCCTAGGTCTGTCAGCTTCAGTTCCTAATTTCTTAGTTCTACCTAAGCCCCACCCCTTGCAGTTATATAGGACTTCAGTAAAACTACACGTATTTATGTTAAAATGTTGTCTACTTTTTTGGTCTTTGTTGATGCCTGGGTTTGCATTTTCCTTACACAAGGATCATTTTTGACTGGGGTTCCCTGCTTCTAAGCATCTAGACCAAAGCTTTAAAAGATGATGCCTTTGATCTACATCTTAGTCTGATGAGAAAGGCATCCAATCACTTTGGAAAATTAGATGACATGTAATGAACTTGAAGTTGGGATACCTGAGCTCTGGCATTCTACCTGGAATTCTGGCATTCTTCCAGGGGCAAGACACTTAATATCTCTGCCCCACCACAGGGATAGGGGAAAGCTGTTGCTGAAATCATTCACTAAATTCCAATACCAAACAATTTTCAGAAGCTAAAATTAAAGAATGTTGTATTTCAGATGCCTTGTTCATTTTCTAGGATGCCACAGGGCTTTCAACTCCAATGATAATAATACTATATCATATTTTCATATTTTATTAGTTTTAAGTATATTTTAATATGTTTTCCTCATTTAAATCTCACAGTATTCCTGTGAGATAGATTATACAATTATTTTTGAACCAACTCTGTGAGTATAGAAATGGTTAGAAACTATGTATAGCATTATGAAGGTACTTATCTTCTCTCAACTTCTGTTTCTACATCTATAAAATGGGGATAATAATAGCACCTACCTGAGATGTTTTTTTTCAAGTTGTGATATCGAAATCACTTTAAAAGGCTGATATATATTAATTTAAGGTCGCCAAGGAATTCAGCTATGTAATTCCTAAATGAAAACTCAAGTCAGAAGTCAACCTTTTGGAGTTTTTAATTACAAACAGGAGGAAGAAAGGTATTAGAGAGAGAGAGAGAGAGAGAGAGAGAGAGAGAGAGAGAGAGAGCGAGAGAGAGAGTGAGAAAGGGGAGAGAAGGGAATAGGACTTAAATACCCCCTCTCCTTAGGCTGGGCCAAAGGCCCAAGCCCTTAGATAGCTGAGGCAAAGAAAAGAGATCAGTCCCTATCACTCACCAAAATGGACCAAAATGGAGAAACAGTCTCAGGGGCCTCCACCTCCAGACTCCTTCAGAGCAAAACCTCTCAGAGCAAAACCTCCTCAGAGCAAAACCTTTCAGAGCAAAAAACTCTCCTCCTCTGTCCTCAGACCCCTCTATCTTTAAGGAAACCATCTAAGTTCCCTCCCCTCAGTTCTCACATCTACCAATCACTGTCGATGTCTCCCCTGTGCCAATGGTGGCTCTAGTTTAACCCAGGACCACCCAGAGATCTGTGGCTTTGCACATGTCTGTTGAAGGTCATATTCTCAAATAATTAAATCTTGATCTTTGCTGCAGCCCTTCCTAAATCCTGTTACTCTAATCAATCATGACTCAAAGAACTTCCTGTTCTATGCTTAAGCATAGGTCAAAACCCTTTCCATTGTTTAGCAAAAGGTTTCTGTCCTAAAGTAGTCTTAAGTAGGGAGGAGAAGGATCCTCCCATGCCAAGGGGTTTCACATTCCAATAGAGTTCTTACTATCAGTAGGAAATTTTTTCCAGTATGAAATTTCCCAATGGGGAAATTTCCAACATTCATAAGTCTAAGAAATTTTAAGGTTTACAAAGTAGAGACACAGATGTAGACAAATAGAGATAGAAATAGATAAGAGAGTGAAACATAATAGAAATTAAAGAGAGATAATACAAGAAATGATACAGAGTGAAAGAGACAGTCAGAGACAAAGAGATGTGCCTTACAAATATTAATGTATTTTATAAATGATAGCTATTACCTCATTGATATGGGGTTCTTTTTGTGGAAACAAATAATTATGTCATTGCATATTTCAGAATACCACCTGTATTTATGGTAATTTATGTTTTAGAGGGTTTCCTAGGGCACTGTGAAGATAAGTTAATAAGGATCACACTTCCCAGTGTATCAGAGGCAAAACCTGAACCTTGGCTTATCTAAATCAAAGGTTAGTCCTCTGACTGTAGTACTTTTTCCTTGGTCTGGGAGTGCTGCAATTTAGTTATAATAGTCCTCAGATTTTTAAATTTGGAATTTCATTCAGAAGTGATCCATGGATTCTTTCAATTTGTTTTTATCTGGATAGTTTTCATTGATAGCATTGCAATACCATATCATAGATTATTTTTTTAAATCAAGGCTTTTAGGAAATTCAATAATTCTTAGATTATCTCTCCTGGGTCTATTTTTAGGTCAGTTGTTCTTCCATGAGGTATTTCAGATTTTCTCCTTTTTTAATCTTTTTATTAATTTGTGTTAATATTTCCTGATATCTTATAGAGTGATTAGCTTCCCTTTGCCCCATTCTAATTTTTAGGGAGACATTTCCTTCTTTGAAGATTTATGTGTCCTTTCTTAGGGAGTTATTTTCCTTTTTGAGGTATTGTATTTCTTTTTGGGCTGTTTTCTTCAGTGAGTTTTTGTTCTAATCTGTTAATTTTTTATCATTTTATTTTCTAATTTCTTTTCTAAGTCTCTTGTTGTTTGTTTTTTAATTATTTTTGGAGGTCTTCCAGGAGTTCATTTAGGGCTTAACATCCTTTCACATCTTTCTTTCAGGCTCTCTTTGTTTTCATGTTTTGTTTCTTTTGCTATCCTCTTATGACCATGCATTTTGGTTATCTCTGTTGCTAGAACATTTTTCTAGCATCAGGCTTTTTCTCTGTCTTTTGGGGGTTATTCATTTGGGGGTTAATTTTTCACTTGACTTTTGTATATATTCAGAAACTTAACTCTGTTCCTGGGATAGAGGGAGTATTGCACTGTGCTTATAATGTGATCTATTCTGGGGGTTGGCATCAAACTCATCTGTGTTGGTCTCAGATTGAGCACTCAGCAGAGAGACAGCCCAGTTGGCCAGCTTTAGAGATATTTGAAGCTCTTCAGTTCAGTTGCCATTCCAGCTAGTTTAAATTGGGATCTGGCCTATCCTATGTAGCCTGAACCTTTTGGACAGAGTTCCTCCCATTGCTGCCTAGGCTAGGTTACTCCTGACCTCTGCTATAACTGTGCTATGCAAGACTGCATTCCTTACCATGGAAGCTTGTTTTGCATGGTGTTTCCACTCTTCCCCTGCTGGCCTAAACCCAACTAGCTGTGTACTTTCCTTTGCTGCTTGTATTATATCACATCCAAATTCTGTTGTGGTTTGTTCAGCACTCTGTCCTCCTACCCCAGCAAGATGGGTCTTCCTTGCTGCCACTCTATGCTTTTGTGCACCAGAGCACTGCTTCACTCCTTCTGTTGGCTCTGTCACTCCAGAATTCGATTTAAGGTGTTTTTGTTCTTCTGCTTTCATTTGGAGGGCGATTGGCAGGCTCCAGGGGTTTCTTACTCCACCATACTGGTAACCAGAAGTCTGAAGGAAGGATAGTGTTCTTTCAACTACTCCATCTACTCCTATCTATAAAATTAAAACATTAGTATGGGTTTGCACTCAAATTTTATGGATTTCTGAAGAGAGCTATATCTGAAATATCCACTTTGATCTCTATCTCCTAATAGTACATCCCTGAAAGAAACTACAATTATACATCATGGTAGATTTCTATACCTTTAAATATATCACATGTCTATTTTGTTGAGATCAAAGGTAATCTCAACATTCCCAAGACCATTACCAGAAAAGGAGAGATTAGTGCTAGTCTTCTTGCTCATTATGCCACAGAAAAAGGGTTTCCCCTTGCCATAACGCTGGGCAGATGCCAGGTGTGACATGACACTACCCAGTAATCTGCTATACTCAAAGGCATTGTTCGTGTATATTGTGCAATGAAACCACAGTTTTTCCTTTCTGAATGTCTTGAGTATTCAGAGAGAAATGAGATGATCTGAGGATATAAGCATTCTCTCCATACATTATACCAATTCCTACTAAGATTTAATTCTAGATATTCTGAATCAGAGAATGGGTACTGAGTAAGGATATAGCCTTTGAATCAGTAATACATAGGTTCAAGTCCTGACTTTGAGACATAATAGCTATGTGACCCAGGGCAATTTACTTAACTTTCTAGTGCACACAGATATCCCTAATCTACAGAATTTTTGCTGTTTTGCATTGAGAGAAATTCCTTTATCAGGAAGCCCTTAGACATATGAAATCACAGTTCTATATGAAAAAAGAAAAGGGAAGAAGAAAAGTCAAGACCCTTTTAACACATCACAAATAATATTTTATAAATGTTCATGAATTGATGTTTGCTACATAGTGGTGAGGAAAAGAAAATATAATACATTCAGAAACTAATGTTAGGGGGCAGCTTGGAGACACAGTATATAGAGTGCTGGGCCTAGAGTTGGGAGAACCTAGGTTCAATTATGGCCTCAGACACTTCCTTGCTGTGTGTGACCCTTGGCAATTCACTTAAGCCCATTTGCCTAGCCATCACCCTTCTGTGCTAGAATTGACACTAAAACAGAAGGTAAAGTTTTTTTTTTTTTCAGTTAAATAAATTATGTGGAAAAGGAAGAAAAAATATTAAGAAGAAAATATCAGCAATCAAAAGATATAAAAACTATTTTAAAGAAATAACTATAATGTAAAATCAAAATTTATCAAAATTTTAAATCACATATATGTGTGTATATTGATAGATATATGTATACACATAAATATCTTTATCGCATTTATAAGTAAGTTCAAAACTGTAGATGTCTATCTCTGTGATTTCCAATCTTTGTGATGTGAATCCTGCTTATGTATATTGATTTAGTGCATTGCTATCATTTAGAAATCTGCATTCACTATTGCGTTAATCAGCAGCATTGGACACCAGATCAATAGAAATGAACTAAATGTATGTTAAAATGGAGAAGAAGAATTTATATGCTCAAGGTAAAAGTCATTGCCCAATTAAGATGCAGAATTTTCATTTAACATGCATGCATAAGAACTATACATATTGTTTTGGAAGTAATAAAGTTTTTTTTTTTTTAGTAAAGAGGATTGTAATGGGCTTGGAATCAGCCCATGTCTTTTTTCCCACTTTTCCCCTTAAGCCCACATACTTTTAAAATGATTGGATATGGCGGTAAACCTGTCTTGGCCTAAGACTCTTAATAGCAAAAGTCAGCGAAGAGTGAATTATTATAAATTGGATTGTTACCCATAAAATAGACTACCTAGTTTATTTGTTCTCCTATCTCATTCTTTCCTTCACCCCCACTCATTTCCAACACTATGGCAAGAGACAATTCTTGATTCAAAAGCTCACAGCTTCTAACTCTTTATCATAAAAGGTTAAACTCTAAACCTCATTGTGAAAGAAAGAAATCTGATGTAAACACTGTCTTTCTATGACTTGCAAATTATTTCCCCTTTCCTCTTTTTATCAGCTTGTAAAAGAAATACTGAGCTTTGATTATTATTTGCTGATATTTCCTGAGGACCTCTCATCATATATACCTCCCTGCACTTTTAGTTGGAAGGCCCACAGCCCACCTCACAATGGGGAGCATAAATCTGTGTATGTGTGTGTGTGTGTGTGTTTGGGGGTGTGTGTGCATTTTGAGTGTGTAATTTCAGGTAGAGGTATTCAAAACTTCAATAGACTCTGAACTTTGAGTTGGATTTATTTGGAGAGTTATTTACAATTTGTTGCCAATGAAGCTTGCCTCTCTAATCAAATTTTCATTGTACTGATTCCTCAAAAATCAGCAAAACTCTTGGGTTTAAAAAAAGGGGGGGGAGAGCTGGGTGGCTCAGAGGATTGAGAACCAGGCCTAGAGATGGGAGGCCTTAAGTTCAAATCTGGCCTCAGTCACTTCCCAGCCATTGCCTAGCCTTTACCATTCTTCTGCCTTGGAACCAATACACAGTATTGATTCAGAGATGAAAGGTAAGATTTCTTGGGGGGGGGGGGGAATCAGCAAAACTCTACTCAAAGTCTATTCTAACCCAAATTAATTTATTTCCCAATGTAAGGGTTCTTAATCTAGGTTTCACAGAAGCTCAAAGTAACCATGCATATATTTCACTGAATCTATGAGCTTGTATGAAGGAAAAAACTCTTATTTTCACTAATTTCTAACAGAAATTTATTCCACTGTATAAATTTTAATTTCCTAAAACATTTTGGAAAGAGTCCATAGACCTCACCACACTATTGAAAGTTTACATTGTGCATGCACACACACACACATGCATATACACACATATACAAAAGCACGCAACAAACCCTATCCTATTGAATTAATTTTATTTTAGGGAATTCTCATTCTATTATCCACAAATTATCCTACTTTATTAATTTTTTCAATCAATATAGCTTCATCACTTTAAGAAAAATCATATTTCCCCATAAATCAAGGAATCCATTCTATCAATAGTTATATATTCAATATCTCCTGTATTTCAGATATTATGCCAGGTGGTGAGGAAACCAAGATAAAAATTAAAGAGTCCCTTCCCTCAAGGAGAATTATTATTTCTTGGAAGACAGCATGTGCATATTCAGGTGTTATTCATGGCTCAGGAGTCCCCACTATTACAAGAGTTAGTAAGCTGAGTCATATCTGAAGAAGGTCAGCAAGGATAGTAAGGAAAAGGAATTCTAGAAAGATAATATGAAGATTAACAGATATTAATCACAAATCTGCTACTAACTCCTACATTATGTTTTTCTGGAAGCACTGGATAGTTCCAGAGCAAAAACCTACATCTGTGAAAAAAAATGAGACTCTCTACACATACAAAGTCATGATTCTTATAAAACTCTAGATTTGATATTGAAGATAAAGAGTAGATCTACATACTTTGACTTTTATTTCTATACACACTCTATAATTTATAAATATAGATGTAGAAAGATGTGTACATGTGTACATTAGAGACAGAGGCAGAAAGAATTTTGTAGAGACCATATTGGAATAACTGTCATTAACAATTTCCCACTAGCAAATAAAATCTATCTTAATGAAAATTCAAAGAATTATTTTCATTGACCATAGAAGAATTCAAACTGGGGATTACCTACAGTATAATAGATAGGTACAGGTCAGGTATTAGACAGATATGAGACATTAAAAATAAGAGATTTACACAGAACAATCCCTAAAAAAAAAAGGAAGGAAGAAAGAAAGAAAAAGAAACCTACCAAAATATATATGGGGTCAGAACCAAGAATATAGAATAGCAAAAACTTTACAAATGAGCTCTCTCAACATTCCCATGTAAAAAACAAAACAAAACAAAACAAAAAACTTCTGAATGATGCCTCAGATTTAATTCTTGAGTGGCATAACCAAGAAAAGGACTGGATGGGACATTGTTCAGCCCAAGTCAACTCAAAAGGATGTAAATAGAGAGCTGTGATTTTAGGATAAGCTCTAGCCTGAAATACATGCTATGGAAAAACCAGTTAGGGGCAATGGGGAGTGACTGTGAAAGGTGCAGAGCAACATCAGGATCTCTCAGCCTAGAGACAATAAGGACATCAGAAAATGAATCAAAAGAAAGTTGTAGTAAATCTCTGTGCTAGCCTTGGATTCAGGCCTGAGTTTCAGTTTGATGATCCAGGGGAGAATGAAGCAGTTTCTGCTACAAGGCAACAAGGGCTTTGGTTGTAATGCCAATACATAAATGAGTGTTGGCATTTGTACCTTCAAGGGAGAGGGAACACTACCTGAGGCAAAAACCAGGAAAGCAGTGACCACAATATTTCTCAAAAGGAAGCTTCTCCCCTGAAACTAAAATATTATATACTTCTAGAATTAGTTGTGAAACCAAGAGTAAAAGAGAGTCTGAATCTTGGGACACTGTCTCTTGCACCAAGTGAGTAGAGCCCAACTTTAACATGAAATTCAAAGATAAGAAATAGACTGAAAAACTCAGCAAGCAACAAAAAAAGAATCTAACCAAAAAAAAAAAAACTATTATGATGACAGGGAAGATCAAGATGCAAATTCAGTAGCAAAAAGTCAAGAAAATATTTATAAAGAAAAGCTCAAAGGAAAATCCAAGTTATCCAACTTGAATTCCAATAAGAATACCCAACAATTCCTGTAAAGATAAGAAAGATCAAACATTTTATTTTTTAAAATCAAATAATAGTGGTAGAAGAAAAATTAGGAAAGGAAATGAGTGATGTCAGAAAATGGTGAAAAGAGAATAATTGATACATTGTGGGAACATGGTAGAATAGGACATCAAGGTTCCTTACCTTCTTAATACCCCCAATAAACAACCAAAAATAACTCCACAGAATCAATGCTAAAAAATAGGAAAAAGAGACAGAAATTGCAAGTGTAGATGAACAGTCACAAACAAGTAGGAAGGAAGGTTCTTGACTTCCCTGGCCTTGGTCCCACCACAGTGGGTGAGAGGATCACTGAATAAAGAAACTGTTACAGAGAAGGGGAGAAGGTATTGAGGTCTGGTAGTATTAGACACTACTCTCATCAGACCTGGGATAATGAGAGAACAACATACATAATGGAAGGATAATAATTTTTGTGACATACAGAGAAATTGGAGGGAAGGTGAATGGGGCAAGGGAGGACCTGGAAGTCCCCAGGGGAGAGTAAGAGAACAAGAGAAAGAAAAGTAGTTTAAGAGAAAGAAGGGCAAAAGGACAATAAAGGGAGGGATATATAAAGGGAAGTACATATCAAGAGGAAGGAGAGAGGCACTCCCAGTACAAGATAGTGCAGGGATTTTTAGAATCAGACCTATATCAAGAAGCAGAGAGCTTGGTTGTGGGGATACATAAGGGATTTTTGATAGAATAAGAATTAAAAGCAAAGGGGAAGGAACAAAAGGGGTTTTGGAAAGGTGAACCAATTTGAAACTAGAAAGGTAAGAAGAAATGATAAGGGAATATTTGTGAGAGGGAGGTGTAAATTAAAGAAATATTGATCAATGGAAATTGGACATCTGAGGAAGGAAAATCATAAAGAAAGGAAGAAGGCAACAAACAGTAAGGAGGAATGGAGTCGAAGGAAATGCCCAGCTAGTGATATGACATTGAGTATAATGGGATGAATTCATCCTGGGGAAAAAATGGATTGCAAAAAGGGTTAAAAATCTGGACCTGACAAAGTGTTGTTTAAAAGAAACACTAAAAAATGAGAAACACACATAGAATGAAGGTCAGAGGCTGAAGTAGAATATCCTATGCCTCAGATGATCCAGAGAATCAGGGGTAGTAGTCATGATCTCTGACAGACCTGGGCTAAAATTAATATAATTAGAAGGGATTAAAATAATAACTATATTATGTTGTATTTTAATATGAAATATTTTCAGTAATGTACCTGCATGCACCAAGAGGTATAGCAATTGGATTTTTAAAAGGAAAACTGAATGAGTTACATATGAAAATAGATATCAAGATAAAATAGCAACAAGCTTTAATTTTCCTTTCTCAAAGATAGATAAATTTAATAAAAATAAATAAGAAAGAAGTTAAGGAGATAAATAGAACTTTAAATAAGTCAAATATAATGGATATATTTCAGAGTGTTTTGTCTGTAAATTGCTCATATGTCCTTGGGAGCTATCTGGACCAGTTCTCACTCATTGTCTGTCTGTTATATATAAATAGTATGATCTCAAAAGAAGTCTGCAAAATCTTACATTTTAAGTAAATTAGTCAATTATTTAAAGAATTGAGTATAGGCAAACAGTAGAATCTGTAGTAACTACATTTAAGAATTTTGCACTCAGGCACTATCAATATCTTCTAAGGATTAGCCTTACTTTGAGGAGAAGTCAGAGTTAGGGACTTGGGTTTTTTATATTATAAAATTTAAAGTTCAAAATTGGTAACCTCAATTCATATATTAGGCAAATAAAAATAGCCTTCAAAATTAAAAAAAAAAAGATAGGTTAAAATTATCAGTGCTAATTCAATACTGTGGTAAATATAGTAAAGAAAAACATTTTATAAATAGTCATGTATATCTGATAGACCAGGAAGAAAGCAATAAAGAACCTATGATGCCAAGAGGTTTCAATAACATCATGGGAGAAAACATTTTTGTAAAGAGTCTTTTGAAGTTGTCCTGGATCCTTGTCTTGTTGACAGTAGTTAAATCATTTACAGTTGATCATCATATATTATTGTTGTTACTAATTGTTACTAAATTGTAACTAAATGTTGTTGTTACTAATCAGGGAAAATAATCTGAAGATGATGAGCCTTTCTTGAAGGTTCACACCTCCAGAAAGGTGAGGTCACTAAGTCACCTTTTTACTCACCAACAGTGACAGTCTAAAAAGAAAGCAGTCTAAGGTCTCCTGCACGAGTTCCTCCAGGGGCCCAGTTCCATAGCCAAGTTCAAGTGTCCATCTTCCAGTATCTCTTCAAGTGTCTGTCTTCTCTCTAGCTCCAAGTGACTGATCCTGCTGATCCTTCACTCCAAGCATGGGTGACTAGTCTTTGTTTCCTTTATTTAAAGACCTTTTTCTCTTGTGTCACCTCCCCTAAATTTCATGTCTACCAATAACAGCAGATGCTCCTCTCCAGGACTGCTCACTCTTTCACACATGGGTCACAGACCTTCCACTGAATGCATGAAATGGGTGTTTATACTTTTTTGTGATTAGTTATGCCTTTTGTGGTTAGTTCAAATTTTTAAGTTAGTTAACACCTTTCTGTAGTTCAAAATGGGTACATCTCTTCAGATACTGAGTTAACATTTTTGTAGATTAAAATGGGTAGATCTACTTCAAATACTGAGTTACCACCTTTTGGGGATTAAAAATCTAAAAATAGATTGTGGATTACAATTCAATCTTCTCAATAAAGGAAGAGCTAAGTACATTCATTGTTACAATCAGGGGATTACTCTTATCATGTTTGAAACTCTTGATTTGATTTGATTTTTTCTTTTTTATTAAACAATACTTTATCTAATTTATTTATTTTTCCAAAATACCAGCTCCTGGTCTCATTTATTATTTCTATAGTTCTTTTGTCTTTAATTTTATTAATTTTGCCTTTGCTTTTTATGATTTCCCATTTAGTTTTTATTTGGGATTTTTAATTTGTTGCTTTCTAGATTTTTTAAACTGTATGCCCAATTCATTGACCTCTTCCCTCTCTGATGATATGTGCACTCATGAATATAAATTTACCCCTGAGTACTGCTTTGGATCTATCCCATAAATTTTGATAAGTTGTTTCATCATCATCATTCTCTTCACTGAAAACAGTAATTGTTTCTTTGATTTGTTTTTTTACCAACCAGTTTTGTAGAATTAGATTATTTGGTTTCCAATTAGTTTTAAATCTACCTTTCTACAAGTTCTTATTGATTATGAATTTTATTGCATTACAGTCTGAAAAAATAACATTATTTTTTCTGCTTTCCTATATTTGTTTGCATTGTTTTTATGACCTAGCACATAGTCAATCTTTGTATAAGAGCCATGTGCTGCTGCAAAGAAGGTATATTTCTCTTTATCCATATTTTTCTCCAGATATCTTTTAGCTCTATTTTTTTTTTTAGAATTTCATTCACTTCCCTTACTTCTTATTAATTTTTTGGTTTAATTTATCTAGTTCTGATAAGGGAATGTTAAGGACTCAAACTGGTATGGTTTTACTATCTCTTTCCTCATTAAACTCCTTTAGTTTCTCCTTTAGACATATGGATGTTGTAACATTTGGTGCATATATGTTGAAATTTGATAGTTCTTTATTATTTATGCTGCCTTTCATCAAGATGTAATTATATTCCTTATCTCTTTTAATGAGATCTAGTTTATCTTTAGCTTTCTTTGAGATCATGTTTGCTATTCCTGCCTTCTTTATCTCAGTTACAGTCCAGTAAATTCTGCTCCACCCTCTTACCTTTACCCTGTGTATGTCTACCTTCCTCAATAGTGTTTCCTGTAGACAACCTATGGTAGGATTCTGGTTTTTAAATAAATTCTACTGTCTGCTTCCTTTTTATTGGTGATTTTATCATATTATTATTCACGTTTATGATTACTGTCTGTGTATTTCCCTCCATTTTGACTTCCTCCTTAGATTCTGCCTATTCTCTTTTCCCTCTTACCCTTCCCTCTAACTTTTCACTTTTAGTCATTCTCCCCTCTTTTCCCTTCCTAATGTTATTTCTCTTCCCAGCACCTCCCTTTTTATTTATTCCCTACCCTCTCCCTCTCTTGTTTTGTTCCCCCTCTCACCAGCCCACTTATTATGCTTCTACTTCTCTCTTTGACATGATACAATGCACTTCACAATGGATCTGAATGTTCTTTCCTCTCTGAGCCAATTTCAATGCATGTCAGAGTTATATATTACCTGTCTTTACTATTCCATTGTATTAGTCTTCCCTCCCCTCCCCCCCATGAACTACTTTATGAAATATAAATTTACCCCATTTTATCTCTTTTCCCATTTCTCTTGTATTGTCCTCCTTTTTACTCCTAGTTATATATATATATTTGACATTTCATTCTATGCAGTTTGTCCCTGTTCCCTCTAAGTATAGGAATACAAATCATCTGAACTTATTGGATCTCTTAAAAATAAGTTGGGGTTTTTCCCTTCCTTAATTTTTTGGTTTCTGTATTTGGGAATCAAATTTTCTGTTGAAGTCAGGTCTTTTCTTCATGAATGCTTGGAAGTCTTCTATTTTATTAAATGACCATACTTTCCCCTATAAGAATATAGTTAATTTTTCTAGGTAGTTGATTCTTGGTTGTAGATCCAGTTCCCTTGCTTTCCAGAATATCATATTCTATGCCTTTCCATCCTTCAGTGTGAATGGACCAAGGTCCTATCCTAACCATGCTTCCATGATATTTGAATGATTTGTTCTTAGCATCTTGTAGTATCTTTTCCTTGGTCTGGTTGTTCTTGAATTTGGCTATAATATTCCTGAGCATTGTCAGTTGGGGATTAAATATAGGAGGTGATCTGTGCATTATTTCATTCTCCACTTTTTCCTCTTTTTCAAGAATATCAGGGCAGGTTTTTTTTTTTTTTTTTTTGATAATTGCCTGTAGAATGATGTCTAGGCTTTTTCTTTTGTAATGATCTTCCAGTAGTCCAACAATTCTTAAATTGTCTCTCCTCAATCTGTTTTCAAGATCTGTGGTTTTGTCAATGAGGTGTTTCATATTTTCCTCTATATTTTCATTCTTTTGATTTTGTTTTATAGGCTCTTGCTTCCTTGTGAAGTCATTTGCTTCTAGTTGTTGGATTCTAATTTTTAAAGACTAAATTTCATCCCCAGATTTTTATACATCTTTCTCCTCCTGGTCTGTTTTTCTTTGTAGGTCATCTTTTACTTTCTTTCTCTTGTTTTCAACCTAGTCAATTCTGGCTTTCAAGGAACCATTTCCTTGTTTTAGCTCATGTGCCTCTGTTTCCAGATTTTCAGACTTATTTTGCTTTATTAAGTTCTTTTCTCAATTTTCTTTAGCCTCTCTTGTTTTTTGAATTGTGTTTTGAGTTCTTCTAAAGCCTATGCCTAATTCGCTGGAAGTTTTGTGTTTTTGCTTTGTGTTTCTTGGTTTTCCTCTGTTCCATTTGTTCTTTGTTCATTAATTTGACAGAAGCTGTTGATTGTAATGCCTTTTTGCTGTTGTTGTTGTTTGCTCATATTTTTTTTTTCTTCTTCCCCCCTGTCATTGGCTGGAATCTTCTTGCTCCTCTGTTTATTTGGGTTATCCTGTCCTGTAGGGATTTCTTCTCTGCTCTGCTGAGTGACTAGATTAGGCTGATGGAGTATTAATGATCCCTGAGTTTTGATCATCCCCATCTGGTAGCAGAAGCTGAAGGTGTGGTGAATGTGTGTAAGCTGAAGGGAGCTGGGGTTCCCAACCTGTTAGCCTAGTATTCTTCAGCTTTTGCCCTAGGATTCCAGTCAGCTGGATATTTACAGCTACTCTCAGCACACTTCATGGGGGACGAATGCTGAAGATTGAACTTCTCTGCCCTCTGAAGGCTTCTTATCTGCCCTATTGATATAGATTAAGCTGGGCATGGAATTTACCTGTGGAGATGAATGTGCCTGGAGACCAAAACCTTGAGAAACTGGGGTGCCAAGATGGAGAGTGGTAGCTGGAACCTGTCTGTCCTCCTCTCAGCACCTTCCCTCTAGCTGCCTGCCTGCCAGCTATGTTCAGTACCCTAAACCTGGTCCAACTGTGGCAGCAAGGCACTCCCTCTTGGTTATAGCCCTCACTCCAAGATCCCAGCCACCACTTGAAACTCAGCCTAGTAAGTGTGTGGGGGAAGATCCTTGGATTTTACTTCTTCCTTTTCCTTAAACCCACATACCATTAAAGTTGAGTCAAGCAGAAGGGTCCCCTGGCTCTATCCTGTTGTTAGAATTGTTTTTTTTTCCCTCAAGGCACTTTGTTTTTATTGGTATGGAAGGCTTTTCACAGAGGACTCAGTTTTTGCTACTTCTTGTAAAATTGAGATTTGAACTCTGGACTCCATTCCCCAGGAGTCCTTGCTAGCTCCCAGAATGCCCTCTAATCTCACTGAATTCTCACCTAGGACAAGAGCAAAATTTTATTTAAAGGGTCTTCCCCATAGGCGGGGTCTCTTTTTACTTCCTGTCTCCACTGGCAAACAGACGCGTCTCATGATGTGAGTGAAATTTTGGGTGGGCCTCATGGCCCACCTGGCACGTGCCTTTTCTTACTTGTATATTCTTAAATCCTTAACCTTTAATAAGCCTATAAAAATATAATACTCCTTGCAGAGAGAAACTAATTTCTACCTGCCTCAGTCTCCCCTAAATTTTAACTCTTACAGTTTGGTAACCTAATCGGAGAAAAAGACTCTCAATCTTTTGATTCTTTTCTGATCTTAAGTTCAGCTTTTAATAGCTTGTGCCTAGAAATTTTTTGAGCCACATTTCTCTGGTCAAGGTTTTTTTTTTTTTAACCCTTCCAAAGCTGCTGCTCATTCCAGCCATTAGATAGCTCACAGGCTCTTTCCAGACCTGTTGCATTTGCTGCCCACCCTACCCAGCTCGGCCTCTTCCTGCCTGTACCCCAATCCTGACCTCTCTCCATCCTCACATGAGTTCCTGCCCCGACCCACCCCAGTGGTTTCTCACCCATCTGGCCCACCTGATCCCAGTCCAGCCAAAACTGGACTGCAACCCAGCCAGTTCATCACCCAGATCCTTGGAGCAGATTGCTCAGGACTCATTTCTACCAGCTAGTAACAGGGGATTGGGCTCCACGTGGGCGGAGTGGATCAGAGGAGGGAAAGAGACTAGAGAAAAGAAACAGACTTTTAAGCAGGAACTTAAAAAGCAATGGGCTGTTTAAAAGAATACCTTTTGACTATTCTGGTAATTTCACTGAATTCACCTGCATGCCAGAAGAAAGATTCAGTCCAAAGATTCAACTTTGAAGGGGCAAATGGGTAGCTCTGGGAACTAAGAGCCAAGACTAAAGACATGCAGTCCTGGGTTAAAATCTGGCCTCAGATACTTCCCAGCTGTGGGGCTCTGAGCAGATCCCTTAACCCCCATTGCTTAGCCCTTACCACTCTGCTTTCTGACAATAGGCATCTAAATGGATAATTAAAAACTACAAATAACAAAAACAACAACAAAAACAACACCAAAGACTTTGAAGAGACTAGAGGCTATAGGCTAAAGCATTTCAGACTCCAATTTTTTTTTAAATCTCTGTATTGCATTTTCCTAATTGCTTTGTTTAAGGTTTAACTTTGTGATGTTAAATTCATGTTACTGGATTTAATATTATTCTGTTACATTGAAGGTTGATTGAATTCATTTTGAATGCACTGAGTTTTAAAATGCTGTTGCTTTTCCCCTATAACCACATATTGAAAAAAATATCATTGTAATAATTAAGCCCATATAAGAAAAAAAAACACAGTTTTTCTATTTTTCACTTTGTAAATTGTCACAAAGGATAGATAGATGGACTTCAGAACTGGTTACAAATGCTATAACAATCTTTGGAAAATTTAATGTGCTAAAATATCTCAACTGATTTTAAGGGTTTTTTAAAATATGATTTTTGGAATTTTTTTTTAACAATCTCTGTTTATTTTTGCCTGCCCCTACCGCAAGGTAAGGCCCATAGCTGAAGTGAAATACATTTTATGACCCACAACCTTCCCGCATTTCTAAATATGTGAATGGAAGTTGGGGCAGTTAATCTCAGGGCATTTGTACCCCTAAAAAGCCTCCAAAAAAGGAGCATCTTTCATTTATACTCTTCAGCTCATTATTTTACTTGCACCAGAATGATATTTCTTGATTATGTTCTAAACCCAAGATTAGTTTTATTATATTTAAATACCAAGATTGAATGATTTGCTATGATTGTAAAATCTTGTGACAAATATCCATCAATTCATAGGTTTTAAAAAATACCATACAGCAACTTATGTGAAATATGATAGTGTGTTTGTTTGCTATTATAATTAATTGGGCTATTGAGAATTTTGGGGATATTGATATCTACATATTTGGACTAGTGTATTTTTAAAAATGAAAAAATGTTACCTGTCTCAATTCATTTGCCTTCTACTCACAGTGATCATGGCCAGATACAAAGAAGAAATGGATCTCATTTTTGGTGAGAAAGTCTTGTATTTCATATTTCTTAGCTGACACAGAGTGTCAATGACTATAAGCTATATTTTTGAATTTTTAAAGCTCTTTTACTATTATATTTTTCTTGCATGTGAAATATACTATTTGTTTTTTTTATTTTTTCTCTCCTTTTTATATTTCAAGCACATGTCACCAGCATTAAGATTTTCTTTAACTTTTTGACTTTTCAGTACTATAAGTTTGAAATGCATTTGTCAGCACATGCCTAAAAAGCTTGTGACTATAAAAATGATGCCACTAATTATTTAAAAAAGTATGGGACTTTGCTTAATGATTCTGTCTGATTCCAGGACAAGATAATACATAGCAGAGCCATTGCACAGAGCCAAAGAAAAGCGAATCCAGGATGGATTGATGCACTTCTAGGTCAATACAAAGGTTTTGAACCTAGTGTGAGACTTGGGGTTGTGACACTTGACTTATGTTAAGATATAGGCCTTCCTTGTGTCCACACTCACTCTGAATATACTCACAGACGAGTATCCCCAAAATCTTGGCTCCTATAATCTGGTCCCCTTTTCTGCCTCTCATACTGTGGCAACTTTCTGTAGTCCTGGCTACTGACTGGGTAAATGCATCATTGCTTAGATCATTTTGATTGGGCCCTGATTCAAGGACCTGTTATAGATTTATTTTTCTTTTACTTAGAATTTTTTCACATAAGACTTTGATAGTCTAGATTTTCATCCAGAGTTTTTTCTTTTTTTATTTGGATTTTTCTGATATCTTTTTAATATCTCTTGCCAATTGATTCATATACCTCAGTCATGCATCCCTAAGTGATCCTGTTTTTTTAATCACCCTCTTAATGGGGGAAATGTAAAAAATGTCATTATTTAAATTGGAAAGTTTAAATTCCTTTTGAGAAGAATTTTAGGTAAATAAAGATGCTACATCTCTTAATCCAGAACTGAACTGTTGGAGAAGCCATCATGAAGAAGCCTCCAGACCACAAGCTGCACAAAAATGAACTTTGGATGTAGTTGATTGAACATTGATTTGTATGTATACTTTCATGCCAAAGAAGACTGCCCCCTAACTGGCTTTCTGTCAATGCGTCCAGCAATTATTGGTTTTGTTCTTTTTTTCTCTTATCCTCAAATTATTGTAATCTTTAAATTGATTATGTTTTTATCATCGTTTGGGGAAGGACTTCTTCCCAGAGGATCAAATGGGGGGAATGTAAAATTGAGATTTGAACTCTGGACTCCATTCCCCAGGAGTCCTTGCTAGCTCCCAGAATGCCCTCTAATTTCACTGAATTCTCACCTGGGACAAGAGCAAAATTTTATTTAAAGGGTCTTCCCCATAGGCGGGGTCTCTTTTTACTTCCTGTCTCCGCTGGCAAACAGACATGATGTGAGTGAAATTTTGGGTGGGCCTCATGGCCCACCTGGCACATGGGTCTTTTCTTACTTGTATATTCTTAAATCCTTAACCTTTAATAAACCTCTAAAAAATATAATACTCCTTTCAGAGAGAAACTAATTTCTACCTGCCTCAGTCTCCCCTAAATTTTAACTCTTACATTCTAAGTGGCCATCCTATCCCTGCCCCTACCTAGAATAATATTGAATGGTAGTGGTGATAATGAGCATCCTTGTTTCACTCCTCTTCTTATTGGAAAAGCTTCTAATTTATTTCAATTAGAGAAAATGTTTGCTATTGTTTTGTTAAGGGTAAAATTTGGGTTGTTGACTGAATATATTATTTTAGAGGTCACCAGGAATTTAAATTTAATCCCAATAAAATACTCAAGTCAGTTTGGGATATTTATGGTGGGTTTATTACAATAGTAGAAAGAAATTAAGAAGGAGAGAGAGAAAGAGGAAAGGGTATGAGATTTCTCCGGCCTAGTCTAAGTCAAGGGAAGTTCAGCGGACTCGGCCACGAGGCTTCCCCATAAGATTAAATCTAGCTCTGCTTCCAGGCATGAGGTCTCCTCTAAGATGAGGGGTCTCCTTGGAGGATAGTGATTTCAGTAGGTAATGGAAAGGAGGAATCAGCAGCCACTCACCAAGGTAAATCATGGAAGACGCCTCTCCTAAACCACGCTACAGAGCAAAAACCTGCCAGCATGCCAAGAATACTGTCACAAGCTCCCAACGCTGAACCAAAAGAGCCCAATGTTGCTGAGTGAGCTCAATGTCTCCAAGAGAGAGAGAGGCCTGGTAGAGGAAGTGATGCAAAATATATAGACAGTTCTTTACATCACTTCGTACATCTCACATGTAACAATGGTAGCTTAAGCTTGGCTTGGGACAGCCCAGGGGGTCTGTCAGTTGTTTCTGATTTGTAACTTGCTAGCATACGTTGGTCATAGGTCATCCTCTTCACAGTTAATCCTTAAGTAGGGGTGTAGACATTCCTGGTTGCTAGAATTCTAAATACGAAGCAATATGGAATAAAATTAAAATTCACAGTTTTTAGATAGAAACTATCATTTTGAGGAGTGTTCCATTTATTCCACTGTTCTATAGTGTTTTAAATAGGAATGGGTTTTGTATTTTGTCAAAGTTTTTTTCTGTCTGTTGAAATTATCCTATAGTTTCTGTTCATTTGTTATTGATTTGGTCAATTATGTTTATAGTTTTCCTAATATTGAACCATTCCTGTATTCCTTGGATAAATATAACTCAGGAATATTTTTTTCATCATGAGGGCAGTTACAAGGAGTCTAGAATGTATGTATATGAGTCAGTTGTTTTAGTATAATATTAAAAAATAATGTAGGGCTGAGAAAAAAGTGATACACTGACAGGTAAGGGAGAGGAAGAATAGAGAAAAATTATCCCCTCTAAAAATGGCACATAAAGCTTTCTAAAATAGAAGGAAAATTGAGGGGGTATATAAAATGAGTGAGGTTAAAGGTGTATTCTCCCACTAGTATACTTTTACTATGTCTTTCTTTCTGAACTCCATTTACTTTTTCTTTAGGAATTTGGATTCTAAGTCATTTGATGTATAGATAGTTGGTATTGATATTACTTCATTGTCTATTGTACTTTTTAGCAAAATATAATTTTCTATGACTTTTAATTAATTGTATTTTTACTTTTGTTTTATCTGAGATTATAATTGCTACTTATATATTTTTTCTTAAACTGAAAAATAATTAATTCTGTTTGTCTTGTCTTTTAACATTGTGTCTTTCTTTCAGTAGTATATTTCTTATAAATAATGTATAATTGAGTTATGTTTTCTAATCCATTCTGTTCTCTGCTTTCATTTTTTTGGTATATTTATTCCATTGGCCATCACATTATGGTCACTACAGTTATGCCTTCTATATCACTACTTTCCGGATAAATCACAGGTCCACATAAGAAATTAAATGGATTTTGGGGAGTTTTGCAGGAAGCATATATGGCATGATAACAGATGATACTGAAAAAAGTTTAGAAACTTAGAAATGCATATTTAACTCAAAATTTACAATAATGGATTATAAATAAACACTAACCAAAAGAAACAAACAAAAAAATCTTTTCTGGTATGAAAGAAAGGCCAAAAAAATTTACATGGATTTCCTAAATCATGGGTGTGCTGTGCACCTATGTAGAAGAGATAAATCTCTCTCTCTTTCTCTCTCACTCTCTCTCTTTTCTCTCTCTCTCTCTCTCTCTCTCTCTCTCTCTCTCAATATATAAATATATATATATGTACATATATACAAAAAATCATAAAACCATTTTAATAGGAGACAAGTCTCTTGACAAAATATCATACTCATGTTTATAGAAACATGAGAAAGCATAGTAATACATGAAGCTTAAAATGATAATATATATCTAAACTTATATACAAGTATTATCTATCTTCACAGTAAGATCAGAGTAGATTCTAATATCAGCAATAATATGAAATATTTTATTAGATTTATTAGCTATATAAATAAGGTAAGGAAAAGAAATTAAAAAAAGAATAATAGGCAACTGGAAAACCAAATTGTCACCAAAGACAATATAACTGTGTATTTCAAGAACACAAGAGAATCAACCAAAAAACTAATTAAACAACTAATTTTAAGAAAGTTGAAAGATATAAAAAACTAACATAAATCATCAGAATTTCTATATATCATTAATAATATCCATCAGAAATAGGTAGAAAAAAGATCAATTAAAATAACTGTCTATCATGCTTTGCAGATGATATGATAGTGTACTTAGAGAATATGAGAAAGTCAACTAAAAAACTGGTGGAAATGATTAACAACTTTAGCAAAGTTGCAAGGTACAAAATAAATCCTCATAAATCATCAGAATTTCTATATATTTCCAATGAAACTCAGCAGCAAAATTTAGAAAGAGAAACTCCATTTAAAATAACTCTAGATAAAATAAAATATTTTGGAATCTATTTGACAAGGTAAACTTGGGAATTATATGAACAGAACTACAAAACACTTTTCACAAAAATGAAACTAGATCTAAACAATTGGAAAAATATTAATTGTCCATGGGTAATAGAAGCTAAAATAATAAATATGATAATCCTACCAAAATTAATTTAGTTATTCAGTTCCATAACTATCAATCTACCAAAATACTTTTTATAGAATTAGAAAAAAAATACATAATAAGGTTCAACTGGAAGAACAAAAGACCAAGAATGTTAAGGGATCTAAAGAAAAAAAATGTGAAAGATGATGGCCTAGCATTACTAGATCTTAAATTGTACTATAAAGCAGTGATCAGCAAAAAAAAATATGGCACTGGCTAAGAGATAGTGTAAAAGTTAAAATTAATGTGCAATAATAAAGTATTATATTTTAAGAGATTTATTAATGATCATATGAAATAAAGGAATAAAAGGGATAAAAAATAAAACCACATGCCCATGACTAATCAGCCTGTTCAAAAACCCCACTTACCATCACCATGCTCAAGACAGGAAGTCAAAGAGCCCAGACCAGGAACACCCACTGAATTTTATCCCCTGACTACAGGAAATATGTAATGACAGGAAGTCAGTGGGCTCCCAGGAAATGTAGTTTTTAGGGTAACAGATTTCCAATTTTTCATTCCCACTGATGATCATTGGGAGACTTGTCTACCCAATTGATCATTTAACATAATCAACTTTTATATTATAATAATTTGGGGATAAAAGGAAAAAAAAAACAAGACCAATCATTGCTAGGTGGATTGACAAAAAGCCAGTTGGGGGCAGTCCCCTTTGGCATATGTTAAATGGAGATTTGAAACCTAGACTTCAATCCCCAGAAGTCCTTGGTATTTCCCAAAATTCCTATAATCTCACCTGAGTCTCCACCTGGGTGAGATCAGAATGAGAATTTAAACTCGCTGTAACACCGACCTCGGCCCCTCTCTACTCTTCCATTTTGCAAGTATGTAGTAAGTAAACTAAGTGTGTGTGTATGTGGGGGGGGGGGGTTCTGAATTGACTAATCAGCCAAGGGCATGTGAGTTATTACTTTGTGTTTTCCTTATTCTTTGATTTCAAATAATCCTTAATAAACCTCATAAAATATAATACTTTTATTACTAGAAACTAATTTAACTGTTACAGTTGATGACAACAACTAGATTAGATGAGAAAAATATTTTTAAAGATAGCCTAGATAATAATTTTTAAGCCACATTTCTCCAAGGCTTTTCTCACCTAGTTTCAGCCCTGCCCTCCCGACTCCTGCTCCTGCTCCTGCTCCTGCTCCTGCTCCAGGCCCTGGCCCATCCCCAGCCCCAGCCCCAGAAACCCTGGGCTCCGACCCAGATCGTTTATCACCCTAGGCCCAGCCCCAGGACCCAGTCTGCTGGTAGCTACCCTTGTGTCTTTGGAATCAAACACCAGCTGGTAAAAAAGGGGGTGATCTTTCCTTAGGCTATGAGTAGCCTCCACGGGGCAGGGGACCACAGGGTGGGACAATGAGGAGAAGGAAGAGACTTTCCAAAAGAGAAGTTACAAGCATGGCTTATTTAAAAGGATATCTTTTGAGTGCACTGATTCTGTTACTTATCTCACCGAGATTCAGGGGAGAAATTCATCTCCCTGCAACTCTTTGGCCCAATGTGAGATTCCTAAAACCCACCCTCACGATGGGGCAGCTCAGTGGCTCAGTGCATTGAGACCCAGGCCTAGAGACAGGAGGTCCTGGGTTCTAATCTGACCTTGGACACTTCCTGGCTCTGTGACCCTGGGCAAGTCACTTGAACCCCATTGCCTTCCCGTTACCAGTCTTCTGCCTTCTGACAATAGGAATCTAAATGGATAATTTTTAAATGAACTTTAAAGAGACTGGAGATTATATTTTTAAGGCTTTTCAGACTCCAATGTTTTATAAAAACCTCTGTATTTTATTGCATTTTGCTGATTGTTTTGTTTAAGATTTAATTTTGTTGGTTTTAAGTTCATATATTAATGTATTCAATACTATTCAGTTACACTGAATCATTTTAATGTACTGGGTTTTAACTACCTTTTATATTCTGTTGCTTTTCCCCTATAAATATGCTGAACAAATATTATTGAATAAGCACATAGAAAAACAGCCCTTTTTCTATTTTGACTTAGTAAATTGTCACATAGAGGATAGATGGACTTCATCAAACTGGTTACAATTGTATAACAACCCTTGGGAAATTTAATGAGCTGAATATCTTAAATTGATTTTAAGGAGTCTTTAGATGTGATTTTTAGATTTTTTTCCAACAAAATTTGTCATTTTTCCTGCCCCTAACTGGAGGTAAGGTCCATTTTACTAGCTGAAGTGAAATATAATTATAACCCCCACCTCCCACATTTATAAAAAAGATGAATGGATGGAACATCACATTCTCATACCAAAGGAGCTGGGAAGTTAATCCTAGGGCATGGTACCCCTGACTCCCAAAAGAGAAGCATATCTCTCATTTATAACTCTTCAGCTCACCTTACCAAACATCAACAGTACAGAGGTTTGGGTTTTTCCTCTACTCCTCTGCCAAATTTTTGTAATAATATCTAGATTTCTTGATGATGTTCTAGACCCAAATAAGTTTTACTTTGTTTAGAAATATGTTTGCCAAGGTTGAAACGTTGCTATACCTGAAAAATCTGTGACAAGTATCCGTTTTCTTAAAATGCCATATAGCAACTTATGTGAAATATGATAGTGGATTTGTTTGCCTTTGTAATTAACTGGGCTATTGAGAATTTGGGGAATATTTATATCTACATATTTGTACTACTTTTCTTTATAAAAATATTGTTACCTTGTGAAATTCATTTGCTCATACTCACAGTGGATCATGGCCAGGTATGAAGAGGAAATGGATCTCATTTTTGGTGAGAAACCTTTGTATTCTATATTTCCTTAGCTGATATAGTGTGTCAATGATTATAAGCTATATTTTTGAAATTTAAAATTCTTTTATTATATTTTTCTTGCATGTACAATATACTATTTCAGCTTATTACTTTTTCTCTCCTTTTATATTTGAAGCACATGTCACCAGTATTAATATTTTCTTTAACTTTTTTGATTTGCAGTAATATAAGTTTAAAATATATTTGCTATAATGTCAATGCATGCCCCAAAAGCATGAGACTATAAAAAATGATGCCATTTATTGATAAAAATTGTGGGACTTTGCTTAATGATTTTGTCTGATTCCAGAACAAGATATACAAAAGAGGGCCAAAGAGGCACAAAGCTAAACCTGAATTGTGCCAAAAGAGCACACAGGTCAAAAAAGAAGGAACCAATCCAGGTAGGATTGATGAACTTCTAAGCCAATACAAAGGACTTGAACCTAGTGTGAGATTTGAGGTTGCGGTGGCTGACATACATTAAGACGTAGGCCTTCCTTGTATTCACACTCTTCGTGAAAATACTTACAGACAAGTACCAAAATCTGGCTCTTACCTGGCTCCTATAATCTAGTCCCTATTCTGTCTTTCATAATGTGGCAACCTACTGTAGTCCTGGCTACTGACTGGGTAAATGCATCATTGCTTAGGTCATTTTAATTGGTCCCTGATTCAAGGACCTGTTATAGATTTCCTTTTCCTTTACTTAGAATTTTTACACATAATACTTTGATAATCTATATTTCATACAGAAATTATTTTTTATTTGGATTTCCTTTTATGTTTTTTATTTCTCTTACAATTGATTCATATACCTCATAACTCAGCCATGCATCCCTAAGTGATCCCTGTGTTTTTAAATTACCCTCTTCAAGGGGGGAATGTATAATTATTATTTTAAATTGCAAAGTTTAAGTTCCTTTAGAGAGTAATATTAGGTTAAGAAACATGCTACCTCTCCAAATCCAAAAACTGAACTGTTTGGAGATGACACCATGAAGATGCCTCCACAGACCACAAGCTGAACGAGAAAGATCAAGAATGAACTTTGGGTGTGATTGATTAAACATTTATTTGTATGTATACTCTTATGCCAAAGGAACTGCCCCCTAACTGGCTTTTTGTCAATGCATCTAGCAATTATTGGTTTTGTTCTCTTTCTTCATTCCTCAAATTATTGTAATTTCAAAGTTAGTATGTTTATAAGACCCAGAGAAAGAGACTAGTCTCCCTCAGGCCTCAGTGGGTATTGTAAAATGGAGATTTGAACCCTAGACTTCAATCTCCAGAAGTCCTTGGTATTCTCCCAAATTTCCCATAATCTCACCTGTGTCTCCACCTGGGCAAGGTCACAATGAGAATTTAAACTGGCTATAATGCCGACCTCGGCCTCTCTCTATTCTTTGTGACAAGGGAATCACTTTAAAAGACTGATATATATTAATTTAAGGTCGCCAAGGAATTCAGCTATGTAATTCCTAAATGAAAAACTCAAGTCAGCCGTCAGCCTTTTTTGGAGTTTAATTACAATAGGAGCAAGAAAGGAATTAGAGATAGAGAGAAAGAAAAAGGGAGAGAAGGGAATAGGGCTTAAATACCCCTTCTGATTAGGCTGGGCCAAAAGGCCCAAGCCCTTAGATAGCTGGGGCAAAGAAAAGAGATCAGTCCCTATCACTCACGTGACCAAAATGGAGAAACAGTCTCAGAGGCCCCCACCTTCAGCTTCCTTCAGCGCAAGCTTCTCCGACTCCCCCGCAATCACCCCAACCAAACTCCTCACAACCCCCAAGTCTCCAGACCCTCCTATCTTTAAGGAAACCATCCAAGTTCCTCCTCTCAGTTCTCCCATCTACCAATCACTGTTCATCAATTTCCCTGTGCCAATGGAGGCTCTAGCTTAACCCAGGACCACCCAGAGGTTTCTGGCTTTTGCACATGTCTGTTGAAGGTCATATTTTCAAATGATTAAATCTTTGATCTAGGCTGCAGCCCTTACTCAATCCTGTTAGGACTGAATAGGGTGGAGATTTATTCCAAGTATCTCCATTCTAAAATCAATCATGATTCAAAGAAATTCCTGTTCTATGCTTAAGCATAGGTCAAAGTCCTTTCCATTGTTCAGCAAAAGGTTTCTGTCCTAAAGTAATCTGAAGAAGGGAAGAGAAGGAACCTCCCATGCCAATGGGGTTCCCATTCCAATAGACTATCAGTAAGAAATTTTCCAAGTATGAAATATCCCAATGGTGAAATTTCCAACATTTATAAGTCTAAGGAATTTTGAGGTTTACAATCCCCCCTGACGATCATTGGGAGACTAGTCTCCCCATTGATCATTTAACATAATCATTTTGTAGTTCTAAGTTCACTTCTAACTAAAGATATACACAATATTCAATTTTCTAAGAGAAATTAGAATAGTGAGAGAGGAAATAGAAAAGAAAAGAAAGCAAAACCAATGTTTGCTAGGCGCATTGACAGAAAGCCAAATTAGGGGCAGTCCCTTTTGGCATAAATGTGTACAGTTACAATAAATGTTCAATCAAAAGTTCAGTCCAATCAATCACATCCAAAGTTCATTCTTGATCTTCTTGATGAAGTGTAGGTTTTCGGCATCTTTCTGCAACAGTTCATTCTCTAGATATAAAAGTTTCAAGCTTCTTTCTTGAAGATCTTTTCTCGAACAAAATCAAAATCTTTGAATTTTTTATAAAAGTAAAATCTTAAACAAAATTCTTGGATTTTTTCAAAAATTAAATTCAAAAAATTCTTAGATTTTAAATTAAAATACATCTTCCATTTTGCAAGGATGTAGTAAGTAAACTAAGCATGGGGGTTCTGAATTGGCTAATCAGCTATGGTCATGTGAGTTATTAATTTGTACTTTCTTTATTCCTTGATTTCAAATAATCCTTAATAACTTTTGCACATGAGTATACACACAAAACAAATACATTCAACCTCACACAGTTCAAATCAGCACATCCCAAAGTTCACTCTGGATCTTCTGGTGCAGTGTGTGGTCTGTGGAGGCATCTTCATAGTGCCTTCTCCAAATAGTTCATTTTCTGGATTTGGAGAGGTATCATGTTTCTTATCCTAAAATTACTCTCAAAAAGAATTTAAACTTTGCATTTTAGAATAATAATACATATCCCCCTGAGGAGGATGTTGAAAAACACTGGGATCACTTAGGGATATATGGCTGAGTTATGAGGTATATGAATCAATTGGCAAGAGAAATCAAAAACATAAAAAAATTCAAATAAAAGAGAAAAACTAACTTCTGGATGAAATATAAAATATCAAAGTCTTATGTGTAAAAATTCTAAGTAAAGGAAAAATAAACCTATAATAGGTCCTTGAATCAGGGCCCAATTAAAGTGATTTATGCAATTACATACTTACCCAACCAGTAGCCAGACCTTGTTTGGGGTTTGTTGTTGTGACTCTTTTGACATATGTCAAAGGCAGGTCTTCCTTGTCCCACATTCTACCAAGTATCTCAATTCTGGCTCCATCCTGGCTCCCATTTGCTGCTAAAATCTAGCCCCTTTTCTGTCTTTCATAGTGTGGCAAACTATAGAAGGGTGGGCCAATGGAATAGACTTGGGGTAAATGACCTCATTGTATTCAATAAACCCAAAGATCCTATTGGAGTTTGGCGGGGGGGATGGACACGCATTCCTTGGATTAAGAAATGAGGGTTAAAGTCAGTGAGGAAAGGGTTGATGAAAACGGCTTCCCTCACAACTCCCTCCCACAGTTCCTGAATTACTTGAGAGAGACAAAATGGAGATCTTCCCTCCGTGATAGCTTGCCCCTTGGTGGCCATACTGGCCCTCAAGGGCAGCGGGGAAGTCTTCTCTACAAGGAGAGTTATGAGGGACCTCAATCCAGATATGCACTGGTTTGGGGTGCTCACAAGCCTCCTCCTCGTGTCTTCTTAAAAAAATGGCAACAAGATGGAGTCTGCCAATGGGCTTACTCTCTATATGTAAATAAACAAGACTGAATTCTCTATCTAACTGCTTGTTTGATTTAATTGTTGATTGGGACAAATGTTCGAGGTCAGTGGGGTTCTGGTTGCTCTAAATCTCTTTCTAAATGAAAGTCATTACAGAAGTACAAGGTTTTCTTATACTCAGGGGAGAGGTAGAATAGGGGAGAGCACTGCTTACTGATTTGAATCCAGTATCTCAATAATTCATGGAAATGAAAGTATTTGAAGTAATTAGGTTTCTTGACGGGAACCAACAATGTTTTGAATGGGAACCCTAAATGTTGTGATTTCTGTCAGTGACAGAAATCTCCATAGGTGTCTTGAAATGGCCCAGAGAAACAGCTCCTCCTTCCAATACCTTCTGTGTCTCCACCCTCAAGACCCTGCTTCTCAGGAGAATTTCCCAGAAGTCCTTGCTCAGTTCCCAATTGTTGTTCTTGTCTCATGCAACTGTCAATCCTCAATATTCTATTCACCCCCAACAGTTTTCTTTCCTACTTCCCATCATTACACTATCTTTTGGGATGAAAAACTTCTGGGAAAATTGGAAAACAGTATGGGAAAAATTAGGTTTAGATCACTATCTCATACCCTATAACAAGATAAATTCAAAAAGGATAAATTACTTAAATGTAAAGTGGGAAATTATAAATAAACTAGGTGAACATAGAATAGTATACCTGTCAGATTTATGGGAAAGGAAAGAATTTAAGATCAAGTGAGAAATATAGAACATTAAAAATATAAAATGAATAATTTTGATTAAAAGACATTTTTTTAAAAATTACAAACAAAACCAATGCAACCAAAATTAGAAGGGAAGCAGTAAACTAGGGGAGAAATTTTTAGAACCCAAATCTCTGACAAAAGCCTAATTTCCCAAATTTATAAAGAGCTAAGTCAATTTGTACAAGAAATCAAGCCATTCCCCAGCTGACAAGTGGTCAAGGGATATGAATAGGTAGTTTTCAGAAGAAGAAATCAATACTATCAATAATCACATGAACAAGGGTTCTCACTTACTCATGAATAGAAAAATTCAAATCAAAACAACTCTGAGGTACCACCTTACACCTAGCAGATTGGCCAACATTACAGTAAAGGAAATTAATAAATGTTGGAGGGGTTGTGGCAAATGTGGGATGCTGATGAATTTCTGGTGGTGTTGTGAATTGATCCAACCATTCTGGAAGCCAATTTGGAATTATGCCCAAAGAGCTTTAAAAGAATGAATGCCCTTTTATTCTGAAAAACAGCTAAGGTTTGTACCACAATGAGATAATAATGATAAATGTTTGTACAAAAATATTTATAGCCATACTCTTTGTGATGACAAAAACTGGAAAAGTGGCATTGTCTCTTGATTGGGGAATGGCTGAACAAATATGATGGTGATGGAATACTATTGTGCTATAATGAATGATAAACTGCTTGATTTCTATACAAACTATAAAGACCTCCACGAAATGATGTGGAGTGAAATGAGCAGAACCAGGAGAACATTGTACACAGAAACAGAATCATTATGACACAATCAAATGTAATAAACTTCCCTACTGATAGCAATGCAATGATCCAGGACAATCCTGATGGATTTATGAGAAAGAATGCTATTTCCATCCAGAGAAAGAACTATGGGAGTAGAAAAGCAGAAGGAAAGCATATGATTCATCACTTGTTTATATGAGTATAGAATTTGGGGTTTTGGTTTTTAAAAGATTACTCTATTACAATAATAAATAAAAATATGGAAATAGGTATCAAGTGATGACACATGTATAACCCAATGGAATTGCTTGAAAGCTCTGGGAGTGGGGAGGGAGGAGGGGAGGGAGAGAAAAATGAATCATGTAACCATGGAAGAACATTTAAAAATAAATAATTATTTTTTAAAAATTAAATAATAATAACTGTATATAGTATAAAATACTTTGGAATCTATCTGAAAAGATAAACTGAGAAATTATATGAAGATAATTATGACACTTTCCATAGAAATTTAAGAAAGCACATTTAAATAATTACAGAAATATTAATGACTCGTGTTTAGACTGAGTCTATATAATTAAAAAACAATTCTAGGTAAATTTATTTACTTACAGAAAAGGGTCACAAGATTTATATGTAAAAGTAATATAAGCAAATTAAGGGAAGCATGGAAAAATTTACTTTGTAAGATCAGTGAATAAGGAGAGCATTATCAAATAAGAGTTACAAAGGATCATGGGAAATAAAATGAATAATTTTTATTATGGGAAATTAATAATATTTTGCACAAACAAAACCAGGGCAGTTAATATTTAAAATAAAAAAGGAACCTCAGGTGGAGGATTACAGGTTTTTTGTTTTTTGTTGTTGTTGTTTTTCAAAAAAGGCCTCATTTTGCAAATATAGTAATAATTTTTTCAGTCGAATTTTTAAAAATAAGAGCCATTACCCATTTGAAAAATGATCAAAGGATTAAAAAAGTTTCAGAAGAGAGAAAAATTATTAATAATCAGATGAAAAATTCTCTAAATCACTAGCAATGAAAGAAAAGGAAATTAGAACAACTTTAAGATGCCACTTCACACTTATCTGATTAGCTAATGCAACAGCAAAGGAAAATAAATGCTAGAGAAAATGCAGAAAAATAGGTACACTAATAGACTGTTGGTGCTCTTTTGAAGTCCTCCAAACATTCTAGAGAATATATTGTAACTATACCCAAAGGGTTATAAAACTTTACATAACCTTTGACCCAAGAATACCACTACTATGTCTGTATTCCATAGAGATTTTAAAAATGAAAGGGACCTATATTTACAAAAATACTCATAGCAGCAAAGAATTGGAAATTGAAGGGATACCTATCAATTGGGGAATGGTAGAAAAAGTTGTGGTATATTATTGGAATCAAATACTATTGTACTAGAAGAAATAATGAGAGAGCTAATTTTAGGAAAATTTAAAAGGCCTACGTGAATGTTTCAAAATAAAATGAACAGAACCCATAGCAAGTTGTATATTTTAACAGCAATATTGTAATGATGATCAATTGTGAAAGACTTAACTACTCAGATCATTACAATGATCTATGATAATTAAAATAGCTTTATAATGAAAATGCTACTTGCTGGCTGAGAGAGAACTGATGAACTCTGTGAAGCATCCATATCTTTCACTTAAAATTTCTTTTCTTGCTTTTTTGCCACATGGTTAATATGGAAATATGTTTTTCATGATTTCACAAGCATAATTTATATCATGTTATATGCTTTCTCCATGGGTGGGAAGGAGTTTTGGAGAAAGCAATAATTCAGAACTCTAAATTTTTATAAAAATATGAATGTTAAACAAAAATAAATAATAACAAATATTTTTAACTCTCTATACCAAGGGTAAATTTATAAGTAATGAGAAATAAAATGATGGTTCAATGATTCTGTGAGAGTGGTAGATAATCTGATGGATAGCCTCGGTTCTTTTTTTACTATCAGTGTGATATCAGGGGAATGTGAGAACAAACTTTATGTGTGGGATGTCTTGCATTAGTTAGGACATGAATGAGAAGGGTAGAAGTTAGGCTGCCATGAATTTGATGGGACTTGTATAACTGAAGGAAATACCTTCATTGATGAATGACAGAGTAGCAGAGGCATTAGGGTATGTTTTAAAGAAGACATGAAAAGGAGTCTCAGCTACATATCTACTAGCAACATGTCATTCAATCTTAATTGTGTAAGATCTAAGGAATTTCTCCATTTTATTATTTTTGGATTACTGGTTCTTTGATTATCTGAATAAAGACATAAATTAGAAGGGTGGGGCCATATTCAGAGGCTACAATAGTAATCAAGACAAAGAGTTTTGTGATATTAATGAAGTTAAACACAAGGTCTTGAGATGGTTTCCTTCTGTTGTTGATTAAATAATTTAAAATTTTGAAGGTGTAGCAATTGTATTTGGAGCTCATTCTCCCATCGGTTAGTGATGAATGAGTTTGAGATAACTATTAGATTTTTGCTATATATCCTGAAAAAGTCAAATATGGTATCAAAATACAGTAGTACTTGATAGGAGGAACAGCAGGATCACATATTAATATTTAGTCTTTTTTTTTTGTACTCCAAGACAACCTTTGGATTTTAAAACAAAGGATCCTATGTAAACCTTAAAATTCTCTCCTTGCATTGGAATTTGGTTTTCTGTAGGAGAAGGAACATGAGAAACTGGGATTGCAGGGGAAGGGTTTTGGGGATTAAATTCAGACAAGATTTGCACTACACGAGAGAAGCAGTCTGTTAACTGGGCTATAGGGAAGGTGTTTTCCATCTCTATTTCAGGGAAGGAAATTTCCTCATTCAAAGGTTCAGAAACAGGTCTGTTTCTGGTAGAGTGGTTGTTTGCCAATTGATCCTGTAAGAAACTTTTTAGATCTTCTAATTGGGCTTGCAATTTATCCTCAATTTTTCCTATTTTATCCTCCATATTTCCCATTTTATCCTCAATATTTCCTATTTTATCCTCAATATTTCCTATTTTATTCTCAATTTTTTCTATTTTATCCTCAATTTTTTTCTATTTTATCCTCAATATTTTCTATTTTATCCTCAATATTTTCTACTTTATCCTCATTTTTTTCTATTTTATCCTCAACATTCTGAAAATACTAACTGTATCTCTCTGGGATGATGGGTAGAATCCCCTGGACCATGATTGGAAATGCAATAGGGCCTTGTGGCCTTTCTAAGAACCTTGTAGTGTCTTCTAGATTTTGAGAAACTCGTCTCTTACCTGGTCTGAGGTAAGAGTGTTCCAAATTAGAGGAGGTCAGGAAGATGACATCATGAAGATCATAAACTGGAGTAGAGGGAGCAAAGTTATTTCTTTTCTTCCTTGCCCCTGAACCTCAGAGGAGGTGGCTAAGAGACCTTTGGGATTCAATGTATTATGGCTATGCAGTAGACTTGGGGGGGGGGCAACTAGGAGAGTGTGAGTGTGGGTGAGCTGGGTCAGGGCTGGCTAAGATAGTGCTAGATACCCTAGAGGTCTGGCTGTGGAGCTGGCATAACCAGCTTGTGGAGGAGGCAGCTAAGAGAATGGTGGGCCACATGGCACTAGTGCCTTTTCTTTCTCGGGCCCACTTTTTATTATTTAATAAATAATCATAAATTAAGATACACTCTCCAGAGATTTATCATCTTAACATAATCATAATCCTTTGGACTCAAGTCCTTGGGAAAACTGTAGAGGATCTCATCCTCTTGGTCTTGAGATTTGCCTACTAATTTCTTTTAAATTTCAATGACTTCTCAAACCCTAATAGTGGCAGCAGTTCCTCTGACTTTATTTGTCTTTGGATTTGCTTTATTTCCTGATCCAGAAATTTTCCATTTTCAGAGTCCCCAAAATCTCATATAAACATGCCTGAAATAATGGAAATGGTTCAATGTTGTTATCAAGAACCCTATTTGCTGGCTTTTTAAACAAGCTATTGTTGTATAAACGTTTTATTTTCTATACTTTATAGGTAGCTCAGATTAATCTTAGCACAGTTTACCAAAGGATATATGCAAAATCTGGGAATATCAACCACACACACACACACACACACACACACACACACACACATACACACACAGGAAGAGGCCTCTAGGTGACACCAGATGTCCCAGGTCACACCTGTATGACATGAACGGACCTCACTTGATTCTTTAATTCCTTTGTGGACAGAAAATAACCAACCCTGAAACTACAAGTGTGGGAAGCTAGAGAAATGTCAGGAAAGAGACTTTTCCTGTCTTCTTTTACCTACTGCCTGCAGCCAGCCCTAAAATAGAACACTTGATATGGTCCTCAGGGCTATTGCCTACAGCTGCTGAGAGCCTCTCTCACTGATGAGCTACCCTTGCTTCCCTAATCAGAGAATAGGCATATCCTGAAGATCAGATGAAATAATATTTGAAAAGTGCTTTGCAAACTTTAAAGTACTACATAAATGCTAGCTATATTTGTCACTAATGGCCTTTCTTTTTTACTATTATAATTTGGTTCCTGGTTCCATTACCTTCTCTTTCTTTCCCCTATAACTCAATGCCCACCCATCCCAGGAGATGAGTGTATTTTTTTTTTAACTTTTTGTGGTTCATTCACAATGGAGAACATTAATAAGTAGAAAAGCAAAATTAGGTGTACTTGTAAAGTAATAAAAATGTAAAAAAAAAGTATTAATCAGTGTAGGCTTGAGCAAATCTCTTGTTTAAGGATCCACCTTGTGTCCCTGATTTTATAGTCACTATTATGACATGCTTCTTTTATTCTGATCTAACATAAGTTTTGTCTTTTGTAGCAGAATGTTTCCTGTTAATTTAGGGAGCATTCAGGCTCTCTGAGTTGACCTTAATTGATAATTTAACTAAACAAATTGCCTTTGATATTGAGAAATATAAATATTCCACACATGTTATTAATCTATCAACTATAACGTAGGTATCTTTCTCTGTGTCCTACAGGTGAATAGAAAAATAATAATGAATAGGCAGCTCATGACTCAAAACTGATGGTCTGAGATTTCCTATATCAGGTAGAATCTTTGGTAATTTTCATATAATCATACTCTTGGCTCATATCCCTACCCAAAGTTAATCTCTAAGAATATCATGATTTCGTTTATATCTTAGTCTACATAACAAAAAAAAAAGTATTTCAGCTTCCAAGAAAGCTGAGGCCAAAAAATATCTAATACAGAATAGGCTAGTTATGTTTTATATATATATATATATATATATATATGTACATATATATATGTATATAACAAAACATATCTACTATATATAGATATAGATAGATAATAGTTAGAATAAATGCAAAATATTCTAACACTAGATTTAGAGGTGAAAGATGCCTTTGAAGCCATCTAGAGCAATTCACTCATTTTTGCATGACTCACACTTGGGCTTAAAAATAAGCAAAGCAAATTAGGTTTTCCTTTTGTTGAACCCCTCACCTCCTCCTCAGTTCTCTCTAGATTTAAAAATTCTCTTTTCCACTTCATTGGAAAAGGAAAAACATTTATAATTGCTGGTTCTTCATGTAAAGCAAATTTTTAAAAATGCTTCTGACAATCCCCACTTCTCAGATACCTATAAAATTCATTAGACTTATCAATTATTTTTAGACTCAGCACTTTATTTTCCTATGAGAAAGCATTCAAGAGTCAGCTCCATTCTTTGACACATGCATAATATTTAGTTCCTCTTCATTGTGACTCTGGGTTTGTTAGTTGCTCTAAACCAGTGTTGAGGAACTATTGGTCAGTCTGCTAAGTGGGGTGTGGGGAGGGATTGCTCCATTCCCTATCTTCCCAGGGCCCAAGGACATTTTTTTTTTGCATGCCTGCCTCTGTCCAGCCACTCAAAGCAAGTACTTACTCCCTTCACTCTCTGGGTTAATGTAGGAGAGGGGCTCACAGGAAGCTTGAAGTTAAAGTTTGGGCTTGGGAGCTTGAAAAGCTTCACCAACAATGATCTAAACCATGATGAGAAAAACTCAGTATGGCCTACTTCAAAAACTCCTCTGCTCCTCAAATAAGGACAGATACTTCCCTGATACATTATTCCCTTTAGTAGTCATGGCAAACATTTTATGAATGGAGTGCCAGGACACATCCCCACCACACATCTCAAGACTGAGTGTCATGCTCACTCCCCCAGAGATCAAGTGCTATGTCACTCCTCCCATATTCCCACTGTAACTGCACCCCCCACTTACCCCATATAGGGGAGGGAGGAAGCTCTTCCATTGGGCTGCTGGGAAAGGGAGCAAGTGATGAAAGGAGAAGGTGAAGAGGGAAGTAGAGTGGCCCCAGTGTTCCACTTCCCTCCAGCTCTGCTCCCTTCCAACTATGTGCCACACTGTGATATACTCCCTTCAAATATAGCACTTTCCAACCGCACTGTGAGAATCATCTTCACCACAGACTTAACAGGTTGCTGGCTATGCTGCACCCTCAAGCATGTGATCTCCCACCAGCACTTTACCCCAGAGAGGGGAGGGAGAAAGCACTTCCTTTGGGCTACTGGACAGAGGAATGGGTGAAGTGAGGAATGTCCTAAGGCTCATGGAGAGGGGGAGGTGAACAGTCCCACCAGAGTCCCTCTGGCTTTCTAGTAATGAACTCTGGCAGTTCATTACTAGTTCATGGTAGGCATGCCCACAGGGAGGGTTCTGTGTGCCCTTTTTGGCACACATTCCATAGGTTCACTATCACTACTCTATAACATATAGTCATCTGCTGCTCATGCTGTCCCAATGCACTTGCCTCGTAGAATATACAATGTGCCTATTTACCCTGTAAGAAAATGAATCCATGGTCTTCATGATGACTTCTCCCTTCCTGACTTCCTAACTTCTGTTTACCCACATAGTGTTAAACTCAAATAGAAATGGATACCTAAAGCAGCATAAAGACTTAGGAAACCACAAATTAATATTATCTGTGTTGTATCTTGTCCTATCAAATAATTCCCATTTATATTTGATGTTTTAGAGCACCCTAAGCAGGTAAGGGCTATGAATCTGACACATAAGCTTTAGCCTACAATCTTCTAGTAAATGCTAAGACTCAAGATGTACCTTAGGTGGACAAATCTTTAATAAACACAGTCAATATGATGTCAAATGGGCAATAAGGGCAGGCAATTTCATACTGTACTCTATCAAAGAGAAAAGCATATGCCATTAATTATCAAGGCCAGAGAAAATTCTCATCTGGGGGAAAATAAAGACTTTTGCAACTTACATTGAAAGGCATACTTGATGCCTCAGCTACCTTGGAAAATGCCAGAGGACAAATTCTAAAATAACGAGTCCTTACCTCTTTTCATATCGTGGATCCCTTTGGCATTCTAGTGAAGTATATGAATCCTTTTTTTGGAATAAAGTTTGCAAATGCATAAAATAAAATATAAGAATATGAAGATCAATTAAATTGAATGAATCTGTAGATAGGAAGTCTGTGATAGTATGGGACCTAGCATGTGTGTCTTACATCTGCAGTTATACAAAAATTTCTGAAATTGTGATGAGTGTGAAAGATATTTTGAGACATCTACTGTAATGTGACATGAAAACATCTATTGGTGACAATGTCACAGGAACTGTTAATACCACTGTGGATTGTGGCACAAATCCATCTATACATTTATAATTGAAGTTAGTGCTAAATTTTAATAAAGGTCAGCCAAAATAAGGTGGTATTTAAAAAAAAATTCCTATTCAAGTTCACAAAAAACTTGAAATGTATTCACAGATTTCTTAGTGGTTAGTGGATTCCAAGTTGGGAACCTTGCTCTACAGATATTAAGAAATAATTGTGCTGTTTTCCATAACTCAGCAGAGAAAAAAATCATTTTGCTATTTACGTCAACACCAAAATATAGGTCTGATATGATTGATATAGCACAGAATTTAACTTCTATATTTTACTGATAAGAACAAAAGCAATTTAAAGTTACTTATCCAATGTAACACCTTTTAAACAGCAAAGTAGGTATTTGAACCCACTATTTTTTGTTTTCGTGTTTTCAAAGACTCATGAGGAAACTGAGATAGGAAAAGAGATAGGAAAAGACAAAGGACTCTGAAGGCAAAAGTATGATTGCTTCTTAGAACTGTAGAGAATCTGGCATTACTTATCTTTTCTCTGAAAGCTCCAAGTCAAAATCTCTCTTCTACTAACTTCACAAATATATGGAACATTTAATAACATCCTGCACCAAAGGTTAAATTCTTATGCAAATAGAACTCAATTCCAGGATGCAATTATATCACTAAAAATATCACCTGTTATTAAATATCTATATATTACAAGTTTAAGAATAAGTTAAATCTTAGAGTACCACAAATAATACATTCATATTTATTTATTTTGACAGTGTGATAGTGAAATGTTCTAGTTGTTTTGTAAAAAGAAAATTAGCTTATAGAATTTAGATGGATGTAGAATTCAAGTGATGTATATATATTTATATATTATATATGCATATAATATATACATATACACTTGAGAAATTGCAACCAAATTTTATGGCAATTTTATTGAAAAATTAGGAAATGTAATTTCATTTTCTTGAATACGCAGTAAATAAGTCTCTTCAAAAGTGATGTTACAATTGTCAGCCCAAAAATATCAGTATCCTTGGACTATAGGCAATACTATAATATGTTGTGCTCATAAATATTAGGATAAGGAGAGCTTCAACAAAATTGGAGACTCCCTAAAACTATAATTAACTTTATCTAAGTAAAAAGGCTATCTCTGTTCTATGCAAATATAGTACAATCATATCTTTTATGAAAACATTTATTATATGTGTTTTGCAATATCTTTTTCTTGATTTCTTTTTAATGGCATATTTCTAGTCCTTTTAGTTCTTGAAGGAAACCAAGATTAAATATATATTGCATTACAGTACACTATCTTTGGTGCAATTATTTGTAAACTACCTTTTGCATGGGGATAATTATAATACACAATCTCTTTCGGGCTGTGATTCAAGAATTGATTTAACTACAAAAAAATACTCTTCTCTCCACTAAAATACACCTATTAAACATTTTTATTAGGCACAATTTCTATGATACAATTACTATTTTCTTTTAAGAATTTCTTCCAGAATTAATCTTAACACTTGTGGTTATTGTTTTCTTATAGCTTTAGAAGAATCATATTTATTGCTATTGTCTATTTTATTGTCATTTGTTATCTCTAGGATATGTATGTATGTCTTCTAAAGCAACAATTAAGGGAAAAGTATTTTTTTCTTATTCAGTCACAGACCTGATTTGACATGAATATGATATGTGGTCCTTTATAAAAATCATTGTTTACTATGCATTCATTCTAGCTTTTGTGGACATTAATGGATATAAATAAAGCAACCAGACTATAAAATTCTTTTGCCTAGGAAATTCTGCATTCATTTTTGTAAAACTATATTAAGGCAAGGGTAAAAAAAATTGTACCATATCATTTCTTCCATCTATTTAATATGGTTTATTGTATGAAGAAAGGTGAATATAAGCCAAAAATATCTATTTGTCACAATTATCAGAGCAGTATATCCTAGAGCAGCACCCTGGAAGAATAATTATAAATATATATTATTATTTTTAAATTATAAATGTTAGAATTACAAATTATAAATGGACATTTCTAGAAGTGACAAGGAGAATTCTAGAAGGGTACATAAAATGGACTAGAAAAATATCATCCAAAGGTCCTCAATTAATAGATTATTATTATTTACATCTAATTATACTGAAAAAAATGGGAAGCCTAGCAAGTATTTTTTTTGCCCTTCTCCTTATATCCTCCACCATTCCTGGAGTAGTTCTAGTATGATGCCAAGATCACTGATTCTCATTTTAATGACAGCCATCTTTGGCAGTAGTAGAGTTTGTAACAGTTTTACTTCCCCATTTCTCTGAGCTACAGTATGGACACAATCTTTTTTACATAGAGGATTCAAAGGGGGAAAGGGAGGTTGAGTTGACACTTTCATGACATAATCTTTGTAGTCATAAGCAGTCTACTTGAGGGGATCACTGACATAGGACTTTCCAGGGGATCTCGACTAGTTGGAGTAACTGCCAAAGGAATTTGACTCACTCTATTTCGCCAATTTTGTTAGCCAACCTTTGGAAAACCAGGACTTTGACTAACTCCTTATTTTCCCTTGGAAACTCCTTTTTACAAAACAAACTTTTGAAGTCCCCTTTTGTCAGTAAGCATGATCATGCCAAATGTGAGTCAACACTAATTCCAGGAAAGACCAAGCACAATTTAAGTCTGAATTACTGAACCAACTGCTATAAAAGACTGCTCTGTCTTCTCTAAATCATTCTAGACAGCTGAGGAGTCTTGATCTCTCTTTATTGACAATTGCTAGATTTGCTAACAAATTGTGGTCAGAATTCTGTGCTTCAGAGTCTATCATTTGCAGGTTTCATTCATAATAAGTTGCAGGGACAACAAATAGATAGCATGGACAATATCTGAATAGTAATCCACTTTGCAATGTCCATGCTTAATATTCCTCCAGTGACCCTGGAAGACCTCTGGGGAGAAAGAAAACGCTACCTATTCAGGCAGTCCAAAGTATATTTTCGATAGCATTGGTCATTAGATTTTCCTTACATTCAACTGACAATTTTCTTACTATAATTTCTATCCATTACTTGCATTCTCCTCTCTGAGAGAGTAGAGCATCAGAATTTATCATTTATCATCAGAATGAAGAGCCTTCAATATTTGAAGACATTTATGATTCTCCTCATGAGTTATTTCTTCCCCTAGCTAAATATCAATCAATCAATCAATCAATCAAATATTAAGTTCCTTCTTTATGTCAGATGCTCAGCTAGTTATTGGACATATAAAAACCACAGATAAAAAATACATATTTCCCATGAGCTTCTATTCCAATGGAGAAGACAAGTACATATAAAATATATGCCACATAAATATAAAACTATCAAATATGTAGATATGCATTGCATAGAATTGAGATTTATAATTTCAAAATATTTTCACAAACTTTGTTTCATTAAATCATCATTAAAGTCATAAAAGTCTTATCAACTTCTTTCCTATGAAAAAATGAACTCCAAGGTGTTAAAACACCTACCCAAGGTAATACCGTTAATAACAGGCAAGGCTACAGTTATTACATCTCTTTTTATTCCTGTTACAGTGGTCTTTACACTATAAAAAATTATTTTCCCCCCTTGATCACCAAGCAGCAGCTATAAAAACCAGATGTATCAGATTTAAAAATCACTTAATGATTCTTAGATAATATAATATATGGCATAGAAAGAATTCAGAAAATAATTTTAATAACTAGAAAGAAATATATTTTCTAAATGATCACCAAAGTTAGTTATATTTTCTTTTCTCTATGTAATAAGCATATTAATTAAAATTATATAAATAATTACTACTATGATTAAGAAAGTTTTCATATATTCACACCCTAACTTGCACAAACAAAACACACATAGGCATTCCTACAAATTAATTAAATGCAAAGTAATTTTGAAGGATGAACACTAAGATTTGGAGGAATTGAGAAATATTTCATACAAAAGAGGCAAGAATTGCATCTTAAGAGAGGGACTTTTAGAAATAAATGTAAAATATGAGTACATATTAGACAGGGGGAATAATAAGCACAAAAAGCATGAAGATGGGAGATGCAGTCTTGTAATAAGGAAGACCAGATTGGCTGGGTTGTCAAGTGTGGGAGTGAAGTAATGAATGTCCAGGAAAGCTGAAAGGTTGTTTTGAGTCATTATACAGTGATTTAAAAGCTAAAAAGAAATGTTTGTATTTTATTGTAGAGGTAATGGAAAGTCACTGGAGTTGATGGTGTAGAGGAGTCACATGGTCACATTTGATGTTAAGCATTCTTATTTTGGCTGTAGTGTTGGAATAGTCTGGAATAGTAAGAAACTAGAGTCATGGACTCAGAAAGTCAGTGTAATGATTTTAGGGAGTGCTGCTGAACTACAGTGGAGAGAAAGTATGTGGTTAAGATTGTGGAAGAGGCATGAAGAGAGAAAGGTTTTGAAGGACAAGCCAAGATGCAAGAGACTAAGCTGGGGGGACATGTCTGGTCAATCAAGACAAGGATTCCAAAATGGAATGTTCCCAGGAGGAGTGGCAGTTGAGCTGATGAGGGGGAGGGGGCTGGGAGTGTCTCTCTCTGGAAGTTGAGGCTGGCTGAAGACCCTGATTGTGCTGGCTTGTTTTGGGGGGCTTTCTGATCAAGGGGAGATCCCTGAGTTCTCTGAGATTTTGACTGACCAAGAGTTGGGTTTTTCTGGCCACAGAGAAAGGAGAAGAAGGAGAAACTTGGCTTTTGAGTTGGTTGTCTCTTTTTGAGAGTTTAAGCTGGCCAGGAGAAACTGAGATACCTTGATGGTGTTGAAAAAGAAGAAAGAAGATCTTAACTGTTTTCCTCCATTTATCTAACTGTTCCTCTTCTCCCCTTTGTTACTGGACTATTTCCATAACCCTCTCAAATTCCCCTTATAGATTAGGGAAACTCTCATCCCACTTTCCTCAGTTTCCCATCCTGTTATCCCAAAAACCCCTACTTGAAAAAGAAAAGAAAAGATCTTTATAGTTCACTTAGGGGGGAGGGAAAAAGTCAAAGTCTTCAAGAAGAATTGGGGGTGAAGGGGGGGCAGGGAGCAGAGGGTTAGAGAAGGGAGGAGGAGGTTAGAAAGATATACTGACCCATCAGCCATCAGTAGGGATCAGTAGGCAAACACCAGAGCATTCCCCAATATCTATCCAGAATAGTTCCCCTGTGTGGCAGCATTTCCCTGTACCAGCAGTGTCTCTTATCTATCCCCATTGAAATTAGGAAATCCTCAGGGTGTGTCCCCTAGTCTTAGTTCTGTAGTTAAAGCCAGAGAACAGCAGTCATTTGCAAGGAGAAATAGTTCCCCTCAGTTTACCTTCTCTAAGTAATAGTTTTCCTCAGTTTTACTTATTCTATTTCAAGGTAGAAACAGCAATACTTGCCAACAGGATAAATGTGGGAAGGAAAGTGAAGCTTTATGGATAATGCCAAGAATATGCATCTGAGAAACAAGAATAATGTCACCTTTCAAAAATTGGAGAAGAATTAGAAAAGTTAAGTGTTTATTTGAAAAGATAAGAGTTCAGAATCTTAGGAAACTTTCACATTTAGATGGGGAGGGGACTTGTGGATGTTGAGCTAGCAAAGAAGACTAAGAAGGAGCAGTGAGACAGCTAGGTGGAGAAACAGGAGAGAGGATCACAGAGAGGAAAGGGACAAGAGGAGAGGGTGGTCAACAGTCAAAAAGATGCAACAAATAGACAGAATGATTAGAACTGAAAAAAAGAATATCAGATGTGACAATTAAGAAATCATTTTTAATTTTAAAGAGACCAAGTTCACATTGTTACATTCTTCCTATGATATGCATATGATGTGGTCTCTAATCTTGTCACCATTCCAGTCTCCTTCCTTAGGATGAACTTTAATATATCAATGCCCTTCCTAAAATTCAGATATTCAAATGAACACAATACACTAGATCATTGACTAACTGTACTATCATCTCCATCAATATAAATTCTTCTGACTTTCTTAATGAGAGCTAAATTTACCTTTGAATTGCTGTTTTTTTTTTAAACTACAATTGCATTATCTTAATTTAGTCTTCTCTTGACTACACTCTGGATTTCCTCTACTATACCCCAGTTCTTTATTCTGAAACCTCATTCCAACTCTGGAATTCACATGATGGAACTACAATTAATTTCTCTGCTCTCCACATTTCACATTAATTGAATGAGATCTCGCAAAGTTTTCATATAAGGACAGCTCACTGGACAGCCACTCTCACTTCAGACTACACATAAACACACACACTCACACGCACATATATAATTAAATAAACTGAGATATATGAACTTTTACTTTCCCATATTATATTATATTTTATTTGGTTTGGTAAAGTCTTTTGAGATTTTTCTGGATGGTAAATCATTAGCTAGTCATCTTAGATTCATGTCATGAAAATTTGATAGGTCTGATGAATTCGTTCAAGTAATTGATGGTAGCATATTGATAAACAGCAGAGAAATACTCCCAGATACCTTGGGCACAACATTAAAATTTCTCTCTCCAAGTTGACACTGAGTCCTTGGTGGCGTTAAATGCAGCTATCAGAAAATTACCTTTATCCTACTGACCTCATGGTTGGAGCAAGACTTTTTGGCTTGATCAGATGTAAATCACTTTAACCCCACCTCTCCTTCCAGTCACTCCTCCTGGTTGCCACTTAATCACATTTAGAGCTTCTGATCTCACCAAATATTAGTCACTTGTCCTGGTTGTTGCCCTTTCTGTTCACTCTTCTTTATTGAAGTATATTTGAAACTGCACCACGAAAGAGTGGTTGGTTGTTCAGAAACACTACCCTGCTGTGCAATGGGTTTAAAATGTGTTTCCTTCACCCTGATTAAAGATCATTGTTCAAAATTTGGTACTCTTTTATTTTCAAGGTGGCAATGGGTACTCTGGGTATTATTTTTAAACCAATTCTAATTCTATTTCCCTTAATTATCACTTCTCATATTACCAAGAACAATCTAAGGATAGAATCCACCATTTCCCCCCCCAATTTAGTAAATACTGGTAGAATTGACTACATTTAGGTAGGAACTCATTAGCACTGTGGCCCTAGAGTACAATAGAAGCATTGTTTCAGTAGAATGTGATTTTACCACCAAGAGAATAAACAAAAATTAAGCTAATTTGAAATGATTCAACAGAATTTGATTGTTAAGGTAAATTAGTAACAATATCACCTAAATTGAAATAAATTATGCAACTTCAGAAGTAAAAGTTTAGCAATTAAGTGTTATTGTAGAAGGAAATCTTTATAGGAAAGATTCAGTGGAGTATCATTAGACTAGAGTATGATTGGGCCATAAAATGAGATGGACTGAAGTAATGAAGATAAAGTGAAGTATTCTATCAAATTGTGACCAAAAAAGATGTTATTTTGAAGTTTGTAGGTATTTAATCAGAGTTCACTGGAAAGAAAGAAATTAGAAGAATAAGATGTTTAAGCAAGTAGAGATAAGAAAATAGGTGGAAATTTAGAGAAAGGTAGAGTTCCCTTTGCACTGACAAGGTAAATAAATGGTGTGAAAATAAAAGGCTTTGAAGAAGAAAGAAACAAAGAAAAATTTTATTTAATTTCACTGAGATAAAATTATGAGAAACTTTTCAGAGAAATTTATGCTAGAAATCTCATGTTGACACTATTTTATAAAGTTGCAAAGTTTACCAAATGAAAACTAGGAATAAAATGAAGCATAGGATTATTTTAATGCAAAGCACTAAAATTCTGTCTTTGAAGGACCATTAGAAGGGTGTGATGTAATCCTTAGAGCTTCATGGACTCAAGAGAGGGGTATGTAATTGCCATCATAAATCTTCAAAAAGGAGCAGATTTATTCTTGATATTGTATGATTTTGATGTCTGATTATGCTCTGTAGCACTTTATGTCCAAACCTTTCTCTAGTTTCTTTGTCCTGACATATCTAGGAATGTGCCTTATATTCCATGTTTCAGTGTAGCTCCTAAAATTGGTTTAAGTAAGATTGAGAATGTAGGCCTCCATTCTGCCTAGTAAACAAAAACAAATTTTAGCCAAATAAAATGGAGAGGACAGGCATAATCCTTTTTTGCTTGTTTCCATTAGGATGAATGATGGAAGTCAAACTTCCCAACTTGATTTCTTCAAGAAGGATATTAGAATCCTGTGACCAGGCCTGTGACTTCCTCCCCTCCTCATTAAGGGATTTGGAAGGGTCTCAAAAATAATATACCACCTCCTCATTAGGTACCCACAAATTAGAGATATCTTGCGCTGTTTAGGAAAGAGATTTTAAATGACTCAATACTCTAAATGAGTTTTCTTTGTTCACCAAGAGAAATCTTGAATCAATTAAGTTATTGATTATTACCAATCTATTCAATCAATACATTTTTCTCATCTTAAACCCAATCTCCCAGAATTTTTATTCATAACCAAAGTCAGTGAATTTAAAGCAGTGAACTCTACAAGCTGAGGTGCTGGCAATTAATGATCCTTGCAAAAGTTTCTGAATGTTATCTTTTCTGATTATGAGCTCAGATCTGATTTGTTTGAACTTTGTCTTGCAATGAAAATATAATGTAGTCTCACTTAAAGTGAGATATGTTTTCATATTAGGATAAGTATAGCAGAAAAGAAGTTAATACAAAATATGATAGCTATTTGCTAGTAAGGCTATATACTTGGAAACTGTATGGATCAGGAAAAACTGAGTTCAAATCCACTTCACATAATTACTAGAAGCATAATATTGGGCAAGCCACTTGAATTATATTTGTCTCAATTTCTTCATCTGTAACTGGACATAACTGTGAATGTGATATCCCATACCCCCTTATACAAGGGTCAGATTGTTAGGTTAGCAATTAGGGCTGAATTAATCAATATTGTAATTCTAGGATAGTTAATCATATTAGCATAAATGAACTTGTAATATAATATTCTTTATGTTTTTAGTAGTATTTTATGATTGTTTTAGTAATGGGAATGTAGCGTTAGCCTAGTTAATAACTGTTAGACTAGGCCTCAGTGTTAGCCTTAAATTTTCTATGTCATGCACCCTCAGCAATTATGATCCTAAACTTCATATTTGTCTCCAAGTATAGTAATTCAGGGATGTTTCAGAATTGTAACAAGAAGATTCCTGAGTGTCCTGAGGTTGTGATCTAGTATACCTCTGATGTGATAGGTAAAAATCCACAAAGCAGCGGTGTTATATTTATTTAATTTTTATGGGCACAATGTGGGAGAACAAACAGACCAAGGCAACAGTCACTGAGCCAATCAAAGCCCAGGATATGGGCTTTGAACACTACTGCCCTGTGGTTGGTTGCCTTTCATTTCATCAGCCAATAGTGTTCTGTGTACAATCTCATTTTGATAAACTTGTGCAAGCAGTAGTGGTATACTGAATTCTCAATGTGTAGAGTTCAGTATTCATCCCTAAAATTCCACAAGATAGTGAAAACTCATAGCTACAAAATTATATATATTTTTAAACCTGCGATACAGTGAAGCAGGGATAAGTGAACCACAACATAGGGAGGGATAACTGTACATCATCAGGCTTTTCCTCCATTTCAAAGACTGGTACCAACTACTCATCATCATTGACATCATCAGTCTTAGAGAGTAGAGTTCTGGCTCTCCTCATTTCCCCCTCCACCTTGTTTATCAAGTGATGTTCAAGTCATTAAGTGACTTCTTCTACCAATGAGAAATACTTCCTGAATGCTTCAACCAATGCCATGTCTCTATATTTTTAACAAGGTCTTGGATTATTTTTAACTTGATATATAAGTGATGATATTCTTTGGGATATAAAGGAAGGCCTCTCACAAGGTTCTGGTCTTTTGGTCTTGACCAGAAGCTTGGATTTATTGTGAGACTGACCCTCTCCCAATAAACCTATTTCTTTTTTGACTTAGAGACTTAGTTTCCTTTATTTGCATTTCTGTGGTTAGAAAGTTTGCAACATGACAATAATATATATCTCTCAGTATTGTTGTAAGGATCTAATCAAATAACTATAAAGCTCCTAGTACAGTACCTGGCATACATAATGAGTTTCACATAATTTTAGCTTTTGTTACTACTAATAATTTTAAGTATAATTACATGATTAATGGTTTTGAATATGTTAGTATAGGATGTTAATTTTTAAAAGGTTTTGGTTATTTTCTATATGAGATGATTCAGAAATTCATTCAATAGAATTGATTATATTTGACTGTCAAAAAGTCCCTTACAGTTTTAAAATCCATAATACTGTTTAGGTTATTTTAAGCTTCTAAATTTTTGTATTGCAGTATTTATGAAACTATTGTAAAGAAATGCTATGATTTTGACAAATGATACCCAGAGGATGAAATGATTATATCATTAGAAGATTAACTTCTCTTTTAATCTGAACTGTTAAAAAATATGGTTACAGTATTTGATGGCCATTAACTATTTAATTGAATTTATTTTGATTTAAAGTTGATAAAGTTTTTGGAGGTTTTTATTTGGCAGTATCATGATATTTTATTAGTCTAACAACATTTTTATAATTCCAGGGTAATGTTTAATAAGTAACTGAGATCCCCTCTTCTATTACAAATATTCATTCAGAGTTGAAAGGAGAGAGGGTTACATTTTCCTATTTAAAAAGAGAAATTAATATTTGATTATTTTGCCATCACTTCTAATGGCTATGAAAGTGACTATATTACATGAAATTAAAATTATATCTTTCAAATAACAGTAAAAATAGATCTTAATTTTAAATGTATTATTTTTGTCTTATGTGTTAAAAAGCAATGTAGGTATTTGTTAGTCTGGAGTCTTACATTAATCATAATTTATATGGGTTTGAGGAATTATCATCCATTCATTGTATTATGAAACTCTAAAATGTGATTATTCTTATTTCATAATTATTTATTTCTGCACCTGGATGGATATAAATAAGAAAGGATGAATTATATGAGGCCTTATAAGTGGTTATTGTTAACTATTAATACAACAATATGAGGAAAATGATAACAAGTTGGCTCTAAGCTGTGATTACAAAACTTGTTTTAGGCAAAATCTTTTGTGATTATAATTTGATAGTGTTCTGAAGTATCATTATCTAAACAGTTATTAAGTTAATAATCTACCATTCAAGGAAAATGTCATGTGCAACTAAAATTAGTGCAGTCTGGCCTATCAGTATTATATCTGTGGCTGGAAGAGAAGTAAGGAAAGCAAGCATAGTGGTAATAGCTTGGGTAAGTATTTAGAAATAAGGCAATTTGGAGAGTATGGGTAGGATTATGCTCTTGGAATATAATTCCTACTTTCTCCTTTTTAAAATCAGGTTTGCTACATGCTTTTATGATGGCCCTAACCAAAAATAGTTGAAGTATATAAGCTAATAATTCTTTAGAGAATTGCAAAGCCACAATTAAAAAATGTTCTTTATCATTAAAAATAAGAAAAATGCAAAGCAATACAGTACTGAGGCTTTACTTCAGACTCTGAAAATTGAAAAAAAAAATGCCCCTCAAATGAGAAAAGTAATTGAAACAGGTATTGTGTAAAAATAGGCATGCATGCATTATTGGAGGAATTATGAAATGGTACAGCCATTTTGAAAAGCTATTTTCAATCATACATATAAAATGACAAAAGCATCCATATCCTGAACGAGAGATTATATTACTAGGCTTAGAGGATCATTTCATTATTATTGATCAGTTGTGAGTCTATCAGTAATGAGTATTTGAGATGTATCAGATCACTTTGACCCATAAATAGTATTCAGGCCATCATTAGAAGCACTTTGAATTGATACTATCAGGATAAAACTGAATCTCATCAGCTGTATTACTGAACCAAGAATCCTGCATTTCTCTGAGCTTCATTTGTACTCTACTTTTCATAAAGTTAAAGGCTGCCTTCTTAGAGACGAATGTACTATCTTGCTGGTAAATCCTGTGGAATTCTAATTTCTCATTTAGCATGTTTTGAATTTGTCCATCATTTTTGTCAAACCAATCCTGATATTTGGGAGTCTTCTGGCCCAACTGAGCAAATATGGTGCTGTACTCAGGGTCTTTGAAACCTGTTCACTCCTCATCTCTTTCATTATTCATGTGTGGTGACTCAACTTTCTTTCCAGATCAGCAATAAACTATTCATTCAAGGAGAAGTATTCTAATTTGTTGATCTTGAATCTTCTAAGAGACATCTTGTCTTGGGGACACCATTTTTTTTACATTGTTAGGTTAGAGACAATAAGTGACAAGTCCATAAGGACATTCTGGGCCTACTGAGGCAAAAGCAACCAGAAAAGACATATTTGTAAATCTTCCTCAGACCCTGGAAAGGTCTGGTATTGACTTTGTAGGTCTACAAATCACTGTCTAAAGAACACCCGACTTTCTTAAATAGTTCAGAACATCCTGACCAGCTAACTTATTATCACAAAACCTTGAGCTCTATCTCTGGGACAAGTGTCCTTCATGTATAAGCACAGCCATGCCCTGGTACCTTTGTACTTCTAAAGAAATCCTTATGCCAGTGATAAGAAATGACAGAAGACTTTGAAAATTACCATTTGATGAAGAGTACTCCTCAATGCAGCTGGCTTTTTCTAATAGGCACCATGGATGTATGTTTTGACATATTACCTTCTTTTTTATCTGGTATTTTCCCTTTGATCATACAGTATAGAAACTATATAAATATTGGACCTGTGTGCTCAATAAAATGGAATCTGTGATCCCATTTACAGCCCCCTAGGCTCCCATAATTTTGACTCTGATAGACTTTTTTTTTTGACACTGATAGACTTTGCCTGCCTTATCGTCTTTTCTTTCTCACTCTGCTCTGCCTTTTCTATCAGTCCCTACATTCTCAGTTTCCATCCTGCAAAATTCAAACACTGTAGCTTTAAGCCCTACTTGCACTGCAGCTCAGCTAACCTTTTCTCTGCAGGCCAGAGAAAAGGTGCTGTAATCTGAGCTAACCTAAGCTCATGCTCTCCCAGCTGATTGTGCTAAGGTAATGGGACCTGGCAAGGGACATGGCTATATCTCACGGCAGTGGCTGAAGGAGTTTTTCTCCCTGGAGGTGAGTACTTCCATGCTCTCCCAGGAGCCAGCATAAGGAAACACAGCTCCCCCTGGGAACTGTAACGATGGTATTAGAAAATAAGTATTGTTTTATTAGTTTAGGAATAAGAAGTAAAGTTGCTGCTTGAGAAAAGAACTGGAGTTTGAAGCAGAGCTGAGAGAGCATGTTAATTTCAACTGCTGACAGTTATAACTGTCTTTCTATGTCAATTACTCTCTCTGGCAGTTGGCACACACACTCAGAGACTCTTTCTCAGGGTTGGAGGAGGTAACGTCTTTGCCTCTCTGTCTGAGGGAAAGATCTGAAGGAGCTCAGTGTTTTCCTTTCCCAACTTGGGAAACACTAGTGACTATCTATTGAGGTTTTATATATTGGTTTATACCTAAGAAGACCAAAGAAAAATCTGGTCATTGGTTTGGACTCTGAGACTTTTAAGACTTAACTCAAAATCCTAACTGGATTCTTGTTGAGGCTCGCATAGTAGCCTTTGCTATTTTATAATTTGAAGGAGAAGTGAAGATTTATAAGGATAATAGTGATAGTTTTTATTTAGATAGTATAAATTTGGGTTAGTCAGATCAGGGAGGAGTAGTGTAGCCTGTGAAACACAGGAGACGCGGTTCCTTATGGAACCAGTGAGTTTATTTGGTGGATTTAGAATCCCTTAGAATTAGAAATCCTTTATTTTTCCTTATATGTTTCTATAAACATGTTATGTTTATAATAAGAGTCTCTTTAGCATCCTTGAGGCTGGCCTGAAGGGAAATTCACATTTGAGCTTCACTTCATCACTGAGGATACTTTTGATTACCACTCTCAAAAGTATTTGAACAGTTTGAACCTGATCGGCGAGTTAAACAGTTTTGAAAAGTTTTGAACCTATATTGGAACAGTTTTTCCATCTAAATATTTTATTTTTTAACTTGTCAAATTTTATTTTTAAAGAACACATCATTGGGCATTCCTGAGGTCTGTCACAAATAAATCCATAATTAGTCCAGCACTCTGTGCTACACCTTGCATTTGTTATTCTCACATTCTGTATGTCACTTCTCTTAACGATGTAGGCTATTATGTACCCGTGTTGGGAGGGTGCATCCATGATATTTTGTTGCATTTAGATAAGTGGAACACAGTACTGGTGATGAGAAGATCATGAGATGCAGAAGTCTTCGGTTGTTAGTAAATATTGGGATTGATTTTTCTAACACCATTTGCCCCAAGGATTTCTTGCCGTGTCTGATATTTTGTGTCTACTCTAGCATTAAAGTCACCCAGAATTATAAGCATGTCTTCTTTATGCATGCTGATGATGAGGATTTCCATGTTTTCATATTTTTTTCTTTCTTTGACCTCATCAGGATTCATCATAGTGGAAACTTATGCACTGATGATGGTGAAATGGCACTTTACTATACATGGTAGTCACATTATAAGTCTTTCATTCACTCCTATTGAAAGGCATAGAAGCTTCCTCATTATATTAGATTTGATTCAAAACCTTTGCCATCTTTACAGTCACTGCAGAGAAACTTTTATCCAGCTCCTACTTCAGTAATCTGATCTTCATTTAAAGCCTTTTTTCACTCAGGGTTGTTATTTGAATATGGTACTTGCTAAGTCTAACAAGAGTTATTCATCTTTCAATTTAACTGGATTTTGTGATGTCTATGACTATAACCCCAAGTGGAATCATCTTCACAAAAACATTCTTGTGTACTGTTATTGTGTTTTGATCACAGGGTGGGATCCTCTCACATTGTGGTAAACAAAATATCAGGGTTATATGAGGACACTTTTTTCTAACCCCTTCCCCATGTCAGGAAGTGAGTAGTGAAGTCCTTTAAAAAGATATTCACAGCCAAAGGGCTGCCAAATCTCTTTGCTGCTTCAGTCCAGTGAATATCCCTTCATTACCATTGGAATAAATTATTCTCATCTGCTAATTCTGCTGGGGAAGTTTTCACATGGTTGTAGTAGACATCACCCTCATCATTGGTGGGTTTGATGCCTATAGATTGTCCACAATCTAGTTTGACCAATCTGCCTAGCTGGTTTTGCCAGGGTGTGGCTACTGCTCATGCTACAAATTCTTGGATTCATAGGTCAGAGTTGGCCGATATGTGGCCACCAAAGATAGATGAGAGGTTCTGAAAAGAGTTCAGCAAGCCCTCACACCAGACATGCTAGTCCTCCCTAAAAATTCCAAATAATATGCACACATCATATAAATTATATGTAAATATGATGTATGGATACATACATACAATGTGTTTACATACTGATTATATATAGAGTATTGTATTATATATGGACTGTATATCACATATAGAGAGGAGACAGAAAGAATATTGATTTCCTCCCAGATTTCCAAACATCTTAATAAAATTTTTAAAAATAAGGGGCAGATAAAAGATAAAAACATGATTTTATGGTCTTAGATGAAGTGTAAAGTAGAATCTAAACATGATTTTAAGAGTTTAAGAAGTTCTTATGTTGAGTTGTTTGGAATTAAAGGACAGGTTTTTGAGCCAAAAGATCAGCTGGACTTCTGGTGTTCTTTTAAAAAACTTCTCTTTGTGAAGTAAGATGAGATAAGAGACAGTCAAGAGGACAATGAATCTATGATTTGAGGAGAGAATCAGCTGTGGAAAAAGAAAATAGCATTTCAAAAGAAATAATTCTTCACCTGTGGATGTAGGAAAGGAGAATGCTTCCCCCAATTGCCCTTCTCAATTTTTCACAACACTTTTCAGTGGGACTACTTGTCCACTAGGTTACAGTGAAGCCACTAGTGGATCAAACCAAGTTAGTTAAACAGTAAGATTGGAAGGGCTTTGTGAGTAGTTGGTACTTTCTATTAGGAGTTGAACTACCTAAAGGTATTGTCACAGGGGGCCAAAAAATTATTTTTACTGCCTAAAAAAATGTACTATTTCTAAGGGGAGCATCATGAGAACACCACAAAAAAGGAAAAGACATTGGTACCCTACATTGATGGAGGGATGAGTTTCCTGAGTCATACCTGTGACCTTACATGAATAGTGAATCTGCTTCAACTAGTATGCTTGTGACCTTTGTGGTGTATAGTTTGGGGAATGTATGACCTGTGTTATTAAGACTTCCTATTCATTTTGTACTTATTAAGTCTCACAATAGTAGGTCAACAAATGTGTTTGCTTTGCTATAATCACTGACTTTTCCCCCCCAGAGGAAATGTTATTGATTAGAGCAGGATCAATGTTAATATACGTATGCACAGATGCATTTATATACAAACATATATACATACACAAGCATACACGCACACATATGGCATTCAGGAATCTCTTAAGGAAATTCTCAAAACAGCCTCCCCTCCCCAGCAAAACAAACACAAAGTTCTATGTATATGGAAAGGAAGAGGCTCCTCATTCCATCTTACCAAACTCTCTGAAGACAGAGGAATGAAAAGGGTTTCCCATAACCCTACCTCTCATAAGTCAATAGTGTTCATTAAAAAAAAAAAAAGTGGGAACCAAGGCTGATAATGTGGGAAAGGAATTAGTTTTTTTGCTTTGTGGATTCACTGAGGAATTTGACCATAGAGATACCAAACTTCTACCCATGAGATTGTGAATTTTGGGAAGGATTATCTTTGCGGGGGGTGGTTAATGCACATATAATCAATGGCAATAATGAACACACACAGGAATCACACATGTGTGAGGAAGAAAGAGAAGGGACATACAATCAAAGCATAGATGTTGAACTAGAGAGCACCCTTGAAGGGACAGCTAATGTTTGCAGCTCTTTAGGGTCACTGACATCTTCTAATGATGTCATTATGCTAATCCTAGTAGTCCCAAGGTTGCTCCTGGAGTTTTAATCTCTAATCAACATTATTTCACTATTCTAACCATGTCTTCCTGCTTGCCATCTTAACTTACTGCTCATCTTGCAATGATTAAAAAAACTCTCCTTGATCAGGGCAGGAAGATATTTCTTTTAGTTTGTAGTCAAGGATATCTATCAGCTAAGGACCAAAATAACTAATTAAATAAATAAAAACAAAAACCTAAGCAGAGCATTCTAAGTAAGAATGAATATATATTTCTGAATTTTGACAATTCAGTCCATTATCCTAAAATAAAAATTTTATTTAGGATTAAGAACTCACTAAATATTTTCTAGTTTAGCATGTAAATAGGTATAATCATAATAAAACTAAGTTACAGAATGTATGAAATTTTTCATCCTCTTGTTCACCTCCTCCCCTCTTCCTATTCCTCCTTTCCCCCTTCTCTGTCTCTCTCTGTGTCTCCATCCATGTATAGAAGTAGATATCATGTATGAAGAATTTAAATATATGATACATATACATATTAGGTATGTATAACATATATTGATAATAATAGAACAAATCATGTTATAATGTAATAAATAAAATATATCAATAACAAACTCCTTCCTTTAAAAAATTCACTTTTCCCAAAAAGAAATATTTAAAAGTACAACAAGAAATGAATTTCTTCATTTTATACATTTAATTAGGATAATTAAAATTTTGGTCAATATACATTTTGAGTACTTTCATAAGATTTTAGGCCAATAAGAGCATAATAAAAATGTTGAAATTTTGAGTTTGAAAACTATTTGCATTTAAATCTATTCTATGTATGTGTCCCAATGAAAACATTTATAAGTTTTACTCTTCAAAGCAACAAGAAATTTGTGATGGAATATTTGTCTGAGAAGTCTAAGGTCAAGTATTACCAGGGAAATTATCCATTGAAGCAAATACCTGAATTAATAAAATATAGCACAAAAGTTCCCTCCTTCCTCTGCTTCTATTTCTGTACTACATTTTTATAGTACCTACTAATATTAATTCTTATATTTAAAAGACAGAAAAAAATCAGAAAGGTATATGATTTATAGGTAAAAGGAATATTAGGAAGCCTGAAGTAAAAAAAAAAAACTGTGGTTCAGGTCGGTGAAGTAATTTACTCATATGTTAGTAATAGAATGGGGCATAAAAGTCATCACCTACTCCCTAGTTCTTGCTACTTTTTGAACCAGGCAACTTAATGAAAGACATTTGTAGAGACATTTTCAAGATGAAAAGGTTGGAATAGATCTCCAAAATCTATTTTGATATTAATAATGTATGCTTTGTTGATACTTGTTTTATGTTTCTCTAATGTGAGTTAACACTCACCTTAGAGAGAGAGAGACAGAGACAGAGACAGAGACAGTCAGAGAGAGAGATACAGAGACAGAGAGAGACAAAGAGAGATACACAGAGAGAGATGCTTATGATCCTTTGCCAAGGAAAGGGACATGGCATGCAAGTTTAATATTTTAACTCTTTTGTAGATTTGTATGGATAAAGAGGATAATATACAATAAGAAGTAGTGAAAGGGGATTCATGATGAAAATGGATATCCACTGCTTTCAGTATACTGAATATATTGTTGCCAGAGCAGAATAACAAGGTAGGTCTCCTAAAGAGAAACCTGTAGAGATTCGCTAAGAGAAGTCCCAAGTATATATATTAATAGTTGGGAGGAAATTGTGAATATTTAACAGGACATAATTGAAGAGAGAGGATTAAAAATAAAAAAAATTATGTTACTGCCAAAAAAGTGAATCAAAAGCATAGCAGTAACTAATAAAACATATGTCTATTTTTTCATGCCTATCAAGTTTTTATGAACATAATTTACCAAAATCCAAGTATGAGATAGTGACCAATAGTGTCTTCTAGACTTTAAAGTTGCAGGATATTTATGACCATGGACAAAAATAACACCATTTCCAAATGTGAGATTGAATTCTTGACTGACAAGATAGGCATCAGGTCCTGGTCAGATGGGATTAGGAATATTTCTTTGGGAAATAGGAATGGGGAACATTTGCTATAAATGTATTTTCCTACTATTCATCCTGCTTTTATATTTTAAGAAAATTGTCCTTTTCACAACTCTAGTGTAATTAATTACTTGCTGATTGCAGGAAAGAAATTCAGAGTGAATGAATGGGGCCTGTGAGCATTAATTTATGTAGATGTGAACCAAAATAAAGCTGAGATAGCTAGAAATAATAAAAGTGATCTGTAATAGGTAGCAAAAAAAGTTTTCATGGGAGAAGTCTATTTAGTAGGGGAAAATATAGCCTTTAAGTTTACCCTTCAAAAACATTTTCTCCTAGACAAATGCTAAAATCATTTAAGATCTTAAGATATGTAACATGAGAGGCAACTTTATTTAAAAATCTTATCCTTTTTTATATCAAGGGAAGCATAAACAAAAAGACGTGGCTATCAATTGTAGTTTCCATTTTAATGAGGATTACAAGTGTAGACATCAAAAGCAAGGACCCTCTACAGATATCCTAGATATTTCCATTTATGGATATCATTGTATTGATTGTATCTAACTAAACCTGAAATTAAATTCTCTTTAATTAGATTCACAACTACTCAAAAAAAGTTTAGTGTAATAATCCACATTATTTTAAGCAAGTGGCTGAAAAATGACTATTTTTCAGACTATGATATTCATTTGCATCCATCTTTATACCTATCTTGAATAGATAGATTATATATTATAAGTGAGGACCAGAAATGAATATAAAAATGTAGGTTTGGGGATAAACTAGAAGCCTTCCCAATAAGATTAGGAGTGAAACAAGGATGCCCATTATCATCTCTATTATATAACATTGTACTAGAAACACTAGCAGTAGCAATTAGAGAAGAAAAATAAATTGAAGGTATTAAAATAGGCAATGAGGAGACCAAGCTATCACTCTTTACAGATGATATGATGGTCTACTTAAAGAATCCTAGAGAATCAACCAAAAAGCTAGTGGAAATAATCAACAACTTCAGCAAAGTTGCAAGATACATAATAAACCCACATAAGTCATCAGCATTTCTATATATTTCCAACACATCTCAGCAGCAAGAATTAGAAAGAGAAACTCCATTTAAAATGTGAAAATTGGCCATTTCCACCTTACAAAAATCACCCTAGACAATATAAAATACTTAGGAATCTACCTGCCAAGACAAAAATAGGAACTATATGAACACAACTACAAAATTCTCCACACAATTAAACTAGAGCTCAACAAATGGAAAAACTTTAATTGCTCATGGGTAGGATGAGCTAACATAATACAAATGACAATCCTACCCAAATTAATTTACTTATTTAGTGTCATACCCATCAACACACCAAAAAACTTTTTTTTACAGAATTAGAAAAAAAAAACATAACAAAGTGCATTTGGAAGAACAAAAGATCAAGGATACCCAGGGAAATTATGGGAAAAAACATGCGAAGAAAAGGGGGCCTTGCAGTACCAGATCCAACTAAACTATAAAGCATTGATCATCAAAACAATATCTTACTGGCTAAGAGACAGAAAGGAGTATCAGTAGAATAGACTTGGGGTAAATGACGTCAGCAAGACAATCTAGGATAAGCCCAGGAATACCAGCTTTTGGGACAAAAATCCATTATTTGATAAAAACTGCTTGAAAAATTGGAAGACAGTATGGAAGAGATTAGGATTTGATCAATATCTCACACCCTACACCAAGATAAATTCAGAATGGGTGAATGACTTGAATATAAAGAAGGAAACTATAAGTAAATTAGGTGAACACAGAATAGTATACCTGTCAGATCTTGTGAAAGGAAAGATATTAAGATCAAGCAAAAGTTAGAAAAATATTACAAAATATAAAATAAATAACTTTGATTACATTCAATTAAAAAGTTGTTTTTTTTTTTTACAAACAAAACCAATGCAACCAAAATTAGAAGGGAAGCAACAAATTGGGAAACAATCTTCATAACAAAAACTTCTGACAAAGGTCTAATCACTCAAATTTATAAGGAGCTAAATCAATTGTACAAAAATAAAATCAAGCCATTCCCCAATTGATAAATGGGCAAGGGATATAAATAGGCAATTTTCAGATAAAGAAATCAAAACTATTAATAAGCACATGAAAAAGTGTTCTAAATCTCTTATAATCCAAGAAATGCAAATCAAAACAACTCTGAGGTACCACCTCACACCTAGCAGATTGACTAAAACAACAGCAAAGGAAAGTAATGAATGCTGGAGGGGATGTGCAAAATTGGGGCATTAATGCATTGCTGGTGCAGTTGTGAATTGATCCAACTATTCTGGAGGGCAATTTGGAACTATGTCCAAAGGGCGCTAAAAGACTGTCTGCCCTTTGATCCAGGCATATGTGATATTGAAATAACTTTAAAAGACTGATATATATATTAATTTAAGTTCACCAAGAAATTCACTTATGTAATTCCTAAATGAAACATTCAAGTCAGCTGCCAAATTTTTTATGGTGTTTTAATTACAACAGGAGGAAGAAAGTATTAGAGGGAGAGAGAGAAGGAAAAGGGAGAGAAGGAAAGAAATTTAACTCAGACTTACTCTCGCTCGGGTTGAGCCAAAGCAGGCATTAAGGCCTTGGATAGTCAAGGCAAGGGAAAGGGAACAGTCCTTATCACTCATGTGACCAATCTGAAGGAAACCAGTCCTTGGGGCTCCTCCAACTCCAAGCACCAGTCTCCAACCACACTTTAGCCCTCCTCCCAGGAAGTCCCAAGAACTCCAGAGGCTGTTCTCTACCTCGCTTCCTGTGTCTCACGTGTTCCAATGGTGGTTCCGGCTTGATCTAGGAAAGCCCAGAGGTCTGTCCTTTTTTTTACACATGTCTGTTGAAGGCCATATTCTCAAATAATTAAATCTTGAGTTTGCTGCAACCCTTCCTAATCTTGTTACACTGAGTAGGGTGGAGAATGTAGTTTCCAAGACCTGATTCTGTTATTCCAAGTATCTCTATTGTTATTGATCAGGAAATAGCTAAATCCTAAAAGCTAATTCTAAAGAATGGTCTGCATAGGGTGGAGTAGTTTTGAAATTCACACATAGCACTGCTGGGTTTGTACCCCAAAGAGATTAATAAGGAAAAAGACTTGTACAAGAATATTCATAGCTGTGCTCTTTGTGGTGGCCAAAAACTGGAAAATGAGGGGATGCCCTCAATTTGGGGAATGGGTAAACAAATTGTGGTATATGTTGGTGATGGAATACTATTATGCTCAAAGGAATAATGAACTGGAGGAGGAATTCCTCGTGAACTGGAATAACCTCCAGGAATTGATGCAGAGTGAGAGAAGCAGAACCAGGAGAACATTGTACACAGAGACGGATACACTGTGGTACAATTGAATGTAATGGACTTCTCCATTAGTGGCAGTGCAGTGATCCTGAACAACTTGGAGGGATTTACAAGAAAGAACACTATCCACATGCAGAGGAAAAACTGTGGGAGTAGAAACACCTAAGAAACAACTGCTAGAATACATGGGTCGAGGGGATATGATTGAGAATATAGACTCTAAATGATCACCTTAGTGCAAACATCAACAACATGGAAATAGCTTTTGATCAAGGGCACATGTAAAACCCAGTGGAATGCGCATTGGCTATGGGAAGAGTTGGGGTGAGGCGAGGGAAAGAATATGATTCTTGTAACCAAGGAATACTCTTCTATATTGACTAATTAAATATTTTTAAAAGTAGGTTTGATGGTACTCAGGAAAGTACACTGTACCTTTAATAATTCCATACTGTACCCTGAAACAGAAACCCATCTTTCCTTCCTCAAATTTAATATTATTCTAGTGATAGTATATCTCTATAAGTCATGGATCACCACAACGTCTTGAGAGTAAAATTCTCTGTGACCCACAAGACAACAGAAAAGAGTGTGAATGGGATGTGGCATATAATGACTTAAACAAAAGAAGGGACAAAGTGGGATACATAACTGTGAAAAATAGACTCGAATACAGGACTACAATCCCCATGAGCCTTTGCTCCACTTCCCCAGAATGCCTTGTAATCTCACCTGGGCCGAGATCGAGAAGAGATTTAAGCAAAGGCTTTTGAAGGCTCTTGGTCTTTTGGACTTCTGTTTTGGAGCAGACACGGCTCTTTCCATAATGTAGGTGAGGTCTAGGCCTCTGGCCTAGACACGTGTTTTTTCTTATCCTGTATTTTCTTTTAATCCTTAACTTTAATAAACCTCTAAAAAATATAATACTCCTTGCAGAGAGAAACTAATTTCTACCTGCCTCAGATGCCTCAGTCTCCCCATCTCCCCTTAATTTTTAATCTTTACATAACCCATGAGATGTATGAGTAGAAAAAGAGATGGACCAATCATATGGTGAGAGGTAATGACAACAAAATTACAGAATGAGTGCTCCACTTACATTTAATAGACCTAGAAAAAATTCCTTGTGTGGATGCTTCTTCAAGAATTAATGTGAAGGAAATGGACAATAGTCACACAAGCTGAGAAAACTGGGATGGCTTATAATTTATATTATTGGAAGAAATAGTAAGATTATGAATCCATTAAAGTAGTAAAGCATGAAGTGAGAAAGAAAGAGAAAAAGAAAGGGAAAGAAACAATTTAAAGCAATATTTGTTACTACTGCATTTATTTCAATTGCTAATAATTTGCTATATTTATGGACTAATTTTTCCCCTCTAAGCACATAAAAATACTGTGCTAATTATACTTTAAGAAAATTCCATTAACTTATTTCCTCCTTGGGAAATAGTACAAACATGCTTTTAATTTTCAATAAGATGCTTACAGGACACCTTATATATGGAAGAAGGTTGTACTTTAAAAATAATTCTTTTTAACACCAATGTTTTAGAACATAAAATCCAATCTACAGCTCTAAGTTAGACTATCTCTGGGGAGATTTAAAGGAACTGTGTCACTTCACTAAACAAAATGCCTCTGTGAACATGTTGAGAGAGACTACATGTCCCTTAATAGCAAGGAATCTGAGAAATTTGGGAGGCATAAAAGAGAATACTGTACATCTGTGTGTGGTGTGTGTGTGTGTGTGTGTGTCTCTCTCTCTCTCTCTGTCTCCCTCTGTCTGTCTGACTGTCTGTCTGTCTCTCTGTCTCAAGGTTGTTATAGTTTCTGATAGAATTGGACTTGGGTGGTCCTTTTAAAATAGTCATTTATATAGATGGTCCGGTAGTAGGTGAGTTTCAAAGTGGATGTCTTCAATCCACAATATTGACAGAACCAATGGTATTCCATGTTTCTAAAGATGTGGCACAAGTGACCCAGCATGCTGTAGGAGACTGCTTCATTCCCCCTCTCCACTGTGCCTAAGGACATTTTTCTGCATGCCCAAACCCTCTGCCCAATAGCCCAATGTGAGCACTTCTTCCCTCTGCTTCTGAGGTAATGAGGCGGACTCACAGGCAACTTGAAAGGGCAGTTTGGGCACATGATCTCTAAAAATTTCACCAATGCTGGTATAGACTTAAAACAAATGAAGAAATAATAGAAGGTAGATTTTAAAAAATGAAATAAAGGAAATTCAGTGAAATTGTTGTCAAAAATAATGATGAAATGAGCCATTGCAATAAAAAAAAGGGAAATGACACAAGGGAAGGAAACAAGTTATAGTGCTTTAGAAAAAAAAGCAGTGTGGCTCTAAATTTATGTTACTCATTTGTAGCTTTTTTACTACAAGCTCCTCATTTCCCTACCTCAGGCTGAATTTCATCTGAAAGTAGAGTCGTTGTACTGTCTAACCACAACTTCTTTATCTAACTGAATTCCCACTTACTTTCTACTCAACAGATCTAGGAGAAAAGTTTCACTTGAATGGAAATCTTTCAGTTTACCTTATCGGTTCACATTATCCCTTTTGGGACAGCCACCTCCTAGGTCTGACCTCTAGGGATGTTTTAGTTAATGTAGTTAGATTTTGAATTCCACCCATGAGCTGAAATGTATCATTTGCCAGGTCTCCTGAAATGCTGTATCTAGTCAACTCCAAGCCTACATGCCACATTCTATCTAACTACCTACCAAGAAAACTGGACAAACATAGGCATATTCGTATAATCAAAGAATTAGGACTGAAAACCACCTTACAAGCTATTTAGTCAACCCTCATCATTTTACAAATGAGGAAGTGAGGCTGAGAGAGAGAATAAGTAACATTTCCTATGCCACAAAGGTCCTAAGGATCTCTGGTGACAGTTAAACTGTGGCTTTTCTGAGTCCACATCCAAGGTTCTACTCATCACACCATTTCATCATCAATCTTTTCACAATGTGCACAACCATTTTCCCATTTCTATCTCTTGTTGTGTGAACAGTGATCACACCAATGCTACCAGTGACATTAAAAAAGAAAACATAATGACATAATAAGAGGATTATATTGTTGACTGGTTTTTGTCTCCATTTAAAACCCGACTAAACAGACTAACAATATATTCTTTGGTTAATAATCTATATGCATTGTCCTCCCATTTTGGAATGTAAGCTCCTTCAAGATAAGGGATTTTTGATTTTTTTATTTGAATCCCCAGAGATTACAACAAATCTTGCATATATAGTAGAAAACAGAAAATATAATAGTTGGTATTTTATGATTTCCTCTTCATGCAAGGTTGGCTATCCAAGCTTTTGTAGGTGCTATTATCTCTCTTCCTGAAAGTTTTCTTTTCTTCTACCTATCAAAATCCCTTCCCACACAAATATTTCATCATCCAAATCAAATTCCAAGCTTTCATTACACTTTCTCAAGAGTTAGTGGACTAGCTTTGTCATACCACATCATTATTGATGAGACTATCATCATTTCACATGAAAACATCATAGAAGTAACTTGAAATCAGACGTCATGTGAACAAATGAAGTTATATCATATCCAGTCTTACTGCTTTATGGGGAAATGGGCATTGCTTTTTAGACTTACAATTTGACTTAGTTATATCAGATCAGAACTTATCTATCTACTGGTATTAGTGGTAAAATACAAGGAAAAAAGTAGGAATAGTAAATTAAATGGAAGAACTCTAAAACTCATTCACCATTAACCTAATATGTATTCATTAATGCAAAAATTGTTTTTTTTCAAAGACATCCCTTACATGTTTTTCTCCTTAATTTTGGGTAAATAATGTGGGATTTCATGCTTTATAAACAAAGTTGATATCATCAATTTCATTTTATTTTAGTGTTATTACCAATCTTTACTTATTTCTCTAGAAAGAAAAATTCTCATTGTTTCTATACAGAACAAATTATTGGACCCATTCTGCTCTTCTTGTTTCCTTCTCTGGAGACAGCCACATTTGGTTTGTTTTTAGCTGACGCAACATTTTGTAACTCAGCAGAAACTATAACTTAGTTTTATTTTATAGCTTTGGTTTCCTTGCCATTCTTTTCTTCTTTGGCAATGACACAATTCATATAGCCCCATGCTGACAGTATCACAAAGAAATACCAGTATTTTTCATTGACAGAACTGAACTTCCATTATCATTTCTTTAGGTAACACTAGATGAATCTTGTCTTCTGCCCATGCTTTGTGAAAGTGGATGATTTCTCTTTTTACATTTAAAAATGTGAATGATACTGCAGTACTGGTTGGATGCATTGTACCTGCTAGTGAGAGAGTTGGGAGACCCAGATGAAAGAATGTCATGCAGTATTTCATAACATTATTCTTGTAAATGAATTTACATGACTTTTGGGGTACTGTGCTTTTACATAAAAGATAATGAAAGTAACTATGGAAACAGGTAAAGTACATCAAAGGCATGTAGCTCTGGAGCAAATTACAAAAGATGCACATTGTGAACTCTTTGCAAAAGGTTGTGCCTGAAATTCCATAGAGAGGGGAAAATCAGTATCAATGAGAAATATTCAAATGTTTTCAGTAAAACTTTTTTTTTCTTTATATTCCATATAAAGTAAAAAAAGACAAAGTGTCAGGGCACAATTTTACAATAAAATCGCTGTTGCTGATAGAATATGTGTGATGATAAATATAAGGGATTAAAAATTCTTAATTAGCAAAATAATCTTCCTCTGTGTGATACTTATTCCTTTCTCCTTTCATCAATTAATCAATAATAATTTATTAAAAACTTTATATGTGCCAGGCACTATGCTAACATTGAGTGTACAAAAAGAAGCAAAAAACAATCTCTGCCCTCAAGAATACTACAATATAATGTTGGAGATGATATTGTATGATTGCGATTCTCATTTTTAAAAAGTCTCTCTTTACTGACCTCAATTACTTAATAGATACTGATAAGTTAATGTTATATAAAAAAAGGAAGAAAAATAGAAGTCATTTTGATGGTCAGCATCCTCGCTTCAATGCTGTATAGTCTTGTCTTTTTCTGACTTTAGGATAGGCATAAAAATGAGAACAGGAAAAGTTAAGGGTAAGATTTTCTGGAAATTCTGCATTCTATAGATAGCGAGGATCTTCCTGTGTTTGGGAAAATGAAACCAAAGGTCCAGATCTAAGCAAATCGGTCCTTTCATAAGGAAATTATGTTTTTAAAAATCTTCTTGGCTATCTGAGAATCTTATAATCTTCTGTGTGATAATGACAGTGGCCAAGGAGACAGAGGGAATGTGGAAGAACTCATACACAGGGATTAGACTAAGCAATTCAATTATTGCGCTTAGAGATTGGGGTTTTGGTGGCAAAAAAGCTGTCCTCAGTATACCAAAGACAGCATAAAAGGTGGCTAGCTTTATAGCTGGCAACATGATGAAGAAAAGTCCAGGATTTACTGACCAACTCTCTCAGGGAAAAAAAAGGCTACTCTGGGCCCACATAATTTAGACTAGATTTATAGCTTGTAGAATGAAAATGGATAACTGCTACACAAGTCCCCTTCACACAATTTCCGCTATGTTTAACTGAAGGAGGTGCCTAATTTTTAGATGATTTCTGGGCGTCAGTATTGAGTGATCTATGCAGAAGAAAATACTTAAATAAGTCTCAATTCAAATATAGACTGAGGAAGTCCATCATAACTGTTTCCCAATGCAGCATCAAAATACTTAAGAAATCTTCGAGAACCTTTGGAGAAAAAGATTAGAATTTATGCTTTCACAAACTCCAGTATTCTAAAGGTCATTTTGAATAACCCAACCACGTAGAATGGTAACTATATTTTGAGATTGAAATGGTCCCACAGAAATCATCCAAGGAGAGTCATAGACAATTTCAGAAATCACAGGGATTTTAACATTGGAAAAAATGACAGGTTATGAAGGATAATATGCTACTTTATTTTTTAAAAATTGATAATATTTTTCCAATATCATGTAAAAACAATTTTTAAAATTTGCTTTTAAAAATGTTGAGTCTCAAATTATTTCTCTCCCTCCATTCCCTCCTTCCTGAGATAATAAGCAATCTAACATAGATTCTACATATACAATCATGTAAATAAATTCCTTATTCTTCCTTTTGTGGAAGGAAACTTCAACAAAAAAATTAAGAAAAAAATTGGGAAAATATTCTTTGGTCTAAATTCAGTCTTTATCAATCTGTTCTCTGGAAGTGGATTGAACTTTTATCATACATCCTTTGGGACTGTTTTGTATCATAGCATTGCTGAAAATAGCTGTCATTCATATTTGTTCATCCTACAAAACTGCTAGTCCTATGTACAATGTTCTCTTAGCTCTGCTAACTTCATCTTGCATCAGTTTGTGAAAGACCTTCCACGATTTTCTGAAATCCTCCTTGCAGTCATTTTATATTGCATTACAACCATATGCCACGACTTAGCCATTTCCCAATAAATCAGTATCCTCTTACTATTCAGTTCTATGTCAACACAAAAGAATTACTTTTATACTCTGATAGCCAATTAGGCAAAGATCTAAATGGTTGCCAGAATGGTTAAATAGGTTCACAACTCTCCTAACAGGACATTAGTGTCTCAATTTCCATACATTTCCTCCAACTTTTGCCATTTTCCTTTTTTGTCATAATAGTCACTCTGATAGTTGTGGAGTGGTACCTTAGAGTTGTTTTAATGTTCATTTCTCTAAGAGAGTGATTTAGATCATTTTTACATAATTATAAATAGCTCTGATTACTTTGTCTAAAGCCTACCTCTTCATATCCTTTGGCAATTTGTTTATTGGAGAATGGCTTTTATTCTTATAAATTTGACTTGATTATCTATATAGTTGAGAAAATAGGCCTTTATCAGAAAAGAACTTGTTGAAATTTTCTTCATAATTAAAATTATTGTGTATTACCCTACATCATATTTCTCCCCGCTTAACCTACTCTCTCTTCTTTCCTTCTTTCCATCCTCAAAAATGTATTGCTTCTGACCATTGCCTCCCCCAATTTTCCCTCTCTTCTCATTCCTTTTTTATCCCCTTTCCTTTCTACTTTTCTATATGTCAAGATAGATTTCTGTGCCCAGTTGAATGTGTATGTATTTCCCTCTTTGAGCCAATTCCAATGAGTAAAGTTCAAGTGCTCTCTAGCCCATCTCTTCCATCTACCCCTCCACTATAAAAGCTCTTTCATTCTCTTTAAGATGATATAATTTACCCCAAGTCTATTTTTTTCCTTCCCCCTTCTTCAAATAATAGTTATATGTATCATCTTCTCATGTAGGGATGATACGATTTAAGAAGTGTATTTAATATTCTCCAGGCCTTTGTTCTATTCTGTGAACAACCAAAAAGCAATCTTTTCTACCTTGGAACTGGGATCACAGAGTCTCCTGCATCTTTGCAGATGCAAGTGCTGGTATATCTTCCCCCTATGGCTGCTACTCAGATTGTGACCTGGATTCATTTATGGGCAATGCAACAGAATGCAAAAGAACCCCTATATTCTTCTTCAGATATCTTCAACCTCTTTTTTGTCTGTAGCTGAGAGCTTTGGAGATGTATCATTAATCAGTCAGGTGATAGGAAATGGGTTGCATTCCAACTTCCTCTTCATAATCAGTTGTGGGATTTGCCTCCAATACAGCCACATTAACAATTTCCTCCCAACCTTGTAAAAAGTAAATTGGGAAGCCCTGAAAAATGGATGTAATGGGTCGTCAAGGTTTAATGCAACTTGACTTAACACGATGCCTTCCCTCCAAGATAGAGATCAAAAGGGATGTCTCTCCACTGCTCTTCTTTTGGAGACAGTTAAAAAGTGAACCAAGAAGTCCTGCAGGGATGTATAATGTTTTCGAGACTTGGTCTGGCAGGGTAGCTTCTACAAAACTTAGGGACCAAGTCCCTTTTCTGGGCCCCCTAAGCAGGGTCAGCTTAGTTTGAACGATAAGGCGTTACACAGGAACTGTGCAGGAGAGAAACATCACCTCAAGGAGAGAAGAATGACAGTTTGCTAGGAATTTGGCTTCACCTAGTTTCCTGAAGTGAATTTCCTCTGGCACAGACTTGCTTGGGAGAGAGGGAATGGTGGGTGATTGAGTCTTGGCTTAGCTCAATCAAAAGTAGACCCTCTCTCCCCAAAACCTCTCCAACCGGTCTCTTCTCATGTCCTAAGAGTTTGGTCTGACTGCTTCTCTTGGGTTTCATTATTTATTTAAAAGGGTAGCAAGGGTAGGTCAGGGAAAAGGAATATAGGAGCCCTGGCTAATACCCCACAAAGAGTGACGAAGTTTGGGCTTCAGCCTCAGTGGAGACAAGCGTGAAAAATCCTATCTGATCTAGAGGTTCCCTGCCAATAGCTATCCCTAGACTAAATCAATAGATCAATAGTCTCTCGGCTGTTAGCAGTTCAGGGAGTGGGAACTCCTGTTGACTCTGTTTAGTCTCAGCTCTGGGCAAGCCCCTCAGGAAAACTGCTTCTGGATAGAATCCACACAGGTAGAGATTTCCAGGTATTCAGGAACAGGAACAAGAATTTGATAAGTCTTTCTCAGGAAGCACTTGGAGATAAGAAAGCTGGCTCGATCAGGAGGAGAGGACCAGGGCTGACTCCCACCAGAGTTCAAGCTCCCCAAAGCCCCCAGATTTCCAATAGTCCCCCTTAGATTCCATTGCCTTCTAGAATTCTCCCTCACCAACATTTCAAAGCTCCCTTCCTTTGCTTCTCTGCAACTTCATCTTGTTTGCATGCTCCTGCAAGTTCCTTCCTTCAACACTCACAACAACACTCACAAGCCATTCTTTCTTGGAAACCTACCATTTCCTCTCTTTCTGAACGAGACTTCATTCTCTTGATTCATTTCTTTGCCTGCAATCCTCAAAATGTGTACACTTGCTTAGGGATTTCAAAGGGTGCACTTAATAATATTTTAATTTTTTTGAGGGAAACTGTGATTCTCAACATCTATTGAACAACATGAGAAATACTAACTCAAGCATAGTTCAGAATTTCGACATTAGATCAGGCTACATACCTTTTATGACAACCCATTATTTTTAGGGTGTTTTTGTTTAATTGTACTTTTGGTTATAACAATAACTTCTCCCTCTTTTTTATCTGTGAAAAACTATCTTTGTGAAATGATGTTTTCATCAGTTGTTGTGCTAAAAATCATTTGCTTGAGGAAAATCAATGAAAAACAGGAAATTATAGTAGGAGGTTCCAACCTCATTCTATGGTTTGAGAAGTGGTACTGTGCCCAATAGACACGCATTCTATTAGTAATCTATTAGTAAGTAATTATGATTATTTAAAAGTCAAATATATTATTTTTCTATCAATTTATTTGTATTATTTTTTACATAACTGTTTAATTGTTAATACACAAACATTTTAAATTGTTCAGACCTACAAATTTAACAAAGTGAACTATTGGATATGTCTGTTCAACTTGGTTGGCTGTCAAAAAATTTCTGAGACATTAAGAGTGCCATGATATACAATAATAAATGTTTATTAAGAGATTACTCTGTTCCAGGCACTGTGCTAAGCAATGGAAACATGAATAAGTAAATGAGTTGCCTTCAAGGAGGTTATAATCTAATGAGTTGGGAGACAATATACAATGAGGTGGGGGGGGGGGTTGTCAGAAGGCATCCTGCCTAAAGACATAATGAAAATTATGATGATGTCAAAATCAAAGAGAGCAACTAGTGTCAAATGAGAAAGCATGGAACCTCTACCTAAGTGCTACCCAGGGTTCCACAGAAGCAACTAAGTAGATAACATGGAGAAAATACCACATCCATACAAGTTTACCAGAATCCCTTCCTCACCAGATTACTTCATAACTGTAATTGATGCTCCCCAAAGTTAGGCTTTGTTCCCTAGAGTAGTGATCAGAGTTAGACGCCACCCTCTAGTGTTTCCCTTTGTGTACAACAGAACAGGATAAATAGGAAGAATGGATTACAACAAATCACAGCTATTTTTAGGGGAAGTGGAAGAGGAAGAGAATTTACATAGTGTCAATCAACTATTATCTCATTTGATAATTTTATTAACTTTCAAAAAATATCTTTTTTCAAATTTGTTTTCAAGGGCACAATCTTTCATTCACCCAGGTCTTCAACTTCATTATCATCTTCAACTCCTCATTTTCCTTCAGACAACATATCCAATCCATTGTTAAATCTTATTTTTACCTCTACATCTCTCAACTGTTCACTTCCCTCTAATCATTCATATACCATCCTAATTTGGATCCACATCACTTCTTACCTTAACTATTTTAAAAACCTCATCTCATCTTTCTCTGCAATCTATCCAGAGATATAAAACTGCCAAAGTGATATTTTAGAACTCAGATCTACCTCTTTCACTGCATATTCAATAAAGTATGTCTATGCCAGATGTTATTTCATCTGCAGTTTTCTATCTCTTCCTATCTGCAAGTGCAGTGGTTACTCATGGGCTAATCATCCTCATTTTCATGAATCATAACACTCTAACGTTTGCAAAATGATTTACAAATATGATCTCATTTTATCCTCATAACAACTGTGGGAGGTAAGTACTAGTGTTATCTCTGTTTTACAGATGAGAAAAGTAAGGCAGTTAAAGGTTTAGTGTCTTGCTTTGAGTTGTAAAACAAATAAGTATCTAAGGCTATATTTGAACTCAAATCCTCCAGACTCTGAATCCATTATTCAATCTAATCTGTCACCTTGTTATGGATCTCATTACTGATAGACTCAGAGGCTTTAACTTTCTTTGTTTTCAGTCTGGCCTAGTTTTCCTCTCCTTAAGGAACTTGGTGGCCTCCCTTTTCCAGGAGCTCATCATATTGATTCCAGACTTAATGTGAACACAAAATAGACTTTAGCTTTATTGTTGCTCAGAACTGATCATTTCAAGTAAGCTATCAGTCTCAGGCTCCCAAAAGAAATAAGAATTATTGGTGTATGTCACCATTTTTGGCTTATAACTTATTTTTATTTTTATATTTTGCTGAAGTTTTATAGTTGGCATAATTTTCTCTTTCTATAATATACAAAATAAATAATTTAATTAATATGTAAATGAGTGAATGAACTATATACATATTGGTATATAGTCTCAATTATTTTTAACTGATAAGGTACCTTATCAAAAAAGTTTAGAGACCTATGAAGTTTCCAAAGTGGGGACAAAGTCCACCTTGGAAAAGAGAAGTGAAAATCTGATTGACTTCAAGGAATGTGTAAATAACAATTTAGAGTGTAGGAAGATATATCAAATCTCATCCTCCTTGTGTCATCCAAATATTTTCCTTTTCTCAAAGACAACCAAAGCTACCCTTTATTCATTAAAGTTCAATTCTTTGTTCCATTCCCTGACACAAATCTGCAAGCCCCCATTCTCCTCCATGTGAAGGAAGCATCAGCCACTCAGGGAAATTATAGCATAGTTTAGACCATAGTAGTAGTTTCATAGATGCTTTGGAGAAGTCTTCTCCAACTCTGCTCCTCTCTTGCAAAAAATCACGTATACCAGGAACAAAAACAATAATAAGAAAAATATCAATAACAAAAATGATTTGAGTGAATAGTCAAAAAGTTTGATTACTAATGTGCGTGTATATACCTAGATAGATAGAGATACCTCATATCTCTATATATGCACATTAAAAGATGAATAACATCCCATTTTCCTTGGAAAAACCAATTGCAGTTTTGTTTTGAGCATAAACCCACTTCCTCTTCTGGAAACTATATCCCAATACAGGTCCCAAACAAGTTCATCAGCTTTTATTTTTTATTTTTTTGTTTTTTTTGTTTTGTTTTGTTTTGTTCCTCAAACAATATTGAAACCATTCTGGAATAGACTTAGCTAGGGGTGTAGTTAATTTGTATCATTGCTGCATACCCTTTTCCTGATATATCTAAGTAGATTTCTTTTCATTAACCACTGAATGAGCCATAAATGTCACATTCCCTCCCCGCAATATTGAACTGACACAGCCAGGGGGTGGCCATTAGTTAGGCCTGGCTCAGAACTAATATTGCTCACCAATTATTCCTCAATCAGGTCCATTGAAGCTATCTAGGTCTCAACCATTTGATTAGGCTACAGACATCTGCCTCTCAGGACAATTATATAATTTAATTAATGCCCTGGCAAATAGGTCAGTTTACTGGAGAAATGTGTTTCTCTACCATCTCCTGCTGCCAAGTTCATCTAGTGGCTATAAAAAAAGTTGCTATTTGGGGATAACTTCACTTTAATACTCTGTGAGTAGAAATTTCAAATTTTACTTTCATCCATCCTTTCAGTCACCCTGATTCAGAACTTGGGCATCATCTAACTTCTTACTCTCTCTTATACCATATATCCAAGCAGCTGACCAATCTTATTAAGCCTCCCTTTACTTATATTGTTGCAAAGCTTAAAGTATACTATACAGAATTTGTGACAATGATAATGATGATGATCGTGATAATGATTATAACTCCTTTGTTCATCCATAGATATAACACCCTAGTTTGTACTCATCACTTCTCATTTTATCTACTAGCCTCTATCCAGTAATTAGTAACTAGAGTTACTTCTTAATGGGTCTCCTTGACCTATCTCTCTTTTTTCTTAACTATTCTCCAAAAACTTGCCAAAAGGATTTTTAGATGTAACTATGTTATTATCTTAGTCAATAAATTCCATTGGTCTTCTAGTAATATTTTGGTCAGATTTAATTAATTGACACTTTAAACCATTCTCTAACTGCCCTCAACCTACTTTTACATACTTGTTATTCATTACTCCCCTTTATGCACTATATGATACATACACATAATCAATATTGTTCATCCTCATATTCATACGAAAGTGGGCCTAAGATATCCAAATTGAACGTCATCCTTTCTTTAACCCTTTGTTTCTGACTTAGGATTGATACTAGTTATTGGTTCCAAAGCAAAAGAATAGTAAGAGCTATACAATTGGAGTGCATTGACTTTTTGAGAGTCACATAACTAGGAAGTGTCTGAAGCTACATTTGAACACAAGATCTCCCATCTTCAGACCTGCTGCTTTATTCACTCAACCATGTAGTTGCCTCTAAGATATTATATTGTTAAACAGATTTACATAAAATTAATTTAATTTGCTTTGTTCTAATATTTAAAACTCCACTGAATTGAAAAAAAGAGAAAAATGTGCTTTTGCTTAATTTTTCATTGTGCATGATGAATATCTATACCCAGAATATCCCTCCTGTTGAAAAGGTATTGATTTCATTGGCAGTCCAGATCTACTGAATAGTGCTGTATTGTGTATGTTTTGAGTTTAGAGTAAGTATTCAAAAAGTTCACCTATACAGTTAACTATACTATTTAAATTAACTTAATAATTAATTACTCACAACCATTATTCAGAAGGCATCTCTGTCTTTCAGGATATACCCAGGGATTTACCAAGAAAAATGAACTGTATTAAAGCACATTTTCTCTCACATTTCTTGAGCTGAGGGAATATTTTTAGAAAGTGCAAAGAAGATGCTTTGAATAAATAATAGCTATTAAAATAGTGTTATTTCATGACCATTTCTTATTTTTAAATTTTTGTGAATGTTTTACATTACAAATAATAAATAAATTCAGTTGGTATATTAATAACATAAATCAATAAAGATACATGAAGAATATCAAATATTCTTTGCCTAAAGATGGGGTTCATAATTTTTGAGATTTAGAGATTTCTGCCCTAGTGTGAATTTTAAAACTATTCCACCCTAATCAGACCATACTTTAGAAGGTCTGATTTTGCTATTTCCTGATCAGTAACAATGGAGATACATGGTTTAACAGAATCAAGTCTTGGGAACACATTTCTCCATTCTCCTCAGTTTAACAAGATCAGGATGCCTGCACAATACTCAAAGATTTAATTATCTGAGGAAATGTCCTTCAACAGACATGTGCAGAAAAAAGTGGGCAGACCCCTGGGCTGTCCTAAGTCAAGCTAAACTATCATTGGTACAGAGGAGATGCAGGAAAGTGACGTAAAACCTTCTATATAAGGCATGTCACTGGCTCTCTTTGCCCTTTTCCCTGGAGAGGCCACTGGCTGGCAGCGTGCTAGTCATTCCAACATCTTGGAGTAGTGGCAGTTATTTGGGCTTGGTGGTGAGTTTGCCCTTGAGCTGATTCAGGTTCAGGCATCTTGGCTGAGCCCTTTTGGAGTTCAGGTTAATTCCTTCCTTCTTCACACTCCAAAACCTTTCTTTCTAGAACTCCTAATCTTCCAGCCTGGTACTAGCCAGGCCGGAGAAATCCTACTCTTTTTCCTTCTTCCTTCTTCTTAATCTCCTCCACTATATCAATTAAATCACCATAAATTTCCAGCTGACTTGGGTATTTTATTATTTTTGGGATTTTCCCTGGCGACCAATTAAATTTTAGATTTCAAGTTACAACACTAAAATTATCTTTACATTAGACATATTCAGAGGATGTCTGAATTGTATGAGATAAAATTTACATATTTTATATATCAATCTGTCACTGTCTATTTATGAGCATTTACTACATGACCAGCATAGTGCTAGGTATCCTATGGGAGAAGAGAAAATGAACTATATCTATGGTATGACCTGGCCCTAAAAACCTTATAACCACTTTGAGGAGATAATGTTTAAACACACAAATGAATAGAGTACCATTCAACAAATACTCAAAGGCTATATTGTATAGTACATCCTGTAAAATCTACAGCAAATAAAAATAAGTGTATATTTCTATATTTAATATTATATCCACATATTTATATGCAAAATGCATTAAATATTAAATATACATATTTATAGACTATATACTTAAAGATAAAAATGAATATATATTCTAGAAAGGAAGAAAAAAACTTGGGTCAAATATAACAGATGATTCATATCACACTATCAAAATAAAAGAGTATATCTTTTCAGTTCATGATCAAATTACTGGAAGGCTAGTTTGGTAGCTCATTTGCTCAACTCAAACATCTATTAGAAGGTTGAGTCTCGAGATCAATGACAATTACTATCTTATAAAAAAAAAAGTTAATACTTGTAAAGTGCTCAGTACTGTACCTGCATTTATGTTTTCTTCCAACTGAGATTCTATGATTTCTGAAAAAAATGAAATACATCAAAATTATGACACCAATAATAATAAAAGCTGTAGCGTTTTGAAGAAATTTGAATTGGACATATTCATATTGTCTTAAAGATGCAATAAAACAGTCTCAAAGAGAAGAGCAACTGATTTAAGTGCATTGAAACAATCAGAAATTATAGTTTTTAATAAAATATTTAAATCGTTTGTGTCAAAATGGAAAATGAAATATATATTTCAGTTTTCCATTTCAATCAAGATACATACTATGTCAATCTTTTTTATTTTATTGATCAGCCAAATTAAGATCTCTTCTAGTTCTCAAACCATTCAAACCAAATTTTGTGATTTACTATTAATTTCCTCTACTCAGAACTTTAAAAATAATAATATTTTAAATAGAAATATTTCCAGTCTCAGATGGTGAAACCTGTGCATAAATAATCTTCTAAACAAACCTGTGGAACTACTATATATACATGTGAGCTCCAACATGATTTTTTCTCCTGGAAATTAAGACTTTAGTACTAAATCAATAAAATTTTAGTACATTTTATTTTTGTGGAATTTTAGTTTTGTTGCCCTAGTAGATTTGGGGACAGCATTGTGGAAAGAATGGCAGAGTGGCATAGAAAATATTGTGACAGATTTGGAGCAAGAGAGACTAGGTGCTTCACTGGAAAAGATACTTAACCTTTCTGTTCCCAAGATAAACTATCTAAGGCTATATATACATACATATACATATATACATATGTATATATATATATATGAAATGATCTTTATTGGTCAATAGATGTTCTCAAAACTCTCTAAGCTTCAGGAAACTCTCTAAGAAAGTAAGTTAGAAATAGGTTGTAATACATATTAGTGTAAGAAGTTTTCTATGCATAGGAAAAGAAATAAAATTGGGGATGAAGTAATAATTTTCAGTGTGAAAATAAAAAAAATTGGGATAAGACTCAAAGATTGAAGACAATTATCTTAAATTCAATTAATTCAATATTTTACTTTAATTAGTGCTCTTAGAAACTTGTTGAAGGTATTTAAATTTTAGAACCTTTATATTAGAAGTGAATCAAGGCATCATTTTTTCAATATTTATTTATTATTTTGTCATAAACCAAACATAAAATGTTGAACTTTCTTTTAATATTTTCTTTACTTCCTTTCCAACAAAACCAAACTCATCTTTCTATGAAGCTGACAACCTTGGTTTCTCTTTTCCTTCCTCATCCATCAGTAATACTAATGAACTAATGCTTCATAGGTGATCATTCATGACAATCTTTACAAGTTAAATGCAGTCATGAATGCAACATTTATTAAAAGATTTTCTGTCAGTATAATGGTTTCCAGTAAAGCTTGAGTATATAGTGATAGGGGGTGAAAATAGTCTATGAAAAAAAAAGATCAAACAGACTTAAATAAAAGAGATATAGATTTATGGTTTAATCTGCATGTTATTCCTTATACTAAGGTATTTTGAAAATCATCTATAATTTAGAGTATTTTTAAATTCCTTAGCTTTTGTGTTGGAATTAATACTAATTATCAATTCCAAGGAAGAAGAATAGTAAGAACTAGCCAACTGGGGTGAGTTTAAGTGACTTGCTAAAGGTCACACAGCTAGGAAGTGCCAGCAGATCCAGGGGAAATAATCTAGGATTCGTTTTATTTTAAAAATTCATGATCATAAAAAAGAATCTGAACATTATATTAAAAAACACTATCAGGGAAAACTGCCCTGATGTTCTTGAGCAAGAGGAGAAAATAAAAATTGAATGTATATACTGATCATCTCCTGAAAGAAATTTCCAAATTTTAAAATTTCACAATTATTATAGACAAATTCCAAAAATCTCAAGTAAAGGAAAATATACTACAAGAAGCCAGAAAAAAAATAATTCAAATATTGTGGAACCACAATCAGAATTACATAAGATCTAGAAAATTTTATATTAAAGGAACAGGAAGCATGGAATATGATATTTCACAAAGCAAAGAATCTAAAAACCACCTATTCAGAAAAACTAAGTATAACACTCCAGAGGGAGAAATGGGCATTTAATGAAGTAGAAGAATTCCAGTCACAGATAAAAAGAAAATCAAGTGATCCAATTGAACACTTAAAAGAAACATAAAAAGTGGCAAAGAAATGGAAACTAAGGGTGGGTGCATCAGTTGGAGAATGGCTGTACAAGCTATTGTATATGGTTATGAAGGGAAACTACTGCACTATAAAAACTGATGAACAGGATGAGTTAAAAAAATCTGGAAAGACATGAGCTGATGCCAAGTGAAGTAAGCAAAACAAGGAGAATGGTACATAGAGAAAACAGAAATATTAAAGATCAACTCTGAAAAATAAAACTATTATCAGATAAACAAAGTCCCAAGGGATTCAAGATAAAAATAAATGCTACCCATGGCCAGAGAAAGAAGTGGTGGAATCTGATTGCAAATTAAAGAAGACTAGCCTTCATTTTATTTCCTTCATAAGTTTATTTCATTTTGTTCTGTATATGTGATATGTGTCTTCAGTCACAGCCTGGGAAATATGGAAATCCATATTTCATGAAAGCACTGATATAACTTCAGACTATTTACCACTAAATTAAGAAATTAAAATACCCTTGATTTTCCAGAATAAATTTACAAACAATTACATTACTGATAAATCCATTTATTTAATGATGCTGAGAGTAGTGGAAGAATATTGTAGCAATCTAGAAATCATCACAAACAGGGAGTGAGAGTATGCAGATTCACATTTATCTCTTTGCTGCTTTTGATATCATAAAGGTCTGTTTCATTTCTGAGACCTATGATTTTAAATCCTATGCACTTATAACTCATTGAATGAGCACCAAATCAATGAAACAAAATAATAATTTTTGTATTGATGAAGAATATAACTTAGAGAGGATACTAAGTATGTGGAAAATTGCTAGCCAGGACAAAGGTCTTCATGGAAGGTACATGAGCAGATTAAATACTTTTGTAATTCAGTGCCTTATCCCCTTCTCCTGCTCTCTCTACACATATTACACATTGTTATCCCCTCAGTTCCTAATTCTTCTTTCATGTGTATGTTTTCTTCTACTCCTCATTCCTTTCCCATATAATGTCTTTTTATCTTCTCATTTTTCCCTCCATTTAACATAAATTTCATCTTTTAGACAAATTTCACAAAAGTTATTAGAAGACAAAAATTCAGTTTTTCATCACATATTACACATTTTAGTAATATGAAAATCAGACACATTTTTGAGGCTTCTTGTTAGAAGATATGTTTCTTGAGGACAAATGTTATTTTCACTTTTTTCTTACCATTAATAGTTGGCATAGTGCCTTGCATATAGTAGATGCTTAGTAATATTTTTAAATTTGAAATGATTTAAAGAACAAGCTTTATTTCCCAAAAAAATTGTTTTCCTCCTTTTCTCAACACTCATGTGCCATTTGATGAATGATTCCCAAAGGTTTCTAACTCACTCAAGGCATTATATTTGAATAATTCTAATATTTATTAAAAAGTTCTCTCTGCATCCAATCTCAGCTATTTTGAAGTAGTTGGTTCCTTCTTTTATTGATTTTCCTAATCAATTTCAGTAATCCAATTCAATCCAATAAATGTGCATTAAGTATTCATTATGTATAAGGCATTATGCCAGGAATTGGGAATAAAAAAGGGAAAATTTTATTGTTTGTTTTCTCAAGACATTTATATCTTCTAGGTACAGATTTTTTTTAAAGCTATGCTTAAATAAGACATCATTGGACAACAAGTCAGGGTGATTTTGGAATTTTATCAAGTTTCATTCAAAGCTAAGAGCAAACTCAAATGTCTTTCAAAACATAGGGAAGAATGATTATATTTAAAAATAAATTATTTACCTCAAGCTGTGACCTGAATAGAGTTGTTAATTTATATGCAATCAACTTATGAAAAGAGCAGACAAGGAATAAACAACTTAATGCAGATGTTCAACTAAGAATATAGATTGGTGAATTTAAGCTCTAAGCAATGTCTCAAAATATAGCTAAAGTTTAGAATTTTAAAAATCCATCCACTTTTCAGTAGTTGTTTCTATATGCACAAAAAACATTCTAAAAGAGACCTAGAAGGGATTGTATCTGAATGTTTATTTAGCAGTGATTTTTCTAATGTGATTATCCTTCCTCCTTAAATAAAAAAGCTTGATGGTAATAATATGAATCTATTTATGAAAAGAAATTCCAACAATTACTATAATACATTTTATCTATACCATTTAGACATTTATAAGAACTAAACTTTTCCCCTCAAGTACATATTTCCATCATCAGAATTGCATGTATTTTGCATAGTGTATGTAAACATGAATATATGTGCAATATATACATATATGTATAAAATAGACCAGAACCAACCTATATGTACATGTGTATGTAAGGAAAGAAGGAGAATGGGATAGAGACAGGCAGAGACAGAGAGGGAGACAGTGACAGAGAACATGGTGCATATTGTAAATCTTGAAATCTCTCAGACTTGTGAATGTTAAAAATTTCCCCATCGGGGAATTCTTAATTGGAACAAATTCCCTACTGAGAAACATTCCCCATTTTGATGTGAGAACTCGCCAGGATCAGAAATGGGAGGACCTCTACTCCAACCATACTTAAGACTGCTTTAGGAGAGAAAACTCCTTGCTAAACAATGAAAGTACTTGGACCCATGCTTATAATAAAGCAAGGAGTTCTTTGAGCCAGGCCAGGTTTTAGAATTGATACAATGGGATGCTAGGTACCTAAAAGGGTCGGGCAAGTTTTCTCTTGATGAGATTAGTTGACTCAGTTGTGTTTTCTCTCATTCAGACTTACTGAGGAGATTGGTTGACACAGCAGCATTTTTTCTGATGCAGACTTACTGAGGAGATTGGTTGACTTAGCAGGAATTCAGATGGGCAGTCCTTTGGAAAGCCTCTACAGTGATTGGTAGATGTAGGGACTTAGGGGAGGTGACATGGGAGAAAAACCCCTATATAAGAAAAAGCAGAATCTCTTGATAGATATCCTTTTGGAGGAATTCCTTTTGGAGGATCTCTGATGAGGACCACTTGGGAAGAATCTCTTGAGAGAGGCTCTGGAGAAGGGAAGCTCTTGGAGGACAATCTCTAAGGAGGTCTCCCTGGAGCTCCTCTAAGGGGAATCTGTCCCTCTGGAGGCTCTGGAGAGAAGCCCTTTGGAACAGTCTCTGGCTGGAAGGCTCTCTCTGATGAAGTCAGCTGAGATGGAGCTGGCCTGGTGTCACTAGAATCCTTGTTTAGGCAGACCTTGTGGTGAGTGTTAAAAGACTGACTGACTGATTCTCTCTCTTAAGACTCAGGTATAGACCATATTGGCTTGAGGCCCTTCATAATTATTGCTTTCCTACTCTTTCTCTCTTTCTCTAATTCCTCATTATATTATTAATTAAAAATCTCTATAAAACCCAGTTGACTTGGGTATATTCATAATTGGGAATATTTCCCTGGCGACCACCTTATATTTGACTTAAATAAGACACTGTAGTGAAACATATTTTCTGCGGTCAAATTTACTCACCCTCTCTTATATCTACCACAATTTATATCTTCCACTATTTTATCTCACTACAGTTTGTGGGCTTCACTATTTTAAATCTCACAATATGCATACATATTAGTAATATATAATAATTAGTATGTACTATATACTAAGTATTTAATTCATGTTTTTCAACATAATTCCTTTAAATTTTGGATATTATCTGAATCAAAGGAGTTTTAGGGATGAAGTTACTAGTTGATTACCTAAGTTGATGATGTTTGGGGTCCATCCATCAACAAGCATTTGTATAAGTGGGCATTTTCTACCTTTGAACTATGTTCCCCAGAATTCCTTTTGTATTCCCCAGCATCCTTTTTTCCTTCATTTACTTGCATCTTTACATTATTGTTTATAACTTTCTGTGACTTCTCCCTCTCTCTTCTTTCTTAAGACCTTGGCTTGAGTTAGTTAACTCCCTTTTAACTCTAGTTTTTATTTCAATAAATTTCATAAATATAATACTTGAATTATTGTACATTAATTTTTATTCCCAAACATTTATTAAGCCCTTACATTTTAAAGCAAGAAATATTTTGTACTTTCTGTTAAGTAAGAATCACACTATTTGAATTGTTAAAATTCCAAATTAGTGAGGTCTGTTAGATTTTACTATAGTTTTGATCAATGTTTAATTTACCTCTACTTGAATGAGGTCAGATTGAGGCATTTAAACAAGATATGAAAAATGTACTGTTGAAAATTATTCTGGACATTATATATAAATTGCCTGTTATTTATTGTGAAGATAAGTGTATGATGGTATTTAAGATGAAAGAATGTAATCATTTGCAAAGGTAAGCTGTAACTGTTTCTTTTTTGTATGTCAAAATTAGGTGCCTTTTCTGCATTTGAATAGCTTTTTATTTAAGTATGAAAATTATGAAATGGAAACATTACTACGTTGTCATTATCATATGGTACCAGTAAAGTATTTTTATTACCAACAACAACAATAAACAAAAAACACTATGACAGCCACTATGTTTTGCACTGGAGATATGAAAAAGGCAAAAACATGGTCCCTGACTTAAGATACTCATGTTCAAATGTACCAACATATACAAAGAACTTAATGTATTCAAAATATAAAAGTGTAAATTGGGAGAAATCTCAGAAGCAAGACCTCTGAAAGTAGGGGACCTGGATAAGGAGGGAGAGCATTTCAAACATATAGAATTGCCAATGAAAGGCAGAGTGTAGGGGAAAAAATATATCTTGCTCGATAGAGACAGAGCAAGAAGGCCAACGTGGCTTCACTGCTGACATCATTGTATGATCCCATTTGTCAGTTTATCAATGCTACTAATGTCTTTGAGTTTTATCTCAACTCAGATTCTTTCTCTGAAAAAAAATCATTAAAAACATGTCTCAACTTAAATCATTCTATAATGTACTAGAATCCATGCCTGCCAAAAACCCAAGGTCTACAAGGTTAAAGGCAATAATATAAATACTAAATTGACTTCTTTTTATATGGCCCTATGAAGGTCTTCCCATTTATTGTACTCAGAGTTGTCTTTTCTCTTTTTGTTAGACCATAAAAAAACCTTTAGGGATTGCTTTGGGCAACGTGTGAGTGTGGCGCCAAAGGGATTCTGCTACAAAGTGACTTAGTCCACCATATGATAACGATCCTCTTTTTGGCTACTAATGAGACGGTGCATGTACAGAAGAGAACATCTTTCCCTCAGATTCTCTCTTCTCTGACTCTATGAACATTTTGTGACAATTATGATTAGAGTTGCATCCAAAGTGTTCAATCGAGGGAGAGGAAATCTGGTTTTTCTCCCTACCTTGATATCCCTTAGAGAAAAGATTGTGTAATATCTGAAACATATTTTCTTCCTAGGAAAGAATGAGACTGGGTTTGTGATGCTCCTTTTCCACTTGCTGTTACTTGATCTTAAGACAATGAGTACCCTCAGATGCATTTGTTCATATGTGAAAGGCAACGTTTCTAGTTAGAAAGTTGTGGAAATCTGGGGTCTTATTCATTTGGAGAGGCAGGATAGCCTGAGGAGGATGTCTTAGCAATTATTCTGATGTTTTGACAAAAGATTTCAGTCAACAAGCATATTGGATGAGCCTAAGGATTTAACCAGCAGTTTTACTGGGAGCAATTTGGATAGTAAAGAGCTGAGGTAAACTATAAACTGCATAATTAAGAGTTTGCGAAAAATTTTCTAACGTAGGTTTTAAGTATCAGCCTATTAGTAGATTGTAATAGTACTTACACATTATTTGTGTTTATTTATTTCTATTTTCAGTTGATATGCTAACATCTGAAAGTCTTTAATTTATCATTTCTTTTGAGTGTAGGGTGGTAAATGTAATTTACATTTTTATTTTACATTTTCATTTAGATTTTTAAAAAATTTTATTTAATTTAAATTTAAAATTGTAAAATAATACCTCACCTGTCCCATATTTGATTCATATTATATATTAACTACTTTGGGGAAAAACCCTAGAAATGAGCCATAACCTAAGATATAAAGACCTGAAGACAAGAGGTTCTAGGTTCAAATGTGACCGCAGAAAATTCATAGCTCTATGGTCTTGGGCAATTCAATTAACTACAATTGCTTAACCTTTACAACTCTTCTGCCTTCCAACCAATACTTAGTATTGACTCTAAGGCAGAAGGTAAGGGTTTAAAAAAAAGAATGTGAGAAAAAGGGGCCTCTCACACTTCTCATTGAAACAGGCACTGGAAGACTCCACTTTCTCTAATCTACATGCCTTGTTTCAGAACAGAGTAGCATAGTGCCCTAGATCCTCTGGGACTAGTATAAATTTTTCAAGGTTAGCCTTTAAGATATCTATAGAACAGATAGAAAAGTATAGACAGGACAGTATTATTCTTTTCTCCTTCTCACAGGATCACCATGATCCCCTCTGTAGAAATTCACATTGGTAATAGGAAGAAATGATAGTCTTTATGCCACAACTTTCCATTTATATTCCTATGAAGTTTTGTAGTTTAGTCATAACTGAACACAGAACCCCAAGATCCCTCTCAATCCATTGTATAGCTCATGGTATCCCCAGCTGCAGCCATGGTCTTGCTGCTTCTTCAAGGTTGGATTACCTGCATTACTGTTCTTTGGCCAATTTCTAGGATTTTTTATGATACTGAAACAGTTTTACCCTCCCAGTCAGCCTCAATGGTTCTGAGTCAACTTATCTATGGACTGACTTGATTTGTATACTGCTCAGTGACTCTTTGCTCACTATCTTCCTCACATTTACCTTTAATTGACTTCATTCTGGATACAGAATTCTACTGTTCCTTTGTTCTGGGCTTACTATACATTCACTTTAATGTCCCGAACCTGAATATATTTTATTATAAAAAATTAAAAAGTGAAATTATCATTTGTGGATTATATAAGAAGCCTACTGAGAAGAGAAAAAAGACACTAAAAAGGAATCTTCCCAGGAGATTTTAGGAATTAAGTATAGAATATTTTTGTTATTATTTTTATTACAAATAAGGTTTCATTATTATTAGGGCTAAAATTCACATTGAACTTAAGTGTTTGCAAAGCACTTTACACACATCAATTCATTTGGGCCTTACTATAACCCAGAGGGTCAGGCGATATTATATCTCTTTTACAGCTAAAGAACTAAAGTTAAGAGAGATTGAGTGATTAACACTGTCCTACAGCTGACAAGTCACTGAGTCAGGATTTGAATTTTGGTCTTCCTCTCTCCAAGGAACAGAAGGATTCAATAATTTGTTGTAAAAATTAAATTCAACAAATCTTTCCTTTACCCACCTTCATCCCTGTCTTCCCCTAGTTCTAGTAGGTTAGCTGTATCTTGCTAGAATAAGTTCTCTGCACATTTTACAACAGTCTTTTTATGTGTCCAGTTTCATTCCTGAACCCTAGCTTTCTAGCATGTAATATTCTTAAGGATAGGAACTGTCATATTTGCTTCTATTTGTGTCTTCAGTACTTTTCCCTTAATAAATGTTTGGTCTATCAATCTAGCTAGCTTTTTTTTTTACTATATCATCTGATTCATCAGTGTCCTCCAGAACCAGAAATCAGATTCTAATTTCTCCTGTAGTAGTTTTTCCACTGGCTCCCATCAATATCTTTAATTATAATGTTCTTTCTCATTTACAATACTGATTTGAGTTTAAGATTGTAATATCTGTCAATCTATGCTTAAGTTATCCTAAGGGTTTGATGTTATAGTGGATATTATTTACTTTTATTTAAGTTTGCCCTTTCAAAGAAAGACATTTTGCAATTGGTGAAATGTTAATTGTTACATAGATTCTTGCAATATTTGAAGGGCCCTCAATCCCATGGGATTTAGTCCATGGAAACACACTATGGGCACTCTTTAAAGTTAAATTATAATGGAGAAAATACATCCCTTTTATTCTTAGAAACTGACTTCAGGAGGACTTCCGGGTAATCATGGCTGCAATCTAGACTCCACACGCTTCCTCTCCCCGGCACCGAACGAAATAGACTACATCAAAGGAGCATAAAATCACCTTTGGAGGAACAGAAGGACTCCCCAGTACCCCACAGAGGCAAAGGTACGTGGGGCTTGAACATTTCCACACTAAAATAAGAAGGAAAAGCTTGCACAGAAAAGTGAACTGAGCCGCCCTTCCCCCACCCCACCTCCCCCACTAAACCAGAGTGAGCTACCTGAGCGCTCACCGGGACAGCGAGTGAGTGGGGAGCGTCTCTGTCTGGGGGGGCACTCCAGGGTCCTTGGGATCTGGGGACTGCCAGGAAAAAACGTCTCAGGGCGCTTTCACTGGAGAATCCAGGGGAACTGTGCTTTGGGCGGGCTGCGCTGAACAACGCGCGCTGATTATCTGGGCGGAGCTGAATACCTGGGCTCAGAGGCTGGGAAGAACTAGTCTGAAGCAACCTAAATTCACAGAAAAACCGCCCATATAACCCAAACCCCAGACCAAAAAGGAAAGGGGAATAAAACCACCAAAGGGATGGCTCACATGGCCCAAAATCAAGCATCCAGGAAGAAAGGGAAAAAAGTGACTATTGAAAACTTTTATGGTGGAAGTACCCAAGGAAAAGAGGAGAATGAGGAGGAAATCCAAAAAAATTCAGAACACGCCTCCCAAAATGGAAACTATCAACAAGCTCTGGAAGATCTCAAACTGGAACTTATCCAAAAGATGGAAACCTTCTGGAAAGAAAAATGGGAGAAAGAGATTAGCTGTCTGACAGATAAGACTGCTCAATTGGAAAAAGAACTCGAAGCATCCAATAGAAGGGCAGACAAGGCTGAAAAGCAAAACCAGTCCCTAATGACCAGAATTAAGCACCTCGAAGAAAGTGAGATGATAAAACAGCAAGAATCAATAAAGCAAACCCAAATAATTAATGAATTGGAAGAAAACATAAAATATCTCACTGAGAAGGTCACGGACCTGGAGAACAGATGAAGACGAGAAAATCTCTGTATCATCGGTCTCCCAGAAAAACCAGAGGTAAACAACAAATTGGATATTATTCTAGAGGAGATTATAAAAGAAAATTGCCCTCACGTTCTGGAGCAAGGGGGCAAAATAGAAATAGAAAGGATTCATAGAACACCTTCTATACTAAATCCCCAAAAGACAACGCCTAGGAATGTAATTGCCAAATTCAAGAGCTTCCAAGTAAAGGAGAAAATCCTACAAGAAGCCAAGAAGAAGAGCTTCAGATATAAGGGGGCTCCCATAAGGATCACACACGACTTAGCGGCTAATACACTAAGAGACCGCAAAGCATGGAACACGATATTTAGAAAGGCAAGAGAGCTGGGTCTCCAACCAAGAATCAACTACCCAGCAAAACTGACTATATACGTCCAGGGGAAAGTATGGGCATTCAACAAAATAGAAGATTTCCAAGCATTTGCTAAGAAAAGACCAGAGCTCTGTGGAAAGTTCGATATCCAAGCACAGAAAGCAAGAGAAACATGAAAAGGTAAATATGAAAGAAAGGGAAAAGGAGATAAATCTTACCTTTTTATTTTACCTTAAGTCAATTTTACCTTAAGTCAATTTTACCTTAAGTCAAACTCTCTTCTATAAGGACTACATTTACATCAAATTATATATATTAATATGTGGGGAAAATGTTTTGTGTAACTCTCATAAATTTTATCATCATAAGAGTAGTTAGAAGAAACATGCATAGGGAAAGATTGGGGCATTAAGAATATTTGGGGAAAGTGGGGGCAAAGAAAGGAAAAGGGAGGGGGAAACCATCGATAATACTAAGATTAACTTCAAGAAATAGGGGGGGGGAATCAATAGAATAATCTTTCCCATATAAAGATACACATGGGAAGGGGAGGGGAAGAACTCTCATATGAGAAGGAGAGGAAGAGAGAGTGAAGTGGAATTACTTAAACCTTACTCTCAGTGAAATCAAATCTGAGAGGGAAGAACATCTAGATCCAGTGGGATCCTGAATTCTATCTTATCCATTAGGGCAAGAAAGAAAGGAAAATTAAGGAGGGGGAGGGGGGAGGGAGTACAAAAAGGGAGGGAAGGAGAGGGGGGAGGGGAAGGGAGCATAAAAAGGGAGGGGCTAGAAAGGGAAGCATCTTAAGGGAGGGGACTAGGGGGACTGACCTAAAGTAAATCACTGGTTCAAAAGGAGAAAGCTAAAGAAGAAAGGTCAGAACTAGGGGAAGATATCAAAATGCCAGTGAATCCACAAATAACAATCATAACTTTGAACGTGAATGGGATGAACTCACCCATAAAACGCAGACAAATAGCAGATTGGATTAGAACCCAAAACCCTACCATATGTTGTCTTCAAGAAACACATATGAGACGGGTTGACACTCACAAGGTTAGAATTAAAGGTTGGAGTAAGACCTTTTGGGCCTCAACCGATAGAAAGAAGGCAGGAGTTGCAATCATGATATCTGACAAAGCCAAAGTACAAATAGACCTGATCAAAAGGGACAGGGAAGGTAAATATATTCTGCTAAAAGGAAGTATAGACAATGAGGAAATATCACTAATCAACATGTATGCACCAAATGGTATAGCATCCAAATTTTTAATAGAGAAACTAGGAGAATTGAAGGAGGAAATAGACAGTAAAACCATATTAGTGGGAGACTTGAACCAACCACTATCAAATTTAGATAAATCAAATCAAAAAATAAATAAGAAAGAGGTAAAAGAGGTGAATGAAATCTTAGAAAAATTAGAACTAATAGACATATGGAGAAAAATAAATAGGGACAAAAAAGAATACACCTTCTTTTCAGCACCACATGGCACATTCACAAAAATAGACCATACACTAGGTCATAGAAACATGGCACTTAAATGCAGAAAAGCAGAAATATTAACTGCAGCCTTTTCAGATCACAAGGCAATTAAAATATTGATCGGCAAGGGCACATGGAGACCCAAATCAAAAATTAATTGGAAACTAAATAACATGATACTCCAAAATCAGATAGTTAGAGAAGAAATCATAGAAACAATTAACAATTTCGTTGAAGAAAATGACAATGGCGAAACATCCTTCCAAACCTTATGGGATGCAGCCAAGGCAGTACTTAGAGGAAAATTCATATCCCTGAGTGCATATATTAACAAATTAGGGAGGACAGAGACCAAGGAATTGGAAATGCAAATCAAAAAACTTGAGAATGAACAAATTAAAAACCCCCAGAAGAAAACCATACTAGAGATCCTAAAAATTAAGGGAGAAATTAATAAAATAGAAAGTGACAGAACTATTGAGCTAATAAACAAGACTAGAAGCTGGTACTTTGAAAAAACAGACAAAATAGACAAAGTACTGGTTAATTTAATTAAAAAAAGGAAAGAAGAAAGGCAAATTAATAGCATCAAGGATGAAAAGGGGGATCTCACCTCCAATGAAGAGGAAATTAAGGCAATCATTAAAAACTACTTTGCCCAACTATATGGCAATAAATATACCAACCTAGGTGATATGGATGAATATTTACAAAAATATAAATTGCCTAGACTAGCAGAAGAAGAAATAGATTTCTTAAATAATCCCATATCAGAAACAGAAATCCAACAGGCCATCACAGAACTTCCTAAGAAAAAATCCCCAGGGCCTGATGGATTCACCAGCGAATTCTATCAAACATTCAGAGAACAGTTAACCCCAATACTATACAAACTATTTGACATAATAAGCAAAGAGGGAGTCCTACCAAACTCCTTTTATGACACAAGCATGGTACTAATTCCAAAGCCAGGCAGGCCAAAAACAGAGAAAGAAAACTATAGGCCAATCTCCCTAATGAATATAGATGCAAAAATCTTAAATAGGATACTAGCAAAAAGACTCCAGCAAGTGATTAGAAGGGTCATCCACCATGATCAAGTAGGATTTATACCAGGGATGCAGGGATGGTTCAACATTAGGAAAACTATCCACATAATTGACCACATCAACAAGCAAACCAACAAGAACCACATGATTATCTCAATAGATGCAGAAAAAGCCTTTGATAAAATACAACACCCATTCCTACTAAAACACTAGAAAGCATAGGAATAGAAGGGTCATTCCTAAAAATAATAAGCAGTATATACCTAAAACCATCAGCTAATATCATCTGCAATGGGGATAAACTAAATCCATTCCCATTAAGATCAGGAGTGAAACAAGGATGCCCATTATCACCTCTATTATTTGACATTGTATTAGAAACACTAGCAGTAGCAATTAGAGAAGAAAAAGAAATTGAAGGCATCAAAATAGGCAAGGAGGAGACCAAATTATCACTCTTTGCAGATGACATGATGGTCTACTTAAAGAATCCTAGAGACTCAACCAAAAAGCTAATTGAAATAATCAACAACTTTAGCAAAGTTGCAGGATACAAAATAAACCCACATAAATCATCAGCATTTCTATATAATTCCAACACAGCTCAGCAGCAAGAACTAGAAAGAGAAATCCCATTCAAAATTACCCAAGACAAAATAAAGTACTTAGGAATCTATCTCCCGAGACAAACACAGGATCTATATGAACACAACTACAAAACACTTTCCACACAACTAAAACTAGACTTGAACAATTGGAAGAACATTAACTGCTCATGGGTAGGATGAGCCAATATAATAAAAATGACCATCCTACCCAAACTCATCTATCTATTTAGTGCCATACCCATGGAACTTCCAAAAATTTTTTTTACTGATTTAGAAAAAAACATAACAAAGTTCATTTGGAAGAACAAAAGATCAAGGATATCCAGGGAATTAATGAAAAAAAATACAAAGGAAGGGGGTCTTGCAGTCCCAGATCTCAGACTATATTATAAAGCAGCGGTCATCAAAACAAGTTGGTACTGGCTAAGAGACAGAAAGGAGGATCAGTGGAATAGATTGGGGGCAAGCAACCTCAGCAAGACAGTATATGACAAACCCAAAGATCCCAGCTTTTGGGACAAAAATCCACTATTTCATAAAAACTGTTGGGAAAATTGGAGGACAGTATGGGAAAGATTAGGCTTAGATCAACACCTCACACCCTACACCAAGATAAATTCAAAATGGATGAATGACTTGAACATAAAGAAGGAAACTATAAGAAAATTAGGCGAACACAGAATAGTATACATGTCAGACCTTTGGGAAGGGAAATACTTCAAAACCAAGCAAGAATTAGAAAGAGTTACAAAATGCAAAATAAATAATCTGGATTACATCAAATTGAAAAGTTTTTGTACAAACAAAACCAATGTAACCAAAATCAGAAGGGTAGCAACAAATTGGGAAACAATCTTCATAAAAACCTCTGACAAAGGTTTAATTACTAAAATTTATAAAGAACTAAATCAATTGTACAAAAAATCAAGCCATTCTCCAATTGACAAATGGGCAAGGGACATGAACAGGCAATTCTCAGCCAAAGAAATCAAAACTATTAATAAGCACATGAAAAAGTGCTCTACATCTCTTATAATCAGAGAGATGCAAATCAAAACAACTCTGAGGTATCATCTCACACCTAGCAGATTGGCTAACATGACAGCTATGCAAAGTAATGAATGCTGGAGGGGATGTGGCAAAGTGGGGACATTAATTCATTGCTGGTGGAGTTGTGAATTGATCCAACCATTCTGGAGGACAATTTGGAACTATGTCCAAAGGGCGATAAAAGACTGTCTGCCCTTTGATCCAGCCATAGCACTGCTGGGCTTGTACCCCAAAGAGATAATGGACAAAAAGACTTGTACAAAAATATTCATAGCTGCGCTCTTTGTGGTGGCCAAAAATTGGAAAATGAGGGGATGCCCTTCAATTGGGGAATGGCTGAACAAATTGTGGTATATGTTGGTGATGGAATACTATTGTGCTAAAAGGAATAATAAAGTGGAGCAATTCCATGGAGACTGGAACAACCTCCAGGAAGTGATGCAGAGCGAAAGGAGCAGAACCAGGAAAACATTGTACACAGAGACTGATACATTGTGGTACAATCGAAGGTGATGGACTTCTCCATTAGTATCAATGCAATTTCCCTGAACAATCTGCAGGGATCTAAAAAATACTACCCACAAGCAGAGGATAAACTGTGGGAGTAAAAACACCGCTGAAAAGCAACTGCTTGACTACAGGTTTGGAGGAGATAAGACTGAGGAGAGACTCCAAATGAACACTATAATGCAAACTCCAACAACAGGGAAATGGGTTCGAGTCAAGAACAAATGTGATAACCAGTGGAATCATGCATAGGCTATGGGAGAGGGAAAGGCGGGGGGGGGGGGTGGAGGGGAAAGGGGAGGGGAGGAAAAGAAAACGATCTTTGTTTCCAGTGAATAATGTATGAAAACGACCAAATAAAATAATATTTAAAAAAAAATGAACTAGAGAAGAAAATGGCAAACTATTGTCGTATCTTTGCCAAGAAAGCCCCCAAATTGAGTCAGAAAGAGTTGGGCACAACTGGAATGACTCAACAACAACAAATATACTGACCGAATTGAAAGCTGCAATTTAAAATTTGCCATCCTAAAATGGTCCCATTTACAGATAGAAGATTTTGCCTAATGGTCATTTGACTTAACCACTTCAGCAATCAGTGATTTGATGGGCTACCTACCTTCTCCATTGCTGAAGACCAAAATCTCTCCAAGTTATGGCAGTCATTCTCTTCCCCACCCTGGTAGGGGAAAGTCTTTGCCCAGAAATCCAAACTTCTGCTGATGAGCTTCTCTTAACTTAGCTGGACAGGTCTTGAGATAGCACAGATGCAACACCTCTACTCAAAGTGAACTTTCCAAAGCATGGGCTTAGCTGGCAGAAACTTGGCAAACTTATTTGTAAAGCAGAGATGATAATAACAGCACTCAAATCCCTGATTTGTTTTTAGGATCAATCAAATAAGATATGTATTTTGAAATATATAAATATAAATGTATGTGTATACATATAGATAATATATGTAAAACATCTGCAAACTTTAAATCACTGTGTAAATGTTAACCAGTAAAGTTCTATAACCAGCTCCCACAAATTTCTATTCCAATGCATAGAGGTGAGCAGAAGTGAGCATGGGGCCATAGCACTGCTGGGCTTGTACCCCAAAGAGACAATAAGTAAAAAGACTTGTACCAAAATATTCATGGCTGCGCTCTTTGTGGTGGCCCAAAAAATTGGAAAATGAGGGGATGCCCTTCAATTGGAGAATGGCCGAACAAATTGTGGTACCTGTTGGTGATGGAATACTATTGTGCAAAAAGGAATAATAATGTTGAGGAATTCCATGGAGACTGGAACAACCTCCAGGAAGTGATGCAGAGCGAGAGGAGCAGAACCAGGAGAACATTGTACACAGAGACTGCTACACTGTGGTACAATCGAACCTAATGGACTTCTCCATTAGTCTCAATGCAATGTCTCTGAACAACCTGCAGGGACCAAGGAGAAAAAAACACTACCCACAAGCAGAGGATAAACTGTGGGAATAAAAACATGGAGTAAAAACAACAGCTTGACTACAGGGGTGGAGGGGATATGAACTAGGAGAGACTCTGAATGAACACCCTACTATGGAAACCAATAGCATGAAAATGGGCTCGTGTTGAGGAAGCATGTAATACCCAGAGGAATTGGGCATCGCCAATGGGAGGGTTGCGGGGAGGGGGAAAAAAAGGTGATCTTTCTTTCTAATGGAAAATGACCAAATAAAATAAACGCTTAAAAAAAAAAAAGAAACTGACTTCAGCTTACTTGCTTTGAGGTCCTGGTGACATTTCATTTAAAAATGGCTTGCATTTTTTTCTTTAATGCAGATATTTTATAAGAGGAATTCCTGGGATAAAACATCAATAATCTACATAACTATGAAGAAATTTAAATGTATCAGTTTGGCAAGCAGAATTTTTCATTATTATTGCCTACTATTTTAAATAAGGAAATGCTATTTTCATCTAAATTCCTATTTACTAAATATATAAAATTATTTTTATTATCAATTAAATCATCTCACTTTATTTGTTTCACAGGGATATATTTAGAATTTCTATGACTACATCATTGATTGTGTTTTCATGATGACACCTGTGGCTACTTAGGATTGGGAATAAAATAAACTGGATAGTTTTAGATAGATAGATAGATAGATAGATAGATAGATAGATAGATAGATAGATAGATATTATCCTTCTTCCCTCCTTGCCAGTACATCTGAATTTTTCAAATTGTATAGACATGGCTCTAAGTTAAAAATGAAAAGAAAAATTGAATAAAATTTATCACAGAAGAGTTTAATTTTTTTTTAAAATTATAAGATATCCTTTAGACCATTTATATTCTAGACTTTGGATACTTGGATACACATCACAGATTCAGACTGAAACTGAAAATGAATAGGAGGTCATAACAGATATTATTTTAAATTCAGAGGAGTGATTTCATTTGGCTTATCAGGATTATAACTTTTTACATTAAATAGCAAATTTATTTTTATTTTCTTCCTGCCCCCCTAAATGCTTTAGTTCTTATCATAGGGAGTTTACTCAGAAATAGAGCCAAATGCAAAAATATATTGGCACTTTCAAATGACAAAAATGTTGATTTTCTTTTTTTTTTATTAAACCAAATGTGATGGCTATGTAAAGTTGCAGAAATGTATTCCTTTTGCTGTACACCTCTGTACTGGCTTTTTAAAAACTCATTCAAACATTCCCTTTTGCAAGGCACATTTTTTTTTCCTGATCCCTGCAGCTACTTGTAATTTGTCCTTTGAGATTAGCTTTTGTTTATATATATATAATCTTGTACGTACATGATACTAATTTACATGTTGTCTCTCTCATTTCATATGAATGAGAATAGGGTTTTTTTTTAATATATGTAGCTACATCAAAAGAGAGCAGTAATGGAGTTTTAATCTGTCCTCAGACACTTAATACCTGTATGATCCTGTGAAAGTCATTTAACCTCTACCTCCCTTTCCTCATCTGTAAAATGGATTTTTGTAAGGACAAAATCAGATATTTGTAAAAGACTATATAAATATTAGTTGTTGTTGCTGTCCATAGAAGTTAGCACAGTGTCTGGGACGTAGTAAGTGCTTCATAAATGCTTTTGATTGACTGACTTTTGAGTTAAAACTCATGTCCAGGAGAATAAATACAGTTCTATTGTAAAGAAATGCACATTGCAAGTTAACATAATAAATTTAGTGTTTTCTTTGATTTCCTTTCTTTTTCTATTTTCTAATTTGAATATTAAAATGATGAGAAATGATTATGTTGTAATTTATGGCAAAGTCTTTTTTACATTTGAATGTCTTCCTAGGCTACTGGAAGTGGTAAATTTAAAGAGATAAATGAAACTGATAGATCACAGGAAAATCTGTATTTTTATTATAAGCCTTATTCTAAACTTATTCTAAACTTTATTCTAAGTTTATTCTAAGCCTATGAAATGACATGAAAAAAGGCAGTGAGGAGGAAAAGAAAGGGATGTGACAATAACACCCTTTACTAGGTTTTCTATGCTTGTCCCAAAAGGGGAAAATTAAATGCAATGAGTTGAAGCTTCGATGATGCAAATTTAGGTTTTATGAGAGGGAAAAGTTCCTGGTTATTATATCTACAAATGATAAGAATGAACTGCCTAAGGAAATAGTGGATCATGCCTTGTTGGAGGTCTTCAGATCAAAATCAGAAAAAAAATAGGGGTCAAACTATATGGTGATTAGAAGCCATTTCAACCCTCAAATCCCAGAATTCTGGGATTAAGGAAAGGGAATATGTTTGAGATGATAGAAATAATATAGTAGAAATGAAGTGGCCTTCAAATTTTTTTGAGTAGCTTTAGTCTATTTTAAGAGTCAGTGGTAATAAGCAAATCGGTTTTCTATCTGACTGTTCCCTATATTGTAAAAGTAAACCTAGAAGACAGAGAAAATTATTTCTGCCTACCCTTTTTTATAAGTTTGTACCCAACTAGATTTATTATCTGTTAAATATTAGTGTCTTGCCTTCTTTCTTCTAATACAATAGTGTAACTTTTTCAGCTTCACCTTGAACATGTTCCCTTTTTAAAAACCTGGCAATAAAAGATTTTTTTAAAAAAAAGCACTCGCATTGTAGAATTGGAGTCAAGTATCACAATAACATTGGCACCAGAAATTGCCACTGTAACTCCAGAGTTGTCAATGTCTAATTGTAAAATTAAGTCTATTTCTTAATTCCAGATGAACAAAAAAGAGTGATTTATTCCTTACTGATTAAGATCCCATCATTTTTTCATGTTTCTTATAAATGAGCAGTATCAAAAATGGTCACTTAGAAAGATTTATATTATATATGACTTTATACAAATTTACATCCCTTTCCCAATTACTCAAATGTTGGAGGATAAACTGAGGGAATAACTATGTGTTAGTGCTTTACAAATATTATTTCATCTCATATTAGGCAAACAAATGATACATTAGTCCAGTTGGTGTTTAATAATTTGCAGCAGATAGAGACAAAGGAATATATTTCATTTCCTACTAATAAATTTCATTTGTTTTACATAGGATTTTTATTTTAGTGAACTATAGTCATACATCTATAGAATTTTTAAAATAAGTATTTACATGATAAACAATAATGGGTTTCTTAAGAACCATTAAGAGTTATTATCTTAGTCATCTTCTTTACAGTTAAATAGCCCTTAATGTACATTTGTATGCACTGTCTTTGAAAAGGCCCATTAATACTTAAAGTTATATTCCATTTACTTGGCTAAATTATATATGGTGGAAAGTTAGAGTGTTTCATTATACAGTTATTTGATTTCAAGTTACACATGAAAAACACCACAGGCTCATGTAGCCTATTTCAGTGACTTTCCCTTAGATTAAATTGTCTAGATATAGAGTTTAGCAATTGGTTCAAAGCTGCTTAAAATATCTGGAAACAAATATTTAACTAATATTTCAAAGATATTGAGTTCTACTTCTTTTAAATATATAGTGTAATTAAGGTGATATTCACTTTATCTATTTTTAAAATGTGAAAATGAACTCATACAAAAAAATAGTTCAAGCAGAAAACTAGTTTTCTAATTCTGAATTTAAAAATCCCATCATTATTACTTCTGCACTAGGAAAAAATAAGAAACAATTTACCATGTTAACACATAACAGGAATATATGTGTGTATATACATATATATATTTACATATATGTATGCATATAATAGAGACAGAAATAACTTGAATACAAAAAATCTCTACTCTATGTAGGCATTAACAGTTTAGTACAAGTCATTTAAAAAAGAATACAAGACAACATAAGAGAATAGAAGTAACTTATTGGCATAATTTAATATTCTGGATCTTGGCCTCCTTAATTTTAGTGCTTTCCCTTTATTTTTATCCCTGAATTATACTGTATATACTTTCTTTTTACATGGATTTTTTATATTATTATACTATGAGCTCCTTAAGATTAGGGACTAGCTTTCACTTTTCTTTTTATGCCACTGAAACTGTCTACACCTAAGCAACTCTTAATAACATACTGACTGACTGAAATCCTTTCTCCCATATTTATTAGGTGCACGACATTGGGTAAACCTCAGTTTCCTTTTCTAAAAATAGTACCTCTAGATACTATTATTACTATACTAAGGTATTTTCAAATGTTAAAGCATTGTGTACTTTTATTTACCTATTAATTTTCAAATAATTTTTATAGTTAAGCAATAAAAATGTTGTTCCAGACCTTTGTAAGTTTAGAGATGAGATGAATAAATGTCTTAAGGAGTTACTTTCAGTTTACTTGTTATAAAGGAAAGTTTCAGTTATAAAAGAAAATTAAAACCCAAATTTCAGTAATGCTTACTTGTATGTTATATAAGAATAATGCTACATGCATATTTCTGCATGTTATTGTGATATAATTGAGAGATATTCTTCATATATATGAAGTTATTTGCTGTAACATAAGTAAAGGTTCCATTTAGTTTGCGTATTTTTAATCATTTTTCTTATTCTAGGCACTATTGTAGATTAAATCTTTAAGAAAGAACTCCCTATTTATTTATGAATTCAACTCTATAGCTGGAAATAGATTCTGGAAATCCTTTCTGCTGAATCATTTGTACTCTGTAAAATCAGCCCCACATACTAACTAGCTATGTAACCCTGGGCAAGTCACTTAATCTATATTTGCTCTAATCTACTGGTGAAGGAAATAGCAAGCCATTCTAGTATCTTTGTCAAGAAAACCCCAAGGACCATTCTTTCCATGAGGTCATGAAGTTAGACACTAGTAAGTACAACAACAAAGAATTAGCATAATCTTGAGTCCTAATAGTTATTTCTCTGCATGTTAGAAATACATATCTCACATTTTCACCATTCATCTATCCCCACCTATACACATTTAATGAAAAAAGTTAAGTAGATGTAGTGAACAGATAGGTTAGAGATTTTTGGTTATTTCTTTATTTATGTGAACAACTTACCACTTGCACTCCCTAAATGAAACCCAAATTATTTCTTCTTAAAATGCATAAAGAAGTATGACTTAGAATTGGATACTTTTCTCTTTATAGTTTATTTTTTCCTTCCTTCCTTCCTTCCTTCCTTCCTTCCTTCCTTCCTTCCTTCCTTCCTTCCTTCCTTCCTTCCTTCCTTCCTTCCTTCCTTCCTTCCTTCCTTCCTTTTTCTCTTATTCTTTCATTCTTCCTTCTTTCATTCCAGCCTCCCTTCCTTTCTGTCTCTCTGTCTCTATTTCTGTGTCCCTCTATCTGTCTCTCACTCTCAGTTATGGTTTCCCTTCCTTTATATTTTAGGTGGAATTGAGGAAAACAACTCTAATTTCATTAATCTAGGAAGCTCACAATGAGCAAAATCACTCTAATATTATAGCTCTAAAAACTATCCTGTAACTTAAATTCTTTTCTCAAAATAGGTGGTTTCTTTTTTTTACACTATACTAATATCATTCATTTGAAACTTAATACTTTGTCACTGAAATTGTCCACTTATTATTTTATGACCTCATCTCTCCTTTGATTGGTTACAAATTATCCTCTTCACCATAGTTGTGAAAGATACATCAATTCATTTTTCTCCATTTTTGAAAGTAAGGTTGTCTATCATATCTTAATTCAAGATCCATTTGGAACTTACTTTGATCCAAGAGGCTAGTCCAAACTGTTTTTCTTTCTTTTTTATTTTTAATATATAGAGACTACTTTCATGATTTCTCAACAGTTATCTAGAAGGTGATGATTTTCCCCCCAAGCAAATTATCTTAGGTTCATTGTTGCTGAATTGGTTCGGTTCTGATTCACATTTCACCACATTGATCTACTGATCTCCTTCCAGTTTTCTATTCAGTAATAAACAATTTTGATGACTAATGCTTTTGAAAATGATTTATAATCTGCAATTAAATTTTCCTTTCAATTTCTTCTCATTATTTGTTCTGAATTTTAAACTACTTGACATAATTTTGTTTCTACTTTGTTTGGTTCTCTTAGATCTATACAGTTCATCAGTTCTTAATACCACAAGGTAAATATGTCTTTGAGTATACTCCTTAGAGAAGGAAAGAAGGAAGGAAGGAAGGAAGGAAGGAAGGAAGGAAGGAAGGAAGGAAGGAAGGAAGGAAGGAAGGAAGGAAGGAAGGAAGAAAGGAAGGAAGGAAGGAAGGAGGGCAGAAAGCAAAGGAGAGTGATGAATATGATGGATTAAAAGAAGCAAAGGTCATGAATTAATTAATTAAGTATTGAGAAATAGAAAAACAATATAAAAATAGCTACAACATTGTAAACATAAATGATCAAACAAAACTGAAACAATGTATAATCAATATGACTATGCTTAGTCTAAGAGAAATTTTTTTTTAAATTTCACCACATTAAAGAAGCAGATGACCATGGAAATGACTCATTTTATATGTCTGTGTGTGTGTGTGTGTGTGTGTGTGTGTGTGTGTGTGTGTGTGTGTGTGTGTTCAGGAATGGCTGAGGTGTTGATTGGTATTATTCAAATGATTATTTTCATTTGTTTTATTTTTAAATCTTATCCCAAAAATGAAATTCTAGTTAGGGGCAGTTAGGTCATACAGTTGATAGAGCGCTGGGCTTGACATCAGGTATACTGTCATCTTCATGACTTTCTATCTGACCTAAGAAACTTACTAGCTGTGTTACCCTAGGCAAGTCACTTACCATACCACTATTTCCCTCAGTTCCTCCTTCATCTGTAAAATGAACTGAAGGAAAAGGCAAACTATTATATCTTTTCCAAGAAAAACTTAAAATGAAGAGTCAGTTAAAAAACAATTTTAAAACATTGAGGAAGGTGAGGAATACAGTTACAAATTTGTTATTTAAAACAAAACAAAAAATTGTTACAAATTTGTTATTTAAAACAAAACAAAAAATTGTCTCAAAAATAAAACATTTGAAACAACAAAGTAAAACTTCCCCCTCTATCTCATTCTTTCATACTCCTTAAATGAAAGGAGAGAGGTATACATTCAAATTATTTAAATACATTCAAAATTCTGTCTCATTCATTCTATCCAATCTTCCCTTTCTCTCCTTTAAGGAGAAGTTGTAGATTTGACCATTTTTCTGTTTTCTCTTTTTTGCTTTTTTTTAAAGTTTGTGCTTATTTGTAAACATTCTTAAATAACATATGTTTATAAAAAGACTTATCTCTTCAATTCAGTTTAATTAACATATCTTGGCACATATCTTTTATTCTTTTAGATTGGAAGCCATTTATTGTAAAACTTCAAACCTTACTGTTTGTTGATCACATGGATCACATATTTTTCATTTAAACTGCTGCATCTCAATGTTTCCCAACTTTGTTTATGTAGCTGATCTTTAAAATCAAAGACACAACCTTAATTCTTATCTCTAATAAATATCATCTTATGTTTAATCTAATATTCTAGCCTTTCATTATCTTTTGAATACTATTGTCCTCCAAACTACCTGTCCCTCTCAGCTTGTGTCATTTGCCTTTAATAAGAATATCATTGAAATCAGTGATAATAAAATATTAAGCAACCAAAGAGAACTCTCTGGTTGCTACTGGACCATTCCCTCCCCCTCTATAAAAACTGAATTTCTTTTATCATTACAATTTCATTATTGGAATAATATATAGGAATAGGATAAGAAGACCAATGTAACTTAGAATAGAAACTACACTTGTTGATGTAGATAGGCAATGTTTGAAAATGGTCTGGGTTCAATAAAAATAATGTTTTATCTACCCTCTATCAAATACTGCAGTGCAGTTCCTGTAAGGGATCCTTTATTCCTTAGGGTCAACTAATTCTGTTAATTTTCTCCCACTGCTCTTTTCATTTAATTTTTTTTCCAGATTACATGTTGGTATAATTTTAATATTCATTTCCTGATATTTTGCAAGCTGTGTTTTTCTCCTTTCATCTTCCCTCCAGCCCGCTGTAAGAAGGCAGGTAACATAATATAAATTGTACATATATTATTATATAATACATATTTCCATGTTTGTCATTTTTGTGACATGGTCATAAATTTTCTAAACTTGTATGACCTGTTTGTGAAGGTTAGTACTTGTATTAAATTCAATAATATATTAAACATTTAAAAATATTAAATACTATATCAATGTAAGGCCCACAGGATCATAGATTTGGATCTTAGAAAGACTTTATAAGTCGTGTAGGCAAACAGATTCATTTTACAGATGAAGTGCCTGTATCCCTAAGAAGTTGTGATTTCCCCAACAATTCGTGTTAGAAATTGGCAAAGTCAAAATTGAAAACCTAGATCCTTCTAACCCACATCCAGGACTCTTTCTATGGCATCATTTTATTTCTTACCATTGTTTCAAATATTGACAAGTATAGGACTGTAAAAAATCCTTTTCATATTTATTATTATTGGTGTTTATTTGTATATTGCTGAGATCTCATGCCCTTATTTCCTTATAAAAGCTAACTTTACTGTACTTACTCACTTACTCAAAATAAAATATCAACCCTTTCTTTGACTCATCAATATCAGTAACAAAAGGGATCACCTTGAGCTAAAAAAATGCAAATCAACTGGAAAAACACCAGCTGGCCTTAATCTTACAATATTGCAGCAATTCTGTCCCATGTCAGCAGGCTTGCAGGTATGCTGTTTTTAGAAATAGAACCTTAGCAGATGTAGCTACTTCTTTTTCCTTATCAAAATTGGCTTTTTCTCCTTCCCAACTATGTTTAAATGCATGTCTGTGTACACATGTGCACACACACATGCACACCAAAGAAAGTTACTAGGACACTACATTAGAAGATTAGGCTTGTCCCTCTTCCACCCCCCACATGGGTTTCTTTAAGTCATTCTAAATACAGAATCTTTTTTCACTGTCATTTTAAATTTACTTATCAAAATATGAAAAAAAGGTCACTGCTTTTGTTAGGTGCATAGAGTAAAAGTTGAACACTATTGAGAGTCAAGTAAAAGGGTCACATCCTGTGTGTACTTGAAGTCTTTCCTTTTTCCTTCTTCTTTAAGAGAAAGAGACAACAAGACAGACCTATAAATATTAATCTTGTCTTATTTCTTATTTAACAACAAACAGACACTTTGGTTTAAGTCTCCTGAGTCTTCCTAACAATTGTTTTGTCATTCTTGTTTTAAAAGCCTGCACAAAGACAGTGTCTCTCTCCATGTCACCACAGAAAAACATACCTTATACTAAGTGTAAAGTAAGATGTCACATATAGACATTAGGTGCAACAAATATAATAGAATGTAAACTCCATCAGCAACTCTGTGCCCACTCCTGAAGGTGTTGGAGAAAATATGTTATGCTCATGAATTGAGTTATGGTGTGTGTGTGTGTGTATGTGTGTGTGTATGTGTGTATGTATGCAAATACTAAGGGAAAATTAAGAATATCATTGCCAAATGTTTTATTTCACAAACTATGAGTAATAGACTTTCAGACATATAAATGACAAAATTTTATAGATGAAAAATGAGGATTCGTCTTAGTTATTGCTTACCTTTTTATCTGTCTTTTCAATCCACCATTATTTCATCTGTTGCTTCCGATAATCCCATAAATCAAGTTCTTTACATAAAATGAAGAAACCAGAATTCATATACCTGTCTCTTTCCTTTCCTATAAGTTTCCCAAGATCAAAGTCTCCCTACTTTCTTTCTTTCCTTCTTTCCTTACTTAATTCCTTACTTCCTTCTTTTGACTTTATTTCTCTAATATCTAGTACCAAAAAGTGTATGGGGTGTTCAGAGAAGATGAGTACCCCTGGTGTGAGGGTTTGCCACTCTTTAGGACTAGTTTCCTCCTTTGGTATACACTTACCACCTATCTCTCATCTGTGGCTCCAAGAAGCTATATATAGCACATTCATCAGCCACATCCTGGTAAACCATCCCTACAGGTGGACTAAAACAGTTTGAGGGAAATTGGAAGGCCTGAAACCCATCAGTGGATACTGGTGGTATCTACCTCTGGCATATGAAGATTTCCCCTTGAGGAATGGGAGGATGAGAACTATTTGTTCCAGTGATCATGAAGGTGGTGGAAACAGCCCTTAGAACTTGATTAGGCATTGAAGAAGTCAAAGTGATCCACTGCCTCCTGAGTCATCACCAATCATCTTGACTTTTGTCTTGCCATTAGACTTCAAAGACTCTGGGAGAGAAAGTGAGGCAGTTGAATTTGTGTAACTTGGATTCACTTAAATCCAATTAATGTGCAAGTCAAAAAACATCATCAATAATGATGTCATTTTGGACTTCTTTGAGTTATAGGACAACAACCAACAAATCTAGCACAGTGTACTAGGCAGGTAATAAATACTTGATGAATCAAATTTAATTACCCTTTCTCCAATTATCCAACTATTTCAAGGAAACATTGTATCTTGTGTATTAAATTGCACCTGTGTTTAATTTCTGATAAGGTAAATGGGAAACATTATATCTTAGATTATCAAATTGATATCACGGGAACATAAACTGATAGTTTTGTTGCTTCAAAATAACTTCATTACAGTAAATGTCCTCTCTAGCCTACAACTTAAATATATATAAATATGTACATACACGTATATACATATATATATATGCATGTATGAGCATGGAAGAACATCCTCAAAGGTTCATATTTAAAATAAAACTATTATATGATTACTCTATCGTGAGTGACTTTCCATAGTCTCCTAACTCCAGACTCCTATGTTAGAATTAGAAATGATTGCTAAAACAAACATATAGTATGTTTAAATCTATCTCAACTTTCAGATTTTCAATACATAGAATTAGATGCTATAATTTACAATTGAGAAAATATTATTTTTTTGAGAGATAGAATTCTGATTGTCATTTATTTTATGTATGTGACAGGTTTCTTTGTATCTTGCCTTAGTTTCTGAAACTATCAAATAAAGGTATTGGACTAAATAAATCATTAAATGATTCAATTGAATAAAAAATGGCTAGTAGTGAAAACATTTCAAAGTATACAAAAGACTTTACAGAAATGAATTCATCTTGTCTTTACTAGAGTCCCTAGAGGTTAATTAATCCATTACTAATAGATGAAGAGATGGCTTGCCCAGTGTCACATAGCTAAGTAACTGTTTGAGGCCTGACTTGAATTCCAGTCTATCTCCAAATTCACTTTCTATCCACTCAGCTGAAAGATCACTGTTCCTATTATATTCAGGACACTATATTAGTCCTTGAAATATAGAAATAAATTGGAAAGTAATTCTATGCTAAAACAGTTATATTCTATTGGGGAATAAAGCATGGAAATAGTTAAATAAATATAAAATAATTTGAGATAAGAGAGAGCACTAACAATTAGAGGGATCAAGAAGGGCATCCTGAAGGAGATGGCATATGGGTATGACACTTGAAAGAAAGTATTTTAACAGGTATGGTAAATTGGAGAATGGCAAATGTATATGTAATAATTGACCAATAATAAATCAGTTGGCGAATTTGGATTGTTTAACTATGATTATTTTTCATAAGAAATTTGTTTTCATTTTATTTTCTTTCTTCCCCAAAAGGGAAGGAAATAATGTTTTTTAAATTTACAATGTACTTTAGATACAGAATTTTGCATGTTATTTCAGATATCACTATATTATTGATTTTATTAATTGACTTATTTTGCTCCAAGTCACTTCTGATGAAGTAGGGTGATTCTGAAAATGTTTTTAATGTAAAAAAAATCATTAAAATATTTTTAAAAAGAAAGAAAAAAGCAGAGGTGGAAATTGAAATGCCATTTCAAGTTCCACTCTTTCATTGTATCTTCAGAATGGCATTTCAATTTCCACCTCTACTTTCTTCTTTCTTTTTAAAAAATTTATCCACTATATGTCAGGCAATGTGAAAACGCATTACAAAAATCATTTTATTCTCACTAAAACTATAAAGTAGGTGTAATTATTATATCCTGTTTATATTTGAGGAAACTGAAGCATAAAGTAGTTAAATGACTTGCTCAAGGTCACAGAGCTCATAAGTGTGTGAGGTTATATTTGAACTCAAGTCCTCCCGAATCCAGACCCAAAATTCTTTTCTGCCACCCAAATCTTGTCTTTGGCTGTAGAGACATAAAAACTGATGATTAAGATTATGTTTAAAAGTGAGCAACTCCACTCTCAGCTTGTTCTGTCTTTCTAGCTATGAAATATGAAAAATATGTTTTGAGCTCCTTCCCAAAAGACTGGTAGGAGAAGAGGTGACTTGCCTCACTTGGCTCTCCACCACAAATAAGCCCATGTCTTCAGAGCATAAAGCAATTAAATAGTATGGCATATCTAGTTAAGCCTAAAACAAGGTTTTTATTATTTTTCTTTTTTTGATGATTCCTACTCCTTGGTAGACATATATCATCTTTAATAAAATCCCATGAATTCAAGCAGTTGAGTCATGTGACCAGATCTGACCAGCTTCAGGGGAAGCTTTGGCATTAGGAAGATAACCACCAACATAAATCATAACTACAAATTAATCAATAAGTGTTTATTATATGACTGCTCTGTGCCATACACTTTGATAAGTACTAGAAATGTAAAATGAGGCAAAATATATCGTCCCAGCCCTCAAGAAACCTACACTCCAAGGAGAGTTTACAATCTAACCACTGTAGCAATCTGGTGGAAGACAGATACTTAAACCTAATCAGAATATAAATTAATTTGTGGGATGTTGATTAGGAATTTTGCATACTACATCACTCTGCATCATCCAAATAATTTCTTTTATAAATGTCTTTTGGTAAAACAATCTAACTTGAGCCAATTTTCATAATGATGGTAGAAATTTTCTCTCTCATTGAGTAATTTGACTCAATATACTCGGGATTTTTATGCCTCTCAGTCTCCTGGATCACCTCCAAGCCTGCATATGTCCAGTCTGGGATAAATATTCTTCAGCTAAAAATCAAGAGATAACAGACATTGGAGTCATTCCAAACCTAAGCTTCAGATTTATCCAAGAAGGTCATGTGGTTCAGTCATGTGTTCATGATTACATGGAGGCCAAGGTGAAGGATAGGGTAATCTGACTCTTCCTCAATTCCCTTATCAAGAAGCAGATTGAAAAAAAAATTTTTTTTTACTCTGTTCATAGCTGGAAAGGAAAAGAAATCAGAGTGGGTCCACTGCTTTTAAAACATATATTGAATCAAAAGCTTATGATCCACAATGGGACTTTCCATCATTTCAAAGAGCAAACCCTTAAATGATGAGTCACACATGGCTCTAATTAAGCAGGAATATTCTCATAGGGTCACTTGGAACTGAAAGGACAATTCTGATCATGCTACTTGAGATGACTTTTATTATATTTATCATCTACATGTTGTTGTTTTTTTCCTAAGTAAAATATAAGCTTCTTAAATATACAGGTTTCATTTTTTTTGTCTTTTTTATGCTCAAGGTATTCTATTATTGGATAGGTAGGTGACACAGTAGATAAGAGCACTGGACTGAGAATCATGAAAACACATTTTCCTGAATTCAAATCTGGCCTCAAACACTTATTTGTGAGATCCTGAGCAAGTTGCTTAACCATATTTTCCTGTTTCTTCATTGAAAAATAAGCTGGAAAAGGAAATGTCAAATTGCTTCTCTATCTTTATTAAGAAAACCCCAGATAAGGTCACAAAGACTCAGACAGGGCCAAAATACAACTAAAATTATATAACTTTTTCTATGTTGTAGAAATGAAATAAATGTTTGTCTAGCAAGTCATTTCAACTCTGCATGCCTCAGTTTCCTCAGTTTAAGATAAGGATAACAATAGAATCTAGATGCAAGTGTTGTGGTAAGGATAAATGATATGTTTGTAAAGTGCCTGGTAAATAGAAGATATTTAATAAATGCTTGTTTCCTTCATTTGTAAAAAGAAGAAAAATTCATCTGATTACAAGCTGTCTGACTTTGGACAAATTTCTTTAGATGAATATGAACTTAAATAAGGATAAATTGTGATAATACCAATCTGTCTTCTGATATTTTCACTTTCAAGAAAATGCCTATGAAAAACCTTTTTTGTATGTTTTGCTTTCTTATTTTTATAATATAGTTCAGGTAGAGGATTTTCATTCTTGTGTTTATTTTAGTTCATAGGCCATTGAAATATAATAAGATTTAAACATATTTTTATCAATGAAAATAGGATTTTACCATACTTTATTTAGCAGTCTCATTTCATGGTAATTGTCTGCCCTCCCCATCCATCTACCCTAGACAACAGAGCAGATGTGCCAAAAATAATAGGGTCTAAAAATATGGAGTGGGGGAAATAATAGAATTAATTAGATTTTATTTTTTTCTGGGGGGAGAACTATTTTGTAACGAAATCAATTTTAAAATATTGCCTCCAATATATAATGTTAATATGAGGCTATATTATTAATTTAAATGTAATATATGAAATTATTTTAATATTTTTCTATATAACATGCCTCATATTGAGTATTCATTAGTTATTCAAGTAACTATAAATTGACTGACCAGCTGAAAAACACTCAATTGGTTTGAAAGAACAAAATAATATGATGTCAAAAAATGGGAAATAACTTGTTTTTACAAAAAATATCTTTGTGGTGGTAAAGAACTGGAAACTAAAGGGATGTTCCTCAGTAGAGGAATGGCTAAACAAAATATGATATACGATGGCGATGCAATACTATTGTGTTATAAGGAATAATAAACATGATAATTTCAGAAAAGCTGGAAAGGTTGTGATGAAATGATACAGAGTGAAATCAGCAGAACCAGGAGATCATTATATACAGTAACTGCAATATTCTGAAATAAGCAATTATGATAGACTTTGCTACTAACACCAATACATTGGTTCAGGGCAATTCTGAGAACTTATGAAAAAGAATACTATCTACCTCCAGAGAAAGAACTGTTGGAGTAGGAATGCCGATGAAAATATGATTTATCACTTGTTCTTTTGGGTATTTGTTGTAGGGTTTGGGTTTTATAAAATTATTCACTTACAGAAATAAATGATATGGAAATGTGTTTTGCATGATAATACATGTATAACCCAGATTGAATTACTTGTTAACTCTGAGAGGAGGGAGGAAAAAAGGGAAGGAGACAACAGGAATCATATAACTTTGGAAAACGTATGTGGAAATTTTTCAGTAAAATAAAATGAAGATAAAAGATAAAAAAAGTATGTCAAATAATAAAATAGATCATGGTGATAAATTGTGACCATGAATATGTACAAATTCTTTAAAAATGAAACTATTGACAAGAATAAAAGGACTTTTAAAGTGCTCTATGATTTACAAGTTATTTCTCTATATATGCTCTCTCATTTGATTCTGATAACAGCACTATGTCCATTATTGGCTTTGTTATTTCTTTTTCATAGATGAGTAAGCTGAGAGCAATAGTATTTAAGTGAATATTCAGGATCATGCAGCTAGAAAGTGGCAGGTGTTAGCTTAAAATCCAAAGTTATCTTAATTTGAGGTCCAACGTACTATCTATTTTAGGACATTAATAAATATTGAGCCCTTAGTAATGGGCTTAAATGAGAAAAAAAATTTTCATATTTAAATCTGAGGATGAATTACAATTATAATTCTTCCATATGTTGATGAAAGAATAATAAATCCCTTACTGTAGTTTCCTAATTATATAAATCATCATATCTAACATCATGATGTGGTAATTTGTGGATGCTATAACTATCCATGCTAATCATTTCAGCATTTAAATGCAAATATTCAGAGTTAATCTACATTTAGAGTTACATAAAGCTAACCCTGTGGCTATACATCTGCATTCATAGTTTCTCATTTAAAAAGCATGTTTACATCTTAACTATTGTAAGCAATACTATGAGATATAATTTAAATAACTAAAGATATTTTCACATTTCTCTTTTAAATAAAAATGAAAATGTTATACTTGAAAGCAATTGAACTTTTCTCTTTACTTTGTACATAATATGGAACTTATAATGTCCCATACTGGGGCAATCATGGGCAACACTCCATATAAGATCATTTCATTGGAAAGTAGATTACATCTATCAATGAAAGGGTGGATAAGGAGTTTATATTTGTAAAATTTTAGAGAAAATGAAAGGTGAAAGGGCTCCCAATCTCATCACCTAGTTCTGCTTTTATCATATTGATGGGAGTTGACTAAGTGCAGTGGTAAGAAGGCTGGATTTAAAATCAGAGGCCAAAGTTCAGAATATCCTAGGTTTAGTCTGCTTATCTCTCTATTTACAGACTGTTTTAATCTTTCTTATTCTCAGTATTTTCATACAAAAAAAGGACAGTTTTGCCTATATTTAAGATTCCTTCCTGCTCTAAATCTCTTATCCTAAGCCAAGAGATAAGGACATTTGACAATAACAACAACACCAACAACACTAGTGAATAGAGCATTGGGCCTGGATTCAGAAATACCTGAGGTAAAATCTGACACCAGACTAACTTTTTGATCCTGGGCAAGTCACTTATTCTTTGTTTGCCTTACTTTCCTCTTTTGTAAAATTTGAATTATAACTTCCAGATGTTGTGAGTATTAAATGATATATGTAAACATTAGTATGTATTAAAATATGAATATATGTATAAATAATATAATTATATATAAGGCAAAGCACCTCACACATAGTAAGTCCTATATAAAAATCATTATTTTAAACAAGAACAAAAATATTAGCTCCTCTATTTATAATATCTAGCAATTATAAAGAACTTTAAAGTTCACATATTTTTATAAATATCCTATTTTATTCATATAACAACCTTTTGAAGAATTTTTATCTCTCTTTTACAAAGAAAACTGACACAGAATTAAGTGGAGCAGGGGTTCAATATTGTTGTCAAGCCATATTCTAGATCTATATTTTGGGGGGATGAGAAGAAAAGGAAGCAAGATGAAGTTTTGTGGTACAACTGAAAGAAACACTGAATTTGGATGTAGAACTTGGTTTTTCACATTCTAATTGCCCCCTTAACAACAGATATCATGTTAGACAGGTCAATTGAACTTTTATCAGTCTGAGTTTCATTATTCAGAAAGTAACACAGTTTGGCTAAATGAACTATAAGAAAGGTCCTAGAAAGCTCTAAATTTATGATTAATGATTTAATCAGAAAGACATCACCCGTGGGGGGGAAAAATTATCTAAAGGTTTTCCTCAATACCTATAGAAGGGCAAATGAAAATGATACTTATGATATTTTCATTGATACTATCAGTGATAAAGAGGGAATATTCTGATTTTACAAATAAATCAATGAGTCCAGTTTTAGAAATATTGACTTTAGGATTACCTGAAATTGCTCATTCTCCATCATCATAATCATTTGCTTACACTTATCACTTCTTCATCCATGACGTGCCTCAAATTTTTCCTTTTTCTTCTACTCATAGAGCTATTATATTAGTTCAAATTTTAATCATCTTTAGCATAGATTATTGAAAAAGCCTCCTACTTGGTCTCCATATTTTAGCATTCAAGTCTATCCTATGTGCTTCTAACAAAGTCTCTTGGTTTAGGAGGAAATAGATAGTAAAACTATACCAGTGGGAGACTTCAACCTTCCCCTATTAGAACTAGATACATTGAACAAAAAAATAAACAAGAAAGAACTAAGGGGAGTGAATGAAGTTTTTGAAAAAGTAGAGTTAAAAGATATCTGAAAAAATTGAATAGGGACATAAAAGAATATACCTTCTTTTCATCAGCACATATATAAAGTTTGACCATGTACTAAGACAGTGATGGCAAACCTATGGTACAGGTGACATAGATGTCATGCAGAGCACGCTCTGTGGGCTCAGAACCACCCTCACCACTACCCCCAGAGTTCATTACTAGAAAGACAGAGGAACTTGGGTGGATTGGCCCCCCTCCTCTCCTGATGAGTGATGACATTTTTTCATATCCTTCAACTTTCTGCCCAGAAGCCCAATGGGAGAGCATAGGGGATAAGGTGGCTTGCTCACAGGTGGCAGAACTAAAGGGGAATAAAGTGCTTGGGCCACTGTCTTCCAATTCTCTACACATTCTCAGGACATTTCCCACTTCACCTGGCAAAGCACTCAGTCTGAGGGGGTGAAGTGGTGGTAGGGCCCAGTAATCCATCTCTAAAGGTTCACTATCAATGTGCTTGGGGGAAAAAACCCATCACAAACAAATGCAGAAAAGCAGAAATAATAAATTCAGCTCCTTCAGATCATAATGCAATCACAATTATAATTAATGAGGGTTCATGAAGAGGCAAATTGAAAATTAATTGGGAAATAAATAAGCTAATTCTTCAAAAATGGTGGGTAAAGGAACAAATCACAGAAACAATCACTGATATCATTTATGAAAATGATGAGGAGACAAGATATCAAAATTTATTGGATTCAACCAAAGCAGTAATCAGGGGAAATTTTATATCCCTTTCTTCAGGAATTTCCTGATTCTTGTATTGTTACTTTTAATAAAGTCCATTCCATTGGATAGTTCCACAATGTTTCACATTCAGTGTATAATGTTCTCTTGGTTCTGCTCATTTCATTCTGCATCAGTCGTTGGAGTTTCCTTTCCAGTTCATATAGAAATCATCCAGTTCATCACTTCTTACAGCACAATAGTATTCCATTACCATCTGATGTCACAAGTTGTTCAGCCATTCCCCAATCAATGACTTCCCTCATTTTCCAATTTTTGCCACCACAAAGAGCATGGCTATGCACATGTTTGTATAAACATTTTTCTTCATTATCTCTTTGAGGTACAAACGTAGTAGTGGTATTCCTGGATCAAAGGGAAAGCATTCTTTTAATGTCCTTTGTACATCATTCCAAATTGCCTTTCAGAATGGCTCCTTTAGCAAAGTATTAATGTTCCAATTTTGTCACAAGCCCTCTGACATTTATTATTTTCCTTTACTGTCACATTGGCCAACCTGCTATACCTCAGTATTCTTTTGATTTGCATTTCTCAAATTATGAGAGATTTAGAACACTTTTTCATATGCTTATTGATAGTTTTGAATTCTTTCTCTAAAAACTGCCTATTCATGTCCCTTGACCAATTGTCAATTGTGGAATGACTTGGTTTTTTTTTTTTGTACAATTGACTTATGTCCTTATAAATTTGAGAAATTAGACCATTGTCAGAGGTTTTTGTCATAATGTTCCCCCAGTTTTGTTTCTTTCCTTCTGATGTTGGTTGCACTGGTTTTGTTTGTATAGAAACTTTTTAATTTAATATAATCAAAATTATTCCTTTTACATTTTGTAATGTTCTCTATCCCATGCTTGGTCTTAAATTCCTTACTTTCCCATAGATCTGACTGGTATACTATTCTATGTTCACCTAATTTGTTTATAATTTCCCTCTTTATATTTAAGACACTTACCCATTTTGAATTTATCTTGGTATAGGCTGTAAGATGCCATTTGTGTCTTTCTTCTCTGTGGAATTCAGAAATGTTTTAAGACTGAAGAAATAGAGTAAAGACATCTCAAAGAAGACTGAAGTACTTCCTCTTTCCTTCTCTCACCAACTCTACTTGAACTTTACTATAAATGTGGGATATTGCTTTCCAGCAACAAGGAGAAAATTTTATACCAATAGGCTTTGGGACTGAAGGTTACATTTATTCTCCATATAAATATATATACACATATATGTATGGATCTGCATATACTCACACACATACACATATGTACACATATCTTTTACAGGCATGTATCTTAATTAGCAGAAATTGCAATGTGCATGTACAATAGTGTGTGACACAACCAGGAAAACTGATATGCTCTCTTTGAAGTTAACGATATTGGCACTTTAAATTTGCAATTACGTGACCTAACTGTGTTTATAATAATTGAAAGGGGTTTCAAGAAAGCTTACTTAGCAAAAACATCATGTTTAAACAACCCTGGAAAAACTCAAGGAATAGAATTCCATGACTTTAAGTTATCTCATCCAACAAAAGCCTTGCTTATTGATCTGAATAGAAATTGCTTGGAAAAAAAAGGAAAAAAAAGTTGCCTTTTTAATGCTCTGGTTTCAAAAGGAGGCAAGAGACATTTCATATGTATTATCATCATAACCATCACCCTATGGCAAGAAGTCATTCTTTCCACCTGTATACTACTACACATAAAATTAATCATGAAAGAATGATAACTATGAAATTTAAAATCAATACAACTTTATTTTGAATCAGTTAATTATTAATAATTGTATCTAATTACTGGAATGAGGACTTTTGGGTTAGCTAAATTTAATTTTATGGGTCTTAGTATTAAGAATTTATAGGAGTTTAACCTCCCCATTTCTATGGGCTACTTTATGAACTCAATCTATCTTGCCCTGGAAAAGTAGAGAGGGATAGAAAAGGACTCTTTAATGAGACATTTGGTGCGATCATAAGTGATGTATTATAGGAAATCAGTGACACCAAGATGTGGGCATTTATGAATTATGTATATAAAAATTCCCAGATTTTAGAAAAGAAAAGTTTGCTAAATATCTATTTCATCTTTACTTTGGACTTTGGAAACTCTCTTTTGCAAATCAGCTTTTGGAAACCACCTATCCCAACTGTATAAAAGATTCTCTTATCTTGGATTTCTTCTTATTGGTCATCGCTAACTTTGCTAATAAGTTGATCATAGTTGGAAATTCATGTCTCAGATTGATTTTTATAATAGCAAAATAAAAATGATTTTTCAAAAAGGAATGAGAAAACCACAAAAATTCAGTATAAAATAAATAAGCCCCAAACATATAAAAATTATTTTGGAACAAGAAGATCTCATGTTGCAAAGCAATTATTAAAAATAGTTAATGGGTATGTAGCAATATGTTTTTTAAAGATAATCAACAGAGTTTACATCTAAGTAAGAAAACTCTGAACTGTATAACATAAATTAATTAATTAAAAAATATTGCAATAGGACTTCTGGGGTGAGCCAAGATGGAGCAGTAACTAGGGCAGCAGCTTACTGTTTCACTAAAAAAATCCTCTCCTACCAAGAGTAAAATAGCATCACAAAATGAATACAGGAGTGAAAGTATCAACAAAGAGACAGAAAGAAACAACCTTCAAAAAAAGAAGAAAAAAAGATAGGCAGAGATCATATGGGGAACTGAGGTGAGAGGGGAGTAGAGTTAGCAGGGGGCATAACAGCAAGTGAAGAGCAAGCCAAGAGAAAACCACACCCCCACCTCCCCTCACATCTGCTTTCACAGTTTCTGAACTTAAGTCAAAGCTAAGTCAGACTCTGAGATCCTGCAAGGCAAAAAGAGTTCCAAGCCAACTAACACAACTTGAAATTGCAACCTGAGAAGTTCAGAGTCCTAGGCCAAGGCAATTTGGGCTGAAGGGGCCTGATCCACATGGTTCCAGAGCAAAGTCAGTAATGCCAGTCAGGGTTTGGGATGAGATCAAAATCCATGGTTTGGGAGGAGGACACAGCTCTCAAGGAGAGTCTCCCCAGAATCCTTTTTGCCCAAAATTAAGGCTAGAACTCCAGGACAGAGCAATTAGTGATGTGCCTGATTGAATTAAAAACACCTTAAGACCAAAAAACTTAAATCTAAGCCTGAGGCTAGAATCTGATCAGCACCTGACTTGATCAAATTCAGAGTGAGATCAGAAGATTACACCCAAGCCTGAGGAAAGTTTTTAAGCATTCAGTATCTCAAGGGTCAATTGAATCAGCAGTGGGAGGAGACTCTCAGAGCTCTCAGCCCTCAGACCATGTGATAAGCTAGTAATAACCCAAAAATAAGCCTAAAAATAACATCAGAGCAGGACTGAAGTTTAAAAGTGTACCCCAATTCCCCAGAAAATAGAGCCTACCTATAATTAGATAGGAAAATTGAGCAAACAATCAAAAACCATCTAACTCTAAAGACTTTTTATGGAGACAAAGAGCAAGGTGCCTGCACAGAAAGGGGCAGCAAAAGCAAAGGAAACAGAACCAAAGGCCAAAAGAAAAATATAGATTGTACACAGATTCTGGAAGATCTCAAAAAAAACTGCAAAACCCAATTATTAAAGGTAGAGGAAAAGTGGGGATGAGAAATGAAAGTGATGTAAGAAGAAATGGGCCAATTGAAAAAAGGAGAACCAAAAATTGACAGAGCAAAACTAGGTTTTAAAAATCAGATTTGACCATTTAGAATCCAATGATTTTATGAAAAATCAAGAAACATAAAGCAGAATCAAAGGAATGAAAAAACAGAGGAAAACATGAAATACCTTATTGAAAAAACAACAGACCTAGAAAATATATCTAGGAGAGACAATCTGAGAATTATTGGATTACCTGAAAGCCATGATGAAGAAAAAACCTTGGATATCATATTACAAGAAATTTTCAAATATAACTGTCCAAAAATCCTTGAACAAGAAAATAAAAATGAAATTGAAAGAATTCACACATCACCTCCAGAAAGAAATCCCCAGTTGATAACTTCCAGGACTTTAATAGCCAAATTGAAGAGCCACAAAGCCAACGAAAAAAGCACTTTAAGCTGTCAGAAAGAAAGTATTCAAAGAATTATAAAAAACACTAATTTCTCCTGGGTAGGATGAGCCAATATAATAAATATGACAATCCTACCCAAATTAACCTACTTATTCAGCATTGTACCTATCAAACTACCAAAAAACTTTTTATAAAATTAGAAAAAAATTATAACAATGTTCATTGGAAGAACAAAATATCAAGAATATCAAGAGAAATAATTTTTAAAAAATGTGAACAGTGGGGGCCTAACTGTACTAAATCTTAAACTGTACTATAAAGCAGTGGTCATCAAAGCAATATAGTACTGGCTAAGAGACAGAAGGGTCAATCAATGGAATAGACTAGGGATAAATGACCTCAGTAACCCACCATCTTCTCCTCCCTCCCCACTTACCCCCTTCCAGCCCAGCTTCTCCAGCTGCTCTCTTCGCCTTCTCCCACCCAGCCAGCTCGTTTTCTTGCCAATGAACCCGCTGGTGAGCCAGCTTTTTTCCCCCCGCCAAATCCTCCAATTTACCCCTTCTCTCCTTGCTTTCCTATCATCCTCCTTCCCCTCCTCCTCCCTGCTACCACTTCCCCTTCTCACCCCAGATCCAGATCTCTCCTGAGTACCCCAAATCCCGTACTATCCATCTTTCTTCTTTTACTTTCTGTCTACTTCCTGCTTTTTGCTACTGTTGAGGGAGGCCAGAGCAGGGAATCGCCTAGCCTTGAAAGTTTAAACCGTAGGGATGCCATTCAGGTATTGGCCCTCTGACAACATTACCAGTTGCTAGCCATTATAGAGCCCCAGACTGAGAACTGCAAATGGGCAGGCACCTCCTCTGCCCCCTAAGAGAAAAAGAAGTTGGAAATGAGGGAGATCTGAGTTGTAAATTGCCCAAGCCTTGAGAAATTCAGCCAGGAGAAATGCTAAGCTACAGACAGATAAAACTTTGGGACCTGTCCAAGGTCCCAACTACAGACAGATAAACTTCAGGACCAAGGTCCCAGGTGCAAAAAGATCCAGCAACTTTCCAACAAGAGCATGCAACAGATAACGGACTGGAAGGAGGAAGGGAAGGGGGCTCTTCGTGCTGAAAAGTATTTAAGACTGAATCTTCAGGAGGGAACTTAGAACTCTTTTGGCTAAGTTCCCACTAGTGCTCATTAGTTCAATAAATGGCCCTTTCTTTGCCTGATTGCATTGTCCATGGGTCTTCCTTGGTGGTGGATGAAATCCCGGACCTTAACACTGTTTTTCTTCCTCTCTCTCTTCCTGCCTTGCCCCCTAGCTGAGCCCCCCATGCAGGGCCTTGGCTAGGTCCCAAATTACCCCCCTCAACTTCATCCCTCCCACCAGGGCAATCTCCAGGGCTCCCTGTTCCTGTTTCTGCCTGATCCCTGCCCAGCCAGCAGCCTCTGCTTGCCTGCCACCAGGACCCACTGCTGAGAATTCTTCAGAAGCAGGTAAGATATACATCCTTTTCCTAACTCCCTAGCACAGAGAATCCTGTTTCTTCCCCCACCCACATGAATTTTTTAAACTCTCCCCAACCTTTGTGCAACCTACAATTTCCTGCCCAAACCTCTGTCCCTGGGCTCTTGGCTGAGGGCATTTTGTACCTGCACCTGCTGTTTTCTTTTTTTTCAGTTTTAGTTAAAAGTAAAACACAATGTTGCAAAATATGTTGACCTACTCTATGAAAAATCAGAGCCTTACTGACCTCATGCAGCTTACAGCTTTAGGGCATTTTTTCTTGATTTTGTTCCAGGGGGTTCTTGTTTTGATAGGATACCTTGCAATTGATACCTTGGGTAATCTTGTTATTTAGATGGGGAAGGCATCTCCCTACACCCCCTTTTCATTTTTGCCTCCCCAGTCTCTGCAATACATCCAGTATGGGGGCTGTTCAAAATGCCCAGTGGGGGGAATTCCAGAAGTGTGAAGAAGGGAATCTGAATGGATGATTTATACTGAGGAGGGGAAGGAACCTTGATGAGATTTGGAGGTGGAATTTTAAACCTTTTCAGACTCCATTTATTGCTAACTATTTTCAGTTTATTACCTTCTAAATATAGTGAATTAGTCTCTCTAACATGACTATGGGAATTGGAAAAATGACTTTTGAATTCAGTGCCTCTATTTGCTGATTGTTTTGAAATTTAATTTTGTTTGATAAATTTACATATTAATCTAATCTGAGATCTTCTGTTACACTAAGCCATTTTCAGCTACTTGTTATAGCCATTAGATATAAGTGCTATTATATTATCTTTATTTGTACCTTTCCCCAATGATGGTACTGAGGAATTTGCCATTGTAAAAGTTCTTAAACAACTCTCAAAAGCCTTTTTTAAGTGGCAAAACCATAAGTTCTTATGGATGCTGGGTTTGTCACCAGATCAATCAAGGTCACATGTTGCCTTAAAAGCCTTTCATGCCTCTTGCCTTTCTTAATTGTCACATAGATAATGATAGATGGACTTCATTAAACTATATACAACCTTTATGGAGAATTTAAGGAGCTAAATATTTAAAGTAATATTAAGGGGTCTTCAAAAGTGATTTTCAGATGTCTAGTAGCATCCCTACCTTTGCATTGTTTGTAACAAGAGATAAGGGCCCATTTGAAGTTCAAGTTAAGTGCGAGAGCACTATTGTATTCTCCACCTCCTCATTTATAAAAATGTAATGGATGAGACATATAAAGACATGCCTTTTTATGGCTGTAACAGTCTCATCAGGGAGATGGGAAGGTTTTCCTAAGGACCTTGGATTCTGGTACTTCTGGATGGATCCCTGAGAGGGAGCATTTCCCAAGAAGTCTACTGGCTTCTGGATGATTTCTATATCTCCAACTTACTCTACCCTTCCACCAGAATGATCTAGATTCTTAGAGACATTTTAGACCCAAAATGATTTTCATCAGCAATACAGAGATTTGTGTGTGTTTTTTTTCAGGCTCCCCTGCCACATTTTGGAATGATGGCAGTAACAGACTTTGTTAAAAATATCTTTGCCAAGGTTGAAAGATTGACCAAATCTGTAAAGCTTGTGACAAGTATCCATGAGCTTCAAAGGTTTTTAAATGTCACATAGCAACTCATGTGAATCATAAATGATAGAATTTGTTTGCTATTGTCATTAAATGTGTTTGTATTGTGAATTATGAAAATTTTGTACTTTCTTTGAATGTATCTTACCCATTGCCTATTGTTTTGTAAACCTGTTTACTTTGAGAAAAATCATTTGCACTCATACTGTGGATCATGGTTAAGTTAAGAAGAAATGAATCTAAATTGGGATAAGAAACCTTTATATTATCTCTCCTTGAGTGACAATGATTGTTATATATATATATATATATATATATATACACATGTATATATATATATATATATATATATACACATATGTATATATATATATATATATGTTTGATTGTCACTGGTTGTAAAATATATAATTTTGCTTTTTAGAGCACTTTTTATAAATACATGTGCAATTTGAGTTTTCCAAAGCACATGTCATTAATATTTCAAGAGGATTTTTTAAAATTTTACACTAGTATAAGTTTAGAATATCCATTAGTCCTGACTGTAATTGCTTGCCCGACAGCCTTATACTATTGAAACTGCCACTGACTCTTTAACTAGTATGGCACTTTGCTTCTTAAATGTGTCTGATTCAAGGACAAGGGATCAAAGAAGGAACATAGACTTCACCTACACAGTGCCAAAGTGTGGACTTAACCTGAATAGTGTCAAAAGAGCACACAGGTCAAAGAGAAACCAATCCAGGTAGAATTTATGAAATTATGCACCAATACAAAAGGACTTGAACCATGTGTGAGACTTGAGGTTGAGGCGCTTGATATGTTAAGAGGCAGAACTCCTTGTACCACATTCCTTGTGAAATATTTTCTGTCAAGTACCTAAAAATTAGCTCTTCTGGTTCCCCTATCCCTGAGAGACAAGGAAAGATCAGACCAAGGGAAAAAAATCAAATCCCTTTTTCCATCTTTCATATTGTGGCATTTGACTTTGGTCCTGCCTGCTGAATGGGTAATTTCATGATGTTGGACAAGGATTGCTTTAATCAGGCCATGATTCAAGGACCTGTTGTAATTTTATTTTTCTTCATTTAGGATTTTTTTCACATATTTGGAATTCTTGTGATGTTTTTGATTTTTTTTTTAATTTGGCAAAGATGCCTCATACCTCAGCCATGTATGCCTATGTGATTTCAGTGTTTCTTTATATCCTCCTCAGGGGGGAATGTGTTATTACCTTTTAATGAAAAGAAGTTTAAGTAATTTTAAGGTTAAGAAATTTATTGCTTCCCAGAATCTGGAGGCTGAACTCCTTACAGAAGATGCCATGAAGATGCCCATGGAGACCTCACACTGTCCCAGGAGATCCTGAGCAAACCTTTTGATGTGAACAAATTGAACTTTGGGGGGCTAAATTTATTTGTTTTGTTAAAATGCATTTGTTTTAATTATTTCCATTTGTTTTCTTAAGTGCTTTTATTTTGTATGTTGTGTGAAAGGGACTGCCCCCAATTGATTTTGTTCTTGTTTTCCTTTTGTTTCATTATCCTCAGATTGTTGTATTTTCCCCTTGTAAAAAATGTATGTATCTTTAATTTGTTATGTTTGAAGTGATCCATTTGGGAGACTAATCTCCCAAAGGATAACAGGGGAGAATGTGGATTTTAAAATATTATGGCCTGGGGAACTACATCCCCCAGCATGCCCTGGGATCCCTCCCTCCTACTTCCTGGCATGGCATGAGTCTTGAATTGGGCCAATTCTATATTATGGAGGGACCACATCCCTCTACTTACAGGCACAAGATTGGTCTATATGAGGACTAATCCAATGTGAAGGAAGGATCCTTGAATCTGACAATATTCAAGGTTTAGTGGGGGTTAGTCAATTATAGGCTAAGGAAATTCCAGTTTTTTCTTTAAAATAAAGTTTTTGAAAGATCAGAGTCAGATAGCTTTTTTTTTTCAGCTCTTCAGGATTAAATGGGAGAACTGTTACAGAAGAGTATATCTGAAGGACTTTCAGGCTTCAGGTTAAGTGCCCAACACAAATATGTTTGCTAATATCATTGGGAATGGATGGAGGCCAGTGAGGAAGAAGTACTCAGTAACAAGACTAGGGATTAAAATATTCTGCTAATAATTTCTTAGGCAGAATATGCTTTTCCAGAGGATATACCTACAATTACTCTACATCTCTCAGAGAACCTCATGCAGGAATGAAAAGTTTTTTTTGGAAAAAAAAAGTCAATTATTAAAATTTTAATGTTCATGTGATATCGTTGTCAAAGAAAACTTTTTTTTTTGTTACATCTCAAAAACTCCTACTCTTCAATAGAACACTCATTTATAATAAATAGTCAATCAAAGCAATGCAACATCTAGTGACTACCAATTCTGGGTCATAAGAGATATATCTTCATTCAAGTTAAGCTAATTCTTTCCCTAAAAAGTCAAAGCCCATTCAGCTAAGGCTCAGTCTATTGTGTCTGTCCAAGCTATGTATTTTTATCAACTTTGAGTATCCTATCTATGCCATATCTAATTGAAACTCCTTTTAAAAACTGTTCAATGTTCTATCAGTGTATTATTTAGTTCTAAATATGAATATGAACTCTAAGTCTAGTCTGTCCTGGTATGCCTGTGTTGAGAGGCAGGAGTCATAATTCACCATTGAGACATCTGAGTTATCATTGGTCACCACACTGATCATTTATTGTCTTTCACTATTGTCTTACATTTAATTATTATAGCCAATGGTTCTTTTTCACTCTGCATTTTATGTCTTTTGAAGACAGAATTCTTCATATCTGTTTATTTCTTATGGTACAATAAAACTGAATTACATTTTGTAAACCATAGTTTTCCAGTCATTTTCTAATTCATGAGAACCCAAATTCCCCCAAGTTTTTTGCAAATACAGAAAGTTACATGTATACAATGTGTGTATGTATACATATATGTATATAAATATGTTAAGTTGTTTACTCACTTGCAAATCTTCATACCCCATGGACCATAGAATACCAGGTCCTTTCATTCTCCACTGTCTTTCAGTCTGTCTAATTTCATGTTCAATGTTTCCATTACATTATCTATATATCTTGATCTCTTCTGTCCACTCTCCTTTTGTCTCCAATCTTTCCCAACATCAGTGTTTTCTTTTTTCCCATGAATCCTGCTTTTTCATTACATGAACAAAATAAGTGAGCTTCAGTTTCAGTATTTGACCTTCCAGTGAATACTATGAATTAATTTCTTTAAGTTTTCACTGATTTCATTCCCTTGTTGAATCTTTCTCCAATACCACAATTCACAAGTGTCTATTCTGCGGTTTTTAGTTCTCTTTATTATCTTTATCTCAAACACACACACACACACACACACACACACACACACACACACACACACATAGACCTCTGTGTGTGTGTGTATGTGTAGGTGTATTTTCCATAGTCTCTCATCTTCTTGGAAGGGAAGGTATGCTTAATAATGGCATCATACATACATACAGGATAAAGTTATTTTGCTTAGATTCATCAGAAAAATAACACTGAGATAATCAAATATCCATCAAAGAGTTCTTGCTATTGGGTATCTGGATAAACTTTTTTAACCATATTTTTTTTTGCTTTACTAGAAGATCATGCTATATCTTCAACCAATTCTTCTAGTTATTTCCTCTATGAAAGCTTGTGCTAAAAATTCATTATTCCTTTTGGCTTAAATTGTGGTAAGAATATCTTATCTTTCTGTTTTGTAATCCTAGTTATAAAATGATGCCTAGTTTTTATAGAAGCCACCATATTGATTTCTCATAATATCCAAACTACATGGTAAAAATAATTCTCAAAGTAGATACTTAAGAGAAGAAATCAAAACAATGAGGGGCCAATACAATTACATATAATCTCTGTGACCATATTCAATACTGTAATTGAGTCAAAAACGTTTTACAGAAAGTTGATAAAAGATGAGCTTATGTATAAGCATTATATTCAACTACAAAAAAAAATTCATTATTCTCCTAGGCAATAGTCCACCAAATAAAACTTAAAGTTGGCTAGTGACTCATTATTGGACCACCAGAATGTAAGATAATAATAGTAAATATTAATAATAAAATATAATAATAATTATCCAGATAATAATAAAATAACATTAAGAGAACACATTTATATTATATTCCAGGCAAATCTTAGTACTCAGTTTCAGAACTCTTCAATTTTGGTACTGGTTGCATTTTGAGGAGAAAAAATTGTCATTGTATTCAAAGTTTTTTTTAGGAATCAATAAACTTGCTATAATTTTTTGGCCCCATGGTCTTGGGAAGTGTATGCCCACTCTAAATAAACAAAGTGTTAGTTCAGGAGCATAAAGAACAGCCCAGCACTGAGGAGCTTCAGGAACTTCAGAGGAAGCAGCAATAGCTAGAGTGTAAGGACTTTTTTTCTGGTGAGGAGGTGACAAAGGAGGATATTACCAATTCATTAATCAAGAAAATATATGCAAGATGGATGGAAGGACAAAACTTTGTTGAAAAATATATCCCTTATAAAACTTTAAAGAACAGAATTGTAAATTTATTAAATGACCAGATAATTTCCCACTTTAAAGGAATTTTGAAACCCAGACCAAAAAAAAAATATCATTGGATAGGGTTCTTGTGAAGCTTATACCTTGTGAATCTCAAGCTGGGTTCAGTGGTGATAAGGGACAGAAAAAGAGAAAGAGAAAACAAAACTCCAAAAGAAGTTGCCCTTAAATATTTTGGAAAGGGACTCTACCTCCAGATAATAGCATTTCTTCTTCCAAACATTCCCTTAGACTATGGACTCCTTATGATACAGATAAAGTTAAGCTAAAATTATGTTATTTAATCTAATTATTGTTATTTATTATATGTATTATTAAGTTTATCTAGTAAAATACAAATCCATTAATTTACATAATACCTTATAAAATCTGGGTTTTCTGGTTGTTTGAAACAGATTAATTCAATTTACATTATTCCTTATAGGAAAAATTCATTTGGTACTCCACCTTTCTGGTACTCAACCTGCCTTCATGAACAAATTAATAATGAGTACCAAGGTAGCACTATATAAGGTGTCTGAAGTACTTTTATATTGGTGGCACAATAGATATTATTATATTGTGTGCCCCTTGTAATTAAATGAGAGAGGAGAAGAGTGGAGGCCTCCCTTCTCATAGCGGGGTTCAGGGGAGACAGCAGATGTAATGGAGGAAAGGTTTGGGAATGGTAAAGGGAACAGGATCTAGGAAAGGACAGCTGATGTTTAGGGTTGGCTCAGAGAGAAGAGAAGGGGTTTGAAGATTTTCCCCCTTCTGCCTTCACTCCTTAGCTATGGCTGCTCTCCCAGATTTGCTCTTGTCCCTCTTGCTCCCCCTCCACTACCAGAGACCAAAGGGTTTCTTCTAGGAAGATGTCTCTCCCCTTTAACTGTTTGGTCACACTTGATTCACAGCTTGGGGAAAAGATAACTACTTTAATGTCAACTCAATCAGGGTAATACAAAGGAATAACTGCCAGGGAAAAGAATGGGAAAGAAAAGTGGGAAAAAGGGGGTCCCTGTCTCTATCTAAAACCCTTTTCCTTTCCTCCTCAAGTTTGGGGGGAACTCAGGCTTTGGCAGCCTGAGCCCCCTGAGAGATAGTCAGGTTGACTGACCCTAAGTTTGGCCCCTTGGCCACAGTTCATACCCAGGGCAACAGGAGCTGAAAGTCTGACAGATTTAAAATGTCTTTTCTTAAGTTTCTCTTTAGTGAGTCCCTTCAATTGGGAAATGTTGGGGGGGGAGGATTTCAAGTCACAAGCAGGAAAAGTGGGTAAACTTCAGGAGAAAGTCTTATTCAGCCATCTCTCTTTGGCTTCTCTAGACTGAGAGAGACCAACTGCTCTTCCAGCCAGAATCTTCTGCTCCTCTAAGATTCCAATATCCTGTGGAGGTAATCAGATCCACACACTCTTCAGCCTGGCACTTTTCTTTTGTGCCAGCTTCTGTCACACTCTTAAAGTCAAGAATTGGCTTTTGCTTTCTTTTTTCCTTAGTCTTTAGCACAATGCTTTGCACCTAGCACATGCTTAATAAAGTTTTTTACTGATTGACTATTCAAATAACTTCAAATAAATCCTGCCTCCGATGCTTATGAAAATGAACAATTCACTTTAACATCTGCCTCAGTTTCCTCATTTGGAAAATGAGAATAGTAATAGCATTCAATTCCCAAGGCTGTTGTGTGGATCAAATTAGATTATATTTGTAAAGTCCTTTGCACAGTGCCTTACACAGAGAAGGTGCTATAATATTATTATTATTATTATTATTATATCTCAATTAATCTTCATGACATTCTTGTGAAATATTTGATATTATACCCATCTTACAATTTTACTACAAACAGAAGTTTGGGGAATTTGTTACTTGTCCAGATTCACAGAGCTAGACATCGAGATGGGATTTGATTTCTTAATTCCTATTGTAAACCTTAAAATTTCTCAGACTTATGAATGTTGGAAATTTCCCCATTGGGGAATATTCTACTTAAAAATATTCCCTAGCAGATGGTGAGAACTCAACTTGAGTGTGGGGGCTCCTAGCTATGGGAGTGTCCCTGCTCCACCCTACTTAAGACTGCTTTAGGACAGAAAACGGCTTGCTAAACAATGAAAGTACTTTGATCCATGCTTATGGAAGGGACAGGAAGTTCTTTGAGTCATGACTGTTTTAGAATTGATACAATGGTATACTAAGTACCTATAAAGGTGGGACAGCTTATAAACTACTTAAACCTAAAAGGGTGATAACTTATTCAGAGGTTTTTTCTAATGAAATTTGTCAACACAGCAGCATTTTTTCTGACTTACTAAAGAGATTAAAACTACTCAGCTGTGAATTCAAAATGGGCGGTCCTTTAGAAACATCTACAGTGATTGGTAGATGTAAGGACTTAGGGGAGGTGACAGAGGAGATTTTGCCCTTAAAAATAAGAGCTTAGATCACATTCAGGGATCTCGATTTCTGATTCTCATTCTGGAGGATCTCATTCTGAGAGACTCATTTCCTTGAGGACTGATGATTGAGGGTTCTTTCCTTGGAGATAGATCTCTTTGAGGAGAAGTGCTCTTGGAGGAGATCTCATTCTGAAGGAGAGCTCCTTGAGGAGCTCCTCTGAGGGGCTCTGTCCCTCTGAGGTAGGAGCTCTGGAGGCTCTTGAGAGAGGCCCTTTGAAACAATCTCTGGCTGGAAGACTCTTTGAGGAAGGATGCTGGCCTGGTGTCACTAGTATCCTTGTTTAGTCAGACCTTGTGGTGAGTGTTAAAAAACTGGCTGATTTCTCTTTTAAGACTCAGGTCTAGGCCATATTGGCTTGAGGCCCTTCATACTTATTCCTTTCTTACTCTCTCTCTCTCTCTTTCTTTGATTACTCATTGTATTGTTAATTAAAAATCTCTATAAAACCCAATTGACTTGGGTATTTGAATAATTGGGAATATTTCCCTGGCAACCACCTTATATTTGATTTTAAAACCCAATACACTGTAGTGAAACATATTTCTGCAGTAAAATTTACTCACCCTCTCTTATATCTATCACAATTTATATCTTCCACTATTTTAATCACTACAGTTTAAGACTTCAACCATTTTAAATCTCATACTATTACAGTGTGTTGCCCACAAAAATAAATAAAATGGTGACATCTTATACAGCTTCAGTAGTATGCTATTCTGTTTCATAAAGCTGATCCTGATCCATTGGAAATGAAAAATGTAGCAAATGATTATTTCTTCGGAGACATCTCATTGGGAATGCACAAAACAAAAATATAGTCATATTCCTTCTCTGTGGAGAGGTAAGGAATAAACATATGTGTGTATGTATGCATATACATATATATAAAGAGAGAGATGGGTAGTCATAGATTAGATAGAGAGATAGATATAGTCAAATAGAGATAGATAGATAGATAGATAGATAGATAGATAGATAGATAGATAGATCCATTAATGGTCATATGGATCTCTGAATTTCCTTTCCTCTATAACTTTATCCTTGAGAAAGATTTCCTGAAAATAAATACAAATGACAATACACAGATTTCCATTGATGTCCCAGACTGAGACTCAATTGGACAATGGTGCAGTCCATACTGAGTACCAAAATCAAAGTGAATTTTTATAGATATCAGAAAACTGAGATTATTTCTGGGTTCAGGCATCTTTGTATTATTATGCTATCAGACTGACAAAAGTGGAAGAGCGGGGCATAAAACTGAGGAGTACTTTTCATTGTTCAATGTTATGTGAGGCTGCTATAGCCAAATGATGTATCCACTAGTGGTAATCATTCTTATGATAAGCTTTTCTCCTTACTAGTACAGGTACAGTCTGTCAATGATAATATACTTGACATTTCCAAAATACAAAATCTGACTGAATATTTATAATTTTTGAAACATCATCATCATATCTACTACATTCTCAAACAGTGAAATGAGACTTTGGTTTGTGGGTTTGAGTACACTTTTTATAAATACTAGGAAGGTAAATACAATAAAAATATCCTATGAAGACCAGTAAATTTTCCTAGGAAACCATATATTTATTAGAAAGAATAATAGCCTGGGTCCAACAGCCTGAGGTTTTGTCTTAGTGCTGTGATTATCTCCTTATGGGACCTTAGACAAGCCGTGTGACTTCTTATGGCCATAAATATGATTATTGGAAAAGCTATTCTCTCAGATTTATTATATTTCAAAAATTCAATAATTTCTGGGTCATTCTATGACATCTGCCTTAACCAGTCTTTAAAGATTTAATTTGATTTTTAAAAAAAAATGAGTTCTAGATTGTAATAGGAGGGGTGTCAGAGATAGGATCAGATGGGTTATCAATGGATTACTTTGGGCCAGTATCAGGGTTTTCACACTGTAGGTTGAAGGGCCTAACTGTTAGCCCTGACCAGGCCAGAGCCTGATCTGAGACCAGCACACAGATTTACTCAGTCACAAAGATGGAAATAGTAAATGGAAGGTATAGTTTATTTCCAGTGAGAGAGGGTTGAAGGCTAAGGGGAATCCCTGCCACTAATTCACCAGTTACAAAACCCAGATCTAAACCTCCTTGCAGAGGGTTTTCAGAGATTTACTAGTCTACACTTATCACCTTCTCCTCTCTAATCTATAAACCCAGGCCCTGTTCTAGATACCCCGCACCAAAACTCTCTCTTGGTTAATAGAGTGCTGGTCTGTGACAGATTTGGCAGGGACCCCAGGGTAGGTCCCAGGTGTGAATGGACCCAGACCTGGGCTTACTGACAGTGCAGATAGCTGGTTAGGATCACAGGGTTCATCTCCCAAGGAAAAACAGCAGCAGGATAACAACAAGAACAGCAAGCAGGATAGGAAGCAGGTATAGGGTCAGAAACCTCAGGACAGGCAGCCACTCTCCCCAGATGACATCCAGAGAGACCCAACGCCCCTTGGTTCCAGATTATCCCTCCCTTCCAGCATCATTCCAGAATCTCTCTCTGCAGGGTCATGCATCTGCCCCCTGAAAACCTTCATTTTCCTCCTAAATGTCTCTCTTCCTCATAACAAGATAGATCCTGCATAGGAGAATATCAAGTGTCTTTATTTCTGTAAGTAAATACACACAAATCTATAGTGTCTATCTGCACTCCTCAGAAGAAATAATAGCCATAGAGAGACAGCATAAAAGAGTCAAATGATTCATCACTAAACCAGTGAAAAATGAAACTGTCAGTACTTCATGAAGATATATGGACACAGGGGCGGCTCAGTGGTTCAGTTCGTAGAAAGCCAGGCTTGGAGACTCAAAGTCTTGGATTAAAATCTGGCCTCAGACACTTCCTAGTTCTGTGACCCTGGACAAGTCACTTACTCCTAATCGTCTAACTCTTGCCACTCTTCTGCCTTGGAGTCAATACATAGTTTCAGTTCTAAGACAGAAGGTAAAGTTTTATAAAAAGGCATATAGTATATTTTATAGGTATGAGGGCTTGTAAGCATCAAAAGTCAGAGTTATATAATTTTATGACAGAGAAGAAGAGTATAATATGGATGAAGCACCACATTCTGTTGGGTGTGTGGAAAGGCACTATTTTTTTTATTTTACATTTTATTTTTAACAATAGTAATAAAATATTATTTTCGAGGAGTGAAAATTAACAAACATTTGATTAAGTTAATGTTTCAATGAATTTAAAATCATTAAAGTTATTCCCCCCCCCAGTAAAGATTTTATTCCATCTATACCATCTCAAATAGTATTATTATTTTCTATATCTTCCAATAAAGTTCTTTCTTGATAAGAAGACTTGTTCACTTTGTCTTCTAGTCACAATTTTGATGCAGTACTTATACCATTTTTGCACACTTTTCCCATTGGCAAAGTTTTTTTTTTTACATTTTTAATAACCCTTAACTTCTGTTTTAGAATCAGTACTGTGTATTGGTTCCAAGGTAAGGACTAGGCAATGGAGGTCAAGTGACTTGCCCAGGGTCACACAGCTGGGAAGTGTCTAAGGCCAGATTTGAACCTAGGACCTCCTATTTCTAGGTCTGGCTCTCTATCCACTGAGATACCCAGCTGCCCCCATGAATGTGTTTTAAATTACATGTGTTCACATGCTGTTTGACTCTCATTTAGTTGACCCTAAACTTGAATTTTATTATAGATTGTGATGTCCTCTTGACTTTTAATCACATACCTTCACTAGAATAGAACTCCTAAAAGATTTTGAAGATGATATTTTTACTGTTCTTTAGAATTAAAAAATAGCATTCATTCTTTTCAATACTTTAAGAATCTATTATTTTATTGTCATGGATACTACCTGCTTAGATGAAGATCAAAATTCCTCTAAATCTTAAACAATACAAGTCACATTCATTAACTATCTGCTATGTGCCAGTTACTACGAAGGTCTTAAGATACAATAAAAAAAAAGAAGGCAACTAGTTGGCTTGATTCATAAAAATTTGTCTTGAACTCAGGAAGAACTGAGTTCAAATTTGACCTGAGACAATACCTGGGTCACTCTGGGCAAGTCATTTAATCCTTTTTTCCTCAGTTTCCTAATCTGTAAAATGAACAAACCACTGCAGTATCTTTTCTAGGAAAACTCCAATTGGGGTCATGAAGAATAGGACACTACAGAAATGATTGAGCAACAACAAAAAGAAAAAGAAGTTGATTCCCTCAGGGTGATTACAATCTAATAAAGGAAGGCAAAATATACAAGGAGGGTGAAAAATAGAGGAAGAGAGTGGAGAGGATGAGCAGTGGGTGTGCAGGAAAATAGTGGAATCAAAAATCTTGCTTAGCAGTTGGTAAACAATGAAAAAGAGGCCTTTTAGAGTTGATGCAAATAAAAATAACATTTCTCCTCTAATGAAGGACAAGGTAGCAAATAAGTAAACAATGACATAGATGGATGAATAAGAAAATTGACAGAGAGACAGAAACAGAGACAAAGACAAAGAGATGAATAACACTAAAAACAACCTTGCAATGAGTTCCTCTTTAGTCTCTTTTAACCTTGCAAGATTGGTTTTTGAAAAAAAAAAGGCATGCCATCAATCATTATGCTTCTATTAAACACAACAGTTTGTTAGAGACTCAAATATTGTATTCTTTAGCAATAGTTTTCGAGGATCAAAATTACCTCCGCACAAAATGCTTGCAAAATATTTCCTTGAGAACAGGGGCATATTTTTTTTGTCCTCCTTTGTCTCTCTAGCCCTTAGGGCAGTGCCTAGAATATAGTAGGTATAGGAGAGGGAAGATAACAAGCATTTAAGTGCCTTCCATATGCCCAGCAGAGTGCTAAATGCTTTCTAAATATTATCTAATTTGATCCTCACAACAATCCTGGGAGGTTGGTATTATTATTTTTCCCATTTTATAGTCGAAGAGAATACTAATAACAACAATCCCCCCGAGTTATTTTAGTATCTTCTATTTTATTGCTGAGGAAACTGAGGAAAACAGGTATGAAGTGATTAGCCCAGGATCACACTACTAGTAAGCATCTAGCAGCAGATTTATATTCAATTCTTCCTGACTTTAGGCCCAACACTCTTATCTCCTGGGCCACCAACTAAAAACTGACTGGCATTATCTAGGTGTATGTGCTGTATTAATACATAGTATGTATAAATTCTTTATAAGATGTATATGTGCTTGTGGATTGGGTTGTTGTTTCAATAGTTATGAAGTCTCTTTGTTTATCTTTTGTACCCAAGTGTTATCATTTGTGACTCTCAATCTTTTCTGACACATTCTTGTAATGCTTCTTGTCTTTATTTATTCTTGGACCATTTGCCAAAATAAAAATTTTGGAATCAATTCTAAGTCTTTGTGACACAATGGTTCCAAATGTTTGAAAATGACATTATCTAAAAAAATCTAGTCTATGAGATTTCTGTGTTCCAGGATAAACAATCAGTCCATTTATGGTGGTTCTCAGCAGGAATTATTATTTTTTTCAAATCCTGATGGCATTATATAGTGTAATTTTAATAAGCAATTAGACTTTTCCCCATCTCTATTTTAATTGAATTATATGCTTTTGTACATGATCCTTCTAAGAATTTTTTTCTGGACTATTGGTTCAGAAATTATCTATGTAGTAAATTGTCAAAATAATATGTTTTATGGATATGTCACTTAAATTAATTATATTTTGATAAATTAGATTTCAAAGCAGAATGACAGAAAAATGCAACAAAAATATGGAGAAGTAATAAATTCTTATTTTCATAATGATTTCACATTTCCTATTCCTAAAAATATGACTTCAAAATTATTTAAAAATCAATTTTAACATTGTTATGTTTCTCAACTTTACCAAACAGATCCTCCTTAAAATAGTTTTTCATTTTTTTTTAAACCCTTACCTTCTGTCTTGGAATCAATACTGTATAATGGTTCCAAGGCAGAAGAGTAGTAAGGGCTAGGCAATGGGGAATTAAATAACTTGCCCAGGGTCACACAGTTGGGAAGTGTCTGAGGCCAGATTTGAACCTAGGACCTCCCGTCTCTAGGCCTGGTTCTCAATCCACTGAGCCATCCAGCTGCCCCCTTCCTTCTTTTTTGCCATTAAATTCAATGCAGACTATGACAGAGGCACTATGTGTATCTCAATGCAATCATCCTATAATACTCTCCAATGATGATTACCTTTATTTCCCCCCCCCAAAAAAATAGATGAAAAAGAATACTTTTTCTTCTTTTGCTAGAATTCAGTGAACTATATGTAAGCCAAATTCTCCATTTGAATAACTCATTAGAGAAATGTATTACTAACTGAAATGAGACCTGTTGTGACATTGAAAAATTATTGAAAATGGTAAAGAAATGTATTCAGGCTTATGTCTTTTTTCTTGTATATACCTAAACATGTTTTCCACTAAATACAATTTAATTAATGAATTATTAAAATTTCTGACTTAAATGTATTCTTAGACAGTTTAGAGTTCTCAAATAAAAAAGTATTGTTAACTTTTATAGGTTTATTTTTATTTTTATCACAATAAAATAATAAATTTATTTTTCTAAGAGATTTTTAAAATTTTAAAAATAATTTGTAGCAAACAGATTTTATTATATTCTTTGTGTGAACATGAATGCCTTGTTAACTTCCACTGGGTATGATAAAAAACACATTATTACAGAAATTTTTAATAAGTGTTGCTAATAGTACAAAGGTGAAATTAAATGAAAATATAATTAATATGAGAGGAATAGTGGTTGGGAAAACATTACATAAAGTATTGGCCTGAAAAATTGGATTATAAATGTTGAAGAAGGCATAATACAATGTGGAGAAGTATTATACATTGTGGAAGAAGCATTTATTTCTGCTGATAATATATTTTTCACTGAAGTCCTATTCCATTATTTCAATATTGGTTGAAAGAAATAATTTAGGGAGTCAGGAGGGAGGAATAAAACAAACCAGCTCCATGTCACCACAAGCATCTCTCTGACCAAGATTAAAATATCACCACAAGACAAATACAGGAATGAAAGAGCCAACAAGGTGACAGAGTGAAACTATCAAGAAAAGAAAAGCCAAAAAGGTATGTAGAGAACTCAGTAGTGGGGTGCTGGGTTAAGAGGAAAGGAGAGTTGGCAAGGAGGAAAGAGCAAGCCAAAAACAAGGCACATACCCCCTACCCCACATCTGCTGTCACAGTTTCAGAACCTAAACTCAAGCCAACATTCAGATCCTGAAATCCTGACTTGGCAAATAGTGGTACAAGTCAACCCATACCCCTTGAAATTTCAAGTCTGTGGAGAAGTCCAAAGTCCTAGCCCACAGCAATTTGAGATATAGTTGGCTTATCAGTGTAGGCCCAGAATAAGGGCAGAAATCCAAGTATGAATTTGGGATGAGGACATAGTTCACACTTTGGTGTGAGGATACAGTTCATAGGACCCTCCCTCATCTTTTTGCCCAAAACTAAACATGGAGCTCCAGGAGAGGACAATCAGGTATGCCTGACTGGATTAAATACAAAGTGAAAACAAAAAAAATGAACCTAAACCTGGGGCTAGAATTTGATCACCCCCTGAACTGATAAAGTTCAGAGTGAGAACAAAAGATTATGCCGAAGCCTGAGGTATGTTCCTAAGCCATTCCCATCTCAAGGTGTAAAAAATAGACTTGAATACAGTACTACAATCCCCACAAGCCTTTGCTCCACTTCCCCAAAATGCTTTGTAATCTCACGCAATTCTGAGGTGAGCCGAGATCGAGGAAGGATTTAAGCTTGTGGCAAAGGTTTTTGGGCCTCTTTTTGGACTTCTGTTTTGGAGCAGAGTCGTCTCTTCCATGATGTGAGGTTATTTTGTCTAGGCCTCTGGCATAGGCACATGTTTCTTACTTGTATATTCTTTAATCCTTAATCCTTAATAAACCTCTAAAAAATAATACTCCTTGCAGAGAGAAACTAATTTCTACCTGCCTCAGTCTCCCCATATTCCTAAATTTTAACTGTTTCAAAGGTCAATTGAATCATCAGGGGGAGGGGGCTCTAAGAACTCTCAGCCCTCAGATAATCACATCATCATCTCAGAACTGATATTGCTAAAAACCTGAAAATTAGCTAAGAATAACATCAAGGAAAGACCAAAGTTTAATAAGGTACCCAAACTTCCTAGAAAATAGAACCTACCTAGAATTAAATAGGAAAAATGAACAAAAAAGTACCTAACTCTAAAAAAAATTTATGGAAACAAAGAGCAAGGCACAAACACAGAAGGGGACAGTGAAAGCCAAACAAACAAACAAACAAAAAAACACATGCAAATTCCAAAAGAAAAATATGAATCAGAAACAGATTCTGGAAGATCTCAAAAAAGATTTCAAAATCCAATGTAAAGAGGGAAAGTAAAAGTGGGGGAAAGAAGTGAAAGTGATGAAAGAAGAAACAAAAGTGATGCAAGGAGAAATAGGCCAATTGAAAAAAAGGACCAAAATTTGACAGAGGAAAATCAGACTGTCAAAATCAAAATTGACCATCTAGAAACTAAGGATTTCATGAGAAACAAAGAAACAGTAAAGCAAATTAAAAGAATGAAAAAATCAACCAGAGGAAAATATGAAATATCTTTGAATGAAAAAACAAATGACCTAGAAAATAGATGTAAGAGAGACAATTTGAGAATTATTAGATTACCTGAAAGCCATGATCAAGTAAAAATCAAACAAACAAATGTGGACATTATATTATAAGAAATTTTCAAATGTTGTACAATAGAAACCCACCATCATAATATTGACAATTTGGATGAATAAATAAAAGCCAAATTTCTTCAAGTTGAGGCAAAAATTAGCATTTGTTGAAAGAGGGCCAAGTCCTCCAATAAAAGCATTCTCTTGCTTGTATTACATAGCCAGAACCTGGCAAGAGATAACACAGGGAGTATGATAGAGACTTGAAGGGAGAGAGGTTTTTGCAGGACAAGCCAAGATGCAAGAACCATGGCTGGGGACCTGTCTATCAATCAAGAAGTAATACAGATTTACATTTCTATTTCAGGAGGAAGAGACCTGGTTTATATAACCAGATAATGACAAATGAATATTTCCATACAAGGTTAATGACATCACAAGATGTAATATCACATAGACCTTATTTAGAAACAGTTACCCACCAACAAATCTGATTGTTTAGCACATTTAATAATGCCCATAGTAGTCTAAATGTCAAGTCATAAGATGATAGCTTTATTTGGGCAGATAGTGATGACCATTACCTCAGGCTCATCTGCTCTAGGAGTAAGGATGTTTATTTCCAAATAATAAGGGATGCAAGATGTTTTTCACGATATTTTGATCTTGAAACTTAGATGGTTAGCATCTTATGATTAAGGGGAAGTACTCAGAACTCAGAACTCCAGAAGAAGACAAAGTTCTCCCAGGAAGTTGTAACTCCCTTTTAAAGACACTATCTTTTGAGTCATTTCCTGTGTCTTCCTCCATTTTGACCTCTACCAATTATAGTTGAAGCTTTGCTTAGGATTGCCCAGGGGGCAGTTAGTTTGATTCTGATTTGTCGCCCACAATTGCCCACATGGGTCATAGACCTCCCCCACTCAAGTGTGAATGGGATGTTTATACTTTTGGTGATTAAATCTAAAAATGGGCAGGGGAGTTAATTTTATTTTCACAATAAGGGGACATTTAATTTAATCTTCACACTACCAAAATACTTTTTATAGAATTTGAAAAATCATTTAAAAATTCATCTGGAAAAACAAATGATCAAGAATATCAAGGGAAATAATGAAAAAATGTGAAGGATGGAGGCCTAGCTTTACCAGATATGAAACTATAATATAAAGCAGTGATTATCAAAACTAGTTTGTACTGGCTTAGAGTTATAAGAATGGATCAATGAAATAGACTTGGGGTAAATGATAGTAGCAAGATGGTGTTTGATAAACCCAAAGATTCCAGCTTTTGAGGCAGAAACCAACTATTTGAAAAAAACTGTTAGAAGAATTAGAAAATGGTATGGGAAAAATTAGATTTAAGTCAGCATTTTCTACCCTATATCAAGTTTAATTCAGAGTGGGTAAATGACTTAAATATAAAGACGGAAATCATAAGCAAATTAGGTGAACATAGAATAGTATACCTGTCAGATCTAAGGAAAAAGAAGGAATTTAAGAACAAGCATGAGATAGAGAACACTACAAAATGTAAAATGAAGAATTTTTATTATATTAAATTTAAGTTTCTGTACAAACAAAGCCAATGCAACCAAAATTAGAAGGGAAGTAACAAATTGGGAAAGAAATTTTTATAACAAAAACCTCTCACAAAGGTCTAAATTCTCATATTTACAAGGTGTTTAGTCAGTTGTACAAAAAAAAAAAAAAATCAAGTCATTTCCCAGTTGATAAATGGTCAAGGGACATGAAAAGGCAGTTTTAAGATAAAGAAATCAAAACTACCAATAAGCACATGAAAAAGTGTTCTAACTCTCTCATAATTAGAGAAATGTAAATCAAAACAATACTGAGGTACCACCTCACACTTAGTAGATTGGTCAATATGACAGTAAAGGAAAATAATAAATGTTGGAGGAGTTGTGGCAAAATTGGGATACTAATGCATTGCTAGTGGAGTTGTAAATTAATCCAGCCATTTTGGAAGACAACTTGGAATTTTACACAAAGGACTCTAAAAGAATGCACACTCTATTTTTGTAATCATGCAAAACATATTTTTATTTTATTTTTTTCCTTTTTTTTAGAACATTTTCCATAGTTTCATGACTCGTGATCACCCCTGTTTCCTCCCCCCAACAAAGGCAACAAATAATTCCACTGTGTTATACATGTATCATTGTTTAAACCCTATTTCCATATTGTTCATATCTGCAGTAGAGCTATCCTTTAACATCAAAACTCCAATCATATCCTCATAGCACTACGTGATTGGTCACACATTTTTCTAATGCATTTCAATTTCCACAGTTCTTTCTCTGTGTGGTAGATAGAATTCTTTCTCATAAGTATCCTTTGATTCACCAATACCACTGCTGGGTTTATGCCTCAAAGAGATAATAATGAAAAATACTTTTACAAAAATATTCACAGCCACATTCTTTTTGGTGGCAAAAAAAAAAAAGGAAAATAAGAGGTTATCCCTCAATTGGGGAATGACTGAACAAATTGTGGTATATGATTTTGATGGAATACTATTGTGCTGTAAAGATTGATGATCTGTAGGCTTTCTATATAAATTGGGAGAACCTTAATGAACTGATGGAGAATGAAATGAGCAGAATTAGAAGAACATTATACACAGAAAGTAAAACATTTTGGAAAAATCCAGTGTAAAAGACTTTGGTACTAGTAGCAAAGGAACAAGCCAGGAAATTCCTGGAGGACTTATGCAAAGGAATGCTATCCACAATGAGAGAAAGAACTATGGGGGTAGAAATGCAAAACAAACATATGACATCACCTATCACATGTATATATGGGTATGTGATTTGGGGTTTAGACTTTAAAAAATCACTCTATAGTAAAAATGAATAATATGGAAATAGGTATCAAGTGATAACATTTGTACAATGCAGTGGAATTTCTTGTTGGCTCTGGGAGGAGGGATGGAAAAGGGGAGGTAAAAAATGAATCATGTAAACATGGGAAAATATTTAAAAATAAACAAATAAATCATTAATTTAAAAAGGGATGAGGTAACATGATTATATCTAGAAATAGGTTTAAGTATTTCTCTCTCAAATTTGGTGAGTGATTAAAGACTGACTAGTCTCTCTTAAGGCTCAGGCCTAGGCCCTTCACACTATATTTCTCTTATTCTCTCTCTCTCTCCCTTTCCTTAATTCCTTCATTTGTAGTAATTAAAATCTCCATAAAACTCAGCTGACTTGGGTATTTTCATATTTGGGAATTTTTCCCATGGTGAACACTTATTTTTTATTTAAATCAAGACACTAAAAATTATCTTTACAGTTTTGGCATTTCACAGTCTTGAAACCCACATTTTCACAGTCACAGTTGATAGAAAAGTTTGGGTTTTTTAAAAGGTTTCTTGTTGTGAATTTTAAACTGGTATTTTCTTTTTGATGCTGTCATTTTAGTCAATCAGTCAATAAACATTTATCAAGCATTACTATGTACCAAACACTGTGTTATATGGGAGAGATTCAAACAAGGTAAAGAAAAAAAAAACAAATAGTCTATAATCTAAAGGAATTTTCAGTCTAATGGTGGACACAACATGAATTGAATAAGGTCAAACAAGTCATAGGCACAGTAGAATTTAAAGTTAATTCAATACTCCCCTGATGACCATCATTATTTTCTACATACTGAATATTCTAGGGACTAACTGTTTCAACACCTGACTCACATTTTTGTTCCCTTCATCATCCTCTTTAGTGACTCCCCACTTTGATGACTAATCATGCTTCTTTACCTATCCATGCTTTGCTCTTAATTCTGTTCATCTCTACTTATGCTTCTCATCTATTATACATTAATAGCCATAATGTTAGACTTTGTAACTTTTGCTAATATCACAAACTTGGTTCTCCCTGTGACTAAATCCTCTTATGTCTCACACTTTTCCTTACCCATAGAATCACTGACACAAAGAAGTTCAATCATTCATCACTTTCACTTCATCTAGTTCTTCAGAACCCTTTGTACTGTTTCTAGGCAATTGCCCAATGGTCAGTTGTTTTAGTGATAATTTACTTTTAAAAACCTGCCATGTTTTATTTTTCACCTGCATTCACTCTTGAAAGAAGTTTCCCCCCCTAGCCATATGTGAACCAAAGAAGACATCAGTTTGGTTATTCTCTGTCCAAAGTTGTCTTAAAATAGGACTTTTAGAATTTCTAACTCTGCAAGCAAACCTTTCATAAATGAGAATACATATTATTTTCTGTAGTTCATTCTTAAGATTGTTTTTCATGCATGTCTTTTCAATCACTTAAAATAGAAGTAATTGGTTATTCATGATTGGAATTGAGTCTGTTCACCAATGTACTACCTTTCTCAGCCTCCTTTATAGAGGAAATAAAAACGGGTTATTTTCATTTGGATTAGATATTCTCAACTTTCATTTTGGAAGACCTCAGAAAGTGGAATCTTTTATTTCTTTACTTCAAAGCTTCTGTTCTCCAAGTCCAAATGTATGCATTCTGGGATCATTTTACAACCTCAGAATTCCAGGTAGCATGGTAAATTGCAAGGCTATTTTACAGTGTGAGACATAAATTTCCCTAGTGCCAAATTAGAATGATAACACTGGGAAGAATAAGGAGGTTCTAGAAGTCAGCAACTAAGTGTTTATTTTTCAGGCAAAGTCAAAGAAAACTTTAAAAAAGTAATGATGTGGATACACACTCATTATTGTGTCTAGAGCAGAGTTAGTTTCTGCTAGTCAAGTGAAAGTGGGAGTTAACAGATGGAGCAGTCTTGAGAATTTCATTGAAGAGTTTAAGTTTGATAAAAAAAAAGTTCTCATTTGTTTCTCCTGGTAGGTAGTAAGGAAGCCTTATACTTTCTTAAGCAGGAAAATAACTTAATGATGTTCTCTCAGCTGTGTGTAGGATAGATTGGAATAGGCACACTTCAAAGATAGTCCATGCAAATATGTCCCCAGGAAATTACAGTGATTTTTAGAAGTGTAGGGTTTAATATGTCAGCAGATAGCACCAAATAGTTTTAGTTTATGTCTGTGTGCAAGCAAGTGTGCATGCCATATGTGCGCTTGTTCATATGGGGGCAGAGCAAGTTAGGTTCAGAAGAAATTTGGTACAAGGGGTAATGAAACAGGCAGGAGAATTAATCTAGCATGATCAATTTAGTAGTAAAAGACTGAAGAAGATCAGGGAATTTTTATCCACAAATCTGACCATTTTGTATTAACTCTTGTTAGCTACTTTTGAGAAATTCACTCACTTGTTAAGAATATGTTGTTATTAATACTGAGGATGCTACAAAGCTGACTTTTATGTGGAATAGGTGCAAGGCCTTCTAACTAGAGGAAGTGAATGTTTCCACATAAAACTATGGACATTACTATAGAAACAATATCAAATATGTTGCCTATTGAGATTTAGAAGCCTCGTTGTATAATGAGGAGCACAGCATCACTAAATTTTAGATGAAGTGACAGAAGGGGCTGCCGTTGTCAGTAAATCCTGAAATTTAGAGATGTAAGGAACCGAAGAAAATTTTAGTTCAATATTTTTATTTTACAAATGAGGAAATGGAGGCCCAGAGTAGTTTAATGACTTTCCTGCAGCCACATTGGCAATAAATGGTGGAGTTTAACTGAACTCAAGCCCTCTGAATCAAAATGAAGCATTCCTTTTGGATATCCTGTTCCTCTTCTCTGCAATAGAACAATAGCAGAGAAAACTTGATAAAAGCAAAGGCATGGACTCAATAACCTTTCTAGTTGCCATCCACACCTCAGATTCCAGTAGCCTTTTGTTTAAGTGGAAGAATACACAGAGTTCAAGAATTGGAGGTAGGAAGACACAATTTCAAATTGTTCCTCAATTATTCATTAGTTGTATAACACTGAACAAACCACTTACCACCTACTGTTTCAATTTGTTCATCTGTAAAATGAAGATGATAATAAGAACTTGCTCGCAGGGTTGTTGTAAGAAATAAAAAGGACCATATATATAAAACACATATTAATGAATATGTTTCTTTATTATAAATACTATCTCTTAGTATTATGACTCTGAAACTCTGAAAGTTTATAGCTTAGGGATAATCAGGTTTAATTTCATAAAACCATAATTAAAATAGACAATCAGTCCTATGCAAATATACAAAAGATAGGATGTTAGGGAGACATCTCATACCAGAGTGTTCATAATACAAATATTCATTTCTTTAGTGAAAGACAAAAATATATATTACTTAAACATTTAATATATTGAAATACTAATAATTTGAATTTATTTTCCTTCTACTCTTCAGAGGCTGTGTTTGCTTATTGTGCTAAGCACTATTTTAATTCAATAAAAATATTTATTTAATTTACCATTTATTCCACAATGGAATTCAATCACTGGTATTCATTATAACCATAAAAGACCTTTTATTTATCACTGACTTTTTTCTTCTTTTTAAAAATCCAGAGCTACCAGAATGACATTGGGTAAATGAAAGAAAACGAGGCTCAAAAATAAACTATCCTCAATATTAATTTCTTCTTCATTTTAAAGAAAATTTCAAGTATTCACCCTTCCCCCCATTTCATAGATGAAGAAACTAGGGGTCCAGGAATTCAAGTGATTTACCCAATATGTGACTGACATATGACTCAAACAACATTTAAACCTAATTTTAACATACTATCTACTAGCTCACACTTCCAGGACCCTTAGCTACTGTATATTAGCATCATGTATTATTTACTTTGTAACCGTAACTTATTGTATTATATAGCTTTAGGGGAAAACATAATAAGTTAGTAATATTTACATTTATATTTTAAAATGCTAAAAGTCTAAATATTCAGGCATTATTGTTTCTGGATCTTTCATTTCTTATATTAGATCCCCTGACATTAAGTGAATCGTTAAGTTTTTCGAAGGCAATTCTGTCAACGCTAGCAAAGTAAACAATTATATCCATCCTTCTCTCTCTCTCTCTCTCTCTCTCTCTCTCTCTCTCTCTCTCTCTCTCACTCTCTCTCTCTCACTTGTTTGCTCTGATTTTAATTTTGTTTCTTGGGTACTGTTGAGATGATGCATCTGGAAAATGTAGAACCTGATTCATGGGGAATAGTCCCTAGCTTTGATGCTGAGCAACTGGAAAATCTATTCCTTTTATTTTGTTTGTAAATGATTTGAAGGAACAGATGTAGATCTAGCCAGAAGGAAGCTGGGAGTAGAAAATGTCATGCTATTTCAAGGGTGGAAACGAGGTTTTAATCCAGATACTGTTAGTTGAAATGTATAATAAAGCTTAGGAAGCAGCTGGATCAACAAGCAATATTTTTACCTATTATATGTCAGCTCCGTGAAAATCAACATCTTTAAATATTCAGCAATGCACAAAAGTGGTTTCCCTGGCATTCATTGTCAAAGCAAAATTCCAGAGCTATTAAAGGCTGAACCAACAGCAGTACAGTAAGGCTTTCCCATGTGACATTTAGATGAACAGAGAGAAATACTTTCCTAAAGGGCATTTTTAGGTTGGTGAAAGTGGAAGTTTTGCAGGCAGGTGGTAGTAAAAGTCATAATGTTTTAACATATAAATTCACATTGAGTAATATCTCAAACGAGCATGAAATTTTATGTTTTCCAAAGAAATGTCCTTATAAGTTATGAAATATTATCTTCCCCATTTCCCCAAGCACAATCTCATATGTTGCTCTTTATCTTTATTCCATTGAAAATACAACAAATGATAATGAATGACACCCTCCTGATTCAGCCAAATAGAACATTTCTTTCTTACACAAATGTCTACTAATAGGGTGATTTTTAGAAAGATGGAACTTGGTGAAAGTAGGCTGCATAAAGTGAGCTCTAAAATTATTATTAACTACTAGCCTGATGAAGGAATCTTGCATCTTACTGCTCTCTGTTCATTTCTTGAGTGTTTTTTTCTATAAAATTATCACTCTCAATTTCTTTCTTTTTTTGCATTTTTGTTCCTCTTAATGCTAAATATTTCTGAATAATTAACTTAACTAGCTTATTAAGTTATTTTATTATTATTATTATTATATTGCTATGTTATTAACTTATTAACTCTTAACTTCTCCTTATTATATACATGAACAAATGATGATGTTATTGAGAAACACCTTATCAATACCCCAGTTTTGTTTTGTTGAATATTAGAAAAGAAAGAGAATTTGGGGACCATTGTACTCCAGTCCCTTCATTTCAGAAATGAGGAAGTTAAGGTTCATAGAGTCCTAATGGGTCATCCAAGTTTACATAGCTCATCAGGGTCATATGCAAGAATATAACATGTCCTGACTTTTTTTCCAGTGTTCTTTCCATTATTTCATTCTTCTGACGGAAATCAGGAATCATTTTTTAAAGAATGATCTTTCATCTCTTGCTACAAGTATGGCATCTCATTACTACTGGCATTAGATACCAAGAACAATTTGGAACAACAAAAATATTATATCAATAGCCTCTCAATACCAAACCTAATTGTGGAATTACACCAAACAAATTATGTATATTAAGTTCTTAGATTGTTTTTCAGAAGCCATAAAAGTAAAGCAAAACATCTTATTAATGCCCTAAGTATTAGACAGAAGAGTTACATATCAAATACTATCCCTAATTATAGAGATTTCATTTTCTGGAAATTCTTCCTAATTAAAGAACTTCTCAACACCATTGTGATAATGTTATCTTCTTTCCCAAAGGCTGGGTATCTACCATATTTCCTATATCATGTGCTTCAAGAATGGGAATGAAGCTAACTTTTTTGTAAACTTTGAAAAATAAACAAAACAGGAGCTATTTGGATCTGAAAGAATCTAATAGTTCTGGGTTAAATCCTTAGGTCAAAGGTTCAGTAATGATTATACCCTAAGAATGGGATGGGCTCAAGGGAAATAAAGCAGTTCTCTCATTATAAAAGTAGAGAGCAATTAGAAATATGTTCAGATTTCAACTAGATCTAAGCTTCTTCTATAAAAATCTTGCTGGCTCAGTTTGTGAATAATTGATTAGCAAATCCAATCTTTTCATGAACTTCCCTTTGCTTATACTTCCTGTTACCTAACCAGAAGGTCTTAGTAGGCTCTCATCTTCATTGCTGATCTGTGTCCTCTCTCCTAGCATGATGAATGACATTTTAGGTGTATGTTATGATCATGACATTTTCTTTAATCTTATACATTTTCTTCCCCTGGAGGTATAATTTTTTCCATCTACAACCACATTAAAATTGAATGAATTCCTTATGATTAATAGAACAACAACAAATTTTAAATGAATTAATGATTAGCCACCTATAGAGATACTTACTTAAGTAAAGAAAAAAGCCCACAAACCACTTCTGGGATGCACAACCTGATAGCACATTTAGGCTAAGTAGTCATCATTGTTTTTGAAAATGTTGACTTGTAAAGATACTATGAGTACTGTATTATTATAAAATTATAAAATATGGTCATATTCTGTGACTGTAAAATATCAAGTTTCTTGGATGTGTGCCTTCCAAATTTACCATAGACTGAAGACAATTCCACCTCTCAAATTTCTCTCTTTTCTGGTGACTTTATCAGCTTATTAATTCTATCATCATTATAAGTGACTCATTATATATATATATATATATATATATATATATATATTAAACATCAGCAGCTGCTTATTACATATTTTTATTTCAACTTACCTAAATGAATCACAAACTCAATATTTCAAAAAACATAACTCATGATCTTTTTCCCCCAAATCTCTCTCTCCCAAATTTCTCTATTTGTAGTTTTTTTTGTTTTATTCTTTTATATTTAGAAAATGATGTTTATTTTGTAGATATGGCAAGAAAAATAGACAAATATTTTCCCCAGTATTATGGGGGCATGGTCTTCCTTTGGCCACTTCATTCTGCAGGTGGGAAGAGGGTCAAAAAGTTTAACTAAGTTCCTACTTAGCATTTGTTATATCATATTCACATACAGCATCACTGCCAGATGAGTCTTTGTCTAGATTGCAACCTGACTTTATCCAGAAAGTCATTGTCAAAAACTCTTTATTCTTCAGAGCACTATTGTCAAGACTCTGGAATACTCAAGTGCTGGACAGCATTCATTGACCTTTTGAATTCACCAGCTCTGAGGTTCCAATCTCCTTCATTAAAAAAAAAAAAAAACAAATACAAATACATGGTCTGAGAACACAGAGCTCCATGGTCAGAGGAGAAAAGGCCTTATTGCCTCTTCCCTTTCAGCATTGCTTCTCACTAAATACAATGAACTAGGGGAAAAAATCACATGACCAAAGTGAAATGAAGTTAAAATTGGAATTTTCCAAAGGGATTTCCTGATTGCTGTTGAGGGAAATATCATCTTTCCAGTAATACAAGTTCACAGTCTCGGAATCATATTATTTTGTTCTCTCTATGTATCTGTTCAGTCAATATGTTTTATATATTCTACTTTCATGACATCCATTGTTTCTGCCCTCTTCTTTATCCTTACATATCAATAGTTTTGCTTCAAGAACTCATTCATTCTAATTGTTCTATATGTTTTGACTCTCTCCTCCATTTAATTTTTTTCCCACATGGTTCCCAAAATATTTTTTTCTAAAGCATGATTTGACAAGGTCACTTCTCTACTTAATAAACTCCATTTTCACTGTTTTGACTTTCAGACAAAATACAAGTGTTTTTTTTTTTCTGGTTAGTATTTAAAAGTAAAATTTAAAATAAAAAAATGTAGCTCCAACCTAGTCATCTTTTCTAACCATAAGAATCATTGTTGTTGTTCAAACAATCCTCTTCATGGCTCTTCAATATTCTGTGGACCGTCATGCCTATTGTTTTTTATAAAGATATTGGAACGGCTTGCTATTTCTTCTTCTAGTGGATTAAGGCAAATAGAAAGAAAATAACTTGTTTAGATCTCATAAGTGTCTCAGGTCAAATTTGAACTCAGTCCTTCTTAATGCAAGGCTGAATATCCATTCAGCCATCTATTTACCCTAAGAAGGATTACTTCATTTCATTTCAGATACTCTTTTGCTTCTTGTTGCTCTCACAGGGCACTTCATCCATTTAATTTTCCTTGGAAAGGCTCTACCACATCCTTAGAAAGGATTCCATTTTCTCCTCTTTCCTTTGATATCTCTAGTTTCCTTCAGAACACAATTGAAGCATGAGCTTTAAAAGAAGCCTTCCCTTATTCCTTCAACTAACTAACGATGTCTTGACCCCAAAATTATTTTGTATTTATCTGTATATATTTTATATACTGTCTTCTCTGATGGAATGTAAACTAGAAGTTTATAACTTTGCATTCAATCTTTTTTTCTTTTCTTCTTATATTGAAAAATCTGGTATTGTTGATATTTTTCAAGGTAAGTACATAATTTTAAGATAAAACATAAGGTCTTTGTCTTCATTACAATGACTAGCAGAACAGGGGCTTTCTATGCAAAGAACTGTAGCCAAGATCTCCCTATAGAATTGCTGTACACAAGATGCTGCATCACCCCAGAGATTCAGAAAATGCAATGTCTTTCAGTTTTAAAAAGGCTATTAAGTACCTACTATGTGCCCAGCTTCAAACTAAATTCTAAAATGGTGCAACAAGTTGCTCATTCCTCCCTAGGCTGCACTCTTAACTCTCTGAACTTTCTTTACATTCTATAGAAACCTCTTTCCATGGGAAGCTTAACCTAGGCCTGAACTTTACATATTGGAACTACTTCTGCCTCTTCAGACTCTCCTCCCACCCAAAACCTACAAGTCAACCAGGAAGCAAAATTCAAGACTGTAATGACTCTCTACCCTACCCAAAGTCCCTCTATTATTCATAGGCATTTTCAACTTCCTTTTATGTGTACAGTTCCCAGATTAGCATATAAATTACTTAAGGTCAGGAGTTTCCTTTCTTTTCAGAAACATATAAAAGTCTAACAGGTGGCTGGGGTATTGAATTTTGACATATGATTGACAAGTAGAAAGTTTGGTTTGGTGGAAAACGTGATTCATTTTGAGTCATAAGACAGGTTCAAACCTTAACTCTGCCACTTACTACTTGTGTGAATTGTATTAGTTAAAACCATTGTTTGAGGACTGAATAAGTACAGTGGATAAGGAAGGGTTTATAACAGGGAATGAAGGAGTTTTGGGGACAGAGGGAATATAGATGTTAGTGAGGTAAAAGGAGAGAGGTAACTCTTGCTGAGAGGCTATCTGTGAAAAATGAGGTTCCCAAGAAATGGGCTAACTATGATATCCTGAGGGGATGTATTCTCTATTGATTGATGTTGAAGATATCCCAGAGCAGATAAGCACGGACCCTACTGAGGGACAAGCCTCCCCCAACAAGGACCATTTATGGTTGAATGGCTGTCCTGAGGTTCTGCTCCCTCTATGTTCCCCTGAAATGACAGTCCTCCTCTTATCTGACTGCAGGTTATTTAAATAAAGATGAATTTAATAGCAAGTTTGGATTGGGAGGTATCAGGGAAGAGGGAATCAGGATTGCCCTATAGTTTTTCCCAGATTGGGTTTGAGTCTCTCTTAGCTTTTGAGCCGAGGCCAGGCCTAGTGGGTTGGTGGAGGGTTTCTTTTATTCCTGTCTATGCTGATTCATGTAAGCTTCCTTAAGTTCAAAGTCTTTAGCAGTAGACAGCAGGAAGAAGAAAAAAAAGTTCTGACCTTCAGAACTGTTTGGGCTTGTCTCTTCAGGCTAACACCCTAAAGACTGGTCTTAAGTTCAAACCACTTCCCTTAAATCCTTTTGTTCAATGCCATGATCACAGGAATCTAGGTAGAGCACACAGTTGGGAAAAAACCAACAATAGAGGTACTTCTAACACAAGACAGGGAGAGAGCGCTCTTTCCAGTCAAAGATCCAGGAAAGAGAGCTCTCGAGAGCAACTGTCACTCTCCCAGTCACTCCTCACCCCACCAACTGTAATCATTGTCAATATCTTCACTCCAACATTTCAACTACTGTCAGTTCCACATCAGTGGCAGAAAGTCCAAAAACTTGATTCAGTTTTCCTTTCTACAGAATTTAGGAAACACATTTAACTTCTCTAAACTGTTTCCTCAATTTTAAAATGAAGACATGAGTCAAGGTGTTGTAGTAAATCATTCTAACTAATTCTATGATATTATGGTCATCATTTTATTCAGAATCAAGTTTTCAAGAACAAATACAGTATCGTTTTAAGAAAATTACAGACAACCACCAGAATCTTTCATTCATTTATTCACACTTGAAAATATAGATTACCATTTCATTTCAATTCCTCAGATTAATTTATTTGTTCTTGTAAAAATCCAAGTGCTTCTGGAAGACATAAAAATTTAAACATCCTTTTAATTTACTCATCATTCTCAATGAGTCATTTTAAGGAGAATAAAGCAGAGGGGAACATACAGATAGGAAAGGTATTCCATCAAATAAATGAAAATAGGAAGCCTGAGATAAGAGGATCAGGGAAATAAAAATACATTTCACCTGCAACAAAGGCCTCTCTTTTTTATGCCCAATTGATAGTTATATCGATATATCAAAGACCAGGATGAAAAAGCACCTGAAATTCTATATAATTATGATTAGTCATTTGCAATGACTATGTAAATAAGATACTGATGATGGAAAGTACTTCCTTGGATGACAGGTTGGCAGCTCCTCTAAACCTCATTTTTCTACCAGAGGTAGTCATAGTAGTCTCTGTTACAGTTTTCCAAAGAATAGAATTTTTTTTGGAAAAGGAATATTTTAGTTGCAAAAAAAAAAGATGTAAAAAGAAATCACAGAAATAATTTGCACTAACAAGTTGTACTTACAGTAGGCAGCTAGTTCTCTTTTTTAAAAAGGTGTTACCATAACAACGACTACTGGTCCTAATCCAGACACTCACTAAAATGCAGAATATATTTTAAAATAATACATTCATTATTTTTGTTTCTATGGTTAACAATATAAGGTTGCAATTAAGTATAGAGATTAGGGCAACCTATGGATTATAACTGATTGCACAGAAACTGATATGACAATAAGAAACAGAATAAAGAAGACAGTAGAGAAGAGCCCTTTGTGGCTGAGGGTGGTGGCTGAAACTGAAGAGCTAATTGTGTCTCTGGACTTGAATTAATCAAGCTGAGATTATCTGACTGGTTAAAAGAAGAAAGAAGAAAAATATTTGTCCTCAAACTCTCTGACTGTCCCTGTGTCACAGTTGTGACTGAACTGCCATTTTCCAATATCTTCCTAACTCTTTGTATAGATGGGGAAAACCCCATCCCACTTACCTCATCCTGGAACCTGTCTTCCCCAATAAACCTCCTTACTTGAGAAAGAAGGAAAAAGTATCTTCTCTAAATGTCACAGTTTACCTTGAGTTACATAGAAGGTGGCTGACTGAAGGGGGGGAAGGGAGGCAGGAGGGAGAGGGAGGAAAAAAGGGTGGCATTTGAGGGAGGAGGGTAGGCAAAATCTTGATCCATTAGCCATCTAGAGCAATCAATAGAAATTAGAGTAACCTTTTTATTACACCTAGGACTGAGCATTAGGGAATAAACACAAATGTACAACTTAAGAAAGGGCAAAAAATAGACAAAAAAGGGAAAATATAGGTGAAAAGTATTTTTCAGATTAGAGGAATAACAGAATAGAGTGGTGTTACGGAATCCAAAGAAAAAATATACAGGAATAGGGAGAGGTTGTGTTAGGGAGCAGAGGAAGCTGATGTGAGCAATCTATTGCCTTTGTTCTTAGGCTAAAATTAATTGTAAATTTTCTCATGCTTATATGATTAATGTAATTTTTCCCACTTTCCCTCAATGTGTGCTATGCCACAGATAAGCATTTCTGTATTTCATCATTTAAATAGGTTCTAAAGTTAATTGTTTTTCATTTTGCATTTGGTCATTTCTACTTTTCATGGAACTCTTCTCATCATTGGATTATTTTTACTTCTTTTTTTCCCAATATATCATTTCTGTTTTCAAGAATTCTTTTCTTCATTGGACTTTGGTGCTTCTTTTTTCCAGTTATCCGATTTTGCTTTTTAAACTGTTATTTTCTTTTTAAGTTACTTTCATTCCTTTTTCCCCCATGTTTATTCACCTCCTGTACTTGATTTTTGAATTCCTTTTTGAGTTCTTCCAGTGCCTGAGATCAATTCATATTTTTCTTTGAAGTTTTGCCAGTGGTTGAAAGGATCATACCCTTTGGACTTTGGGGCCTCACTGTGGTCTGGTACCAGAGCTTGGGATTTCAAGGGGAGTGTGAGATGCTCTGCTGTTGGGTTAGGCATAGTCCTGCAATCTCAAAGTTGGCTTATGCCAAGGTTTAGAACCTGGCACAGTAGATTGGGAGTGGTCACCCTCCACTCCTCCATATTCAAATTTTCTTCTAGTCTACACTTATCCCATGAAAATCAACTCTCTCTGCCTACCTTTCAAATTGGTTTCCCCTGGAGAGCCCCATCACTTTATGTTCTTGGTTTTATGACTCTCATCATTTTGAAGTCCTATTTTAAAGTTGATTTGAGAGGATTCTAAGAGTGATTTCAGCTTGCTGCTAGTAATCTGCCATTTTGGCTCCATTCCCCCAAAACTTTTATTTTTCATAGTCAAATAATTCTTAAATCATCTCTCCTTGACCTATTTCCTAGGTCATTCATTTTTCTGATGAAGTATTTAGTTTTCTTCTATTTTTTCCATTATTTTTACTTTACTTTATTGTTCTTGTTATTTCATGGAATCATGCTTTGCCACTTGCCTAGTACATACTTTCAAGTAATAACTTTCTTTCATTTTTCCATTTGGCCAATTCAATTTTTAATGTGTTATATTCTTATTTATTCTTTCATGTCTCTTTTACAAAGCTGCTAATTAGTTCTTCATTATTTTATTTCTTTGCTTCCATTACTTTACCTATTTTTCCTCTGTCACTCTTATTTGATTTGAAAAATCAGTTTTAGTTTTTCCAGGAATTATATTTTGGCTTGTGCCCAATTCACATTTTTCTTTAAGTTTATTTTAGCTTCATTCTCTTCTTTTGAGTCTGTGTCTTAATCTCCCTTGTTATGATAATTCCTTTTTTTGATTCTTTTTTTTTTTGGAATATTTGCTCACTTTTCTACCCTATTTCTTGATTTTTAACTTCATGTTAAATTTAAATTCTGTTCCTAGCCTAAGGGGCTGAAAGGGCTAAATTGTCTTAAGATTCAAACTTTTTCACAATGCTGTTTTCAGAATCAGTTCTTTGAGTTTGAAAGTTTTTGGCATTTTTAATGTGTTATGAATTGGGGAGAGGTATAGTTATTCATCTTCTGGTCTTCACTTTGGTCCTTACAATGGAAAGGTAACTGATTCTTTCACACTGCAAATCAATATTGTTTATCAGGTCCCTGATCTCTTGTGACTAAAAATTATACTTCCATTTAGGGCTTCTATTTCTTTTATTTTCATTCTGTTTTTAAATTTTTTAAATCTTCCTTCCAGAATGCATGTCAATACATTTTGCAATCCATGTTGTCTCCTCTTCCTCCTGAAGAAGGCAAATAATATAATATGCATTGTACATATACTATCATATAATAAGTATTTCCATGTTCATCATATTATGAAAGAAGGTACATAGTACAGTAGATCAAAATTCATGGAGATAATAAGGTGAAGAATAGTTTGATTCAGTTTGCATTCAAATTCCATTAATTCCTTCTTTGGTGTGCATAACTTTTTTTAGTTTTGAGTCCCTTGGAGTTATCCTGGATCTTTGCAAAGATTATAATAATTAAGTCATTCACGGTTGATCATTACCCATTATTATTATTACTGAAGACAATTTTCTCCTGATTCTGCTTTCTTCACTTTGTAACATATAAAAGCCTTTCCCAGTATTTTTTTTTCTCTTTGAGGGAAAGGTATCCCGTTGTTTGTTATTTCTTATGGCGCAAGACTATTTCATTACAATCATATACTACAATTTGTTCATCACACACACACACACACAACCTTTTATAAAGATTTTTGTATAAGTAGGGTTTTTTGCCCTATTGTTTATCTCTTTGCGATATAGACCTAGTACTGATATTGCTGTTCTTTCTTCACCGAGAGTGCTCTTCTACATTCTTTAATTGTCACAGAAGTGGGTATAGTAAATGGAGTTGTCAAAACAATTGCCTCTCAGGACTCTCACTCCTAAAAGTGCTACTCTTTACTTTTGAGCTATGACCCAGAAATAGGTATAAGCAATAGAATTTACAATAAATATAGGGTCTTAGGTTCAGTGATAGCACAATGGTCCCCTCTAATCTCTTTCTGACCAGCTTCCAGATATCCTTTTCATCTCTGACTTGAGAACTCCCAACTATAGCAGATTTTTTTCTCAACCACCTGGTCTGGTCTTACAACTTACTTGTGTTTTATATCTCTCTCCAACCTCCTAAACTGTCTTGGCAGTAAAAATCTCTCACTTTGTCCTTTTGTTGGCTTTTACACTGCAGAATTTGAATAGAAAAATTTATTTTTTATAATTTTTGGAGCAGAATGTTGGAAGAACTCAGCTGACTGTTTTCTCTACTCTGCTCTCTTGGATTCAGCCCACCCTGCCCCCAAAGTTCACTCTGTGTAAAGGAGGAATGAACTAGAAAGTAAATTGAAAACCAGGATGGAGTTGCCTTTGGAACAGTGAATAATCCATACTTGTTTCGTTTTGTTTCTCCTGAAAACAGGTTTCGTATCTAACTCTGATGCCATCCATTATTGTGTCCTCAAGCCCCTGTTTTAATTGATATATAGAAGATTAGTCAGTTCCTTCAATCTCTATATTATCATATTTGGATAACCCTCACTTTAATTCATTAGGGTACATGCTAGTCCAGAATTAAGGTTACTGCCAGATACTGTTATTAAAAAATATTGACTTCTGTTTTAGACCAAGAAATATTTTCTAATGATTTTCTCCATAAACAAAGTGAAATGTAATTAAAGCATACAATTCTTCATTTTATTTCCTCCATGAATTTTTCTAGTATAAGCAATATGTGTCTTTTCCCCAGCATGACAAATATGGAAATGTGCATTACATAATAACATATGTGCAACTTACATCATATCAGCTGCCCTCTTAGAGAAGTGGAGGGCTATGAGAGATGGAGAGAACATGAATTGCAAAATGTCAGAAAACAATTATTAGAAAATAAATTGAAAAAAGAGGGGAAATGGACAGGTCCTTTTAGAATAATTAAATTCATTTGGAATCTTCCCATCTTTAAGAGATCTTGAAAATGATCCCAAAATGTCTTTAAATTTATCATATATCAAGGATAGGTTTCTTCTCTCAAAATCTGGGCAGGTCAAGCCACTCTCTTCATGCCATCTCTTTAAGCATGATTTCTGTTTTATTATATAATATTTAGTGTTCTGAAGTGCTGTCCTCTAAACATGATGTTTCCTCTAATATTACTGAAGATGGATACCTCTGGAAAGGCACGTTTAAAATACTCTGAGAGAAAGAAGGGACCTCAGTGGCCATCTATACCAATCCAAACTTGAAAAATATGCTCTCAAAGCAAACCTAATCCAACAAGTAGTAAACCATCCTTTTATGAAAGAGAACTTAGTTCTAGCCCAATCTACCCCAATATTAACCATCTTATTTTTTGCTAAATTTTTCCTTTCTTTAAACCAAAATGTGTCTTTGGAATTTTTAACTATTTTCCTTATTCTACTTTCTGTAAACAAAGAAAAATAATCCATCAACAATTGCCAAGAAAAAGTAATACAAAAGCTATTTTTCCTCAAAAGCCAACTGTCCACATAAGTAAGTATATGGAAAACAATATACCATAGATAATAGTGAGATACAATGACATCATCTGGGGAATTATAAAGAACTTTTTATAGAAAGTGGTACTTAAAAATAATGTGGTACTTGAGTTATACTTTAAGGAAAAATAATCTATTAGGCAAATTATAATTTAATAATAGCATTACGAGCAAAAGGTAAAGACATTCAGATAGGAGATGGAATATAATGTATAAAGAGTTTACCTATATAGATCCTGAAGAGCAAAAAAAAATGTATAAATCCCTGCAAAAATAGGTTTGTGCAAAATTTGTGAAGGACTTTAAATATTAAACAGAAGATGCTATATCTCAGTATAATGGATATCCATTTATAATTTCTTGAGTAGAGAAGAGACATGATCATACCTATCTTTTAGGATAAACATTTTGTCAGGCGAATTGTTCTTTCAGGCCATAGCCTTTAAAGTAATTCATGCCAGTTACAATGTCTCTTTGAACCTCCTCTTCTCCAATAATGTAAATAGTCCATCTATTAGTGAAGTTACTGTTAAAAACTGAGGTTTATAGAGGTAAAGCTATTTATGAAGGGTCACATGACTAAGTGATTAAGTCATAACTAGAACTCTGGTCTTCTGACTACTAGGTCGAGACCTTTTATTGTCAATATTTGAAATGGAGGAAAGAGATAAAGAAAAATTTGGGATATGCTGAATATTTGATGTTAACTTCTAAAACAAGTATGTTCTTGGGAGTACAAACTATGAAAATGCTCTGAAAGGAGAAAGAAATACACTATTAACAAACTCTATTATACCTTCAAACATATGCATTGAATCTTTAAGGTATTTATATATTTCAAACTTTTGCATGTTTTAATCAGACTTCCTTTAAATATCAAATTTCATTTAAAAACTATTGTCTTAGATTGCTTTTGTTATAGATTGCTACTTTGGAGAAAACTTATGAAAGGGCAATAGATTATAAGAATGATGAAGCTGAATCAATGTAGATCTACTCTCATTTACTTAGAATTTAAAGTATGTTGTATCTTCAGATCAGTTGTAAAGTTGTTATAAAGCAATATTTCTTCAAACTAAGAAATACCAAGGATTATCTTCACCAAGCAAAGATATATCTGAAAGCAAGTTCGCAACATATAGTTCCTTTTAATTATTAATAAGTAACGTTAGATGTCATTTATACTGTTTTAAGATTTATAAAAAAAAAACTTTATATAAGTTGATTAACTTCCACAAAACAAACTTAAGAAGTGAGTAATGCATGCATGCATTATCTTCATTTTACAGATGAAGAACCTCAGCCATAAAAAGCTGAAAGTGACCAGATCCATAAGACAAGTATATATATATATATATATATATATATATATATATAATATAAGCTGGGAATTAAACCCAGATCTTCTGACTCTTCAGTCATATGCTCTTAAAAATCTATATCTGCTTAATCAATACAGGCACATGTTATAAATGCAGTATTTCAGTGCAATAGCATGCAATTAGATTTTTTAATTATTGATGCTTTTTTGTATGAATTACAACTAACTCTTCTACTTACCCTCCTATCGTTTACTAAAAATATTTTTCTTTAATTTCCTTGTTTTGTTTTATGAAGTGTTTTCATTTAATCTGAATTTAAGTTAGAGAATTTATCTAGCTTTTTTCTTTCCCAGATTTTAAAGTCACTAGTTGCAAAGATGAGTCAAAATGCTTTATCAAAAAAGAAGAAAAAAGGTGACTTGTCACTTAGAGAAGAAAGGTGGCATGTCAGTTACTTTATCAAAATGTTAAGCAGTATTTAAAACTTGTTAGTGTTTAATAGGTTGTTTTTTTTTTAATTGGCTTCTTCTCAATGTGTCACCACTGCGTGTTCCTGTTTTCCTTCCTGAATCTTAAATAACACCAAAAATCTGCTGGAACAAAAATTCTTAAAATGGTAACATTTGGCTTTCTGTTGTTAGCCCAAACATTGAGTAGAATCTGAAACTAGCCCTGGATTTTCCTGGCCACAATTAAAAAAGTCTTGATATGATCATATTTATTTTTCTTGCTATTCTTTGAAAATTAGAATTTCTACTACCATTAATATTCAATTGAGCTCACCTTAAGTCATATGTATTCAACATCTACTATGTGTAAAAGCCATTGCTAGTTGTGATAGATATAAAGACAAATAAAACAATTCCTGTGCTCAAGAAGATCGATTTTCTACTAGAGGATGTCATGTAAATATGAAAGTTAAGCAAAATACATGTAAGATTATTTAAAATGATTTCAAGAAGGAATAACCACAATTATTTTGAACTTAGAGAGGATTAGGTAAAAGAATATTCTATAGGGACCTACACTGTAGTTTGAAAGAACAGAGAGAATCTTTAAAACACAGATGTGGAGGAAGTACATCTCAGACATGAAGCACTGTGATAAAATTTCATTATAACAACATTATTATAATTTTATATCACTATAACCTTTCAATGTATTAATTTTCATAGGAATATTAGGATGTCACTTGAAAGAAGTGAATATAAATGGTTGACAGGGTTTTGCTAAACCCAGTCAGACAACATGATCCTCTCAGTGTCAGAGAGCAAAAATGGCTACTCACTAACTCAGGTCAGTAATTATCAAAATCTGACTGCACTGATCAAGGTAACAAAGACTTATTAAAGGTTGTATATGAGGATTGGGTTAGGAATGTGGGCCGAGGAAATACCCCAACACTAATAAAACTATTTCCCCCCCACCCCCAATCTGACCCTTCACAGGGTCTCTTCAATCCCCAGCTGAGCTGGGGCTATACTGACTGACCTCTCTACCTCAAAGTCCCCTTCTATTTAATCTAATCCTAGGATAAGCCCACAAAGATAATAGTCTCTAGCATTAGAACAAAATACTGATAAGAGATAGATGTTGGGTTTGGCCAAGTCCACCCCAGTGAGGCCAAGGCCTTCCCAAAGGAAAACTAAGAAGTTCTGGCCAAGCCCTCTTGAGATTCAGTTTTCACATAGTAGCAGAGTCAGAGATTTAATTGATCTTCAGGGTGTAGCACTGGAACAAGTTGGAAGTCCACAAGAAGTCAGAGCTGGGAACTGAAGATGTCTTTAGCTCCTCATTCTTCCCTGAACTCCTAGATGGCAGTTTTTTTCCCAGGATTCTCACCCCCAGATTCTAAGGGTGCCTCCTGCCTCTCCTGGCTCACAGCATTCCATTCAACTCTACATGTCTACACTGTTATTTATTTCTTTCCCCAGATCTCTTCTCACACTCTCCATCCTAATATTTAGACCTCACCCAAAGCTGTTTAGACCTTCTCCAAACTTCAATGAATATTTGGATATTTGTTACTATACATCTCAAGCATTCCATATATCTTATCTTGAAATGGCCCACATATAAATCACTCAGCTATTGTGTTATCCTATCCTTATTTGAAAATTTTGTAATTGGAAGTAAGTCATACTATTCCAGTTCTTTGTTATGCTGAACTTAATAAACTTCTGAAAACTTTCTTTTTTTTACCTATGGGTTTTGTGCAAAGGTTTAAACATGGGGGGAAAATGTCTAGCATGGTAGATAGAATAAAACCATAAGTAAATAAGGAAAGGAGTAGGAGATAAGTCTGGAAAAACAAGAGGGAATCTAATTGTGCTATGATCGCAAAGATTGCTTTCACATAATAATTTAGCAAGCATTTATTGAGCCTTTAATACATATAAAATTGTGAAACTGTCTAATTCTATAGCTCCAATGATAATAAAAAAATAAACTTGAACTAGAGAAATGTATGTTCTGCCAGGGGGGTGCAATAGTTATACAAGTTATTTTAAAAAACAGGTGATTTAAGAAAAGAAATAATACTAACAAGTGAGAGGATCTAAAAATGTTTTCCATGGATTATGTCACTTGACTGAAACCTTGATTTAAGTTAAAGATTTAAAGAAATAGAAATTAGAAGGGAACATATATGAAGAAGCATAATTGTGAGAGTGGAAAGACAAAAACACTGAAATATTAAGCCCTTTCAGATATAACATAAGGATTCTACATTTTCGAAAGTCTGAATAGCTCAGTTGTCTATTAAAAGGGCAACAAAGATATTAAAGGTTACTTTGCTTATAGACGTCTTTCAAAACTTTTCTTAGTCATTCATTTGTATTATAATTATCTTGTTTCTTGAAAATAATTGACTAATCACTACTTTACCTGAATGAAAAATGGAGAGCTGGCATATTGAAACTAAAGTAACTATAATTCCATATAATGTAAGGGGTAGAAACATAAAGGGTTAATATAAAAGTTTGGACTGGATTATTTAGGAGTAGAGTTGCCAGGAATTTAGTCAAATTCCAAAGAGATTCATTTATGAAATATAGAAAGAGTGAAACTAAGAAAATCAGAGAGCGAATAGGGTAAGATATCTAGCCTACACACTAAGTGTTTTGTGCCGGCCACTGGCTCAAACCAGGCAAGGCTAATTAGACCTTAGCAGAGGACCTTGGAATGCAGGAAACCTCTCTCAATAGGGTAGGTCTCTCCTGAGGCTAGTCTCTTCAGAAAATCCAGGAAAGGAGTCAGCTTTTTCACTCACCCCACATAGTAGTTTTAAGGAAAGTAGAAGCAGTCCAAGATCCTCAGTCAGAGCTTCTTCGAAGTCAAGTTGAAGATGAAAGACCAAAAAGCCCTGTAGTAGAAGAATTAGAAGGGGAACATAGGGAATGGAAGGAGAGAGGGTGAAGAGATTCTTCTTCCCCAATCTTTTTTCTGGTAGAGAGGTAGACAAGTCGCGTCCCCCAGCAGAGAAAATGTCTCCTCAGTGATTAGTTCTGGAGACAAGATGGAGACAAGAACTGGAGAGATTAGCTTTGGTAAAATGACCCACTGCCTCCACTTTGGTCCCAGCTATTGTTGAGAGGCAGGATGGATTCTTCTGCCACTGGTCTCCTTAGGGACTCTCATTGTCACTTCCCTCCAGAATCCTGGAGTCATCTGGATCACTAGGATCCTGGGCTAACCTTCCCTTTTTTGGGAGAAATGTGATTCTTCCCAAATCTTCTGAACTCTTTCCTAGTGTCAGAAACCAGCCAGAACTAATTCTAAAGTAGTAAACAATTTATTTGGGTTCACACAGGGAAGGAGAGGTAAGGCTGTCAGGCAAGGAAAGTAGGGGAGCAAAAAGTTCTAACACTTTTCCCCCCTAGCAGACTGCCTCCCCCAAGTTGGGTTCAAGGCAAACCCACTTCTGGCCAGCTGTGGATTGATCCCTATTCCTCCACTAACTAGCTTTTAATTCAGGAGTCTGGGACATCACATAGTCATTAAAGCTACAGGGCTGGGATTTCCTTAGTAGGACCAGGCAGGTGAGGAAATTCCCTTCTCTGGTGCAGGTTGCCACTACCTCTGTTCCTTGGAGCCTTAGAGAGCTGCCCAGGGCCTTGATTAGTGATGGGATGTGCCCAGGATCATCAACAGCTTTCATGGTGAATCCCTGGATACCTCTTCCCTGTTCTCAACAACACAGAGTCATCCATCTGTGAATACTGTAGACAGGAACTTTGAAAGGAAGATGTCTACAGAGAAATCTGCTGTCAAGATCTCCTTCAACATTTCTCCTGACCTTTGTGGTGGCAAAAAATTGGAAAATGAGGGGATGCCCCTCAATTGGGGAATGGCTGAAGAAATTGTGGTATATGTTTGTGATGGAATACTATTGTGCTCAAAGGAATAACAAACTGAAGGAAATCCATGCGAACTGGAATGACCTCCAGGAATTGATGCCGAGTGAGAGTAACAGAACCAGGAGAACATTGTACACAGAGACTGATACACTGTGGTACAATCATATGTAATGGACTTCAACATTGGTGACAATGCAGTGATCCTGAACAATTAGGAAGAATCTAGGAGAAAGAACACTATCCACATTCAGAGGAAAAACTGTGGGAATAGAAACACTGAAGAAAAACACCTGCTTGATTACATGGGTTGAAGGGGATATGATTAGGGATATAGAATGTAAATGATCATCCTAGTGCAAACATCAACAAAATGGAAATAGGTTCTGATCAAGGACACATGTAAAACCCAATGGAATTGCGCCTTAGCTATAAGATGGGGGAGGAGGAGGGAAGGGAGGGAAAGATTATGATTCCTGTAACCGAGGAATAATGTTCTAAATTGACTAAATAAAATTTTACAAAAAAAAAAAAGATAGCCAATTTAAAAAAAACAAAAACAATTTGACTTGCTAGAAAAAAAGAGGTAAAAAAAATCCTTAAAAAGAGTTTCATGAAAACTATAATTCACCAAATGGAAAAGGAAACTCAAAAGGTAATGGAAGATAATCATTTTAAAAATTAGAATTGGCCAAATAGAAGCTTCATAAGACATCAGGAAACAATAAAACAAAATCGAAAGAAGAAGAAAAAAAGAAGAAAATTAATATCTCATTAAAAAAGAGCAGCTGGCCTCAGAAATAGATCCAGAAAAGACTATCTAAGAATGAGTGGACTACCTGAAAATTATAATTTAAAAAAATCCAGATATCAGATTACAAGAAATTATCACCCCAAAAAACCCCCAACAAAAACAAAAATGAAATCTGCCCTGTTTGTCCTGGAATCAAAGGATAAAATAGAAACTGAAAAAAAAATGTATAAATCATCTCCTACAATAAATGCCCAAATAGTAACCCCCAGGAACATTATAGTTAAAATCAAGAGCTTCCAGGTAAAGAAGAAAATACTACAACTAGCCAGAAAGAAACAATTGAAATATCATGGATTTCCAGTCAGGATTACACAAGACCTGGCAACATCTACACTGAAGGATCCAAAGGCCTGAAATATGATATTATGGAAGGCAAGATAATTGGGATTACACCAAAGAAAGACCTAACTCCCAAAACTGATTATATTCTTTCAGAGGGAAAATAATTAGATTATTTAGTTTCTCATTTTTTTTAATTTGTCTTTCCATTTATACTTATTGATTATTACTTTTAGTGCATAATGATCTGGAAAAGTTGCATTCATTATTTTGGTTTTTCTGCATTTGGTTGTGAAGTTGTATGCCTAGTTAGTGGTCAATTTTTTTATATGTACCATGTCCTGATGAAAAGAAGTTAGATTCCTTGTTAACCCTATTCAGTTTTTTCCAGCTATCTATTAAATCTAAACTTTTTAACATTTCATTCACTTCCTTTACTCCTTTCTTATTTATTTTTTGGTTATATTTGTCTAATTCTAATAGGGGAATGTTGAGGTTTTCCACTAGCATAGTTTACTGTCTATTTCCTTTTTGAGACTCCTCTAGTTTCTCCTTTAAAAATCTTGATGCTCTTCCATTTGGTGCATTTATGTTAAGTACTGATAATACTTCATTGTCTATACTAGCTTTTATCAAGAAGGAATTGACTTCTTTATCTCTTTTAATCAGATATATTTTTGCTTCAGCTTTGTCTGAGGTCATGGTTGCCACTCCTCCTTTTTTTTCTCTGAGGTGAAGTCTAATATATTCTGCTCCAGTCTCTTACCGTTACTCTGTGTGTGTCTACCTGCCTCAAATGTGTTTCTTGTAAACAACATACAAAAGATTTTGGTATTTAATCCACTCTCTGATGCACTTCTGTTTTATGGGTAAGTTCATTCCATTTACATTCACAATTATGATTGCTATCTGTGTATTCCCCTCCATCATGTTTTTCTCTTTGAATCTTGTTCTTTCTCCTTTCACTCTGTCCCTCTACACAAGTGTTGTGCATTTCATCACTCCCCCTTTTCCTCCTCATTTATATAATTACCACCACCACCTACTTCTCTATATGGTCTGTAAATCACCCCTCTCCCCCAACACCTCTCTCCCTTATATTACTCCCTTCCCGACCAATCCTTTCTTATTCTCTTCTACTTCTCTATAGGATCAGATGGGATTCTATACCCCAAAGAATAAGGGTGTTCTTCCCTCTCTGAAGAAATTCCAATGAGAGTGAGGTTTAATATTAATTGTCACAATCCTCATCCTTCTCTCCACTGTAATAGTTTTTTTTTCCCATGTGTATTTTTTATTTAAAATTTTAAAATATTTTTTTCATATTTACCTGATTTATTTTCTTTCCCTCCACTCTTCCCTTCCACCTCCCAGAGCCAACAAACAGTTCCCCTCAGTTATACAATTGTTATCACTTGATACCTATTTCCATATTTTTCATTTTTGCTATAGAGTGATCTTTTGAAGCCTAAACCCCAAATCACACACCCATATATACATGTGATAAGTGATGTCATATGTTTTTCTTTTGCATTTATGCTCCCATGGTTCTTTCTTTCAATGTGTTTAGCATTCTTTCCCATAAGTCCTTCAGGAGTGTCCTATCTTATTGCATTGCTCCTAGTATCAAAGTCTATTAAATTGGATTGTTTCACAATGTTTTGCTTTTTTTTCTAGCTTTTAATTTTTTAAAATTGTTTTCTCTTATAATTTATTTATTTAGAATATTTTCCCATGGTTATGTAATTCATAATTTTTCCCACCCTTCTTCCCTAACCCCTCCCAGAGCTGACAAGCAATTCCACTGGGTTATACATGTATCATTATTCAAAAACTATTTTTTACATATCATCCTAAGTAACTTTCTAATGTATCGTCTCTCTATGTAATCTGCTTCTATTTAGACATCAAATTTTCTGTTTTCTACAGAAATTCTTGGAAATATTTTTTTATTAAATTACTATACATTCCCCTAATGCTTGGTTGTAAAATCAGTTCTCTTGTCTTTTGGAATATCATATTCCAAGCCATATGATACTTCAGTCTAGAAGTTGCCAGGTCCTATGCAATCCTGACTGGAGCTCCATGATATTTGAATTGTTTCTTTCTGGCTTCTTACAGTATTTTTCCCTTGACCTGGGAGCTCTACAATTTAACTATAACATTCCTGGGAGTTGTCATTAGGGGATTTATTACAGGAGGTGACCTGTGAATTCTTTCAATTTCATTTTTACCTTCTTATTCAAGATTATCAGGGCACTTTTCTTGAATAATTTATTGTAATATGATGCATAGGTTGTTTTTTTATCATCACTTTTGATTGGCCAATAATTCTTAAATTGTCTCTCCAGGACCTATTTTTAATTTCTGTTATTTTTCAACAAGATCTCTCATATTTTCTTCTATTTTTTCATTCTTTTGACTTTGCTTTTTGTTTCTCAATATCTTGTGAAGTCATTGACCCATCTGCCCAATTCTAATTTTTAAAGAATGAATTTCCTCCATGCCTTTTGAGGCTCCTTTTTCATTTGGCCCATTCTAATTTTCATGATACTTTTTTCTTCATTGGACTTTTTACTATTTTTTACAATAGGCCAATTCTGATTTTTATTCTGTTTATTTCTTCATTGGATTTTGGTGCCTCTTTTTCCAGATCAGTTTTGCTTTCTTAAGGTATTCTCTTTTTCCATTAGTTTTATTTCTTTTTCCCATTATTCTTTCCATTTTTCTTTGACCTTTCTTATTTGATTTTTGAATTCCTTTTTTTAGTTCTTCCAGAGGTTGAGACCAATTTCCATTTTTCATGAAGTTTTGCATGTAGTTGCTTGGATCTCATAGTAGTGAATTACTCTGTGTTACATTCTGTCTCCACAGAAATGTTCTAGATTTTGATGTTTCTTTTGCTGTTTTTCATGTTCCCAGACATTTTTTTTCCCCTCAGTGGACTGGGAATTCTAAAAGCTGATGATTCTATCTTCCCTACTTCTAACTTTCAGCACTACACTGTGATCCACTCAGCCCTGGGGCTTAGTCTTCATCAAAGGGAAGGCTTGAAAGGTCTCAGAGATATGTACTTCTGGGCTTCACTGCAGACTGGTGCCAGGACCTGGGATTTCAAGGGATGTGTCTGGTTGCTCCATTGTTAGTGTAGCAAGAACCTGGGATCCCAAAGTTGACATTTGCCCAGTTTCAGAACCTGACACAGTAAGTAGGGTTGGAGGGTGGTCAGCCAGCACTCCTCTGTTTGCAGTTTTGCTTCTGGTTCCATTTTATTTCATGAAAATCAACATTTTCTGTCTCTCTCTCTCTGTCTCTCTTTCTCTGTGTCTCTCTCTGTCTCTGTCTCTGTCTCTGTCTCTGTCTCTGTCTCTCTCTCTCTCTCTCTCTGTCTCTGTCTCTCTCTCTCTCTCTCTCTCTCTCTCTCTCTCTCTCTCTCTCTCTCTCTCTCTCTCTCTCTCTCTCTCCCTACCTTTAAAGTGTATACAGTGGGAGGGCCCACTCACTTTCCTTGCTATTGGTTTTTGACTCTTGTCATTTTAAAAAATAGGTTTGGATGGATTGCCAGAGTGGTTTCAGATTTCCCTGCTTTTAAGCTGACATCTTGGCTCCATTCCCTTTAAGTAAAATAAAAGATTTCTAAACACTCCTGAAAAAAAGGTCAGACCTAAAGAGAAATTTTGATGTTTAAGTACAAAATTCAAAAGAAGCATTGAAAGGTAAATAAGAAAGAGAAAAAAAAATGAGAGGCTCTATAAGTTACAATTCTTATATTCCTACTTGTTAAGATGATATTTGTAACTCAATATTTTTATTATTATCATATCATATTTAGAAGAAATCAAGGGGGTGAAAAAGAGGATCATACTGAGAGAAAAGGGAAAGAGAAGTAAGATGGGGTAAATTAAATCACATAAAAGGATATGGGAGTAAAAATTATTACAGAGGAAGAGATAATGAGGGTAGTGAAAGGCAATAAATAAAACTTACTCTCATGAGAATCAAATCAGAAAGGAAATAATAGCCAGTTTCATTTGGGTATAGAATTCTATTTTACTCTATAGAGAAGTACAATGGGAATAAGGAAGGTGGTGGTGGATAGGGGAATAATATAAGGAAGGGAAATTTGTTGATGTTAAAAAACCCTTTAGAGAAGTAGGAGATTAATAAAAAAGGGTGGTGATGGGAAGGGGACTTATATAAGAGAGGAAGAATGGGGTGAGTGAATAAAAGCAAAATACTTGTGTTAAGGGACAGAGTGAAAGGAGGAAAAGTAGGATTAAAAGGGAAAAACAAGATGGAGAGGAATACATAGATGGCAACCATAATTGTGAAGGTAAATGGGAGGAACTCACCCATAAAATAGAAAAGGATAGAAGAGTAGATTAAAAACCTGAATAATATGATATGTTATTGGAGACAGGTACACACATACACATTAAACATAGTAAGATGGAGCAGAATATATTGGGCTTCAACTGAGACAAAGAAAAAGCCAGAATAGTAATCATTCCCAGACAAAGCTACAGCGACAATAGGTCTGACAGAAATAGATGAGGAAAGTAATTACATCTTAAGAAAAGGAAGCATAGACAATGAAGTATTTAACTTATATGCAATAAAAGGTAGAGCCTCCAGTTTTTTTTAATTTATTTTTTAAACCCTTACCTTCTTTCTTAGAGTCAATACTGTGTATTGACTCCAAGGAAGAAGATTGGTAAGGGCTAGGCAATAGGTGTTAAGTGACTTGCCCAGGGTCACACACCTAGGAAGTTTCTGAGGCCAGATTTGAACCTAGGACCTCCTGTCTCTAGGCCTGACTCTCAATCCACTGAGCCACCCAGATGCCCCTATATACCCCCTTTTTAATCGCACATGGTACTTATATAAAAATTAACTGTGTACTGCAACATAAAAACTTTAAAACCAAATGCAGAAAGGCAGAAATAATAAATGCATCCTTTCTAGATCATAATGCAATAAAAATTTAGCTAATAAGAGTTCATGGACAGGTAAATTAAAAATAAATTAGAAATTAAATAATCCAATTCTTCAAAACAGGTGGCTCAAAGAACAAATTATAGAAAAAGTGACTGGTTTCATTAAAGAGAATGACAAGGAGGAGACTACATATTAAATTTCATGGGATGCAGCTAAAGACGTATTTAAGGACAATTTTATATCTCTGATATCAATAAAATAGAGGAAAAGCAAATCAATGAATTTGGCATACAACTAAAAAAACAAACTAGAAAAAAAACAAACAAACTAAAAATCCCCAATGAAACACTTAATTGGAAATCCTAAAAATCAAAGGAGAAATTAATAAAAATGAAAGTAAAAGAACTATTGACTAATAAATAAAATCAAGAGTTGGCTCAAGGGAAAAGAAAGCAAATAAAATAGATAGAGCATTGGTTAATTTGATTTAAAAAAGGAAAAAGGGGACCAAGTTACCAGTATCAAAAATGAAAAAAAGGTTGAAGTCACCTCCATTAAAGAGGAAATTAAAGCAATCAATAGGAGGTATTTTGCCAAATTACATGAGACTAGATCTGACAACCTAGGTGAAATGGACAAATACAAAAATATTAATTGCTGAGATTAACCAAAGTATAAATAGACTACTTAAATAATCCCATCATAGAAAAAGATATTAATGAACTCTTAAAAACAAAAGTCCCCTATGAGATCTATTCACAAGTGACGAGTTTATGACCAAGAATGATATACCCCTCCAAAGTGAGAACTGTTGGAATCTGAATGCAGATAAAGCATATTTTTTAACTTTTTGGGTTTATGTTTTGAGCCTTTGGTTTTATAAGATTAATTACCTCCCCAAAAGAACAACATGGAAATATGTTTCGTATGATAATATATGTGTATCCCAATCAAATTGCCTTCCAGTATTTGGATGAGGAAAAGAAATGAAGGAGAAAGGTAAGTTTGATCACATAATTTAGTAAAACTTATGTGGAAATTCATTACATATATTACATATAAATATGCAATTGATAAAAATAATAAAAATGAATTTTCTTCCATAGCTCTAATTTTGCCAGTTTACCTTCTCAAAATAATATATGTAAATTTTTACATTAAAAAAATTCCTTTAACTCTTCCAGAGATATTTTTGGCCTGGTATTCAATATGCATTTTTTATTTTGAGACTTTTCTTGTAGATGTTTTTATATTATTATTTTACTTCTTTAGCTTCTCTCTCACCATAGATTTGTATCAGATTCTTTTATTCTTGTTTGTTTTATCTTTATTTTTGTCTTCTTCTTGGCTTTAGGGCTTATATTAAAAGGCTCTTCTTACCTCTGAGGTGTATTTTTAAACTGAGCTTCTGCCTTTTGTGTCTTCTTACAGCATTCAGAGTTTAATCTGGGAACCCCAAAATTTTGAATTTTCAAAATATTATATACTGGCAAAAGATGTTCTCACTGTATTTTGTATTTGTACTCTTCAAATTCTTGATGCAATTTTAGTTTGTCGGTTTATTTGTGGTTGAATTTCAATAGACTAATGTTGATTTTTCCTGCATTTTGCCATTAGGTTCAGTCACTAAACTACTGCTTCTATCTCAATTTCTTGTCTTGTCTTATTTCACTACTGGTTTATGTCTGAGACTAAAATTTAGAATTAAATCTCTACTCTCCCCTTGGATACAGAGTCACAAAGCTATGTCTCTGAAACATGATTCTTAAACAGGTAGAACCCCTTCTTCCTCACTAGCAAGACAACTTCTTTCTGGCCTGGAACACTGATCCAAAATGAAGTAATGGGCAACAGATGCTCCTTTTCTCAACCAGATCTACCTGTTCCTCCTCCCAGTGCTTTCTGTTCCTATATTAGCTTGAGGCAAGCTATATATTATTCAGTTTTGGTATAATGTTTTTGCATAATGATGAAAAATATGCAATGGTTATTTTAGTAATTTTAACCTTGAGTTAAAAAGAATCAGAATCACACCATTTCTCTCATAATGTCTTGTGATGCTTTCCCATTACTTCTGGAGAGCATGATATTTGTTACCTATGCACTTAACCAGATGACTAAATACCTCCATATTAGAAAAATCTAAAGAAGAAATTATTTTTCTTTTCAAAGAACATAGTGAACCTGGTAAAGGGTTTCAAAATAATTTCCCTGCAACTAGGAATTTGTATTTCAATCTTCCAATCATTTTTATTTTATTTTATAGTCTTTAACCCTTGTTCAATGTATTTTATAATGGTAGCTACTACATGTATGACCAAGCCTCTAAAGTATTTCCTCCTTTTCTGATTGTGTTGCAGATGGTGAGCAAAACAGTTCTGTAAAGAGGGGGCTAATTTCATCCTTTTTTCCCTTAAGTAGAAATAGAAAATTTGCTAGTGTTGTCTTAGTTCTGCAGCATTTAGAGAGGGAAGAAGGAAATGAGTTCCAGTATATAAACACCTGATATAATGAGGCCCAGTTTCCTCTGAATTATGCCCAAGGAAGAGAAATAATTAACTGAGAGTAAACAGATGTCCAAAAAGAAATGATTTCTGCAAAATTGCTAAGGCAACAATAAATGATTTTGACATTACATTGAAAAGGTAGAGAAAAAGAACACAGAAAAAATGGTAAAGACAATGTATCAATCTTTTTCATTAAAAGAATATAAAAATTAATAAACTAATAAAATTCCAAACCAAATAATTATATTCACTGAAACATGGTTCCCTCTTGATAATAGTTTCACTGGTTGCACTTTTACTTATAATTATACTCTCTAGCTGTGAAGGAAGAGTACTTCTTGCCCCCCATTCTACTTCTCCCTCTGTCTACATCACTAGTAGCCTTTCCTTCTTTGAAGTTCACTCAATCACCATATACCACCAAATTCTGTTATCTACCAACTTCCAAAACATTCTCCTTAGCTCAATGAGTTCAGAGTGTGGCATAATTTTTCTCTCTTCAACTACTGGCTCATGTTAGGGGATTTTAACATTAATTTGGATATTCATGAAAATACCCTAACATTCCAGTTTCTTTACCTATTCATTTTCCATGATCTGCTCCACCCCATTGCAGTTAGAGATGTCTCATATGCTTAATATTACTATCACATTGTCCTCTTCTGTAATTTCCAGATTCTCTTAGCCTATCATTAGCTCTGTCTCACATGAAGTGGATTAGCTCCTGGCCAATGTAACTTTTCTCATTTTATTCTCTAATTCACTTGGCATCCACAGTAGCTCCTCTGAATTTATTATAATCTTTATGCTGGTGGTTCTCAAATCTATCTTTCCTAACCCAATCATATCTTCAACTGCCTTCCTGATATCTTCAACTGGATGTCCAGTAATCATCTTAAACTCAATATAATCACAACAGAAATTATTATTTATCCACTTAACCCCCCACTCACTTTTAATATCACTGTAGATGGCAATCCTATTTTTCTCTTTCTTTGTGGGATGAACCATAAGTGTCATCTGAGATCTTTTACTCTCTCATCTTTTAATCAAACGATTGCCAAAGTCTATCAGTTTCAACTTTGCAATATTCTCTAATATGTTACTTTTTCTCCTCTATTACTACCTTCACCCAAGTACAGATTCTAATTACCTCACCCCTTGATTGCTGCATTAGCCTGTTAGTAAGTCTGCCTGTATTGTCTTTCCGTAATCTAATTCATACTCAACTCAATCTCTAAAGTGATTTTCTTAAAGAATAAGTCAGATCATGCTATTCCTCCTACTCTATAAACTCTAGTGACTTCCCATTGGCTCCAGAAGCAAATAAAAAAATGGCATTCAAAGCTCTCTATAATTTAATATGCCTCCTAACTTTTGGGTCTTCTTACATGTTACTTCCTGACACCAACTTTTTAATCCACTGAAAATGGCCTCCCAACTGGTTCACAAAGAAAACATTCTATCTCACCTCTAGACATTTTCTCTGGCTTTTCCCCATGCCTAGAATGTTCTCCCTCCTCCATTCTGACCATTGATCTCCCTTTAAATACCAACTAAAATTCCTTCTACTGGAAATATTACCTAATCCTTCTTAATTCCAGTGTCTTCTGTCTTTTAATTATTTTCTATTTTCCTGTACATAGATGGATTTGTATATATTTACTTATATATTGTCACTTCCTTTAGTGTAGTTTATTAAGTAGTGAAAGTTCTTTGAGAGCAAGGATTGTATTTTGCCTCTTTTTTATTGTAAGGTATAAAAAAGTATAAGGTTAGTATTAAAGGGTAGACTGGATTATTTAGGAGGAGGGTCACCAGGAATTTAGTCAAATTCCAAAGAAATTCATTTTAACAATTTATTTATAAAATATGGAAAGAGTGAATGTAAGAAAATCAGAGAGGTGTAAAAATGGAGATTTGAACTCCAGACTCCAATCCCCAGGAGTCCTTGCTAGCTCCCAGAATGCCCTATAATCTCACTGAGATTTCCACCTGGGAGAGGTCAAGAATTTTTATTTAACCTGGCTGTAAAGGTTACTGGTTCTGTTTCCTACTTTCACTTTGGAGCACACACGGCTCTCCACCTAGCAGGCAAGATGTGAGTGGTCGTGAATAGGCTCTTTGGGCCTAGACATGTGACTTTTTTACTTGTATTTTCTTTATATTTTAATCTTCAATCAACCTCTAAAAATATAATACTCCTTGCAGAGAGAAACAAATTTCTACCTGCCACAGCTTGGCCCCCTAATTTTAACTGTTACAATTATGGCAACCACTAGATTGGATGAGAACTTCTCAAAATTTTTAGCCTAGAATTTTTTTTTAAGTCACATTTCTATGGCAAAGGTTTTTTACCCTCACAAAGCTGCTACTTGTTCCAGACTTTTTAGCAAGCCTATAAAGTCATCTCAGACCTGCTCCATCTCCCGGCCCTGCTTTCCTGCATTCCTGTCCTGGCCCTGCCCACCCCAGTGGTCTCTCGCCCATCTGGCCCAGCTGATTCCTGTCCAGCAAAAACAGGCCTCTGACCCCAGCTGGCTCATCACCCAGGCTGCTGGTAGCACACCCAATTTCTTCAGGATCAAAAACCAGCTGGTATCAAATGGGGTAATTTTCCCTTGGGCAAAGCCTCCATGTGGACTGGGGTTATTATAGGAGGGGAGAGAAAAGAGGGAAAGAAGAAAGGTTTATCCAAACAAGAACTTAAAAGCATGGCTATTTTACAAGGATATCTTTTAATTGCATTGATCCTTTTATTGACTTCACCTGCAGGTCAGAAAAAAAAGTCAGCCCTGTACAACCCTTTAGCTAACTTTGGGGAGGCAGCTGGGTGTCTCAGTGGACTGAGAGCCAGGCCTAGAGACGGGAGGTCTATGGTTAAAATCTGTCCTGACACACTTCCTGGTTGTGTGGCCTTGGACAGATCGCTTAACCCCCATTGCCTAGCCCATATCAATTTGCCTTCTGATAATAGGCATCTAAATGGATAAAAACCCAAGGAACTTTAAAGAGACTGGAGGTTATATTTTTAAGGCATTTCAGACTACAATGGTTTATACAAATCTCTGTATTCTATTGAAATTTACTGTTTGCTTTGTTTAAGATTTAACTTTGTGATTTTAAGTTCATATATTACTGCATTAAATATTATTCCGTTATACTGTTCATTTTAATGTACTGAGTTTTAAATACTGTTAAATTCTGTTGCTTTTCCCCTATAACCATATTGAACAAATATCATTGTAATTAATTCCATATATGAAAAAAAAAGCCTTTTCTATTTTTGACTTTGTAGATGGACTTCATCAGAACTGGTTACAATTGCTATAACAACCTTTGGAAAATTTACTGTGCTAAATATCTCAACTGATTTTAAGGGTTTTCTAAATATGACTTTTAGAATTTTCTTAACAACTTCTGGTCATTTTTGCCTGCCCCTACCATGAGTTAAGGCCCATTCTAGTAGCTGAAATGAAATACATTTTAAAACCCCCAATCTTCCTGCATTTCTAAATATGTTAATGGAAGTTGGGGCAGTTAATCTCAGGGCATTTGTATCCCTAAAAAGCCTCCAAAAAAGGAGCACCCCTCATTTATACTCTTCAGCTCACTACTTTACTTCCACCAGAATGATATCTAGATTTCTTGATGATGTTCTAAACCCAAAATGAGCTTTACTTTGTTTAAAAATATATTTATTACCAAGGTTGAAAGATTGCTACATTTGTAAAAACTTGTGACAAATATCCATTAATTCATAGGTTTTTTAAAAAATGTCATATAGCAACTTATGTGAAATATGATAGTGTGTTTGTTTGCTATTGTAATTAATTGGGCTATTGAGAATTTTGGGGATATTGATAACTACATATTTGTACTACTATTCTTTAACAATGAAAAATGTTACCTTGCTCAATTCATTTGCTCATACTCACAGTGGATCATGGCCAGATATAAAGAAGAAATGTATCTCATTTTTGTGAGAAAGCCTTGTATTCTACATTTTCTTAGCTGACAGAGTTTGTCAATGATTATAAGTTATATTTTTGAATTCTTTAAAACTCTTTTATTATATTTTTCTTGAATGTGCAATATGCCATTTCAGTTTTTTTTATTTTTCTCTCTTTTTTATATTTGAAGCACATGTTTCCAGCATTAAGATTTTCTTTAGCTTTTTTTTTTATTTTGCAGTAATATAAGTTTAAAATACATTTGCTAATGCAGGTCCCCAAAGCTTGAAACTATAAAAATGATGCCACTAATTATTTTTTTTTAAATTATGGGACTTTACTTAATAATTCTGTCTGATCCCAGGACAAGATACACACAAAAGAGCCATTGCACAGTGGCAAGGAAAAGCCAATCCAGGATGGATTGATACACTTCCAAGCCATCTTGATCCTAGTATGAAGACTTGAGGTTACTGTTTTTAATATTTGTTACGACATAGGCTTTCCTTGTGTCCACACTCATTCTGAAAATACTTACAGATATCCCCAAACCTTGACTCCTACTTGGCTTCTATAATCTGGTCCCTTTTTCCGTCTTTCATAGTGTGGTACCTTTCTGTAGTCCTGGCTACTGACTGGGTAAATGCATCATTGCTTAGATCATTTTAATTGGGCCCTGATTCAAGGACCTGTTATAGTCTATACTTTCATCCAGAAAGTTTTCTTTTCTTTTGGGTTTTTCTGATGTCTTTTTAATTTCTCTTACCAATTGATTCATATACCTCATACCTCAGCCATACATCCCTAAGTGATCCTGTTTGTTTTTTTTTTCCAATCACCTACAACACGGGGAAATACAAAAATATTATTATTTAAATTGCAAAGTTTAAATTCCTTTTGAGAAGAATTTTAGGTAAAGAAAGATGATACCTCTCTGAATCCAGAAACTGAACTGTTGGAGAAGACACCATGAAGAAGCCTCCAGACCACAAGCTGCACAAGAATGAACTTTGGGTGTGGTTGATTGAACATTTATTTATATGTATACTTTCATGCCAAAGGGGACTGCCCCCTAACTGGCTTTTTGTCAATGCATCCAACAATTATTGGTTTTGTTTTTTGTTCCCTCTTATCCTCAAATTACTGTAATTTTAAGTTGATTATGTTTTCATGATCCTTTGGGGGAAAGTCCTCTTCCCAAACGATCACACAGAGAAATGTAAAAATGGAGACTTGAACTCAAGACTCCAATCCCCAGAAGTCCTTTCTAGCTCCCAGAATGCCCTATAATCTCACTGAGATTTCCACCTGGGAGAGGTCAAGAATTTCTATTTAACCTGGCTGTAAAGGTAACTGGCTCTCTTTCCTACTTCCACTTTGGAGCTCACACGGCTCCCCACCTAGCAGGCAAGATGGGAGTGGTCATGAATAGGCTCTTTGGGCCTAGACACGTGACTTTTTTACTTGTATTTTCTTTATATTTTAATCTTCAATCAACCTCTAAAAATATAATACTCCTTGCAGAGAGAAACTAATTTCTACCTGTCACAACTTGGCCTCCTAATTTTAACTGTTATAGAGGATAGGGTAAGGTATTTAGCCTACACACTAAGTAGTTTGCTCCAACCACTGGATCAACTCAGGCAGGGCTAATTAACCCTTAGCAGAGGATCTGGGGATGCAGGAAGCCTCTCTCAATAGGGTAGGTCTCTCCTGAGGCTAGTCCCTTCAGAAAATTCAAGAAAGGAGTCAGCCTTTTCACTCTCCCCACATGGTAGTTTTAAGGAAAGTAGAATCAGTCCAAAATTCTCAGTCAGAGCTCCTTCAAAGTCAAATTGAAGAGGAAAGACCAAAAAGCCCTCTTCACAGGAAGTTCTTGGTATTTTTAAAGACCATTTTTTTTCATCACTTCTTGTGATTTCTTTCCATTTTACATGTACTACAGTTAAAGCTTTGCATAGGACTGCCTAGGGGGTAGTCAGTTGATTCTGATTCATCACCCACTATCTCATATGTGGGTCACAGATCTCCCCCACTCAAGTGTATGTGAGGTATATATGCTTCTGGTGATTAAATCTAAAAATGGGCAAAGGAGAGTTAATTTAATCTTCACATTATATCCCTAGTAATAGTATAGTGCCTGTAGGTGCTCAATAAATGTGTATTTATTTAATCACTAGTCTCTATGGTAAGCACTTACAATTATTATTTCAATTTATCCTTAAAATCAGGAGGTATGTGCTATTATTATTTCTATTTAATAGGTGGAAATAAAAACTGAAGTGAACAGAGCTTAAGTGGAATATTCTCTATTTGCATCCCACCCCAGAAAGCAGATAATATGATATATATTATAAGTGTATTTTACAATACTTATTTCCCTGTTGATCATGTGAAATATGTTGCTTACACTAGACAAAAAATCATGGAAGAATTAAAATAAGAATGGTATGCCTCATTTTTCATTTGGACCTTGTTACTTCTCTAGTGGAGGATATCTTTTTTTTGTCATGAGTGTTTTGGAGCTGTCTCAAAATCTTGCCTTGTAAATAGTAAATCATTCACAGCTGATAATCATTAATCATTGTTTTTACCATGTACAATATTCTTTTTTCTGCTCACTTCACTTTACATCACTTCATATAAGTCTTTCTATTTTTTTGTGATCATCTTGTTTGTCATTTCTTATGGCACAACACTCCATTACAAGCATATGCCACTGCAACTTGCTCTGCCAATCTCCAGTTGATGGGCATCCCTTAAGTTTCTAGATCTTTGCCTCCACAAAAAGAGTTGCTATAGTTTTCCATTGTAAGTTCTTTTTCTATATCCTTAATCTCTTAGGTATATAGTCCTACTAGTGATATTTCAGTATCAAAGGGTATGCACATTTTTTTAAATCCTTACCTTCTGTCTTGGAATCACTACTGTGTATTGGCTCCAAGGCAGAAGAGTGGTAAGGGCTAGGCAATGAGGATCAAGTGACTTGCCCAGGGTCACACAGCTGGGAAGTGTCTGAGGACAGATTTGAACCTAGGACCTCCAGTCTCTAGGCCTGGCTCTCAGTCCACTGAGCTACCCAGCTGCCCCCTGGGTATGCACAATTTGATGGCAATTGAGGCATGTTTTCAGATTCATCTCTGAAATTGTTTTATCTCCTTAAAGCTCCACCAGCAGTGTTGCTGGACAGAGGGGTGGGTCATGCAACAATTGTCCTCAGGTATAGTGGAGAAAGGGAATGGACCAGCCCCTTACAGTACTTGGGAGCACTTTTGTCACACCTTTGCCAATGTGGCCCTATAGCATTTATTATTTTCCTTTTCATAATTCCAATTCATGTTATTTAACAGTTTAAAATTTACAAAGGATTTTTCAATGTAGTGTGTCTTTCAAGTGTTATTAATCCTATTTTGTAAGTTTAAAAAAAACAACCAAACCTTGGAGAGATTTAGTGATCTCCAGGGTCTTAGACAGCTAATAATTTTCAGAGCTTTGTGACTTCAACCCAGGTGTTTCCTTACTAGAGCCTGTGCTCTTCTGAATTAAATGTTCTATAGAGTTTGGTGACTGTGAATTTCAGATTTACTCCACTCTGCTTAGTCTTTAGAATTTTAGCAACCAGGAATGTAAACACCCCCACTTAAGGATTAACTATGGGGGAGGAAGATCTATGACCCATGTGTGCTAGCAAGTGACAAATCAGAAACAACTGACTCACCCGCTGGGCTGTCCAAAATCAAGTTTAAGCCACCACTGGTACACGTAACAGATGGGAAGTGATGCAAAGAACTGCCTTTATATTTTGCATCACTTCCTGTGAGAGGGACTTTGGCAGTGGAACTTGGCTTGGAGGGCTGAAGTATGGGACCTCAGACTGCTTTCCTGAGACAACCATATGGTGGTGAGTGTTAAGGCTGACTCCCCTTTTCCTTGGCCCTTTCTGGAGGCACCAGCCTTCAAGGAGTCCCCTCATCTTGTAGGAGGCCTCGTGGCTGGAAGCCAAGCTAGATTTAAGCTCTGAGGCTGAGACCTTGGAACTCTCCCTGGATCAGACCAGACCAGAGCAGATCTTCTTCCCTTCCCCCTCTCTCTTGCTCATTCCTAAATTCTTCCTTCTATTGTAAATAAACAACCATAAAATTCCATCCTGTCTTGAATGTTTCATTGGGATTTAGAATTTAAATCCCAGGTGACCACTAAAATATATATTCAGTCTCAACCCTAAAATTTACTCTTAACATGACCAAATCATCAGACTCTTTATATGTAGAGCTATGTAAAATTTTTTCAATGATAAATATAATCACTATTTTATTGTTAATTTTTAAAATTATAGTTTGTCTAAGTGATGGCTATGACTTTTTCTTTTCCCTCAGAGATTTTCTCTTCTGATTAAAGTCTTTCAGATCCCCCTTCTAGTCTCTTGCCAATGACTACAAGAATTACAATTCTGTGTGTTTTTGAAAAGTTTACCTTGGGGGGAAAAAGTTGAACTACTGTGAGGAAGAATAATAAATGCACATTTCATGAATTGTAGTTACCCTTGTTCCCATGGAAATAGAGACTTTCATAGCACTGGGTACAAGATTGAAAGGTAAAGAAGCTGAATAAAAATGTAGAATATGGATTTTTTCATACTTCTCAGAAAACTATCACTGAGCAAATTTCAACTTTCATTATCTGAAATTATCACTTCAGATTTTTTAGAAATTTTTGATTTGGGGGATGCTTTGTAAGTGTTGGGATATTAAGTAACTAAAAATAAAAGCCTTCAAAGATATGTTCAGAAAATTAAATACTGCATGTTTGCTCAAATCATTTTGCCACTTTTGTGACTAGATAGTTAATTTTAATTCACCTACAGACAATATTCATTGTTGAAAGAAAGATTTTTTGGAGTTTTCTAATAGAATCTAGTTGCTTATATCTCACAGCAGGGAAATAATAAATAAATATAGCACATAGAGATAGGAGACACCATAGAGGTGTAATATTTATTGGGAAAGGAAATGGGAAATTGGAAAAAAAAGGGAATAATGGGAGGTTTGTATGGGGTATGGAGGAGTTGAGGGGAGAGAGGGAATATTGCTTGGAGAGGTAAAAGGGAGGGAGATGCCACCTGCTGAGAGGAAGCAGCAGGGGTCTGATAAGTACTGTTTGTCCTGAAATGACTGAACTGAAGTTCAGCTCCCTCTATGTCCAGAAAAAAATAGTCCACTTATCATACAGTGTATTCAAATAATATAAAGTTTAATAACCAGTTGGGATTGGAGTTTTTTCCTGAGCTTCAGAGTTGAGGCCAGGCCCTGAGGCTGGCACAGGGTTCTCCCACTCCCATCTATTCTATTTCAGTCCTGCTTTGTCTAATTCAGAATCTTAGCAGTAGACCGAAAGCAAACAAGAACAGTTCTGACCTTTAGAAGTAAGTGGGGCTAAATCTTCAGGCTGACCAAGAAGAGACACACCACTCCAGACTGGGCTGAATGAGCTCCACCCACCTCCAACATCAGGGAGCAAGTCAAACCCCTGCAGGAAGGAAGTGCTAGTCACAAGACCCAACTGCCACTCCCAGTTACCCTTTCCCCCACCAACTGTCAGTCTTATTTCCTTTCCACAATTGTCCCCTTTTATTGTTGTGACCTTCCCAAGGTCACTTATTTATATTATAGTTACCAATTTACTAAATCTACTCTAAGGATTCTTAGCAGGAAAGTTTGGGCAAGGGTAGTTTTGGGGTTTTACAATAAATTCAGTACAATAAATGTTGAACAAACCAACTGTCAGTCTTATTTCCTTTCCACAGAGGCCATCTATTCCCAACCCTGTTCTCTTCTTTCTAATAATCTTATACAATATAATCCTTAGTATGACAGAAATTAAGTGACTTACCCCAAATAACACTGAACTTGCTTGAAGGAATATGGCAGTAGGAATCACTTCCCAGGACTACTTTGGATGACAAGCAAACCTCTGGCAACATCTTCTGTTTGCTATACAAAAATAAAGAATAAGGGCCATGAATATTGTTTATCTATGTTATAATGTAGCTGTGGTTAATGGAACTAGAGTCACATACCTCATTGGCCAGCTTCCTGCATAAAGATCCTTTGCAGGAAATTAACCTCAGGGCAAAAGAAAGGGTACTGGACATAAACTCAGAGGACCTAAGTTTCAGCTATGACTCTCATTTTTTAGACACAAGTCTTTAGATGACTGATTGAATCTCCCTAACCTTGTTTTTCCTATCTGGAAACTGAAGATTCTGATGGTAGCCACATATATTTATTGTTAGGATTGAATGAGATAAAAATGACTAGTATTTAATGTTTATTTTTATGGAAAATTTCCCTGCAACAATTACACAGGCTATATGTCCAAATACTTCAAAGGACCATTTGCTATTTGTTAGTTTCTCCCTGAAATGGGTCTTCATTGGTTATATGAATCAGAGACAAAGAAAATTCTGACTAAAATTCCGAACTTAAGCTTGCAGTTGCAAGCTCTCTACTTATAACTCAAGCCACCCTCTATCAAGCCACCATAAAAGTACAAACAATTTGACCCTTTATTATAGTCTCCCGAACAACTAAGAAAACAACCCCTGAGTTAGTTCCCTTTTGTTATGTACTTTCCACCCACAAAATTACAATTCCATCAAGAATCAATATGTGCCCCCTCCAAGAATATCAACCACACTGCAAGATCCTTATTCCCCTTTAAGAAAATGCCAACCACAAGACTTTCAAGAGTGCTGATCCAGATACTAGATTGTTTGGTGACTATCTGATATGATATGTGGTTAATGAACTTAGTACAAACCAATCAGAAATTACATTTGCCCATGTTGTTCAAGAAAGTATAGGCTAATCAGTGCCTCTTTACTGACAGTAAAAGAGCTGCCTTGACTGTAAGACATTCTTGGATACTACAGTGTTGGATTGCATTTATGCCAATTTATTGTTAGCTTTGTTAATAAATTGATCAAATTTAGAACTCTTATGTCTCAGTTTCTCTTTCTCACAGATTTCTATCTCAACATTAGACTGATGATAGAGAGACTTCAAGTAGGGGAGAGAAAGAGTCATATTTTAATGATGAAGAAAATTGCCTGAGGTGTAGCCCCATGCACTAGGGAAGGGCCATATGGCAACTTCCTACTTAAACTAATTATTCCTTTTAATGAGACACTAAGTTAACTTACTGTTAACTGCCAACAGGGTACAAATGATGTTTGTGCCTTCTAAATTTCAAAGGCTTAGGGCAAACCCAGTTCATTCACCCTGACCTAGTTGCAACTCCATTGTGAATAATCATGTTGAGTATAGAGATTTTGATTTTTTAATCATAATCAGATATTTTTCTGTTTTGAACAAATATATATATATATATATATATATATATATATATATATATATATAATTCCATATACCCCAAAGAAGAAATCAACACACTTTTACCAACATTCATTCAAATTAGGATGTATGTTTGCAAAGATATGAGTCTTAGTGGGGTTTGGAATAAAGAAAACAGACAATGAATAAAAAATTTGAAAGGAGGAATTTAGAATCCTTCACTTCAATCTTTAAAATTAGAAATATTTTTTATCTACTATAATAATTCAAGAATATAAGAGTGATTTCCCAGTATGTATAGATGGATTTCCCTCCATTGACAGACAAATATTGAAGTCATTAGAATGAGAGCCAGTAAATTCAATTATCTACTATTTATTTCTTTTCTTTAAAAAATGATTATTATGTCTATGGTTTCACTATTCCCTATTCCTTTTCCTTTAAATATATATATATACATATATATATATATTTCATGAAGCACAATTTTTATGAACATTAAGAGACTGGTATCAAAGTAAAACACAACCACATATTAAGAAAAAATAAAGCAAACACAAACTGATATTTGCTGCTGAATTTCAACAATAAATGATCATAATGGCTCAGTAACACAGTAGTTGCAGAAAGTCCCATGTACCCACAGCTATGACAAAGTATTGCACACATTACCTATAGGCACTCAATTAACTCATGGTGATTTGATGTGTGAATTTGATTTTGCAAATTCTCTCAGAAGACAGTGGCCTCAATTCCCTGGTCTGTGCAATCCTGTTCATTCAGCTACCTGACAGTTTTTCCCAGTAAGACCACTGTAGACTAAATAAACTCTTGGATATCTCATTGACTTTAGTATGTGGAAAACAGATTAGTCTTTGTGGTCAAATTCTTAACACCCTAAAAATTTCACACACACACACATAGAGGTCTTTACACACTGAAATGTGAGTTCATGGGAATGGGGCAATCCAATTACTTTTTACATTTTGAGTTCGTCAGTTAAGGCAATATCCTCTTTGACAACCCCATGCTAATCAATGTATAAGTACTTCTAAGTGTAATACGGGTTTTTCTTCAAATATCACATTAAAGAGAAATGAAGTATTGAACAAAGTTATATACTTCGTCTTAAATAGTTTTGGATTATTAAACCAAAACCAAAGTCTTTACTCATTAATCTCTTTAGCAAGGGTAAAGCATTATAAGAATGGGAAAAAGAGATATTAAATGAAAATTCAAACCCCAGCAAAGCCACATTAAGGCAAAGATATGTGGTGCTTATGAATGTAGGAGAGCCTATGCGTGTGGACTTCTGTTCATTGAGTAATAAGTAGAGGTGAAATGGATAGCAAGACAGGAGACCTCTGTCAGAGAGTAATAAAATATAGACCATCCATATTGAATAAGTTATTATTTAGGAGTTTTTTTGCCTCTGTGTGTGTGTGTGTGTCCATCTGTCTTTCCACCAGGGTCACAAAATTCCAATTCAATCAAGAATTAATGATAACAATAATACCTAGTGTCCAAACAATTCATAGCCATAATGTAGGTCTCCAGTAACTCTACATTTACATACTATGCCATTATTATAGCCTGAGATTAGAGTAAGGATTCTTAACTTTGACTTTGTAAAGCTGGGTTTTGAGAAGGAGAGAAAGGTGAAAAGAGATGGATATTTAGATAAATATTTCCATATAATTGGTTTTCTTTGTAATGCTATATAATTTCTTTTATGCATTTAAAATATTATTCTGAGAATGGGTCCTCAAGTTTCATCAAATTCCAAAAAAAGAAGGAAAAGGAAAAATCCAAACCCTTTATCCAAATAGTTTATCAATAAGTTGTAACTTCTCCAAAGTCTCAAAACCAAAAATAAGCTATTAAGTATTAGAAACCAGACTAGGCCTGAAAGATTCCTAATTCTAAGTCCTCTAACCATTACTCTGTGCTGCCTTTTAGGCTGTCTTTAAAGGCCTCAGGGGTGAGCACTCTAATAATTCACTATATCTAACTATTTTGTAGTCCATGAAACTGCATTGATATGTTCTTTTCCATGGTGTTTTTGAAAGACTGTGTGGTATAGTGGATAAAGAGCTGATATTGGAGGCCATGAATCTGGACTTTAAGTGCTAGCTTTGACATTCCTTAACTGTAGGCCCCTTGATAAGTCATTTTGCATCTCAATGCTTTTGGAAATTATTTAAGGCATAAGGAACAAAGGAGATTTATTTCTTCACTGGATTCTTCTCCTCTTCCCATTATCAAGGAAATGAGAGGATCAGTCCTTCTCTCTCTGTTATTTAAAACCAGATGTTTTAGGGAATATGAGTGCTTCATATTCTTGAAGACTTTTTTGGCTATCTAATTTCCTGAGTGATTGTCTCATTTTTGACATCAGGCAGAGTGCTAGACGTGCCCTATTTCTAATTATAAAGAGGCTAAAGAAAAATATTCTGTACATCATGATACAGCTGTGCCTGGATGGCATCCAGAAAACACATGTCAATCATCTGAAGAAAAATCCATAACATATTTAAACTCCCAAATGCCAAGGATTCTTGAAGTGAGTCAGGCACTAATGGCATTTGAGATTCAGTCATTCTAAAACCCTTAGAGTACTCAGAATTCCTTTGGTCTCTGGTCAGTTCCAAAGTCTACATTAATAGTATTTAGAATACTGTGCAATCGAATTTTGGAACTCTTTAGGCTCTAAGCTGGATGGGAATTAATTTTCTTCATGAAAGTAAGTTGTTTCAAAATAATCAATAGCCAATACATTTCCATTCTGTACCATAGCCAAAATCTAAAATATGTCAAAATTTCTTATGGATTAACTATGGATAAGTCTTAAGGAATAAAACTATCTGTACTTAATTCATAAGTGATTTACCCAGCATCTATTATAGTTAAAGCACTCTGCTAGATTCTGGGAATAAAAATATTCTATAATTACAATGGACTTGAGGTTAAGAAGACCTGAATTCAAATCTAGTAGCAGAAAGTTCCTAGCTGTGTGACCCTGACCAACTCACTTAATCCTGTTTATCTTAGTTCTTTATCTGTAAAATAAACTAGAGAATGACATGACAAATCACTACAGCATCTTTGCTAAGAAAACTCCAAATGAGGTCATGATGAATAGGACACCACTGAACAATAAGATGTAATTATAATGTCCTTGCTGTAAAGGAGTTTAAACTATCAAAATTAAAAAAAATAAATACTCTAAAAGCAGTAAGGATGTATCAATGTATTGAAAAACTATGGAGAAAAATAGAAAATGTATTTAAATTGACTATCTTGTCTAACAGTCCTTCTGACAAAGTTTGCATTATTTGCCTTAAAAGAAGTTTTAAAGACTCTAGAATTTGTATTTCTTCCCAGCATAGGAAAGAGGGGAAATAATATGAAGGCTAAGTGAAAGGACCTATATTTTAAACAGATCTAGACAGAGAGAATGTCATTCAAAAAAAAGGAAGATACCTCAGCTGACAAATGGAATGGCCCAGTGTCTGGTGACAATGACATTTCTGTCTCCCTTCCTCAAACCCAAACTTCTAAGGAAGACAAAGGCAATTATGAGAATTGAAAGTTAATTGGACAAAAGACAAAATGTAAGTGTTTTTATTGTTGTTTTTAAGCCTTCTTGCTCATTCAAGAGACTGGAACCTTTAGCTAAAAACAACAAGCAAATAACAGATGAAGAAAAAATGGCAGCCCTTACATCTTAGTCCTAACTTACTTCAAAGGGTGTGACAGGAACCTGTTTTTAATCATGTCTTTGCAAGGGAAGGATTAATTTGAAATTGAAAGTCTTTAAAATCAGGCTCACTAAATAATTTAGTAAGTATGATTATATCCATATAATATAAATCTGTCATTCTGAATAACTTTTTCCTCCAATGAATGAGATGATTGTTTTTACATTACTGAAATGCTATTCCTTTAAAAATTTCTAAGACTTTTGTTTAAACCTTCACTACATTGGTTTAGATTTAGGGACATTAGAGGTGATCTAGTCCAACCCCTCCCCTCCAGGCTACAAATAAAGAAATAGATCTCTAGACAAGTTAAGGGACTTTCCCAACAAGATCATTACTTATGATCACAGTCCTGATGCAAAAGTTGGTCCTCTCACTCCAAATTAAATGTTCTTTCTTTAGTCACCCTGATACAGATTCTGCATTTTAATAGCATACAATTTAGATAATATTAAATTAAATATGAACAGGGGATAAAGAGAAGTGATATTGGCATGGGCATTGTATCCCCAGAAACTCTGGCAAACTATTATGAGGGAAATTACTTTGCTCCCTTAAACCCTCCTGACTCCCAACCCAAAACACCTGACCTTGGAGATTACCCTCCTTTGATTGCCCCATTGAATTGAGACTAACAAAGAGACCCACCCCATCCATCCATCCTCCAAATCTGGAAAACCACCCCCATGTCCTCAGGCAAACCTTCCCCCAACCCCTTCCCCCAGAATCATGCCCTCACTGTTGTAAAGAATATAAAAACCCCATAATTGAGGCATTCTGAGAGCAACCTCCCAGATCTGGGTTGTTCCACTCATGCTATCTTGCTGGCCAAAAACATTTAACATTACTAATAAATCTTTTTCTTTACTTTTAAGATAAGTATCAGGGTCTTTCATTCTTGCAAGATGTATCCTTCCTGAACCCCAGGGGTACACCTCTACACCCCACAACAATATGACATAAAACTAACAAGATACTGAGGGGAATTTGGGAAATTAGATGAGGGATTACATTAAGAAAACAGATCATTTTACTTATTTTGTATACATTGGTTTATTATTCAGGGATCTGCTGTTATGAAGAAATGTACAGTGAATTTGTTGTAGTGGGTTATTTGTTCTCCATTCCTGGCAATACAGAGTTAGCCAAGGGAATTAAGTTGTAGAGGCATTAAGAAATAAGTTGAGGGCAAAAGCAAATTATTTGAGTTAAGTAGAAGTTTCGTGCTTATAAATGAGATTTTTTTAAAGTACTTTAAATTCAGTTGTAAATCCATTATACCAGGAATTATATATAATGAATTGATACAAATATGCTTCAAAGTGAGAAATAGCTGTTTGTTCACCCATCTTGACCTTGAATAAATCTCTTTCACTTTGTACCTGACAATTTGTAAATTCTGTCTTATTGTATAGAATTAAAATTCAGAACTATTGGCCAAATACAAAGCAATTTGCATATTTTAAGAATGCATTGCAC